>NC_140580.1:172174800-172806050 GCF_964204655.1 Triturus cristatus | reverse complement strand
AGAATCGAAATCGACTTCTAATGAGTGGTTGGTAGAACTACACAGAATTGCACACTATGAAAGGATGATGCACAAAGTGAACAATAAACGTAAAATGTTTGATGGGATATTGGGCACTTTTCTATGGCTGGAAAAGAGAAACGCTTGACCCATCCACTTATCATAGATCACACACTATACTTTAACCCTTTCCTGAGGGGAAAGCTTAGGCATAGGAATTTGAGGACAATTTATAACTAAAATCACAAAGACATTGGTTTCTTCAACCTCCTCCCCCTTCATGCTCACTCCTCTTTATATCGACCCATACTACTACAAAATTCTCTGGTTATAGGCGACGATGGTAGAAATCCTGGGGATGAACTTGATGTTTGATGTCTACTGCCCTGCTGCAGCTTTACCCATTTGCCCCACCAACGTTTACAGATGAAGTCACTACAGTGCCCACTAAACTTATCACACCAAAGCTTGGCCTTTGAACATGCACTAATACTGTAACAAACTCCTATTTTGTTGTACCAGTACTTTTACCTGCCAATGTACTATGGTAGTCATGTTCTCTGGGCGCATTACCAAGACACAGCCTTTTATTTATTAGTCAATTTTATTTATCAGGTAGTCAAGTAGACCGTTGAACAAGTCCAATGTGCTATGTTAGTCACCTACGTCATATATCGTATGCACCATGTACTACACCTGCAAACAGTAAGACGTGGTGTTTGTTTATTAGAGGTGTCTTCACCTTTAAATGTTACTTGTTATTTTCCAGCCCATGTACACGTCTCCCTCCCCCGACCTACCTCCCTCCTGTCCTGCCCTGGTTCCTTCCTTATATAAAATTGAGATTATTGGAAGCCTAGAATGACTGCTAGGGCCTCTTTGGTCTGTGAGCTGACTTCAAGCTCTTTAGATGGAGGATTGAGCCTTTTTTACCAGCACTTGTGTCTTTCTCTGTATCCTATGTATTCTCAGACTCAGATACATTTATATGTATGTATGTATGCTTTAAACTTGCCATAAATAAATATTGAAAACCTAACCCTGTAACACTTTTCCTTTTTTCCAGGTGGATTACAACAAATAGGTGTAGCAAATCTGCTTCTTCTGCATGGTCGCCCCAGATATTTCACCTTTTTTCTGGACCCTATATTTGCTGATTTTTTAACTCCATGCACTTTACCTCTGATAAATAAGAGTAAAGTGCCTGTGTTCTCCCTTTAAACATTGTGTTTAACAAAATTAGTATAATTATTTCTCACGGGGAAACACATCGAATTAAAGAAACAAAGGTTGTGACTGCTGCCCATAGCTCATGAAAGGCTGACCCACAGGGAAAATGGTCACTCGGTTCCACTGGTACTAAGAGATATGTTTAGTTCCAAGGCCTTCAAAAGGCAGTGAAAATCCTTTAGGAGTGTCTGTTATAGGTAAACAGCATAAACATTAGCCCTCTAAGTTCAGAGCAGCGTGTGGCCTTTTGAGGGCACACTCAGTATGTAAACTTGGTTGTTCCAATGCCTTAGATGGAGGGCATCCTATATGATACAGCAGAGAATTCAGCATGGGCTATGCCTGAAATTCGTCCTGGAAAGTAGCCTGAGACCTGCTCATCTGCTGAAGATGTACACATGTTTTAAAGGTGCAGCCTGTGGTCAATGTCACAATGACTTCATGGAGTCGTGTGCCCGGAATATGCTGTCCCTTCTCCACCACCAGTGTTCTTCATCTTCATACTCCTCCTCCTCTGCAACAAAACAGAATCCTATATTTATGAGTTAAACTGGCTGCAGGACTGCCACTAGAGCTGCATCAATCTCACTCTTTGGTTCAAAAGGATGAAGAGAGGTCACTCAAGGTGATTCAACTGACAGAAGGTTGGCTTCACTAGTGTGCAGCCTTTTAGCTGAGACTGAAGGGCCAGGTTAGGCAGTCAATTGCTGCTGCAACACACATCCAGGCAGCCGCGGCCCGTGGAGGGAGTTCCGTGGGGCGGTAAGGCGGGGCGGGGGAGGGTTATTTATTTAATTGTTTACTTACCTGCAATTATCCATATTCCAGTTTTTAGAACCCCCCACCCTGCCCCTCCCCCGTCCCGCCTTACCGCCCCACGGAACTCCCTCCACGGGCCGCGGCTGCATCCAGGTAAAAACATTTCCACATTAGAGGGTAGAGCAAAGTGCCTATAAAAATAATGGAAATGGAGAACAAAACCAGGGTCGGCTCTAGGGCAGTGCATTCGGTGCCATGGGTGGGAGCGTCATTTTTTGAAATGTATATTTTCATTTAGAAGCACCTGCTGCCCCGTTCCTGGCCTCCAGAAATTTTCAGGCATCAATTAAAATGTCAAACTAACTCTGGTGATTAATTGTCTTTCTGGAAAGAGACTGGAGGTTTGTCTTAGGAAAGGTTTTGACCCATACTAAGGTAGGGCAGAAGGTTAAAATGCCTGCTGCTAAGAACGTGTATTATGCAGATAACAAAGCACATATAATGTAAATAAATCAGTGTGTTACTGCTTCTGTAATAGAGCTCCTTTTGTAACTTGTCGTTTATAAGTCAAAATCCTAATATAGAACATTGAGTTATTAACTGTCATCAAAGAGCTGCATGCAAACTGCAAAGTATATATTAGAGCTACATGTTTTTTTGCCCAGTCTTTTATCATCCTACTCTTGTGAAAAGGGTTCATTTGGGTAGAAAACAATTCTTATTATGAAAGAGAACCCCTAACAATGATGTTACGTTTTAAATTTTGAATTTGTGCTTTTCCAGAATAAGGACTCAAACTATAATGCCTAGCAGTATCGTTGACATGTCACTCCTACATTACACCTTGTAGTCCTGTCTGATGTAACATTTCCTATACACTGATTTACACATGTATGATTGTCTCTGTGCAATGTGTGTGTTATGTAAAGTGCTGCGACACCTTACACTAGGATGAGTGACACTATAAAACTAAATGAATCTGAGAGACAGGTGTTATGGAGACTTGTGAGGGACTGTTAAAGGGTGCTAGTGAGGGAATCCGTGGAAGAGGTGGTCATGGGAGGGTGGGCAACAGACATTGTCCCTGCTCTAAAGCTGTCCCTGAACAAAACTATCCACATTCTTCCTGTGGTTGAGAAGTTATTTCTTTTATTTTCTGTGAAGACCATCACCAATCAACTGTCTAACAGTCATAATCACAACCAGGGAGGAGACAAGGGGTAAAAAAGGGTGGACTATACCAAGAGATTAGGTCAGAATTTATTAGGGCACATTACAACACAATTTACGCCCCAGAAGAGGGAACAATAGACGTCAGCACTATGGGTAAAGCAGATCATGTTATGCAATAATAAAACATCAAAACATTATGGAGACAGAAAATACAGAGTTATATCACAAGATATGTAAACCTTGTAGTTACTTTGCTTGCTGTGTTGGAACATTAGCTCAGGTTATGTGCTACATGTTCATGGTTCTAAGGTTAAGCGTTCCATGGTTACCATGGAGAAATTGTGGCAAGCATAAAAACGTATTATGGTGGTTTATGTAAGTCCAAAGTGTATGTACATTGTCCTTGCATTTTAGATATGATTACAGATTGTAACTACAGGTCTCTGGTATTGCAGAGGAGTTGGGAACTAGCTTCTTGACTCTTCTCACTTCGCAGGAAATCAACTTAGTGAGAAACCCTAGTTTGACAGTTTCAGAGACATTGGGAGATGGGATAAAAAGAAAAAAAGTCTCCTTACTCATCTCTCACAATCAGCCACTTCACCCCATAATCCAGGGATGTTGTAGGGCAGAGGCCTGTACCCGCTTTTGCTCACACAATCTAGCAGTGCTGAAGTGAGTACTCTGTTTTAAGATGAGGGTCATAAGTCAATGGATCAGTTTGGCAAAGAACTCATCAGTTTACCAGGTTCTAGGACCCATTAGTTCAGGGCCTTCCTTTAAAGAGCAAAGTTCTTCACTGCTTTCAATACACAAGGAGAGAGTTCTTTAAAGGTCTTCCCTTGGAGTGATCCAAGCCCTGGCCTCTGTCACAAAGAAGCTTGCAGATCTCAGTCGGGTTCTGTGCTCGTTCTACTCCCCTAGTTATCCATAGGCGCTTGCCTGTGCATGCCTTCACCCCCCATGCACCCCTTCACAGTTAATGTTTCAGTAGAATATTTTAAACATGGGCTAGCAAACATGATGACACTTAATAATCAAGTGGAACATATGATCCCACCATATGATCAAACAAAGCTGTTTGCTTCATGGTGCTCTGTAGAACTTGCATGACTGGCAAATAATGTTCAAATTTAACATCCATTGCGGTCATAAAGTAGCATACAGCATTGTTCAGTTTTAGTGGTCAACCTGCGAGTGAGGAGATTAGGAATATCATTTTGATGGGGAGCTGAAATGGATGCATTTCCTCAGCTGAGCGAGCCATACATTGTCACAATTTATGAATATACTTAGGAGTTTGAAATAGACAGGGATATTAGCTGGAATCTATGATGTGCTTACTAGTGCAATCCAGTATCAGTCCAAGGACACGTATCCAGCCACTCGCCCATTTTATGCTCTTTAATGAACCATAGTCAGAAAAATGGTGTCATGCCTCACTCTTTTAGTAGTTTCTACAGTGCCAGTGTCTTAAGGCTGTAAGAACCAATGCCTGAGAAAAACCTTCAATGGTGATTGGGTCAACAGACCCAGAATGCTTCCTAATCAAGGATCATATAGAAACGGAGAGTGCAGCATGTCTTAACAGGTGTCACTAAGGTGTCCAAAACCAGTTGGATCACTCTGCTCTTTAGAAGGAGCCCCAAATGTATTGGATATCTGGACATGAGAAATCTATGAGATCTCTTCTCAAAATGTCCATTGCTTCATGCATTCCTCTTTGGAGCAGAGTGCTCATGCCGCCGCCACTAGATTGTGGTAAGGACAAAAGACCACTAGGCTCTTGTCCCACAACATCTCAGACTGAATGAAGTGCTAGATTGTGGGGTAAGGTAGAGGAGCATAAAGGGTTCTCATCCCAGGGCACCAAAAGCATGGTGGGATTCCGGGAAACTTTATAGTATTTGGGGTTTGATTTAAGTTCCCCTAAGCAACACAGCAATGCCCAACACATTATTCAAGGAGCATGTACTGGTGACTAGTAACAGACTCACTGAAAGATGCATAAATTAGATTAAGAGCCAGTTACCAAGTATGATTTTGTTGGGAAGAGTTAGTGACTCCCATAGTATAGTTTGTCCTAGGAGAGGTGTGGAGAGCCATAATAATTGTTTAGTTTGGGTGTGGTGTAGATTAGTCCAAAATAGGAGCCTCAGGATGGGCTACAGACGTTCTGAAAAAAGCAGGTTCGCAATGAAATGAAGATGTCCAAAATTGCTGCATCGATTAAGGAAGAAGATACACTTGAAGGATCGTGACTAAGGTAAGTGAGACATTTGCAAGCATTGGTTTAACTGCAATAAGAAGGTGGGAGTCATCTATTATTTTTACTACTTCTAGAGACCTTTCCTGCCACCCTTCTCCTGGTGTTCGCTGGAGTTTTTAACCTCGACACCAAAGTCCAGACTGAGGTGGTTAAATTTGCCACCACAACCTTCCATCAAGAATACCTCTGCCTGGACATATCTCTTGAGACTTCCTTAGCGTCTTCCTTATCTCCAACTCACTACAGTTCACTCCTATCAAATTTACCCATTTCCTTCCGATCACTGCCTCGGCCACATGATCACCATGATTTGCCATCCTCCAATACCCACCACTTTCCTCCATGTCCAAATGACAATCTGCACTTGATGTCACTTCTCTGCACCTACACTATTTTCACTATTTACTGTGTGTTACCTGCTTCTCCTGGCCAATCTCGGAGTCTTCCAGCTCATTTGACGAGCCCCTAAGCAAAGCCTCCAGTTTGTCCTACCCTCTCCAATGTTATGTTCCATTCATCACTCTTACTGCTACCACACTTGGACACCCCACCAACCAAAGCATGTGGGCCTGCGTGCATCATGACTACTGTAAGTGTTAGGAAATATCGCTGCTGGCACCTTCTAGACATGCTTCCTACTCCATCCTTTATCCCAGTTTTGATCCCCCCAAATATTCCTGTTTCCAGAAATTCATTTCTTAACTCTCCATGACTCTTCCCAAATCCACCCCTTAATATGCTACAGATACCAACTAGGCTGATTCATTGTACACAAGTGCTTCTACAAATTAGTGGTCAAGTCTGTCTCTAGCATAGACCCCTACCTTCCTGTACATGTCCACATGTATACACAATACAAAATACTACAGTGTATCTTCTGTGCGTTTCCAGTTTTGAGAGATAATGGAATTGATATGTTATGTTATGTTATGTTATGTTATGTTATGTTATGTTATGTTATGTTATGTTAGCCTCATTTTGTAGTGCGCACAGATACTAAAAAAAGTGTCCCGGCGCGAATGCCTACTTAGCAAAAGAGGAGAGAATGCTTGTGAGCCTCCAAAAGATCTTACCCAAATGGTATTTAACAAAAGAGTAAGGTTTTTAATTGTTTTTTAAATAACCTAGAGTTATTCAAACTTCGTAACTCAAAGGGAAGGGTGTTCCAATCTCCAGCTGCTTTCACCGAGAGAGAGTGGCCGCCTAACCTCACCAGGCGGAACCTAGGGACCGCCGCGAGGCATTGACCCTTCGAGCGAAGCTGCCGAAGAGGTTCATAGAACATAAAACGCCTTCTAAGATAGAAAGGCCCAGTCTGATAGAGAGCCCCATGAACCAACACCAAGGCCTTAAACCGAACACGCTGTTCAACCGGAAGCCAATGGAGAGTACGAAGTTTCTGGCTAGCACTGGATCTAACTGACAAGCCGAGTAAGGTTCTAGCTGTCGCAATCTGAACGATCTGCAATTTTTTCAATTGGTAGGCCGGAAGTCCCAAATACAAAGCATTGGCATAATCCAGCCTAGACAGGATAAGTGCCCGTGTAACCATTTCCTTGGCCTCCTTAGGGAGCAATGGCAGAAACTTCTTAAGTTTTTTAAGCATCCCAAAACATGCCCCTGCTGTGGACTGTGGATCGTTAATTGCGCCCATGTTAACATTATTTGTTCAGGATGGGAAGTTGGAATTACTACTCTAGGACTCCTGGCTTCAAATTCCAGATAGTAATATCAGTGTGACCATCAAGCCACTCAAGCCACCAATGAAATTCTGCACTGCCTGCTGCACCACGCCAAGTTTCAGATAATGTTCCCTGTGGTTTGCGCACTGTAGAGTTGCCTCCTCCACAATTTGTACACCTTCCAGTCACTGCTCTAACCTTCCACCCAAACTTGACATGTCCCATCTCTAACCTCTGTCACTATTGACGCCACTGGTCCTCAGGACTCACTGGATGCTCTTGTGATTTGAATGGAGGATGGTCTTTATACTCCTCGTGTATTGTCGACCAGTTTGCCGTGTCTTACAAGATTTGGTTTTATTGACATCCACACTGATTTTTACTGGACTATTTATAGATGGTGAGCTATGTATCTGTTGTACAAGTCCGGTATTATGTAACTCCAAGTTTGTTTCCAAGTTCCAAGCTTTGATAATATTTACCGCATCAGTTCTCATGTACCATGATGTAAAGAACTAAAATGTGTAAAAACAAGCTAAAAAATAAAAGATCTAAATAAATGAGTTGAATACAAATATGTTGCCACTATTTTCTGAGTGTAGTCAAAGCAATCCCTAATGGCAATGCAGATATACTTTTTACACACGATAAACAGAATTGGCCACAGTAGGTCTGCATTTTTTCATGTAGTCAAATTTGTACTGCACTTCAAAAGTCTTCACCCTAGCAAATATTATCAAGAGTTTAGGATCCTCTGAAACCTAATGAACCCTGGTGCCGCACCACTGCAGGTTGCAAATGTAACTTCTGTGCAGCTTGTTGTACATTACAATCATCTGTTCAACACCATGCTGCCTGTCTAGGCAGCAATTTAGACTCCACTGTGAATTGTGAACAGAGAACACCTTGGTTTCTTGTATAGGGACATCTGCAAAAGTCACTATTGTATAGGGTTACGCACTCTGTAAGGTATTCAAAAAGTATAAATAGTCGTTCAATTTAGAGCGTGCAGGAGGGTACACTCTCTGATCCTTAGAGTGTAGAATCAATAAACTGAAATGTGCGTACCCCCGCTGGGGTTCGTCCCCTTCCGCACTGCCAGAATGCACTGAAAAAATTAATCATAGATTCTGAACAAAAGTGGCATCTTGCACTGAAAGACCACGGATTCAATGAATTAAAAGAACATTTCACAATGATTGGATGATTTTGGGATGTATCAATTATTAAAGAACCCTCAGTGTAGAGGGGCACCTGGCAGTGCGTAAGGGGACGAACACCAGTGGGGGAACGCACATTTCACATCTGCAAAAGTGACAATTCCTTCAGACATGTCTGTTACCATACTAATAATCAGGAGGGAATGAATCAAATGTGTCAGTAGACCAGTCTCTCAAAGAGATTGTTTCGGAGATCCTCAAACCCTTTTACAGTTTTCAGTATATATTTTATCACCGCACGTGTGTCTTGGTGGATAGTTTCATCATTGGGTCAGTCACTTGAGTGTTCTGTTCTCCAAGTAACTCCATTGTCCTTCACCAGGAGGGAGACTTTCAGGTTTTTGACAGCAGTGAGAAGATAAAATTATCTCCTGTACCAGAAACTTTATTGAACACAATCAACCAGGAAAGGGATAAGGTTAAAAGAAAGAAGATGTGTTCAGTGGATAGGTAACTGGTCCACAACACCTAGTGGTCAGGTCAACATGTTTTGGCTGTGCATATTACCCCTAAGTGTCTTTTGGCCTTCGTCAGGACCGAAGGAACAGAGGGCCAAAGAATTCTGGGCACTCCACATGTAGCGTAGCTAAGAATAGTCACTTACCCCTCTTTGCAAATGAGCCTTATTGTGCTCATGACTGAAATGGAGTTAAAGGCGCAGATTTTGGCCCATATCTTAATAAAGGGGATGAGTGAGACCAGCAGTACTTGCAGGCTGAGACAGCTCCTAGTAAGGCTATCACTTACCTGCTGTTGTCTTCTTCCCATGCGGTAATAACAACCCCTTTTTAGGTCTCGCCTGACCCAGCGCATGCGCTGGTCTGGAGAGACTTTTTGAGAGGGCTCCAAAAAGTGCTACTAGGCCAGCCTAGAGCTACAGTGCATGTGCGCGGGCGCGTGCGCCGCGATTTTACGCGATTACTATCACTTTCGGATGTTTGATCGCGATCACTTTCGCAGCCGCACGGCCGCTTGGCATAGCCAATAGGTCTCGCTTTTGGGACCGTATAAGTATTTAGTTATGCAACTGTTGCATGGCTAAACACTTATAAGGTCCCAAAGGCGAGACCTATTGGCTATGCCAAAGCTTGTTTAAGTTATGGGACAAAATCTCCGGCATCAGAAAACAAAGGGCAGGATAAAATAAGTACATGTTGGCCTAAGGGCCAGAGCTGCCGATTTTGGAGTGGGAACCAGGTTCAAGTCCCAGCGTCCGCTCAATATGCTGTGATTCCGGGCAAATCATTTATGACCTGACTACGAGTTGGACCGCCAGACTTGCTGGGGCACGGCGGTGGCGGACCAGCCGCCACTGCACCAGCGGTCTGACGGCCGTATTACAACTATGGCAGTCAGATCACCATTGCATCGCCGCAACCACCAGGGAACCGCAGTCCAGCGGCAGTCAGGTGCTCACAATATGCTGGCAGTGACGCTACGTCACCGCCATACATATTACAAGGGCAGTCATGAAACTGCAGGGCCCCCCATGCCCCATGCACGGGGGTGCATGCAAGGGGCACATGTTGTGCCCCCTCGTGTGCATGCGCCCCCAGTTCCAGCACGGCATGGACTTCACATTCCATGCCGTGCTGGAACGCGCTGTGGTGGTCCTGCGGCAGTGCCATTCTAAGGCATACGTAGGTGCCTTTGAAAGACATCACCGCAGGACTGCCACGCCACCCACCCACCAGACCACGAAAAACTTGTAATCTGGAGGAAGGGCGGCGGCCCTTTTTGCCGGTCCCGGGGCGGGGCAGTGGCATGGGGGACCGCTCCAGAACCGTCAAACTCGTAATCGGGCCCTTAATCTTCTCATGCCTAAAACAAAATTAATGTGACCATGTGTAATGTAACTGGTGCTGTTGTGAAGCTCCACAACACCTTTGGGTCGAGTTTGCACTATACAAAACTGCCCAAAAAAGTCTCTTTGTCAGGCACTGGAATTCAAACGTTTCTGCCTTTGCAGGCCTGGCAAAGAAAGCTGTAGCTCTGAAAGTACTCCAGATGTAAGTCAGCCAATGGGTAGCGAGATCGCTGATGAGAGGAACACACAGGACACACCTAAGTCTGTCGATATCTGGCACTAGATTTGTAAACGCCCTCATGTGAGATACCAGGTTGTTTTATCTGGTTACAAAAAAGGCGAAAGTCAAAATTGGAAAATGATTTTAAATGATCAGTTCATTAAAAATAGTTTCACGGGGCTATTGTTATACATTTTGTGCACCTACAGTTGGTATGTATGTACCCATTCAACGCTGCGCATTAACATCATACAAATCTTGTTCTTGTTGCACTCTACCTCACAGAGGCTGCTGTGACTGATCCCCACCAATCGTCCAATTTCTGTGATTGATAAGGTTTTAGAACACATCATTTTTGGAATTCACTTTTAAATTCATGAACAAAAAATAGACCCTGTCAGTTAATTATGTATAAAGAAAGTACTCGTATCAGTGACAGCTGGCTTGTACCGCGGGTGGTGGAGCACCCAATTTTTTAATTTTTATTTTAAATGTACATACCTTTCTAACTTGCCGTGCAACGTTGTCCTCCCTCAGGTGTTTCTCTCCTCCTGGAAGCTCCAGGCCAGGAAACTGCATTACCCAATCCTGCTGCTGCTCTCGCAGCATGAAAGCAGCGCCAGGATTGGATAGAGCAGGCTCTCTCAGCACTCTAAGAGCACTGGAGGCTTGAGCTTTCTCTAACCCAGCTGTCTAAAACAGCTTGGCTAGAGAACTTTAAAATGCGTATGTCTGGCTGTCTGTCCCAAGACGGCCAGCCAAAGAGATGTGCTCATTTTAAAGCGCAAAGCTCCCTGCTGTTGGCACTCGGCAGCACTGGCCCCGCCCCGTCCTGACACATAGTTCGGGTTGAGTCACGGGCTGCTCAAAAATAAAATGGCAATAAATAACTTTATTACAATTTCATTTTTCAGCTCTGGGGCTTGTGGGCGACGCTCCTCCGCTCAAATGGAGGAGCCACCCCTGACTCACATGTTGTAAGCAGTTGTAAAGGGTGTCACAGATTGCCATTATCTCCGAGTGCCTGAAACACATTAATCTGACCTTGTGAATGTAATCTGTTGTTCATGGAAAGCGCTCCAGTGTCCTCTGGCTAAGTTTGCCCTATGTAAAACTGCACAAAATAAACTGGAGGAGAACAGTTCTAGAGGTAAAGTTTAAAATTATACGTTTTTTAAAACAGCAATGATGACGGGAAGAAAAACAAGACAAGAAAAAAGCGATATGGATGGAGCCGCAGGCAGCATAAGTGGGAGAGGGAAGAAATAGTACCTGAATCATGTCAAAAGCCTCGTATGGGCACATATTAAGTTGAATCAATCTGTGTTTGATCCCTGTTCCACTGAAAAGATCAGAAGTAAGGTTTGGCCGGCACTGACCTATTAAGGAGGCTGAAAAGAAGAGGAACACTGCAGCCAACAAATAGTAAGCAATCAATGGCGTATTGCCCCACTGCTCCTTGAGCAGTGCAAAATAAAAATAAAATGATAATAACAAAAAGTTATTATCATTTTATTTTTCTTTGCTCCAGGCTGGTCCTGCGGGACAGGGCTGGCTCACTGCAGAGGAAGCAGGAGTGGTTTGCACTACTTCTGTAAGTGCACATGACGGCTTGACCATCCCTCTTGTGCCGGCCAAGCCGTCATACTCATTTGGCATGTTATCCATGGGGCTGTGTTGCAAAGCCCCATAGAGAACATCCCCATAGCCATATGCAAATCAGTCTTGAACCTGCGTCCAATGGAAACAGTCCAGACCGAACTGCCAAGCCAGGTCCTCCCTGGACTGGAAACAAGCATCCTAGGACCGATTTCGGGCTTTCAGCCGTCATGAACCAGGATAGCTTGACTCCAGTGGCATGGAGAGCACGTGACCCATGTCTGGGCATACCCGTCCCACTCACCGTGACAAATGCAAAAAGAATAATTGATGGACAGAATGCAGAACAATGTCATACATTCACCCCAGTACAGAGATCTGGGCCTAAATCCATCGTTTTTTTGCTCACCGTGCCATTCTACTTTGGACCCAGCCATATGCAAATCAGTCTTGACCCTGTGCCCAATGGGAACAGTCCAGCCCGAGCTGCCAGGCCAGGTCCTCCCTAGACGGGGAAGAGGCATGCGGCGGTGGGAGAGGTGTGCGGCTGCTACGGTGGTGGAGAAGGTAAGATTTTTTTTTAACGCCGAACTGTGAGGACCATTGTCTCTCTTTTATTTTCATGAAGTTGGTCCTCGAGGTAATAAAAGATGGACAACAGTATTCACGCCATCGCGGATGATGTAGCCTTCGTGCAGGAATGCACGCCCCACTCCTGTGCCTTTACAAAATCATAGGACACCTGCTTAATTAGAGCTGTCTGGGAGCCAAAGAAAAGCGGTGTTCCTTTCCATGATAAGATTAGCAGTGGCATGCAAAGCCAGCTCTGCACTTGGCAGTACATTAAAGGTCAGTTTGGTCACATAAATTGTCCCATCATAGTGCATCCACCAGCTTCTTATTTGAATTCCATTTTAATAATTTGCACATAGAAGGCAGCTCGAAAAAAGCTTTCTACAAGGAAACGTTTTAGTTGGTGTTTCAGACTTGTTCCATGGTCTAAAATATTAGACCTATGCATTAAAGCCACATAAAACAGTTAGATTTCAATTGCATTATTGTACAAAAAACGTTCACGTTTTCTGTCTTGATGAATTTTTGTGTAGGGGTGACATCAAATTTTGGCCTCCTTTCCTTTAGAAAACATTTCAATAAAATTTGATCTCCCAAATGCCAATAAAATCTGCTTCCTGGAGTTTATTTTTGCTATCCTCAAACAGTAGATTACAAAATAGCCCCTGTAAAAATTGACAGAAACCACAGATATTACTAATGAATGTCAGATGCTCCTGTCACACTTAAAGTTAGACCCTGCAGACTTATTTGCTGATATTAATATGATATTAATGTATATTCTGGAAAGTTCAGAGTTTGTATAGTGACAGCATTCGCTTACCATAAAATAGAGCAGGGCTTTAATATACCTGCTGCAAAGAATGTACCCTGCAGATCACAGACTGTATTTTATGTAGCCAGCTCAGTGGGTTACAGCTTTTGTCACAGAGATCCTTTTGTAACTTGCTGTTAATAAGTTACAATCCTAGTGTAGCACAGTGACCTATGAACTGTGATCAAAGAGCTCAGATGCATGTAACCTGCATGGCATAGGTTTGGACACTATGTTTTTCATTTCATTACATTTCATTATAGTCTTACATTACATTCATGTTGGTAAAATGGGTTAGTTTAGGTAGAAATGCAGTCTTCTTGGTAAAGCCAAGCCCAACCACTGTGGAACATTTTAAATCCTGATTTTGTGCTTTTCCAGACCAGACACTCTTAAAATATACTGCCTACTGGTATGGATGATGTGATTACTACACAATGTAATCCTCATTGTTTTATGCACCATTTCCTATTCACTGATTTACAAACATATGATTCATTGCTACTGTGTGTGTGATGTATAGTGCTCCCACACTCTACACTGGTGTGAGTAGCCCTATAAAACAAATGAAATGCCTGTGAGGGACAGGCTATGAAGAGATCAGGGGCCTTGCTGGAGGGAGAATGAGTTTTTGGGGGAAGGGGGCACCAAAATAGTGTGTCGCACCAAAGGCCACCTGCTGAACCTGGCCCTGGTGGTGCACGTGTCTGTGTGCGTGCCTGTGCGTGAGTGTCACGCGCACAGGACACGACAGCGGAATCTGGAGAGAACATTTGCAAAAGGTGAGTGCGAGAGGCGGTACTGTGACACCAACGGCATGGGTGGGTCTAAACTGCACCAGTACCAACCGTGTTCATCACTCACGAGGGAAGGTGAAGAAAAGGCTTCACAGACGTGCGACTATCGGTTGAATGAAACAGAGAAGAGCAACACATTTTAAATAGAAGAGAAAGAGCCCTGCTGGAGCGCTTAAACCTAAATAAAAAAGGCCTGATTATAGGTCCATGAGAAATCAGGTCCTTTGTTCGCCGAGACCGACACGCCTCTCCCGGACCCCCGTGGCTGGGGGGAATGGTTCCGGCACTCCTCTGGCCAATGTCTGATCGACACCGGCAAGGGCGGGAACAGGCCTCCACAGCGCCTTCGTCGCAAGCTCCTCAGTTCCGCAGAGCCCACACCCAGAGCTTTGACTAAAATGTCCCGAAGGGCCCCTACTAGGCAGCACAAACCATTGAGGTGACACACACCCCGTCGCCACCCATCAGTAGTGCAGACAGCGTCAATTACCAGGACATGGCAACCGCACCTATTCTGGTGTCTTGATAAACAACTATTCACTGTTTAAAAACACAGGATCGAGCACAGATGTACCGTTCATGTACTGCGCGGGCCAAGAAGCAGTAAAATGAAGTCTTGCATGATTGCTTTACTTGTCTTCTCCCAAAGGTGTATCCTCTGTAGTTCTTATTCCTTGCATGACCCCCACCTGCAGCACTGAAGTGCCGGTGCAAAGAGTCCCTGGAAGGTACTGATATATCATTGCACTTTGGCATCTCTACACAACATTCATGGAAAGGTAGAAATGGTCTCCAACAAGCTACCAGCTTTGCACAATCATTTTTTTCATCTGCGCTCTCGCAATAGCCCTCAAAAGGGAGGGGACCTTGGCCATATGTATCAAGCCTTTATTCCCGTTTGCAAACGGGCAGATTCTCAGAATCTGCCCGTTTGCGAATGGGAAAAAGCCTTTTGGGATGTATCATACCAAAAAGCCATCGCAAAATAGAGAATCGCAAAATTTGCGATTCTCTATTTTGCGAATGCAATTAAGGAATTAAATATTGCGGTTCCTTAAATGCAATTCTGGAAGCACCAGAAATTTGTTATTTGGCCTTAAGTAATTGCAAATTACCACCAACTTCAAGTCGGTGGTAATTTGCGATTTTCTTTACAAAAGCACTTTTTTGATTTTTTTGAAGTGCCATATGTCGCACATACATGCCCTTAGGGCATGTATGTGCGCAAAATGTGCACACATGCATATTTCACGGGTGTAACAGGGTGTCCTTTTGGCACCCTTGCAACCTTGAAATTGCATTCTCAGTTTCCGATTCTCTAATCGGTAATGGCAAATTGAGAATGTCTTCCCATTCATTTCTAAGGGCCTCCTAGCCCATAGTAATGAATGGGAAGGTATTCCTTATTTGCAAATCTCAATTTGCGATTCGCAAATAAGGAATATGTAGGATTCGCAAATTTTTTAGAAAATCCTACATACATTGCATTTTGCGATTCTCTAATTGCGATTCGCTAAAAATCGCAATTTGAGAATCGCAAAACTCTTTTTTGATAAATATGGCCCTATCTTTTACATTAGGTAATCCACTTTTCTAAATAAGCTAAAATGTCAGGGCATGAATCATTCAATAATGTAGGTGAATTGTGCACGCTAAATTTTTGAACACGTTATTGGTGTTTATTACTGCAATTTAACGGATCAGCGTGCTACGCTAGTAGTATGCATGCCTAGCAGATGAAATGAACTAATGTGAAGTGGCCAAGTCCCACAGGTAACTTGAGCTCTAGCGTGCACAACTATGTGTGATATACATAAATTTCAACCATATAATACAATTTTCAAATCATATTTTACTTTAACTCTTTACACTTATTCAACATACATGCCTTTATCATTCTTTTAGACATATGCAAAACAAATCATGTTGCACATAAAAGTTGCAATCAATCATTACACAATGCTATTTAAACAATGCATTGTCCAATGCATTTCGGGACGGCTGGTCCCTTCATCAGGGGAAAAACCTGTAAGTGTAAAGGGAAACTAATCAATTGATGTGCAGTAGCTAGACATTTTAATGAAACATGTTTTTCAGCATAATTTAGATCATGAGCCTTGCACCCTGTGGTGACCTAAGTATCCTAGAACATCCTGGTGAACACCTTGTGTGTAAAATGCCTCAAAAGAGAACACTTACTCCTTGCTTAATCGCGGGCTCTCGAGTTTGCTGGATGCTTTACAAGGTCAACTGACAATAAAAACGTGCAAATGAATTTTAATATTATTTTGACTGACACATGGAACTCATTCCCCTCAAATGAATCGACTGGCGGCATACCTTACACAGAAGATCCTGATACCGAAGTCCCTTTTTCTTTGCCTAAGCGTTTTTGTTATAAGAGAATCCGACGGTGAGACCTGATTGCCAAAGTACCATACAGTCACTAACCGTAACACGTTCTAAAACTCCAACATAACCTTTTCTCAACCACCCTTTACTTCAACACGTACCTACATCACAGTAGGAGTCCATTCTGAGTGATGATTTCAAAAGCACCATGGATCTGTAAATATTTGTGAAACGCCGCATTAGAAGAACTCGCCAATCGATTACAATTGACAGAAGTGTATTAGCTGTAAAAAGGTGCTCACCATACACGTCCTCGGTTTCCGTACTGAATATACTACACTGTTGTACAAAGTCGGAAGCAGGCTTTAACAACGCACTGAAAAAAAAAAAATATATGGAGTTTGCATTACCCATCATGCAAACTCTTCATCATAATGTAAACCATCAGAAACTCGATAACAACCACACTACTGCTAAAGTGCAATCCAATTCAGAACCACTGCCGACAACTGAAACTGTTCCGGACCTCACCGATGCTAATGAAGTGTCATCAACCAAATGCCACGAGGTTTCCACCAAAAAGAAACCGCACGCAATGTTTGAACAGTATAACTTTATGCTTCATTTTCAAACTAATGTTTCTAATTTAAAAGATGCCTATCCGAAACACGCACTGTGTGCTGTAGCAATTCCAGAATAATGGTTGTTCAAGTCAACCAGGTGATCAAGATAATTATTAAACCGGGAACGGTCGTTACTCGAAACTAACTCCTGAGACTATTAGTAGAACTGATGCTTAGCGTCCATCTTAGAGCGTGTGTGTTCAACGGAATCTCTGCTATTATACCCGGTGTACTTTGTTCTGGGGGTTTCACAGGCGGTCCATGGGATACGTAATCTCCTGGTTTGTATAATACTTGTCCCATATTATGGATGCGTTTTAACCAGTCTTCAAGAACTGATACATACTAATTCCTAAATAATGGAAACTTATACAAACAAAATCCTACATATTAAAGACACAACAGAACTTGATCAGAAATTCAATATCAAATACTTGGTGTTCATGTCATTGATCTGTGAAATATTATGTGTGTCAATATGCAAGTGTTTTCTGCTGACTATATGTGTAGAATCTGAGGTAACAAAATGTGAATTGCTATGAATTATAAGAAGCACGTCATTTCAAATTTGTCATTGAGTCCGTAGGGCATAAGAGTATTCAACCTTTGAATCCAGAATGTCTCTCTGTAATAGTCTTTTGGAGTTATCAGTGCCTGCCGAGTGTGGTACTTGTTCAATAATTTGAAACTTTAATTGTGCAATCCTGTGTTGGCTTTGCTCTCAATGTATGGCGAGACTTGAATGAATATTTTTATTTCTGATCTTGCTTTTGTGTTCTGTCAGGCGGACTTTCATTTTTCTCTCCGTTTTCCCTATGTAAAGAAGTCCATACAGGCATTTGATTGAATATACAACATTTTGAGAATTACAGTCCGTGCTCCCAGTTAACTTTACTTGTTCTCCAGTTCTAGGGTGCAATAATATTTCTCCTGTAATTATGTTATTGCAATGGATGCAATTCCAACACTATTTAATTCCACCTTTGCCAGCTGGCAATTTTTTTCTTTTTAGAAGCCAACAATTCTTTCAAGTTTTGTGCTCTTGGGTATGGAAACAATGTTTTTCCCCGAAATAGATCATTATAATCAATTTATGATTCAAGAAGTTACCAACGTTTGAGGATGACATTCTTAATTTCCCTTGACGCAGTGGAAAATTTAGATACAAAGACTAACCTTGTTGTACTTTTCTTTGGAGTCTTTTGTAGTAATACCTCTCTTGGTGTTTGTAAAGCTTTTGTCATATGTTTATCCAATAACTCTTCTGGGTACCCTCTGGCCATGTAATTACTTTTTTGATTTTCAAAAGTTTCCTTGCATATGTTTATTTCTGATGATATTCGTTGTGTTCTCAAAAACTGTGAAACTGGCAAATTCTTGATGAGTGACGGAGGATGAAAGCTTTCAAACAATAATGCATTATATTTGTCCTTTGGTTATTTGTACAAACGTATGCTTATATGGTTCAATTGAAGTCTATCCATACGTCTGGGAATGCTATTGCTTTTTTGTGGATCATGTATGTGAACTGTATTCTTGGGTCCTTCATGTTTAATGTCCGTATGTATTCAATCAATGTTTCTTCTGATTTATTCCAAATCAGAAACATATCATCTATGAATCTCCGGAAAAATATGAGACCTCCTTGCCATGCGGTATCTGTCAAGATATGATCGTATTCAAATTTAGCCGTAAATGTATTCGCGTAGGCAGGTGCTCCAGGAAATTCCATGGACTTTCTGTTCAACTGAATATAATACTCCTCGTTCCATGCAAAATAACTGTGTTGCAAGCAGAGTTCTAATAATTCTATCACAAAACTCATAGGGATGTCTGTGCTTTCTTGCCTGAGTAAGGCCCATTCCACTGCCTCTAGCCCGCTTGAATGTGGTATTGAGGTGTACAATGCCACCACATCAATTGTACATAAAAGCCAGTCTTCTGTGACTTCTTCAGAAATGGTTGATAAACTGCGTAAGAAATCAGTGGTGTCTTCAATGGACGTGGTCCAACTTTGGACAAATGGTTGTAGATGAGCATCTATGTACCGTCCTGGGCCTTCAAATAATGATTCACACCCCAAAACAATTGGTCTGAATGGACGAACGCTTAGGTTTTTGTGTATTTTTGGCAGCATGTAGATTTTTGGACGTCTCAGAAATCTATTCATTAGGTATTGCTTTGTTGTAGAATCAATCCAATTGAGATTTTCCGCTCTAGTTAGTATGTCAGCAAGTGTGTTTGAAGTTTCCTGTGTGGGGTCATATTCGAGATGAGCGTAGACGTTGTCATCATTAACATGCTCCGGTACTTTCCTCTCGTAGTTTTCACGATCCATCATAATCAATCCACCCTCTTTATCAGCTTTCTGAATAACTAGTTTCGGATTATTAGCCAAATTCGATAGTGTGCTATAATCAGCTTTACTCAGATTGGTCCGGATTGTTTCCTTTTTCATAAAGTTGATTTAAAAAAAATCTTTTTTGACCAATAATTCAAACGTGTTCGAGGTTTTGTGTGACACTGGGGCCATGAATGTGCTCTTAGGTTTAAATTGTGGACCTTCTCGTACCTCTCTCATGGGTTCAACAGGTACTATGTTTGTAAAATAGTTGCGTAATCTAAGCACCCTCATGAATTTGTAGAATGCCACTTCTGTTTCAAGTTCAGTGCTATTATAAGTAGCAACAAAAGATGTTCCCTTATTGAGGTTTTGTTCTTGTGACTTGGTGAAGTGGACTGTAGAAATGTTGAATATAAGACCCTCGTTTGACTCCTGAGGCCTTTCTTGCCTTTGTCGTTTTCTTTTTCCTCTCCTGGTTTTTTTGAACGTTGTTTGATTTCTATTGTAATGGGTCCGGGTGTTGACCTTGATCCCCATCTTCCTCAAAAAAGTCACAGTTGATGAACTTGCTTCTGCTCTCTCTTCAGTTGTCTTGCTGGTTGCTTGCACAATTTTTAACGGCACTCTTGATATGTCTGTGTCTTTGTCAAATATTACACTCTGTTCAGAAGACGTGTGGGTATTTCTCTTGGAGAATCTTTTCTGTGCATATACTTCGGCTCATGTATAGGCTTCATTCAACTTGTTGTCGATGGTCTCTCGTTTGAATTTGCGCAGTTTTGTCTCTTGTAATTCCTTTCCGTATTTGTAGAGTTTTAGATTTAAATCCTCAAGAAATTTTAGCCAGGGTTCATTCTCCATTCTTTTTGACAAATCACTTTTGATAGTGAAAATTTCTTCCTCAAGGTCATTATTATTTTGGATAATTATTCGATCAATAAAAGAATCAAACCGAGAGAGCATTTATTCAAAACGGCAAACCACTTCTCCATAAATTGATGATTATTTTGTAACCTGAACAGCATTGGTTTTATTGCCAATCTGAGACCTCGTGGTATCCTTTTGCCCCGATGGTATTGTATTAGCGTAGATGCGTGTAGGCGTTGGTTTAATTCTCTTCTGGTTAAATATTCCAATTATCGAAGTTGCTGTGTGGTCGAGCCACTTTGCACGTCAAATGATTTAGTTTCCTGAATTAGATTGTAAATCTCATTAGCTTCATCTGTAGTATAAGCTTTAGTTCTTGATCTGTTATCCGTGATATTTGCAATTGATTCTCACAACATTTTCACTGGAAGGTGCTACAATCCACACTGAGGCAGTGAAAGGATCAATCAATAATGTAGGTGAATTGGGCACAATACATTTTTTAACACGTTATTGATGGTTATTACTTCAATTTAACCGATCAGCGTGCTACGCTAGTAGTATGCCTGCCTAGCAGATGAAATGAACTAATGTGAAGTGGCCAAGTCCCAAAGGTAACTTGGGCTCTAGCGTGCACAACTATGTGTGATATACATACATTTCAATCATATAATACAATTTTCAAATAATATTTTACTTTAACTCTTTACACATATTCAACGTACATGCCTTTATCATTATTTTAGACATATACAAAACAAATCATGTTGCACATAAAAGATGCAATCAATCATTACACAATGTTATTTAAACAATGCAATGCCCAATGCATTTCGGGACGGCTGGTCCCTTCATCAGGGGAAAAACCTGTAAGTGTAAAGGGAAACTAATCAATTGATGTGCAGTAGCTAGACATTTTAATGAAACATGTTTTTCAGCATAATTTAGATCATGAGCCTTGCACCCTGTGGTGACCTAAGTATCCTAGAACACCCTGGTGAACACCTTGTGTGTAAAATGCCTCAAAAGAGAATACTTACTCTTTGCGTAATCGCGGGCTCTGGAGTTTGCTGGATGCTTTACAAGGTGACCTGACAATAAAAACGTGCAAATGAATTTTAATATTATTTTGACTAAAACATGGAAATCATTCCCCTCAAATGAATCATCTGGCCGCATACCTCACACAGAAGATCCTGATACCGAAGTCCCTTTTTCTTTGCCTAAGCATTTTGTGTTATAAGAGAATCCGAAGGTGAGACCTGATGGCCAAAGTACCATACAGTCACTAACCGTAACACATTCTAAAACTCCGACATAACCTTTCCTCAAACACCCTTTACTTCAACACGTACCTACATCACAGTAGGAGTCCAATCTGAGTGATGATTTCAAAAGCACCATGGATCTGTAAATATTTGTGAAACGTCGCGTTAGAATCACTTGCCAATCGATTGCAATTGACTGAAGTGTATTAGCTGTAAAAAGGTGCTCACCATACATGTCCTCAGTTCCCAGAGTGAATATACGATGCTGTTGTACAACAAAGTCGGAAGCAGGCTTTAACGACGCACTGAAAAAAAAATAATGCGGTTTGCATTACACATCATGCAAACTCTTCATCATAATGTAAACCATCAGGAACTCGATAACATCCATGCTTACCGCTAAAGTGCAATCCAATTCAAAACCGCTGCCGACAACTGAAACTGTTCCGGACCTCACCGATACTAATGAGTTGTCATCAACCAAATACCGCGAGGTTTCCACCAAAAAGAAACTGCGCACCATGTTTGAACAGTATAACTTTATGCTTCATGTTCAAACTAATGTTTCTAGTTTAAAAGATGCCTGTCCGAAACACGCGCTGTGTGCTGTAGCAATTCCAGAATAATGGTTGTTCAAGTCAACCAGGTGATCAAGATAATTATTAAAGAGGAAACGGTGGTTACTCAAAACTAACGCCTGAGACTATTAGTAGAGCTGATGCTTAGCGGTCATCTTATAGCGTGTTTATTCAACGGAATCTCTGCTATTATACCAGGTGTACTTTGTTCTGGGGGTTTCACAGGCAGTCCATGGGACATGTAATGTCCTGGTTTGTATAATATTTGTCCCTTATTATGGATGCGTTTAACCAGTCTTCAAAAACTGATACATACAAATTCCTAAATAATGGAAATTTATAAAAAACAAAATCCTACATATTAAAGACACAACAGAACCTTATCAGAAATTCCATATCAAATACTTGGTGTTCATGTCATTGATCTGTGAAATATTATGTGTGTCAATATGCAAGTGTTTTCTGCTGACTATATGCGTAGAATCTGAGGTAACTCTACAAAATGTGAATTGTTATGAATTATAAGAAGCACGCCATTTCAAATTTGTCATTGAGTCCGTAGGGCATGAGAGTATTCAACCTTTTAATCCAGAATGTCTCTCTGTAATATTCTTTTGGAGTTATCAGTGCCTGCCGAGTGTGGTACTTGTTCAATAATTTGAAACTTTAATTGTGCAATACTATGTCGGCTTTGCTCCCAATGTATGGCGAGACTTGAATGAATATTTTTATTTCTGATCGTGCTTTTGTGTTCTGTCAGGCGGACTTTCATTTTTCTCTCCGTTTTCCCTATGTAAGGAAGTCCACACAGGCATTTAATTGAATATACAACATTTTGAGAATTACAGTCCGTGGTCCCAGTTAACTTTATTTGTTCTCCAGTTCTAGGGTGCAATAATATTTCTCCTCTAATTACGTTTTTGCAATGGATGCAATTCCAACGCTTTTTTAGTTCCACCTTTGCCAGCTGGTAATTTTTTCTTTTTAGAAGCTAACAATTCTTTCAAGTTTCATGCTCTTGAGTATGCAAACAATGGTTTTTCCCTAAATAGAAAAAAATACAAACCGGGAAGGAGGGAGGGTCTTAGGGAACTTTTAGAGACCATGCATGGATATATTCCCCAACAATCAATAGTCTAAACAACAGTAATATCCATGGGTCTACAATATAATAAGGCTTTTTGAACAACACAACACGATGTATGGGATGACCAGCAAACTTGTCTGGGCATACCTATTGGTAGGACGGATTCCCATCACTCACCGAGGTGACATGCTTCATCATCTGGATCTCCTCCTAGCGCCATTCTAGTGACGCCAAGGGCTACAGCTAGTTGTTGAGATAACTTTCATTATAAAAGGGGAGCCTGGCGCGAGCGCGCTCTACTGCATCCTCCTGAGGTCTGAGCCGGGAGAGACAAGGTATTTTGGATTTGCCGAATTTGCTACTTTTGCACACTTGCTCTATTGTTATTTTAAATTGTTTTTAGGGGGCTGCTGATATTACCTGGGGGAACGTTTTTAGATTTACTGTTGCTGCTAGGTGTTTGCTCTCCTGCACATGCGCTCTGATACACCCGGTCACCATCTTAGGAAGGCGGGTAGCGGGCTAGTTCTTGAGATAACTGTCATTATAAAAGGAGAGACTGGCGGGCATGCCGCTGGAACGCCGAAGATGCGCCTAAGGCAAGCCCGTCTGCGCCCGTCCGCGTCCGTATCGCGTCCAGCGCCAGCCATGCTGCCTGTAGCTCCCCCCAGGTCAGAATTGTTTGGACTTGAGAGCAGTTATACGCGTTCGGAAAGCCAGATTGTATAGAGCCTATATGTTTTGAACCTGGTTTAGAGGAGGATGAGGAATGTGGCCACAATGAGTTTCATTGTAGGTCTTGCACTTTTAATGTGGATGTGGTTTTTTGGAAAGGGGGATAGATATCTATAATCCAGCGGACACATTACTCTTAGGACCCTTGCGTAGACCCAGTCCCAGGCTGCCTATTAAGGTATGCCTGATTAACTGTAGGTCTCTTCCTAAACATGCATCGGATATCTGGCTCTCACTAAAGACCTATGATTGGGATGTTGTGTTTATTACGGAAACCTGGCTGAGAGAGAGCTTGAATCCAGATATCTTCCTGGCCATCCCTATAGGCTATAGAATAGCTAAGGTTGATAAGACAGGTAATAGACTTGGTGGCAGCCTGCCCGTAATTATGAGGGAAGGTTGGGAAATTTCATATAAGAAAATTGAAGACATTGGACCAATAGAGGCCATGTCTTTTTGCATTAAATTTTCCACAACCTCCTCTATGGCAGGGCTCTTGGTCTATAGACCTCCAAATGCTGTGTCCACCTACTGGCAGAAACTGTATGAATGTATTGCCAATCTTTCCTTGAGGCATACTAATTTCACCGTTCTTGGTGATTTTAATGTCCACATGGATAATGTGAACTGCCCTCTAGCAGTTCAATTAGGAGATGCCCTTAAAGGGCTAAACCTGATTCAAAAGGTATTACGTCCCACTCATGCAGCTGGCCATACTTTAGACCTTCTTTTTACTAATAATCCCACCATTCAGGTAGAGGAGCCCTCACCGGTGACCTGGTAGGACCACTGGTTGGTCCCGTTCAGGCTTACTTGGAAGGTTTGTGACAATCATATGAGGCCTATTACGGAGAATAGAAGAAACTGGAGGAAGATCACACCTGAATCTATGGGCGGTGAGCTACACCCCCCCCCCCCGAACTCACTGGCGATCTTAACCTCGATGCTCCTCTCTTTAATGTATGGTTCCACTCAGCCATTGACAAAAAATAGCCCCCATTAAGACTGTCAAATTGTCTAGGAACAAACCCTCGGCTCCCTGGTTTACCATGCAGCTTCGTATGGAGAAAAGCCTTTGTAAGAGGCTGGAGCGTGTCTGGAGAAAAAATTATGAACTTTCAGCCAAATGTGAATACAAGGCAGCACAGAGAAAATTTCACAGTTTGAAGCGTAAGCTCATTAGGGACTACGTTGCAAAGCAGATCAAGGACTCGGATAATTCCCCAAAATAAATTTTTAAGATAGTCCAAGGCTTTATGAAACCTCAGGCCTTGAAGAGCACTATCCCCCATCTTTGGCTCTCTGTGACGAACTAGCCACTTTGTTCCAGAATAAAATTTTAACCATTTATTCTTCCTTTACGGTATCTGGTTCATCTGATATTACAACTTATCCCACGTCAGATAAATGGTCGGCTTTTTGCCCGTTTGAGATGGAGGTGTCATTGGGGGAGCTAATGAAAATAAAATCAGGCTCCCCACTGGACCCTTGATCAGCCAGATTTCTTAGGCTATTAGCCCCTTGGCCTAATGGCATCCTGAATCCAGTTTGGAACTCCTCATTGGAGACCGGGGTTTTTCCAACTAGCTGGAAAAAGGCCTATGTTCAGCCTATCCTCAAGAAAGAGGATGCTGATCCAGTAGAGCTAAAAAAACTTTAGGCCTATCTCTCTTCTTCCGGCCCGGCCAAAATTTTAGAAAAAGAGGTCCAGAGACAACTCTCGGTCTTCCTAGAATCAAATAACCATCTTCGTGACTCTCAGTCTGGGTTTAGGACAGGCTACAGTACGGAGACAGCTTTACTTGAGGTGGCCGAATCGATCCGGGAAACCTTAGACCAGGGAAGTTGTGCAATGTTGGTACTGCTGGATTTGTCCGCAGCCTTTGACATGGTTTCCCACAAGATCCTCCTGAATAGACTTCACTATTTAGGAGTCACAGGAACTGTTTTGGCATGGTTTCGTTCCTTTCTTGAGGGTCGTTCACAACATGTGTTTTTGCATCCCTATGTCTCCAGCTCCTGCCCCATGTTATGTGGTGTTCCTCAGGGCTCTGCTTTAAGCCCCACCCTTTTTAATGTTTATCTGACTCCCCTTGCGGCAATTGCTGAAAAATGGGGGGTGAAGGTTGTCTCGTATGCAGATGATACACAACTTGTGTTCTCTTTTAAAGAACACAGCGAGACAGCCTTCGTCAATTTTAGACAGTGTCTTTTAAATATCTCATCATGGATGACGGACAGCTGCCTAAAATTGAACACTGATAAGACGGAGGTCTTATTTTTTAACCAACCGACTCCTCCGTGCTCTGCGCTGTGGAGGCCAACCGAGTTAAACCCGCCTCCGCTACCAGTTTCCTCTGCCAGGAATTTGGGTTTCAAGTTTGACGCCCAACTCATGGCAAGGCACAAATTGCTCATGTCTCCTCTCGGTGCTTTTGGAAACTTTAAGCTTTGCGCAGATTTCTTCACTTCCTGCCGATGGAGTGCAGGAAGTCAATAGTGCATGTTTAATTACTTCACAACTCGACTATGCCAACAGCCTTTATATTGGTCTTCCTGAGTACTTGATGAGGAGACTACAGCTTATACAAAATGCGCCAGCTAGGTTGATCAGGAATGTGCCACTGCGACATCATATTACCCCCCATTTACGCAGCCTACATTGGCTCCCAGTTAGGAGAAGAGTGCAGTTTAAAGCTCTAGTACTTGCACACAGAGCAATCAGAGGGACCGGACCTCAATATCTGAAGCGGAGACTTCAGAAATACAACCAAGCTAGGGCACTTAGATCTAATAGTCGTAACATTTTGGTCATTCCTCGTTTTGTGAAGGCAATGACCGGTGGCCGTGCGTTTTCTGTAAAAACTGCTACCCTGTGGAATACTATGCCCAATCACCTGAGAAAAATAGATGCGGAAATCCTGTTCAGGAGAGCACTGAAGACATGGCTTTTTGGCCTGCCCTAGATACGATGGTCTTCTCTGGTCTCTTCTTCCCTTAGGTAGGATGCTAGCGCTAGGACACTTCCATTGGAGGTAGCCGTGCGCTCTACAAGCTTCAATAATAATAATAATAATACAACCCCTCACCTATGAGGGGGAGCTCAAGGAGTAATCAGATCCACTAGATGTGAAGAAATATTGCTATTATTAGGGGAGTGAGGGACGCAGTGTGTGAATAATGTGAGGGTGAAAATGTAAAATGACCCCTGTGGGATTTTTTTTTATTGAATGTCCCTAGAGGGTCAGGTTAAAAATAGTGCAGTGACAGTTTTAACATAATAACTGTCTTCTGGATGCATTTTAGCCAGTCTTCAAGAACTGATACATACAAATTCCTAAATAATGGAGATAAACATATGCAAGAAAACCTTGGAGAATCAAAAAAGTAATTACATGGCCAGAGGGTACCTAGAAGAGTTATTGGATAAACATATGAATAAGGCTTTACAAACACTGAGAGAGGTATTACTACAAAAGACTCCAAAGAAAAGTACAACAAGGGTAGTCTTTGTATCTAAATTTTCCACTGCGTCAAGGTAAATTAAAAGTGTCATCCTCAAACGGGAACTTCTTGAATCAGAAATTGATTTTAATGATCTATTTAGGGAAAAAGTCTAAATAACAGTAATATCCATGGATCTACAATATAATAATGCTTTTTGAACAACACAAAACAATGTATGGGATGACCAGCAAACTTGTCTGGGCATACCTATTGGTAGGACGGATTCCCATCACTCACCGAGGTGACATGCTTCATCATCTGGGTCTCCTCCTAGCTCCACACTAGTCACGCCAAGGGCTGCAACCCCTTACCTATGAGGGGGAGCTCACAGATGTTTTTTAGGAGTAATCAGATCCACTAGATGTGGAGAAATATTGCTATTATTAGGGGAGTGGGGGACTCAGTGTGTGAATAATGTGAGGGTGAAAAGGTAAAATGACCCCTTTGGGAATTTTTCTTATTTAATATCCCTAGAGGGTCAGGCCGGTACAATTGCGAACCAGAAAATACCCCAAAAAACTGATACGGCGCGCTCTTAGATGGGCTGCCAATAACAACAGAGAGGCTCTACTGGAGGCTCCAGTTTTGAAACCACCCATGAATCGGATTACTTTTGTGAACACCTTCAGTGTTCTTTCCAACAAGATTCAGAAGAGCGTTCACAAACACTGGCATATATTGAATGTGGGGATTGAACAAATTCCTTCACCTCTCTTTGCATTCAAGAGAGATACAAGTTTAAGAGATCAACTTGTACATACGAGACCTAAAGATAGACCTTGCCAAAATGACAGCACCCTGTGGAATCTACCTGCTATCCAGGGTCATTTTCCATGTGGCAATTGTGCGGCTTGACCTCAGACTAAACCTTCTAAGTCTATCGATATAGGCACAGCCAGACCATGGATTCAAAACAGATTCACAAATTGTAACAGCAATAGACTGGTATATCTAATTACATGTTCCTGTAATTATCAATATGTCGGTATGACTACCCGAAAAATTAAAGTCAGGATCTCTGAACATAAGAGCACCATTAGGTGTAAAAAATAGACTACTAAACTCACGAGACACTTTCTTGAAAAAAATCCCAGACATGATGATTTTAACTGGACAGTACTTGAGAAACCATTTATACCTTCACATGTCACAGATATCACCAAGTACTTATTCATTAGAGAACAAAAATGGGTATTTAAGTTACAGAGTGATAAGAAAGGGTTAAATGATGACATACCCTGGGTCTCCCTATAGGATATATACGATCGTTTTATGCATACAGCATGATGTATACTGTCAAACTATACGCTCTGTTGATGGTACCTCCTTTTTTTGCTGGCCTCTATTGTCATTTCATTGAGTGTCTATCAATCAGGTTGCCGATCAGATTGAAGATATGCACCATTGGATAATAAGAGACATGTTGTAGACATGTGGGACACATACATTAATGGGTTCACTTTGTTTGACTTTTCAACATTGATTGTTGCTAACTGTGTGTCCTGAGTACATTTTCAGACCATTAGAATATACCCACAGATCTGGTCTCAATGTATCACGCAGATTCTATACACGATTGTGCACAACACATGAGAATGAGTCTGTTATGTAAGTTTCAATTGTGCAGCATGAAGTTCGACCGCATTAAGCACTACATTTCCCAATATGCCTAGTACTGGTCATTCACCTTTCTGGGTGTTTTGGTTCCATACACCACCATTCTTCTAGTGCCCGCATGATAAACACCGTGATTTATGGATTTTATATATTTCCCAGCATACATGCAACAGGACACGCTGCTGTATGCAAACTTCTTGCCAGTTTCCTGCTATATTTTGTCTTGTTTCGGGACATACCTGCCATAGAGTGAATATACTACAATTACTGTGAGTAATGCACATTTTATTTCTCTCCAAAAACATGTGTGATTGTTATTCCGGATGCGCGATCTGTTCACATGATGAACGCGCAATGTGGAAGCATTTTGAATCTCCTTCTTAAGACCGATAGGGATACAGGGTCGTTACCTTCCCCTCGGCTCTTTGACTTACCCGAGGTACCTACGGATAAGTAAGCAGCAGCACAGGCTTGTTAGCATGAAATTTTTGGCTTGAAATATTTAGTATTGTCTGATATCAATATACCGAGCGTGTCGTTGTTGTGTTTGGCCGTTGTCTCGCTTGTCCGTGATTGTGCTGCTCGATTGCAATGTGAGTTAGTGCATACAAGACCAGCACACTTCGTTAAATGACTTTTCATTTTATACAACGCATGTTAGCGTCACGCGCAATTTGGACATTTAAATTATATGCCATTCTTGGACTCCACAATGCTCTTTACACTTGGCTCGAGCTGTCCGTAGGCTGCCGTTGTGTGTTGAGCTGGCAAGCCTCTTTTTCCTTGTACCTTAAATCCAGACTGAATGTCGTTTGAGAGAATATAGTCCAGGCCGGTTTTGGCTAAACGGGTTTGTTTTTTATTATGATGATTCATGTTGGTTCATCTGACATTTTGTTGCTTACCTCTCAGCATTTATGAATATGAATAAATATGTAGATACAGGAGCCTTCCGATGAGACTAAGTATCAGCTTCTGCTTGGCCTTTTTAGTATTTTTTCACCACTGTTGACATTCTATAACCAGAACGAATTTTAAATTAGATTGGACAATACTTTGAGCATTTTTGCTCTTTGTATCCCCTACAGAGCGAGGCCTCAACATCCTGAGCCGTTGCCAGGCGAGGTGAGGTGCTTTCCCCATAATACACGGGTTAGGCTTTATTTGCTACTACAGCATCTAGATGATAATGTTTTTTTCACTAGAATTTGTAATATAATTTAAGGCTTTTTGGACACACGATAGGAGATTACCTCTCTGTGTTAACTTATGTTTTTCCAGATACCCACAGTATTCGTAACACAGTTGGGGATTCGAATACCTAGAAATTCAGGTTGCATGGTTGAGTTTGTTCCAACTATGTTTCAGATGGTTACTGATTGCATTGTATATAATTTTTGCACTTTATTTGGGCGCTTTTTTTCGCAGTAGTATTCTACACAGTGTTTGGTCGTGGGTGAAATTAGTCCTGTAGGCAGAAACATGTCGACCTATAAGACACAGACAGTTATTATGTTAAAACTGTCACTGCACTATTTTTAACCTGACCCTCTAGGGACATTAAATTAAAAAAAATCCCACAGGGGTCATTTTACATTTTCACCCTCACATTATTCACACACTGCGTCCCTCACTCCCCTAATAATAGCAATATTTCTTCACATCTAGTGGATCTGATTACTCCTAAAAAACATCCGTTAGCTCCCCCTCATAGGTGAGGGGTTGTAGCCCTTGGCATCACTAGTGTGGCGCTAGGAGGAGACTCAGATGATGAAGCATGTCACCTCGGTGAGTGATGGGAATCCGTCCTACCAATAGGTATGCTCAGACAAGTTTGCTGGTCATCCCATACATTGTGTTGTGTTGTTCAAAAAGCCTTATTATATTGTAGACTCATGGATATTACTGTTGTTTAGAATTTTTTCCCTAAATATATCATTAAAATCAATTTCTGATTCAAGAAGTTCCCGTTTGAGGATGACACTTTTAATTTCCCTTGACGCAGTGGAAAATTTAGATACAAGGACTACCCTTGGTGTACTTTTCTTTGGAGTCTTTTGTAGTAATACCTCTCTCAGTGTTTGTAAAGCCTTATTCATATGTTTATCCAATAACTCTTCTAGGTACCCTCTGGCCATGTAATTACTTTTTTGATTTTCCAAAGTTTTCTTGCATATGTTTATCTCCATTATTTAGGAATTTGTATGTATCAGTTTTTGAAGACTGGCTAAAATGCATAAAATGCATCCATAATATGGGACAAGTATTATACAAACCAGGACATTACGTGTCCCATGGACCGCCTGTGAAACCCACAGAACAAAGTACACCGGGTATAATAGCAGAGATTCAGTTGAATAAACACACTCTAAGATGGCCGCTAAGCATCAGCTCTGCTAATTGTCTCAGGAGTTAGTTTCGAGTAACCACCATTCCCGCTTTATTAATTATCTTGATCACCTGGTTGACTTGAACAACCATTATTCTGGTATTGCTAAAGCACACAGCGCGTGTTTCGAACAGGCATCTTTTAAATTAGAAACATTAGTGTGAACATGAAGCATAAAGTTATACTGTTCAAACATGGTGCGCGTTTTCTTTTTGGTGGAAACCTCGCCGTATTTGGTTGATGACACTTCATTAGCATCGGTGAGGCCTGGAACAGTTTCAGTTGTCGGCAGCGGTTTTGAATTGGATTGCACTTTAGCGGTAAGCGTGGTTGTTAATGAGTTTCTGATGGTTTACATTATGATGAAGAGTTTGCATGATGTGTAATGCAAACCGCATATATTTTTTTTTTTCAGTGCGTCGTTGAAGCCTGCTTCGGACTTTGTTGTACAAAAGCGTAGTATATTCACTACGGGAACTGAGGACGTGTATGGTGAGCACCTTTTTACAGCAAATACACTTCTGTCAATTGTAATAGATTGGCGAGTGATTCTAACGTGGCGTTTCACAAATATTTACAGATCCATGGTGCTTTTGAAATCATCACTCAGATTGGACTCCTACTGTGATGTAGGTACGTGTTGAGTATAGGGTGGTTGAGAAAAGGTTATGTTGGAGTTTTAGAATGTGTTACGGTTAGTGACTGTATTGTACTTTGGCCATCATGTCTCACCGTCGGATTCTTTTATAACAAAAAACACTTAGGCAAAGAAAAAGGGACTTCAGTATCAGGATCTTCTGTGTAAGGTATGCGGCCATTGATTCATTTGAGGGGAATAATTTCCATGTTTCAGTCAAAATAATATTAAAATTCATTTGCATGTTTTTATTGTCAGGTCACCTTGTAAAGTATCCAGAAAACTGAGAACCTGCGATTACGCAAGGAGTAAGTGTTCTCTTTTGAGGCATTTTACACACAAGGTGTTCACCAGGGTGTTCTAGGATACTTAGGTCACCACAGGGTGCAGGGTTCATGATCTAAATTATTCTGAAAAATATGTTTCATTAAAATGTCTAGCTAATGTACATCAATTGATTTGTTTCCCTTTACAATTACAGGTTTTCCCTCTGATGAAGGGACCAGCCATCCTGAAATGCAATGGGCGTCGCATTGTTTAAATAGCATTTTGTAATGATTGATTGCATCTTTCATGTGCAACATGATTTGTTTTGTATGTGTCTAAAAGAATGATAAAGGCATGTATGTTGAATATGTGTAAAGAGCTCAAGTAAAATATGATTTGAAAATTGTATTATATGGTTGAAATTTATGTACATCACACATAGTTGTGCACGCTAGAGCCCAAGTTACCTTTGGGACTTGGCCACTTCACATTGGGCATGAATCATGACAGAGCTGTGTGTAACGCCCTGAACGTCTCAGGATCTTTAACAGACACGATAATGAGGACGCAACCACTTGTGAAGGGTTAGTTATTTAATGAAGGCAAAAATAATACAAAGAATAAACAAAAGTTATAGTCACTGGAATCCTCCAGGCTAAGTACGTTACCAGCCCACAGCACAGATGGTCCTAACCGTCCTCTGCATATACGCCGATCCCGGCGTATGCCAACAGAGGGCAGAAATGAAATGGCCGACAATGCCAATCGGTAGGCTGTGAGGGGCACGAAGAGTGTTGGGGAGAATCGAGGAGTCAGGGAAACACCCAGCCAGGGTCTCTACCTGAAGGGAGCAGACGCTCAACCTCTTCCTCAGACTGCACCGGGACGCGGAGTCACCTCCTGGTGATGCGTCACCGATACCCCAATCACAAGCAAAGAAGACTGAACCGAGAGCAGCCGCTCGATCGATCCTGTGGACTTCCGAGTCTGTAACGCGGCAAACACCTCCTGGTGTGCGTTACAGCTGGCAGTCCCTGTATCTCTGGTCGGGCTGGGAGTTACGACTCCAACCAGCAAAAGCGCCACTGCGCTTTGACTCAGCCGAGTCAAAAAGCGAAGCTCAATGGTTGACCGGTAGAGCTTCCGGGTCCTTCACAGGTGACGATGGGGCAAGACACGGCCCAGGGAGTAACGACTCGACCTACCTCCGTTCTTGCCTTACTGGAGCACCACTCCGGAACACTGCTCTTCACGAAGCAGGTACGTCGGTGTAAACACAATATCCGACAGCGTTGTACCTCCCGGTTCCTCCCTTTATAGGGCGTGTTTTCCTTGAGTTATGTAACAGCTCTCCTGTTTACATAAGGGCGTGTATTCCTTGAGTTTTGTAACAGCTCTCCTGTTTACATAAGGGCGTGTATTCCTTGAGTTATGTAACAGCTCTCCTGTTTACATAAGGGCGTGTTTTCCTTGAGTTATGTAACAGCTCTCCTGTTTACATAAGGGCGTGTATTCCTTGAGTTATGTAACAGCTCTCCTGTTTACATAAGGGCGTGTTTTCCGTGAGTTATGTAACAGCTCTCCTGTTTACATAACCTCTCAACCGCTAAGCATCCTGGGAGATGTAGTCCGTTTTCGCTGGTTACCGTTTTCCTCCCCTCGCATGACAGGAATACTTGACACTGTGGCACCTAGGTGCAAAACCACTAAATCCAAGGACCATGGGTTTAGATATGTCAGAATATGGTATACAAAAATATCATCTTACATAAATATAGCAGAAGAAATAAAATGGAGAACTGTCCTTGTTTTAAATCTTCTAGCATGTTTAAAAATAAACCAAAAGGATGTTTCACAAGTGCCTTATGCACTGTACAAAGTACCTTAAAACATATTTTCTCTTCTGGGGAGCCAAGGCAGTTGACAGAGGGCAGGATTTGCAAGTCTATAAGTACCAATTGGGCAGCGGTGTTCTGAATCACTTGAATTCTATTAACAAACTTGATGAGCAGCCCTAGATATAAAGAGAAACCATATTTAAGTATTGCTTCAATAATTGCTTCAATGGACAACCTTTTACCACTGTCAGTTAATATGGAAAATTTTGCTCAGCAGCCTACAGGTGATAGGGGGAGGTCAATGTCAAGAAAGAGATCTAGTATTTTATGGACATTTGCAATCAAGCTTTATAACAAGGCTTTCCAGAATTTTTATAGGGATTAGATGAGTGCCAAACTCTTGACGCCATTAAGAATCCAATGAAAGGTAGAATCTTCCATTTGCAACTATGACTTTAGGTTTCCTAGCATTATTACTCATCAATTGCAAGACTGGTTTCTTGCAATGACACTTTGGTACCACACCCCCAATCACCCCTGTTGTCGCTGACAGCTCAAGTTTATCCCACTTCTGTGTTCAAATGGGAGCTGGAGTTCTCCCTCATATTACCAAAGGCCAGAATATGAATCTCAAGCGCCTGCACAAAGTCCCTTTGGGCCATTTGACCTGCGGGGTTAGCCGCTGCAGACGTGTTTCACAGAGTGTGCATTAAGACACCTTCTGTAATACAGAATGTATACTTGCTCATGTATCGAGGACATATATGGACTTTATCTCTTTGGGACATAATCATTGTGATGAAGGAATCTCCAGTTGCTGTGGGCTTGATAGCATTATCGAAGTATGTGCACAAGCAAGGCGGTCCCAGAGGAATGCTTTCAATGTGTCAATCAGGAGGTGACATACATTTAGCATGCCACTCAAGCCGCAACGATGGAGGGGGCTTGGAGAGTTCCAGAGACCCTGTATGCAGATCCCACTGGTGGTCCCCATGGTGAATCACTGTGCTGACAGCATAGAGGTAGATAGGCATAGACATCGACAGTGCGGTCTAGTTAAGGCTGCCAAAATATGCCTTTGTGCAGCATGCACCGAGCTCCTGAGAGAGTCATGAGGAATCCTACTACAATGCCATGATGCTTGGAATCAGGATTCCCCTCCAGAGTCAGGAAATCCCCCTGCAAACGGACACAGAGCAGAAGACCCACCTTGTGCTCCAAAACTGGCTGCTGCACCTTCTCTTATACAGCCTGTACAATGGAAGGTACATTTCCTTTAGTTTTGGGGTCCATTAACAGGGTGATAGCACAGTACGTTTGGTACACGTGCACCAGTTCTCACACAGTGCATATACAGCATAATATTGTTTTTTCCAATTTGTTCTGAGGCTGATGAGATCATGAAAAATGACCCCTAACATGCACCTTAGATGAGCTGTCATTCATTCTCCAAAATTCCAAACAGTAGAAAAGAGACCCACACCAAAACGGGTTAATGTATAGTATGCATTTATATGTAGCAGGGAAAGTAACACATCTTGACTCGATAGAATCTTGTTCACACAAACTTCCTTGTGAAGCTCCAACAAAAATAAAGCTAAACAAAGTAATTGGTGACAGAGATTATTTCCTGAAAACGTAAACCCCACACTTTAGGATAGACTTTGTCCATACAAATCACCAGCTAATTAAGTGAAAATATGCACCATCCAGTCCAGGCCATAGTATCCATATTCAGTAACACGTTTAACTTCTAATCAAGGTATATTACGAAATCTTAGTTACAAATTATGCCCTCTATGATTCTTTTGTGTTTTACAGAATGTTGATATGACTTCTAATATTGGTAAGTTGTAAAAACATTGTTGGAGCTAACCGGGAAAATATCAATAATCTATATAGTCATACTCTCCATGATTTTCCAATTGATTTCATGTTTCAAATCCCTGTTCTCTAAATAAGCTCTCAACTTGAAGAAAATGCTCCTGAAAACAAACAAAACATCCTAAATTAGTGAACGATCCTATGCATAAAACAAAAATATAACATAACCTCCCAATAAATAACACCAAAACCGACAACACAACCTTAGTTCTAAAATCATCATATGTACAGCATGTAGATAGATACAAACTGTCTGCCATAAATTGATGACTATATAATAGATACACATGAAGTTCCAAACACCCAGCCTCTAATATATATCTAGATTCCATTCTGCGAAGTGCAAGAATTCTACCGCCCCCTCTTTGGTTTATTGGAATTAAACAATTCCAAAATATCTCATTGTTTTCCAAATGCCACTGTGTACCTCGTTAAAATGTTGTGCTGTGCTATAGCATGTCTTTGTTAGTGATAACACACATGTGTTCAAGGAATGCATTTCCTTACATGAAAAGTGGTGCTAATTCATGATATCTTATGTTATATTGGAGGGCTGTTTCTATATTTGATAATGTAAAGCTAGACTTATCATTTAGCGGTCTATAACCTTCCATCAGATCCCTTCGTAATGCACAATGATTGCTCTAGAGAGAGAAAAAATATATAGCACTTCACGCCAACTAGGGCATGATAAAATATATTAATTGTCATTTGCATAATCATCATTGGTAATCTAATGTCTCCATGGGGGAAAATATCTGTTAGAAAGTTGTGTATAATATGAAAATAATAATATATACGCATAATGTATTATCTGTATATTGTGACATAAACAGGTGAAAATGCCTCCTTCGTTAAAATGGCACTTACGCTCGCAAGCATTAAGCTGTGACTCACCATTCAGGAGGGTCCTCTTTTCATGCAAAGTATCCCACAAGGATGAATATTAATTGGAGGGAAATGTACGTGCATCCTAACCCGTGAACAAGGAGACGTGAATCTCTAAAATGCATTGGGAAGCTTTTCGTGTTTGTATATCCTAAATAAACCATTTATCAAGTAAAGGAGACTTGTGTATATACATGTATAAATTTGTACATATATATATATATATCCAAAAAAACAGGTAAGCCCCAAAAGGAAGGAAGCCTCAGGCAGAATAATTCGCTCTTATTTTATTGATTGATGACAACGTGCACGCAAGCACACTCTCAAAGCTCCAGCATCAAAGTTTCAGTGATACGCCATACGCGTTTCGGGAGTCTTGTTGTTCCCTTCTTCAGTGGCGCTGAGGGTAAAGACTGACAACAAAGTTTGTTCACGCACCTTCATTTAAAGTACTTGCCACAGTGGGCGTGGCCATCTCACAGGCTTCTGGTACTTGTGGTGCGCTAAATATCATCCTCAATGGGCTTGCAAATCAAGTCTTTAAGATTAAAATTCAATGATTTCCCAAGTGGGAACTCTGACTCCCTTTGGATTGAATCAGGACGAGGAACTCCATTACCATCTTTGATTTGTTATATATTACTCAGAAATCGTCAAGGAAATGGTCATATCTGACAAGGACATTGACATTGGCCTCTCACACTTTTAGGTTTATCACACTTGTTTTATTAGTTTGAAATTTTCACGGGTTACTATGTGAGACAGTGCCTTTCCACCATAAGTTTGAAAACAAGGCCCACTGGAGGGCTTGATTCATGTTTGAAATGATTAATTGTGCGAATCATAACCTACATCACAGTATCAACAGAGATTCATGTTATGGCCCACTGAAGAATTGTACTAAGGCGTGTCACAATGTTTAGTAAAAATTGTGCGATTGCAGTGATTTGAACCATGATGGCTACACGCTAAGAATTCCACCCTATATTATTACCAGAATGCTTAGCGGAATTGCCGCAGAAAATGATGTCATTTAATAGGAGCATTAATGCGTGTAAATGAGTGCAGGTTTATTAAATGCGATCACGTTAACTTTAATTTGAATCATGTTGACCACACGCCATGGGTTCAAAGTTTCAAACAGAAATCTTGTTATGCACTACTATTACCAGAATGCTTAGCGGCACGGCCTCAGGAAGTGATGTCACTAATTGTTTGAATGCATGTTTAAAATATCCTGACAACCTTTGAGCAAATGCTAGACTTATGATCAAGGTCTCCGTTGAGACTGAAACGCGTAGAGTTCTTTTTTGTAACTGGCATGCTGAAAGTAAAGGAATTGTAACATACGATCATTGGTGAAGCTGTTTTCCTTCTGGGAGTGCGCGAGGAAGCCCTTGTAGGGCAAACGAAGCGGATATATAAATATATATGAAGAAAAAGAGAGTTGCCCCAAATTGAAGAAGCCACAAACACGGCGAGCTGACACCATTTATTTGAGGATTGCAAGAGCCTTTCACCAGCACTGCAAACACCAGTCATTGTGCCAGATGCGTTTCGGGCATACACTGCACTTGGTCACTGGCGTACACAGAGGACAGCAGCAAGGGAAGCGAACCACATCCCGCTGTTTAAATATCCAGCCCCAGTGGGCGTCTCCGTAATTGCACCATGGTTACCGTAGTTCGCTTTGAAATCCAAACCAAAACGGGCCCCGCCGTGCCCTAACATATTAAAGTTCTTACTCAAGTGGGGTTTTTAAAGTAAGCCAGTTAGTGACTCCACCAATACTCCATCCTCAAATTAGACTTGTCATTCCATTGGTGTCTCAATGTTCATGACACTATGGACCCGCTTCATAGGCAGTGGGGCTTCTTCGCGGCTCAGGCAGGCCGCTACAATGCAGAAAAAGAGAGTTGGCCCAAAGTGAAGAAACCACAAACACGGCGAGCTGACACCATTTATTTGAGGATTGCAAGCGCCTTTCACCAGCACTTCAAACACCAGTCATTGTGCCAGACACGTTTCAGGCATACACTGCCCTTGGTCACTGGCGTACACAGAGAACAGCAGCAAGGAAAGCAGACCACATCCCAATGTTTAAATATCCCGCCCCATTGGGCCTCTCCCTAATTGCACCATGGTTACCGTAGTTCACTTTGAAATCCAAAGCCCAGTGGGCGCCGCCGTGCCCTAACATATTAAAGTTCTTACCCAAGTGGGGTGTTCAAAGTAAGCCAGTTAGTGACTCCACCAATACTCCATCCTCAAATTAGACTCGTCGTTCCATTGGTGTCTCAATTTTCATGACACTACGGACCCGCTTCATAGGCAGTGGGGCTTCTTTGCTGCTCAGGCAGTGTCTGTGGGCATATATATCTATATCTATATATCTATATACCTATATATACATATACATATATATATTCACTGAAAAAACCATAGGTTTCACACATGTTATAGTTAGCTGTACATTTCACTCGTAAAAAACCAATGAAATTCCCCCGTTATAGTTAGTGCAGGCAACTATAACTCACGCGACCGCAATCCTCTGCTGATGCTAATACTGTATTTAGACACTTATTTGCCCATGTCTTCTTCCATTAAATTTTAGCTATACATATATTACAAATATTTTTTTTTCATAAAGACACATATGTCATCAGCAGAAGATTGCGGTCGCGTGAGTTATAGTTGCCTGCACTAACTATAACGGGGGAATTTCATTGGTTTTTTACGAGTGAAATGTACAGCTAACTATAACATGTGTGAAACCTATGGTTTTTTCAGTGAATTTGCAAGGTTTTTTAAATGCTAATTCCTAACTATAACGTGTGTGAAACCTATGGTTTTTTCAGTGAATTTGTACGGTTTTTTAAATGCTAAGTTACTTTACGCCATTCGTGGCGTGCGCGCCCAGTTAATGCAGTTCGTTCCGTGCGCGCACCGTGCGCGCACAGTGAGCACGCGGTGCGCTTCGCGCACCGCGCGCCCACTTTACGCAGTTAGTGCCGTGCACGCACGGTGGTCACGCGGTGCGCTGCGCGCACCGCGTGCCCACGTTATGCGGGATGGGCCATGTACGCACGATGCGCTTCGCGCACCGTGCGCACATTTGTTAATTTCATAGCTCTTATATGCCTTCGGGCACCATTTGCACACGGGGTGGGGAGAATGTGGATAATTTATTTTTTTTTAAAATTTTTACCGTACGCGTACGGTAAGCGTAATCGGCGATTTTCCGAAAAAAAAAAATTTTTTTTTTTGGGCTTGGGGGTTGTTTGGGGACCCCTATATCAATGCTGGGTGGTTAGGATCTCAAGAAACTGCCTCTTTAGACATTTTTGGGCTTCGTTTTTGCTGCCCAACTCAGAGAGCGAGAGAGAAAATGGCGGCCGCCGCTTCCTGGTTTCGACCGATTCGAATGTTTACTAAGATCTAAGAGCCAATCAAAATCGCGCTCGCGCACGCCACCGTACGCGTACGGTAAGCTTACGGTAAGCGCACCGTAAGCGCACCGTAAGCTGCCACAGATATATATATTGATTTAAAGGCTATTTTCTCAGAATCTACTGAACAGATTTACACCAAACCTACAAAAGGCACTTCCTTGACCTGAGGACTACCTCTCTGCCAAATTTCAAGTAATTCTGTTCAGCCGTTCGGGCTGTAGCTGTGTCTAAAGGTCCTATGGAAAAATGCATGGGAAAAACGCGTTTTGGGACCCCCCTTTTATCTCAGCCCCCGCTTGACGAATCCCCCCGAGACTTTCAGGGTAGGAGCAGAGCGTAGCGCCCCACCTATTTTGAAAAATACGCGAGGATTCGTCGACCGGCGCCAAAGTTATTCAAAATAGAATGTTGCGGATTTCCTATGGAAACGTGGTCCTAACTATAACTACCTACTGGCGACCGCCAGTAGGTAATATATATATATATATATATATATATATATATATATTCAATGAAAAAACCAAAGGTTTCACACATGTTATAGTTAGCTGGACATTTCACTCGTAAAAAACCATTGAAATTCCCCCGTTATAGTTAGTTCAGCTAACTATAACTCGCGCGCACGCAATGCACTGCTGATGACGTCACATATTACATCACTCATGACATGGTCAGTGACATCACTCATGACATCACTGATGACATCTCAAATGACATCACTGATGACATCACTGATGACATCATCCAGTGAATGTGTGTGTTTCTGAAAATTAAATATGTTTTATATATGTATATCTCAAGGTCGATGGAAGAATAAATGGGTATATAAGTGTCTAAATGGATGATTTGTTTTTGAAAAATTGATTGTGTAACTGACTGATTAAGTGTATCATAGTGAATACATGGCTTAGTGAGTAATGTTTAAATATGTAAATATCTGTATCAGTCTCTCACTTTGTGTATAAGTGGCTTCATGGGTTGGTGAGTAGCTACATGGGTGTCTATATAGGTTATTAGTTGGTTTTATGAGTATCAGTCTGAGTGTCTGCATGGTTCGGTGGGGGTATTACGTAGTGCATGGGTGCATGAATGAATGACTCACTCTTTGTATGTGTTGAAGACAGCATGTGTGCAGGACTCTATGGGTGGATGAGTGAGTGTATGGGTGTGTTAGTGAGTGAATGACTGTCTCAATAGTGTCTTTATGAGTAACTACATATGTTTTAAACTAGTATATGTGACTATTGGTGTATATAAGCGAGTATGTGTGAGAGTGAGAGATTGAAAGAGTTCCTGTATAAATAAGTATGTGTTTCTATAAGTGATTGTTTAAAAGACTAAGTATGTGTAAGTTTCCGTAGAAGTAAGTGTGGTGGTGTGTGTATAACTGTATATGCAAGTAAATGTATGTTTGATTCTTTTTTAGCATGAGTGACTATGTGTGTGAGTAACTCTATGGATGAGTGGCATTGTGTAACAGGATGTATAGGTGTATGAGTACATATGATGAGTGAGTACATGTATGAGTGACTGTATAGGACTGTTGGTGAATGAGTGGATGTGTATGTGGATCTTAGAATTACTGTATAGGTTGTTGTAACTGGTATTGGTATGTCCATTGTTTTTAAAATTTTAATTTCTATTTTTGAATGTGTGTATCAAAGGTTATATTAGGGGAAGAGGAGGTCTGCCACTCTATCACAAGGATGATGTCATCAGTGATGTCATCAGTGATGTCATTTGAGATGTCATCAGTGATGTCATGAGTGATGTCACTGACCATGTCATGAGTGATGTAATATGTGACGTCATCAGCAGTGCATTGCGGGCGCGCGAGTTATAGTTAGCTGAACTAACTATAACGGGGGAATTTCAATGGTTTTTTACGAGTGAAATGTCCAGCTAACTATAACATGTGTGAAACCTTTGGTTTTTTCATTGAATTTCTAAGGTTTTTTAAATGCTAATTCCTAACTATAACGTGTGTGAAACCTATGGTTTTTTCAGTGAATTTGCAAGGTTTTTTAAATGCTAATTCCTAACTATAACGTGTGTGAAACCCATGGTTTTTTCAGTGAATTTGCAAGGTTTTTTAAATGCTAATTTTTTTTTTTTCTTCTATTTTTTTAAACATATTTTTATTTTAATTTTCTATCCTTTTTTAAAGACTATGGTTAAATTTTTAAAATTCTATAATATGTTTTTTTAATATATTTTATAAAATAAACAGGTAAAATTTATTAGCAATACATTTTTTCCTTTTTTTTTTATTTATTTTTTTAGTACGCGTACCGTAAGCTTACGGTAAGCGTACGGTTTACGCAATGTCCGTAAGTTATCTACGCTGTTTGCGTATAGTTACGCAATTTGCGTAGCCGCGCGTACTCCGCGTGGGACGCGTACGCGTGTACGCTACACGCGCACGTTACGCGGAAGTGTCGTGTAGTGACTGTTATGCGCATGCGCGCAAGCGCGTGTCTTTTTTACGCGCATGCGCACTTTTGCCGTAAGCGCACCGTAAGCGTACCGTAAGCGTACGGTAGGTCATGTGATCATGAAACACAACTTTTGATTGGTTGAAACTACTTTCAGTTCTAGAACTCTCCTACACCACACCCATTCCCCTCATTTCTGCTTGTGATCCCTTAGGAGAAGGAGCTGGGTTGTCTTTGTGATACGATGGCAGAACAGCAGAGCTCTTCTGAGAGTGAGGCTAGCACTAGCAGCACTACCTTGAGGCAGAGAGCGAGGAAACAAAAGACTTCTTATGTATGGGATTTTTTTACTTTTCCTGAAGGCCAGCAAAAGGTAAATGCACCCTTAGTAACTTGTAAGCTGTGTAAGCGTGTACTTTCAAGAGGTAATCCTGACAGGAAGTATTCCTTTGGGAATCATACCATGATGAGGCACCTCAGGGATGTACACAGAAGGACACATGCTCGACTTTTTGGAAGTAACCCTTCAGAAAGTCAACCAAGCACATCCACAGCAGCTCAGCCTGGACCATCATCTGCAGGGCTGACTCCTTCTTCTGCAGGTCAGGTGAGCCCTTCATCTGTGGGGGGAGCATCTCCTTTTGCTGGCCCTCTGGAAATTAACCCTCGATTTCTGAGGGTTGATATTCGATGTGCCTCTTGTCATGATCTAATTTGTCATAGGGAGACCAGTGTTTCCCTAGTGGACCTCAAAATAGATCAGCACACTTGTCACAGAGACTAATTTTCCCATTCTTTCTTTCCTCTCTCCCTGCATGAACACAACGGCTCTTTTAAGAGCCAACCTTATCTTTCATCTTTTTTTTATAGATGTTTTTAAAAACTTTTTTTTTTTTTTTACCGTACGCGTACGGTGCGCGTAATTTATTTATTTTTTTTTTTTTAAAACACTAAAAATCAATAATCACATTACAAGGACTTTGAAACACTACAATTATTATTATTGACTTACCATACCCACTCAAAAAAATATTTATTCATTTGTTTTTTTTTTTTAAAATTGCTTTAAAAATGGTTCTAGTTTTCGAAAATTTTCTATATCAATCTGAAAAAAAAGAAAAAAGTATTAATATTTTTTAAACATTTTAAAATACAGTACTCGTATTTACATATTTACCAAAAAATATTTTTGCCTTATTTTTGCTGTTTTCAGAATATATTGCATTTCACTTTAAATTGTGAAAGCAATTGCATTCATCATTTAACAGCGGGCAAAAAAAAAATAACAATCTCAAAGATTGTATTAAAAAAGCCCAGAATCTCTTCTCACTTAAACTTAACATTACAGAAATGCATAATATTCTAAAAAAATATCATCAAAAAACAATACTTATTTCTTTAAAATACCGTCTGATATTTTTGTTTCAGAAGTATAATCACAATATTATATCTCAAATAACTCCACAATACATCTGATTCCATTTCCTTTAGGCCAAATAGTAATTTAAAAAAAATTTTTGGATTAAATTTCCAACGGTAATCCAATAAAATTCTAAAGTTTAATTTGTCCAGATCTCACCGATTCTCTGTAACATTTTGGTTCAAGAATTTTTTTTTAATAATTTAATAAGTCCACAATAGAATTGGTTACTTTTCCGCATGGCCAAATAGTAATTTTTAAAATCATTTTTGAAAAAATTTCCAATGGCACTCCAATAACATTCCAAAATTTAAATTGTGCAGATGTTACCGATTATCTCTAAATTATTTGTTTTTGAAAGTTTCATTAAAAATTAAAAAAGTCCACATTACAATTGGTTATCTTTCCATTAGGCCAAATGATAATTTAAAAAATCTTTTTTTTAGAAAATTCCAATGGTAATCCAGTAAAATGGTAAAATTATTTTGTCCAGATCTTGCCAAGTCTCTCTAAAATTTAGGTTTCAGGAAGATTAGATAGGAATTTGCTAAATCAAAAGGCAAACGTTGTTTGAAAATCAATTGGGAATCATTACACAGTGTCCAGCCTTTTTCACATTTAAGATAAACTGTGTAATGTCCAGAAGTAACAGTAGGTCCATCATGGAAAATTATTGCAACAGTTACAAAAGATTTCCTGAAATTGATAATTGCTGTCCTATAAACTTCTTTATTAAAGTATCCAATTTTGAACCATCAGCTCTACATCGTTGCATCATTAAAATTACATACTGTCCGTATTCTTTTAAAATTAATGTTGAAAACATGTCAGATTTACACTCACCGCATTTCATGCTATGATTAGCATCTTTAACTAATTTTGCAAAAGTGACTGTTTTACTCTCTGGCAATGTCAAATAAATAAACCTTTCATTATCAACATTAGAGCCACATATATTATAACAGTTTTCACAACTATGTTCCCATTTATAAGAGAGACCAAATACATTTTCAATGGGAACCCCTTCTTCTTCCAGTACCTGAAGAAAATACATCAAGAATTCCTGTGCATCTTGCTGTACATTTTGAGAAAACTGTGTTCGTCCTGAACATATATCTAAAAGTTTTCTAATTTCAGTAGCACTTTCTATTTGAGTTTTATCTTTACTCAGCTTTTGAAAAAGGAGACTCAGCTCAGAACAGAATCTTTTTCCCTGATTTACTATTATCTGCTCTTGCAAACTTTCCAGATAAAATGCAACATTCAGCACTACATTTGCGTAGCAGTTGACACCAGAGCTATTTTCAAAATGACATCCTACAACCTGTTCTTCATTTTCCTTTTTCTTTTTGCTTGCAATTACATCACTCCTCTTTTTTTTCCTCTTCTCTACATCTTCATTACAGATATTCTCATTTTTTCTTTTACGAGAAACTACACGTTTCTCCAACACAGGATACTGACCTAAATGAGGAGCATAGCTTCTTCTTAATCTATTATACTCCTTTACACAGTTTGTATCAGCACTAACTTTTGAATCATCAAAGTCTATCATGAATAAACCTGATAATGTTTTCACTCGTGACAAAGCAACATATGCCATACCTTCTTTGAACACAGTTGAACCAATGTTCACAAATGCACAATCTACAGTCAATCCTTGAGACTTGTGAATAGTTACAGCATATGCTAGAGAAAACGGAAACTGCTTCCTACGTACATATAAGTCTTTCACAAGCATGAAACGAACTGTACAACGACAAATATCTTTAACTTCTTCTATCTGATCAAATTTTATTTTTAAACATTCAATTCCATCTTTTTTCTGATAATTAATAAAACCCACAACTCTTCCCATAGCTCCATTAACTAAACCTTTTTCAACATCCAAATTTCTTCTTAAAAATACTCTACAGTTCATGCAAACATATAGATTTTTTTCTAATCCAGCTGTTTTGGAGATGTTCTTCTCTAGTGAGTCCAATTTATTTTTCAGTTTGCCTGTTACTGTGACAGTAATTCTTCCATCCTCAATTTTGTCCACTGCTTCCAATTTCCTGATCTCTTCCTTTTCCAATTTCAAAAGCACCTCATTAAATATTGAGCATTCACGTAGAGTTGGCATTAAGCAGATGACACTTTTGTTTTCTGCAATGTTCTTGTATATTTTCTCTGCAACTATTTCTTCCTTTGGAAATAAATTATGTAGCAGCCGACTCTGTAATGCTTTTTTGCCAACTTCTGTGAGTAGTCCAATTCTGATATCTTTCAGAATACTTCCATATTCTTCATCGCTTGCTTGCCTCATATTAGTAGTAAGTTCCTTGTACTCAAAGAAGGACCAAATATTTGTATTTCCGATGCTTCCCAATGACTTCTTCGTGTCTTCATGTGTGACAGTACTAAACACTGGTTGTCCTTTAACTGGAGTAAGTTGCAAAAGATCTCCAAAAACTATGACGTGTTTTCCACCAAATAACATGTCATAGTCTGTCTTCAAAATTTGCTGCATTCTTAAATGCACAAAGGCAAGCATTAAGTTTGATACCATGCTCACCTCATCAATAATGAGAACTTGCATCTTCTTCAATACTCTTGAAACTTCCAAGGATGCTTCTCCAGTTAGCTTGTTGTATTGTATTTTGTTCTCATGCTCCACTGGTAACATTAGCAAACGATGTAAAGTGATTCCTTTTATGTTATATGCTGCTAACCCAGTTGGAGCAGTAACCACACAAGACAAAGTAGAATCTGTTTTTTGCTGTAGGTAGCTTCTGATGACTTTTATAAGGAAACTTTTTCCAGTTCCAGCTTGTCCGCTTACATACATCCTGATTGGATGAAATGATGTGCATGAGCACTCTTTTTTTTCATGTAGAAATCCGTGATCAATTTTGTTTCTGATCTCTTCATAAATTTGTTGCTGCTCTTGATTCAGTTGTCTTTCCAAATTTTCTAAGTCTATAAATTCTTCTTGAGCTTGATTCATAGCCGTTTCCACTTCATTCATGGCTATTGATGCTTCATTTTCAACGATTGGTTGTCCTAGGGGATCTTGACTGAGTGTTCCTGAACTTTGGCTGTCCTGAGAACTGTCTCTAGCTATTTCTGCTGCAATTGTAGTTGCCTGTTCAATTTCTTCATTTAACATTTGCAGATAACTTGAGAATGTACTGCATTGTATGCTGTCTTTGCAAGCATTAAAAGAATCTTCATAGCTTTGAAATTCTCCCAGTAGTTCATCCTCTGTACGCCATGGTTTAAACAACTGTAAACGAGCCAAGTAGTAAAATTCCTTCTTGTCAGTAGTGTCGCAACTCAGCTTCCTGTGATTTATCAAACTTCCTTTTGTTTGCTTCACCAAACATCCTTCCTCACCAACGACTTTATATTTTCCATTGTTGATGTCTTCTGCGGCTTTCCGTGAATAAATGTAGTTCTGCAGCACTTCATAGAGACACATGTTCTCCAGATGTTGACTTCTCTTGGGATAATATGTGTCCAACATGTTTGATTTCAAAATATCTGTACTTTCTGGGTCATTCTCGGCCAAATATTCAATTTCTCCAACAGATTTCAGTACCCGATTTCTCATTGCTGCAAGGCCTAAACTTGCCCAAATTATTCTTCTTGACTTCGAGTAGAGACTTCCAGAAGATAACCTATCTGAACATTCGTAGGATCCAATTTCTCGATGCGATAACATCTTCAAACTGAAACTGTACAGCTTCTTACTGACAGTCTTCTCGTGAGAAATCTCTTCCCACATTTCCTTCAATTCTGTTTTTTCTGATTTCGTAATGTAAGACGTTACATATCGAGCAACAGCAATGGAATTGTCAGCTACATACTGTATATCCATGTTAGCGTTCCACATGGATAAAATGACTGGGTTGTAGCCATTTATATTTTTGGATTCTTCTTTTCTTTTTAGGTTGTAGGTATTCTTAGGTGATTTCCTTGTGATAGTATGTCTCACAGCTGACATAAAACTGTTGACTCTTCCATTTGAAAGAACAGGTCTAGGAAATCCAAATCGACACTTAGTGTAGTATTTATCTTTGCTCTTGTATTTCCGTCGACAGTATTTTCCACACCGATGACTTTGGAAACGTAAAACTTGCTCCTTTAACTTTTTCTCTTCTGTGCTTTTTGGTATAGCACATGTTGCATATTCTTCAATGAAAGATAACACTGCTTCATCAGTATCTGTTCCAAACTTTGGGGCATCCTTGATCCACAACAGCATATGAATATGAGGAGCACCTCTTGCCTGGTACTCTTTTCTCCAAAAGAAATCTACTACTTCTCCAAGAGGTGGATTTTTTTTATTGCAGATGAAGGACATCATAGCCTCAAATCTATGATTGAAATATCTGCAAACATTAACCGGATCCAATGAGCACAGTTCTCCTGCTGTCTTGTATTCAATGTTTTTAATGTTTGAATTTGCCTCTCGTAGAAAATCCAGTAAATCATCCCAAGCGTACTCCGCACAGCTTAGGGTAACGAACCAAGTTGGTGTTCCTAAATTCCGTAACATGCATTTTAGTTCACCATGGCGTCGGTACCAATATTCATTTGTCCCACGCTGACAAGCCATCAGATTGATCAGTTGTGTTTCCAAATGATCATCTCGGTGCTGCACTTTCTCCATAAAATCCTTAGCAGACACATTTTGTAAATGTACTCCACTTTTTAAAATGTGATTTACTGCATAAGACAGTGCAGACAAGTCGCTTTCAAATAAAAGATGGAACAAATAAGGAATACTTTGTCGAAATCTGGGATCTTCAGCATATAGTCTTGTAGTCCGATACTCAGAAGCTGGAATCTGTTCTGGACGTTCATCGTATCGTCCTCCTTTTCCTTTAGGAAACAGCTGGGGAAAACATCGAGCTTCCAAGCTCTCCTCCCATACACTCACGGGAGTTCCTTTTGCTTTCTTCATCTGAAAGAGATCAATATTATCTCCCATAACTTCTTTTGAATGAAGAGGATGTATGCTAAAATGTTCATAAATTTCTTCTTCCTTTGACTTGTCCACTTTTTCAATTTGTCCAGTTGGTGTTTCTGTGTCTTCTTGTAAATCTTCTTCTTCTTCTTCTTCGTCTATATAAATTGATTCATACCATTTGTTATTCCTTTTCCCATACAAATTTGCTCTTTGTACTTTCCGCACATCTACCAGCTCCTGCCAAATCTTCTTATTCTTTGTAGGTACACCATTAACCAGAATAATTAATGGTTCAGTTTCCAAAGTATCCGCATCAATAGTTTCCATATTTTTTTTCAAATCCAAGGGCAAATACACCACTCTTCCTTTTAAACCTCTCAGTAAATCAGAAGGAGGTAATTTACCAGTTTTGGGCTCCATACGTACTATGGTCTGGAACGGATGAACACATTGAATGAGTATAGACTCATATGTATTTAATTCAGAAAGTTCAGCAGGAATAGCATCCAATTCTAAATTATTATGTACAGCTCTGGTCGGCATTCTATTTTCCTCTAACTTGTTGTAACAGTATTTACAAATACGCTGATCTTCACCCAAATCAAAACAATTTTCTAGAAATATATATGTGGCAAAATCCTTCCACTTATAATTATCTTCATTTTCACTCTTTCTGTAGAGATCAACATTCCTAGTTTGTTTTCTATAATGAGTTCTGCGGCAACAAATACAAGTAAAATTTTATGATCATTATGGTGCCGATCACGATCCGGTAAAAAATTCCCCCGTGCGACTCGTATCGGGTCTTTTTACCGTACGAATCGTACAAGTGCCGTACGAACTGGCAATCACGATTCGCATGGTAAAAAGTCCATACGAACCGCACTGGGAATCATTCCCCACACGTCCCCGGGTCGGAAAATGTGTCCGACACGTCCTCGGACGATTTACCTTACAAACGTGAAAAACCAAGTCCGACCTAGGAATCACGATCCATCCCGTGCGTCCGAGGTTACAACCGTATGGAAAAAACACCGTCCGCACCGAACTCCTACAGCAACCATGGAGACATGTGCCCGCATACGCGCCCAACACTCCCCCCAGCCCCCGTACGTCCGACACGTACCCCCCGTATATGTATACCCCCACCCGTCTAGGTACACCCCAGTACGTGCGAGCCACACCCCCACCCCAGGACGTGTCATAGCCCCGTCTACCCACACCCCAGTACGTTCCAGTCGTACCCCCACCCCAGTACGTGTCGTACCCCCGTCAATGTACACCCCCCCACCCCAGTACGTGTCGTACCACCGTCCATGTACACCCCCCCACCCCTGTACGTGTCGTACCCCCCGTGGACCTACACCCCAGTACGTGCGAGCCACACCCCCACCCCAGGACGTGTCATAGCCCCGTCTACCCACACCCCAGTACGTTCCAGTCGTACCCCCACCCCAGTACGTGTCGTACCCCCCGTGTACCTACACCCCAGTACGTGCGAGCCACACCCCCACCCCAGGACGTGTCATAGCCCCGTCTACCCACACCCCAGTACGTTCCAGTCGTACCCCCACCCCAGTACGTGTCGTACCCCCGTCAATGTACACCCCCCCACCCCAGTACGTGTCGTACCACCGTCCATGTACACCCCCCCACCCCTGTACGTGTCGTACCCCCCGTGTACCTACACCCCAGTACGTGCGAGCCACACCCCCACCCCAGGACGTGTCATAGCCCCGTCTACCCACACCCCAGTACGTTCCAGTCGTACCCCCACCCCAGTACGTGTCGTACCCCCGTCAATGTACACCCCCCCGCCCCAGTACGTGTCGTACCACCGTCCATGTACACCCCCCCACCCCTGTACGTGTCGTACCCCCCGTGTACCTACACCCCAGTACGTGCGAGCCACACCCCCACCCCAGGACGTGTCATAGCCCCGTCTACCCACACCCCAGTACGTTCCAGTCGTACCCCCACCCCAGTACGTGTCGTACCCCCCGTGTACCTACACCCCAGTACGTGCGAGCCACACCCCCACCCCAGGACGTGTCATAGCCCCGTCTACCCACACCCCAGTACGTTCCAGTCGTACCCCCACCCCAGTACGTGTCGTACCCCCGTCAATGTACACCCCCCCACCCCAGTACGTGTCGTACCACCGTCCATGTACACCCCCCACCCCTGTACGTGTCGTACCCCCCGTGTACCTACACCCCAGTACGTGCGAGCCACACCCCCACCCCAGGACGTGTCATAGCCCCGTCTACCCACACCCCAGTACGTTCCAGTCGTACCCCCACCCCAGTACGTGTCGTACCCCCCGTGTACCTACACCCCAGTACGTGCGAGCCACACCCCCACCCCAGGACGTGTCATAGCCCCGTCTACCCACACCCCAGTACGTTCCAGTCGTACCCACACCCCAGTACGTGTCGTACCACCGTCAATGTACACCCCCCCACCCCAGTACGTGTCGTACCACCGTCCATGTACACCCCCCCACCCCTGTACGTGTCGTACCCCCCGTGTACCTACACCCCAGTACGTGCGAGCCACACCCCCACCCCAGGATGTGTCATAGCCCCGTCCACCCACACCCCAGTACGTTCCAGTCGTACCCCCACCCCAGTACGTGTCGTACCACCGTCAATGTACACCCCCCCACCCCAGTACGTGTCGTACCATCGTCCATGGACACCCCCCCACCCCTGTACGTGTCGTACCCCCCGTGTACCTACACCCCAGTACGTGCGAGCCACACCCCCACCCCAGGACATGTCATAGCCCCGTCTACCCACACCCCAGTACGTTCCAGTCATACCCCCACCCCAGTACGTGTCGTACCACCGTCAATGTACACCCCCCCACCCCAGTACGTGTCGTACCATCGTCCATGGACACCCCCCCACCCCTGTACGTGTCATACCCCCCGTGTACCTACACCCCAGTACGTGCGAGCCACACCCCCACCCCAGGACGTGTCATAGCCCCGTCTACCCACACCCCAGTACGTTCCAGTCGTACCCCCACCCCAGTACGTGTCCTACCACCGTCAATGTACACCCCCCCACCCCAGTACGTGTCGTACCATCGTCCATGGACACCCCCCCACCCCTGTACGTGTCGTACCCCCCGTGTACCTACACCCCAGTACGTGCGAGCCACACCCCCACCCCAGGACGTGTCATAGCCCCGTCTACCCACACCCCAGTACGTTCCAGTCGTACCCACACCCCAGTACGTTCCAGTCGTACCCCCACCCCAGTACGTTCCTGGCGCACCCCCAACACAACCTCCTAAGTACGGAGCGCACCCCATGCCCCAACATCACAACCGCATGTACGAGTCGTACAAAGCCACACACAAGGACATAATCGTACAACCAAATGGCCCATGTACACACCGTACACACGCTCAAAACGCACGTACACAACAAGGACAAAACAAAACAACACAACAATACACCATTCGAAAGGCACACAGCCACTAAACATGGCCAACAACCACTAAAATAACACAATCACTGACCTGCAACTGTCAAAAACAAACAGAGGCCCAATACACCACCACTCCTTATAACACACCCACCCAAAATTCAAACACTGCCACACCCACCCATGGACCAATGAAAAGGGCCCACACACACAAACCATGAGCCTTTGCAACAGACCCACTGCTGCCAGACACCACAGAACCAGACTACAAGCGACACCACATCTTACACTTGCACACCTTCACACGACCACCCTCACAAACACCCTCTCATCACATTCACACACACACACAACCATCCACCCCCCCCCCCAACATCCACACCCCCCCCACACCCACACCATCCCCACCCACACCCCTCACCATGCCCACTACCAAGAATCCAAAGTTCAGTCACCGAGAGTTGGAGGTCCTTGTTGATCAAATCCTCAGAGTCGAGCCACAGATCTTTGGAACATTGGTCAGAAGCACCAGCCAGGCAGCCAAAACAGCCATGTGGAAGACCATCGTCGATGCTGTGAATGCTGTTGCGGACACCAGGAGGACCAAGCAGGATTGCCAGAACAGGTGGTACGATCTGCGGAGGAGGGTCAGAGCCAAGAGACAGGAGGAACACGACCAGGCCAACGCCACCGGAGGAGGGCCCTCCCGCAGAGCCGTACAGTACCATCCCTGGGAGGAGAGGGTGATGGCCATACTGCCGGTGGAGGCAGTTGAAGGAGTAGAAGGACTCCGAGACCCGGGTGAGTACACAAACAACGCACCTCACATGGGGGGAACTGCAACCACAACCAAAATTAATAACAGGCACGCAACCACCACAAGCCATTGCATTACTCAACCACACTCCATGAGCAGGCACATGCCACTGCTGCCACCATGCCCCATGCACCCAGCTGGACAATGTCAAGTCACAGGCCACAGAAGACAACAACACATGACACGGTAACCCGGATGGCGGGAGGCTGGGCACCAAGAATCACATAGTGCGACTCCAAAGCAGACAACAATGCCCTCTGCCCATATGGCCTAGGTCACAGCCAGACAAACACTGTGTCCCAACACAGGAATGACTTGCCAGCAAATGGCGGACGCCTTGCATCAACACATGGGGGTGAAGGCACTGTTTTGCACATGCCAGCAGCTAATGAACAGCCAACAGTGTGAAAGAGTGGCAGCACACACCACCACAGCAGCAGCGCACAGACACACAGCAGACAAAATGGGTGCCTGGAGATCAGAAACAAACTCACATCAACAGGCCAAGGGCCACTCAAAGATCTGCTAACAGTGTGTGCCCAGGAAGCTGGGCCAAGGTGACAGAGGGTGACACACGGAGGGAGGGAGAGGGGGACACAGAGGGAGGGAGAGGGGGACTGAGAGGGAGGGAGACAGACAGAGGGAGGAGGCTGACACACGGAGGGAGGGAGAGGGGGACAGAGAGGGAGGGAGAGGGGGACAGAGAGGGAGGGAGACACAGGAAGATGAACAGAGGGAGGAGGCTGACACACAGAGGGAGAGAGAGGGGGACAGAGAGGGAGGGAGAGGGGGACAGAGAGGGAGGGAGACACAGGAAGATGGACACAGGGAGGAGGCTGACACACAGAGGGAGGGAGAGGGGGACAGAGAGGGAGGGAGAGGGGGACAGAGAAGGAGGGAGACACAGGGAGAGCAAATCAGTCCTTTGGTGTGTGGGAATGTCTGCTCGTCAGCAGGTGGACTGCGTGCATGTAGACAAGGGTGGCCAGTGCCAGAACCCCCCCTCTTCATCATGGCAAAATGCAGGGCCATGTCACAACCTGTACACGAGCACAAGGACAGCCACCTGCATCATATAAGTGTGTGGATCCACTCCATGTGCACATGTACAGTGCTACAAGGAAGGCGCAAATGCATAGCTCGGCACACATGCACACTCCACTGCTGACTGCAGTCACACTTGACGCAGCAAGTAAGACTGTGCCACACATAGTTAAAGGGGCCAAATTGGTGCCCAAGGGACACACACATGCACAAGTGCACTGTGAGTGGAATGCAAGACAGATCCTAATTCCAAGATGAAATGTGCCAACTTTGTAACGGATGAAACATGGATGTTGCATGGATCCAAATTAACATTTTCTCTCTCACACACAGGTCAACGTCATGCTGCACCCCCCAACACTGGGGGGGAACACTCACAGGACCCGGATCTGCAGGAGACCGATCCCACCGGCAGCGACCACTCTCACCACTCTGCGGACGACCCCGACCGACCTGGCCCCTCTGGTGTCCAAGCACCTGCGTCAGGTACAACCGTGCCAACCACCACCCCCACTCCTGCCACATCCCAGGAGACACCCAGGATCCCTGCCCCAACACCACAATGCAGCCAGGCTCGCCAGGAGGGACACGGTGTCCCGGGCACCCAGGAGGAGGCAGGCGACAACGCCAATGCCACCCCTCAGGGGTCCCGGAGACCCGATGTGCCCACAAGTGCAGGCCAGACGCAAGTGGGCAGGGGTGGTGGGAGTGGAGGACGGCGGAGGCGCGAGCCTGACCAGTTGGCTGGGGATCCGGTATTTTCCCATGTCCGTAACATCCTGGACTCACACCGGCAGGACACCACGGGCATGGCCCAGGTTGTGTCCGTCCTCGAGGGGATCAAGGTCCAGCAGGCCCAGCAACATGCGGAGCTAATAGCCTGTCTACAGGTACACCAACGGAGGATGGAGGACAGACAGGCTGAGCAAGTGACGGCGTCCCAGGGGATTCACGCTGAACTCCGTCGGATGGCCGACACCATGGCCGACCCTCCCTGTGCCAGAAGGCGGAGAACATCACCACCCACAGGGAGGGATCATGAGGAGGAGGAGGAAACATCCGACGGAACATCCCAGACGTCGTCACGGCCTGCTGCTGAGGTTCCCCGCAGGAAGCCGGGTCGTCCACGGAAAGGACCGTGAGGGTGGCTGCTACATCACCATCTCCCAGGACACCTGGCCTGGCACCTGGCCCACTGGAGCAACAGCATCACAGCATCAAGAGACATTCTCTGCCACATGGCCCTGCTGGTCACTGGCTGACCAATGTTGACAAAGACTGTGGCATGGACTCTGAGGATTTCCAATGGCAAGGACACCAACTCCCCTACTGAACTTTGGATTCCCTAATCCCGGAAAGCCCCTCACTTTGTCCCCCCCCCCCCCAATAATAAATCACACTATTAAGAGTAGATGCCTGCTGGTAGCATTATTACCTAACATGTGTCTTGTACAGTCTAAACATGCCTGAGTCATCTGTTCACTTCAACCAACCACACCCTGGGGCCTGAGTCTGGCACAGGACACATGGGTCACAGTTTTTTAGGCAAGACAGACATGGAGCACCATACACACCCGTGATGGTCAGAACCAGCTGAGGGGGTGGCCGAACAACCGTGCTGACAGACACATTGAGTACAGCAACAGTCATGCGCAGAGGTCAGGGATCCTGGCCCGTGTCCTGGGGGGCACCCAGGTATGTGTAGACAGGTGGCAGAACCATGTCCTGCAAGCTTGAGTCCGGTGGATGCAGAGAATGGGGTCATGGACAACGTTGGATGCATGGGGATGGCACATGTCACAATACCCACACAGTCATGGACATCATGCCCAATACACAGTCTCAGCACACACACACAGCTTGCATCTTGCCACTCGACACATTGACACATAGCCACAATCAGGGAATACCATGCCAGACATGCAGGATGCACCGTGGCAACACACCAGCATTGACTGAGAAGAGGCACCTTGGAGGCATAGGGACACCTTTAATAGTCATGTTTTTGGGATTGCAGAGGCAACTTGAAGTACACATGAACACATCATGTGGAGTAACATGTGGCTCCAACACTGGCACCCCCCTTCTGCAGCACAAATGCGTGATAGCCATGGAACTGGCACACAAGTGTCGGCTAACAGCTAAATACCCACAGCTGCTCACGGAGAGACTGCCATACACCATACATCCGCTGATGTGGAAGTCCCACGCCATGTCAAGACAATGTTAACCGTATGTGTCCGAGGGCAGTGTCACACACATTGATGCCTTAATCACAATCCACTATCCCATCACTGATGACTGACAACCAGGCAGCCCATCTATTCAGGTGTACCCAGCTGCATGTCGTGTCCCATGGGGATGCCACATGTCTGCAGAGGAACCAAACCCCGACCGGGGCAGTGTGCACACATCGTGAACAACTGCCACACCCAATACACCCCAGATGCATCCCTTACCCCATGGAGACTTCCAAACGTGTCCGTGCCTGTAACGCTGAGTCAGCCCACGATGCCATGTCCATGAGGAATAGCAGTGCCACAACAATGCAACCAGAAGACGGCATGCGCAGGTACCTGGGGAAGAGAGACACACAAGAAGTCAGCCACAAAAAGCACAGCCACTTGCATGTGCATTGACTCGACACATGTATGGATGACAACATGCTAGGTCACAATTATGAGTGGGGAAATACTACCATCACTGCCACCATCACTCCAGTGACACACCCACACACACCTCTGACTCACGTGCCATACATGCAGGTGGAGACACGCATCACAACACATGCCACACGGGGACCAAGGCGTGCACACTCAGACACTGGTACTCACCACTAAGCAAAGAAGTCGCGTATGAGCCGAGTCCGGATGTCCTCTTGCGGCTCCACATCCTCCACATCACTAGCCCCATTGCCAAGCCCTTCGTCCTCCACGGGTGGATGGTCCTCGTCATGTTGATTCAGGATGAGTGGCACAGCTCTTTCAACTGCCATGTTGTGCAGCATGCAGCAGACCATGAAGATCTTGCAAACCTTTGCCGGGGCATATGGGAGTGCGCCGCCGGTCTTGTGGAGGCACCGGAATCGGCTCTTCAGCATGCCAAACGTCCTCTCTATCACTCGCCTTGTCCGGCCATGGGCGGTGTTGTAGCGGAGCTGGGCCGGCGTGATGGGGTTGCGGAGAGGTGTCAGCAGCCAAGGCATGTTGGGATAGCCAGCGTCCCCTAAATGGAAAGCACATGGATATCGTTAGAACTGGCGAAGCGGTAGTGCTGCTCGGCCAAACAGAATACAGGACAGACAGACTGTACCCACCAACAACACATGCCCGTTCGTTGCGCAGCTGCATCATCATATCAGGCATCCCGCTACGCCTCATGATGTAGGCATCGTGTGCTGATCCTGGGAAACGAGCACAGACATGTGAAATCACCATGTTGGACAGACACACCACAAGGGCATTGATGGAGTGGTAGTGCTTCCGATTGCGGTACGCCACCTCCCGTGCGTGTGGTGGTACCAAACCTACATGTGTCCCATCTATGGACCCAATGACATGGGGCATCCCTCCCAGGGCATAGAAACCACGCTTGACCTCAGTCATCTGTTCAGGGGTTGGGAACTTGATGAAGTCATCCAGGTGAATCAACATGGCCTCCAAGAAATCATGCAGCACACCGCTGAACATGCTCTGGGACATGCCACCAACATGAGCTATGGTATTTTGGAAGGTACCCGTGGCAAGGAAATGTAGGGCAGCCATTACCTTCAGCTGGGGTGTCAGTGCCGTAGGATACCTGTGCTGCGGTTGCAGGTGTGGTGCCAGTCTCGCCGTCAGCTCCAGAATCAACGGTTGGGTGAAGCGGTAGAGCCGGATCCTGTCATTCTCCTGCACGGTGGCCAAGTCTGGAATTCTTCGGGCAACAGGAGGCGCTCTGCAGTAATTTGGAAGTGACAAGGAAGAGTGAGTGCACTACGAGAACAACTCATGTCTACTGAGCACATGTAAATCTGGCAATACACACATGCCACATAGGGAGTCAGGCATGTGCTACATGCCCAGGACACGTATGGATGCAAGGTGACACTCCTTCCAAGACCCAGCTACACACGGTGATTGAGAACCTCCCCATGCCACGCCATGGAAATAGCTGTGTCCCAGTGCAAGTGCACTGCCCGACGCAAGACAGGAGTGACATACACCCACACATCAGCAGAAGTGTGATGCCGATTGCAGAGACTGGCAGCGGAACACTTGAGCCACAGGTCACATGACATTACACTAGTCCAGCCCACACACCTTGCCATGAAGGTGCACATGTCATGACTCACCACACATTCCTTGTGAGTTTGCTGACATGGCCTTGTCACGCTACTCCGTGTCCCTTGCATACATGTGCACCTCACATCCGATAACACATGTGGCATGGTGTTGGGAACAGTGTGCAATGACAATCTACACACAGCCACATGTTGGTTGCTGCAACAGCTGCAGCTTTTGAGGGTGCTACAACATCAACCTGATGTAAATCCCGGACACATATATGGCATAGTCACATTGTGCACTGTGGGTAGTGACAAGTCATGTGTCATGACCCCTGTACCGGGCATCATGGGACACTTCCATGTGTTGGTGTCCGTGCCATGCCAGTGACGCTCACCCCAAGTGCGCAGTCCCACATGCACACATGTCAAAGGAGTCAAGGGCATGCCTGGCACACATTGCACCCTCACACAGTACACATGTACACATCTCATCATACATCTGGTGCCTTCTCCACTCAGGAGGCATGTTCCACATCACAGCCTGTGACACCTGTGCCCCACACATGTGGTAATGCACAGACGATGCCTTGATGTCCATTCCTGGACAAGTATGTCCATCCATGGACAAGTATGTCCGCCCTATTCCTACATGTGTGTCGCCTATCACCACAGTGATGTGTAAAATCCGCCGTACTGCTGCTGAGAGGGCCTGTGCATGTTCCCAAATCACTGTGGGAGTGCTGCCGTATGTGTACCCATCGTGATGGCGAGCGTAGATGCGAGTGTACGGTCCGTACCACTACGGGTACGCATACGCGTGCAGACCCATAGTGATAGTGAGCGTAGATGCGTGTGTACGGCCCTATCACTATGGGTCTGCACGCGTATGCGTACCCGTAGTGGTACGGACCGTACACTCACATCTACGCTCACTATCACTATGGGTCTGCACGCGTATGCGTACCCGTAGTGGTACGGACCGTACACTCACATCTACGCTCACTATCACTATGGGTCTGCACGCGTATGCGTACCCGTAGTGGTACGGACCGTACACTCACATCTACGCTCACTATCACTATGGGTCTGCACGCGTATGCGTACCCGTAGTGGTACGGACCGTACACTCACATCTACGCTCACTATCACTATGGGTCTGCACGCGTATGCGTACCCGTAGTGGTACGGACCGTACACTCGCATCTACGCTCACTATCACTATGGGTCTGCACGTGTATGCGTACCCGTAGTGGTACGGACCGTACACTCGCATCTACGCTCACTATCACTACGAGTACGCATACGCGTGCAGACCCATAGTGATAGTGAGCGTAGATGTGAGTGTACGGGCCGTACCACTACGGGTACGCATACGCGTGCAGACCCATAGTGATAGTAAGAGTAGATGCGAGTGTACGGTCCGTGCCACTACGGGTACGCATACACGTGCAGACCCATAGTGATAGTGAGCGTAGATGCGAGTGTACGGTCCGTACCACTACGGGTACGCATACGCGTGCAGACCCATAGTGATAGTGAGCGTAGATGTGAGTGTACGGTCCGTACCACTACGGGTACGCATACGCGTGCAGACCCATAGTGATAGTAAGAGTAGATGCGAGTGTACGGTCCGTGCCACTACGGGTACGCATACGCGTGCAGACCCATAGTGATAGTGAGCGTAGATGCGAGTGTACGGTCCGTACCACTACGGGTACGCATACGCGTGCAGACCCATAGTGATAGTGAGCGTAGATGTGAGTGTACGGTCCGTACCACTACGGGTACGCATACGCGTGCAGACCCATAGTGATAGTAAGAGTAGATGCGAGTGTACGGTCCGTGCCACTACGGGTACGCATACGCGTGCAGACCCATAGTGATGGAGAGCGTAGGCATGCATGTACGGGCCGTTGCCATGCATTTGGGGTGCCCTAGGGCCCCCACACGCACCGTACCTGTGTGTGATGCTCCAAATTACATAGGGGACAAGTATTAAGGCCTACATGCATGCTGGTTGTCATGGAGACCAAGTTCAAAATTCGAAATTGTTCTGGAAGGTGCACAGCAGAAGTCAGTTGGAATTTGTCTACTTTGTTGCAATGTGTTTGTGGGGCTGACGTCATGCAGGAGAATGAAACCGATAGAGAACCCACAGACTGCTAGGTTTGAAGGGATTGGTGGAAACATAGGATGCAAATGTGAGTGACCAATCTCTCTGTACTCCTGTGCATGAGACTGGGCAGAAGGGCACATATAAGGCAGCCAGGTCCCATGAGGGAGCACTTGCCTGCACATCTTTGCATTCGTCGACCCAGCTGCTGCTACTGATTCCCTGGAACCATGTCAAGGGCTGTGGAGAGGACACAGCCATTCACCCTGGAGGAGAACATGGCTCTGCTGGATGTGATCCTCCCACAGTACTCCATGCTGTATGGGCGACCAGGGTATCAGGTGAGTGCATAGGCCACTGCCACAGACTGTCCCTATGTGGTGACTGTGACTTCTGCCATTGCGTCCAGGTGTAACACACATGCCATGTACTGTCGGGGGGGTCCCAGGGGGGGGGTGCCTGATGTCTCCCAGCAGTGCCCTGAGACAGGAGGGGTGGGGGACTATCACTCACAGCAGTGCCCTGAGACAGGAGGGGTGGGGGCCTATCACTCACAGCAGTGCCCTGAGACAGGAGGGGTGGGGGCCTATCACTCACAGCAGTGCCCTGAGACAGGAGGGGTGGGGGACTATCACTCACAGCAGTGCCCTGAGACAGGAGGGGTGGGGGCCTATCACTCACAGCAGTGCCCTGAGACAGGAGGGGTGGGTGTGATGCACAGTGTGAGCCTTGATCATTGATTGTGACATTGCCATCATTCCACCTGTGTACCCACTGTGGCACGTAGTGCTTTTTCCCTCACCAGGGGATGATGTCCCTATGACAAAGGTGCAATGCGTTGGCTGCATGACATGCCTTGTTGTAACCAGCTAATTTGTACCCATATGTCTCTCTGTGACATGTGGCTGGTGTATTGATGTGGTGTCACTTGTTCCTCCTCACAGGTAGGCGCCACTGCCAAGGAGCAGATCTGGCTGACCGCCGTCAGTGCCGTGAGGGGTGTGGATGGTCGGAGGCGGAGCCTGCCCCAGGTGAGGAAACGCTGGCAGGATATCCGGTGCTGGACGCGGAGGATTGCACGGCTCCTGCTGGGGGACTCACCTGAGAGCCACAAGAACCGCGGCCGCCGCCGTCTGAGCCACCTCCACAGGCGTGTGCTGCCGGTGGTCTTTCCAGACCTGGAGAGGCGCTTACAGGTGATGCAGCAGCCGGAAGGGGGTAGGTACATGTGTGTTTGTTGTGTGTCACCGGCATTTGTAAGGGCACAGTGGCATGAATTCACTGGCAGGGTTTAAAGGTGCTGTGCAGATCCTGTTTGCCCCAGTATAGCGCTGTGCCCCTGCCACCCTTCCCCTCCTTGCAATGTGTTCCCTGGTCTGTGTGTAGTCACTCCTTCACAGGGTAATGTAGGCTGGCGCTTTGTCCACGGGAACAATGACTGTAGCATCATGTGTGGGGGTGGTGTGTAACAGGTTGTGGGACCTTGCCTGTGCACTGTCAAGTTCACTGCATGTGGGTTCCATGTCAGTTGGCACTGATGCTGACTCCAGACATGGGAGTTGGTCTCTCATGTGTCATGCCTTACAGCGCGCATGTCCCATGTAGTGGCCTGTGACATGATGTGCATGAGTGTGCGATACACATAGTGCAGGGATGGTGACGTGTGTTGCAGTCATTACCATTCAGTAGCATGTAGTTGCGTGCCCACTACTGTCCCCTGGGGCACCTTTTCCTCAGTGGTGTATGTGTCATCATAAACGTGGCCACTGTCAGTGTCTACAGCGTAAGTTGTGCTCTGTGCCATTGTCCCCTGTCACCATGTATATAGACGTGCTATTTTGTACAGGTGTCCACTGTGCAGCCTGACCTGATTGTCCTTCTTCATACTCACAGTTGCCAGTGCCTGTGTGTCTTGTTATACTCATCTGAGGATGGGCACTGGTACCTCATTATTTGTACAGGCGCACCTTGGCTGTTTGGCGTCCAATCTTGCTTTTTGCCTGCCCCTGTGTGTATCACCCAGACTATGAGATGTTGGTGCCACCTGTGTCTCAACAATTTGCCTCGTGTAGGGTCTTGTTGGGGCGGCCAATGCCTATGTGTTAAATCCTGATTACCACTTGCTGGGTCTGGGCAGTGTGTGATGTGTCTGGACACACACGCAATGTGCAGTGACCGAGTCATGTTGTGCATGTTTTCAGCATTACCTATGCAGCATGTGTCTCAAGTTCATGGATATGGTCCCTGGTCATCGGTATTTTCGCCAACGCTGTGTGGTGCAGATGCAGTGCTGGATTGTCCCCAGGGCCTGGGTGCTATGTCAGACTCCTTTTCCTGTGTTTAGCTATTGTCTCATGCTCTCCATGGTATTTCAGTGGCATGGTGGCTCAACCAACTGTGTGTTTCATGCCCTACATCGGTACCCTGTTCAGTAGATGTTAGGGATCTTCCTTTTCAGGCCATGCAATGTTACCTATGTAGATTGGACTCATGTGACAGATGTGTACAGGTGTCTGATTAATTTCTGTCTCTCCACCCTGCCCACAGCATCGTCGGGGGACACAGAGGGAGACATGGACACAGACCAGGCGGAGGGACCGAGCACCAGTGCCAGCCGTGACATCGGGTCTGGCACATCGAGTGGGACAGAGGCGGAGGAGAGTGTGGCCGAGGACCTGTCGACTGGCACATCAGACTACGAAGCTGACAGGTCCGGGGACGATGTCTCCGAGTGGGCGGAGGCTGCACCAGCAGCTGACAGCGGAACAACACCTCGCACCGCCCCCTCAGTTTCCACCAGCCGCCTCCCACTTGCTCGTGTCCCTTCCCAGCGTGCCCGGTCACAGCATGTCTCCTTCCTGCCAGGCACCGCACCCCCTGCCCCTGTCTCCACTGCTGCCGCCAATGCAGAGTCTGTGGACATCCAGCGGCAACTGCAGGTTGGTCAGGCTGCGATCCTTAATGTCCTCCATGCCCACGGCAAAACCCTCACCAACATCGAGGCTTTCTTGGAGGGCATTCATTCATCGCAGGCTGACCAACGCAACTTGCTGAGGTCCATCGACTCCACACTGACTGCAGCAGTGGGTCTCCTGCAGCGCGACCTCCCCCCACCTACCCCTGCCCCATCCACACTTCCCACTCCCATGCCTGTCACACGTACACCCAGACGTCGGCATGCACCCACATCAACGGACACGGGCACCACACCAGCAGTGAAGGTCCACCGCACTCCTCCTGACACGCACACACAGGGTGAGGTAGGCACACCCACTGGGTCGGGGGGCAAACGTGTGACACGCAGCCATAGTGGGAGTCCGCATTCCACCCAGTCCACTCCCTCCAAATCCCCTCCCCTCAGCTCTCCTGGCCACATCTCCCGAAAGGACTCCTTCATGGCCGCTCTGTCCCTGAGCCCCACAGTTACACCACCACGCAAGCGGTCAAGGAGGTCCCCGGTCAGGGTGGTTGAGTCTCCCCCCCTGTCTCCACCCTCCCCCGGTGGCGCTGCGACCCATCCCTCTGACCCCCCCCCCTCCTTGGGGCCTGAGGTCCCTTCGGGTGCAGGGGACTCCCTGGAGGACCTTGCAAAGGTGTGTAGTGCCATCCTGGCCTCCGCCTTTGGCACTGACCCACCCCCTGTGGTGGAGTCCTCCATCCCTGCACCCACAACGCCGCCCCTTTGCCCTGATGTCCCTGCGGTGCCTGTTGCTTCCCCCCCCCCTGATGCCCTCACCAGTGTGGAAGACGATGCCATTTGACTGTGCAGGCAAGGTAGGGGACACGCATCCCACTGTGTCCCCCATCCAGCTGAGAATCATTGACTGCCCTATGGGCTTTGTGAAGATTGAACTGCCTGCGATCCACGGACATTGTGCTCATGCTGAATAAAGCTTAATTTTGTTTTCATTATCACACTACTGCTATGCTGGTATTGGTGTTGGTGGGGCTGCTACATGGTTTTGGGTGGTGTGTAAGGGTTTGGGTGTGTGGGATATGTAGTAGTGTACTGCTCATTGGTGGGACCCTGTGATCTGTGTGCCATCACAAGGTGTTGGCTAACTTTCTTTGTTCATGTAAGCAGTTACTGCATGGTGCACTTGTCCCAGGGTGTATTCCTTCCTCTGTGTACCCAGCTTTCTTCCCTGCAGGGTGTTCCCAATGTTTAGCGCAGAGCTGTGTCTACATGAGCTGTGTGTGTGACGGAGCCCTTCTACTTTGGCCATGCATGCAGGGCCATGTCTCCACCTGCAACAATCGTGGCATCCTTGGTGATCACTGTACTTGTGTGTGGAGTCTGTTGACATGAGTTCATGGGGACATGTTCCCTTGTAGCCAGTATGCATGTGGATAATTCTGGCCTCACACACATGTGTTACACCCCTCCTGTCTCAGGGCACTGCTGGGAGTGATGGGCACCCACCCCTCCTGTCTCAGGGCACTGCTGGGAGGACTCTGCACACACCCCTCCTGTCTCAGGGCACTGCTGGGAGGACTCCACACCCACCCCTCCTGTGTCAGGGCACTGCTGGGAGGACTCCACACCCACCCCTCCTGTCTCAGGGCACTGCTGGGAGTGATAGGCACCCACCCCTCCTGTCTCAGGGCACTGCTGGGAGGACTCTGCACCCACCCCTCCTGTCTCAGGGCACTGCTGGGAGGACTCCACACCCACCCCTCCTGTGTCAGGGCACTGCTGGGAGGACTCCACACCCACCCCTCCTGTCTCAGGGCACTGCTGGGAGGACTCTGCACCCACCCCTCCTGTCTCAGGGCACTGCTGGGAGGACTCTGCACACACCCCTCCTGTCTCAGGGCACTGCTGGGAGTGATAGGCACCCACCCCTCCTGTCTCAGGGCACTGCTGGGAGGACTCCACACCCACCCCTCCTGTGTCAGGGCACTGCTGGGAGGACTCCACACCCACCCCTCCTGTCTCAGGGCACTGCTGGGAGTGATAGGCACCCACCCCTCCTGTCTCAGGGCACTGCTGGGAGGACTCCACACCCACCCCTCCTGTCTCAGGGCACTGCTGGGTGGACTCTGCACACACACCTCCGATTTCAGGATATGTGCGCTTGGCACATACACGGTGGGGGTACGCTCAATGCATTCGAGGTGAGGGTACGAGTCTACTGACACTGGTGTGGTGGGGGTACGCTCCGTACGTCCGCGGGTGTGGGTACGGGTCGTACTTACACTGTTGGCATGGGGGGTACGCTCCTTGCATTCGCGGGTGGGGGTACGGGTCGTACTTACACTGTTGGGCTGGGGGGTACGCTCCTTGCATTTGCGGGTGGGGGTACGGGTCGTACTTACACTGTTGGGCTGGGGGGTACGCTCCTTGCATTCGTGGGTGGGGGTTCGAGTCATACTTACACTGTTGGCATGGGGGGTACGCTCCATGCATACGCGGGTGAGGGTACGGGTCGAACTTACACTGTTGGCATGGGGGTACGCTCCTTGCATACGCGGGTGGGGGTACGGGTCGTACTTACACTGTTGGGCTGGGGGGTACGCTCCTTGCATTTGCGGGTGGGGGTACGGGTCGTACTTACACTGTTGGGCTGGGGGGTACGCTCCTTGCATTCGTGGGTGGGGGTTCGAGTCATACTTACACTGTTGGCATGGGGGGTACGCTCCATGCATACGCGGGTGAGGGTACGGGTCGAACTTACACTGTTGGCATGGGGGTACGCTCCTTGCATACGCGGGTGGGGGTACGGGTCGTACTTACACTGTTGGGCTGGGGGGTACGCTCCTTGCATTCGCGGGTGGGGGTACGGGTCGTACTTACACTGTTGGCATGGGGGGTACGCTCCTTGCATACGCGGGTGGGGGTACGGGTCGTACTTACACTGTTGGGCTGGGGGGTACGCTCCTTGCATTCGCGGGTGGGGGTACGGGTCGTACTTACACTGTTGGGCTGGGGGGTACGCTCCTTGCATTTGCGGGTGGGGGTACGGGTCGTACTTACACTGTTGGGCTGGGGGGTACGCTCCTTGCATTCGTGGGTGGGGGTTCGAGTCGTACTTACACTGTTGGCATGGGGGGTACGCTCCATGCATACGCGGGTGAGGGTACGGGTCGAACTTACACTGTTGGGGTGGGGGTACGCTCCGTACGTCCGCGGGTGGGGGTACGGGTCGTACTGACACTGTTGGCATGGGGGGTACGCTCCTTGCATACGCGGGTGGGGGTACGGGTCGTACTTACACTGTTGGGCTGGGGGGTACGCTCCTTGCATTCGTGGGTGGGGGTTCGAGTCGTACTTACACTGTTGGCATGGGGGGTACGCTGCATGCATACGCGGGTGAGGGTACGGGTAGAACTTACACTGTTGGGGTGGGGGTACGCTCCATGCATACGCGGGTGGGGGTACGGGTCGTACTTGCACTGTTGGGCTGGGGGGTACGCTCCTTGCATACGGGGTGGGGGTAGGGTCCGTACATATCCGTCCCCACGCTATGTGATGTTTGTGCGGCCCGTACCCAGGCCTTTGCCACGTGGGTGCGATCCGTCCCGCCATTGTTGGGGTGACGTGTGTGGGCGTGGTCCGACTCGTACCCACGCTCTTCAGGCGTGGGTACGGGACGTACCTGTCTGGTTGTGTTGCCGGTTCGCGTGGTGGCGGACTTCCGTTGTGGCGGTCGCTGGCTTATCAGGACACGCCCCCACCCCCTCGTGGTGACCAGGGCATGTGAGTCAGGTATGTCCAGGCCATGTGTGGTGTGTGACTTATGTGGTTGTTTTGTGGCCTGCCCTGGTCGTGCCACCCCCACCCCACCCCACTTTCCCACCTCCCTTAGTTATTCTGACCTTCTGCGGCGTCTGCGTCGTAACCTGTAGAGGAGGTGTACTGCTATGAGGGCAGGGATGACTCGTAGGTTCGGGTCCATGTCTGTCCGTCGCGTACTGGTACTCCTTGCTCGCGTCATCCTGTCGCGTACGGGTCCTCCTTGATCGCGTCGTCCTGTCGCGTACGGGTCCTCCTTGGTGGCGTCGTCCTGTGTGTCCGTCACGTACTGATCCTCCTTGTTCGCGGCGTCGTCTGTCCGTCGCGTACTGGTGGTCCTTGTTCGCGTCGTCCTGATTTCCCGGCAGTTTTTGGCTGCCGCAAAATATTTACCGTGCGGGGTGACGTCGGTGCGAATCGTGATTCCTGGGTCGTGAATGGCTGGCTGCGAGCGTCCCGACGTCAGGTCGGCGCTTTCCCGGATCGCATTGGTAGGTGTTTTTTGTTCGGTCGGGCTTTTTTACGAATCGTACGGTAATGGTGTACCCATGCGAATCGTAATTCCTTGTTTGTAAAAATTGACGACCGGGTACGCGTCGGGCGGAGATTATGCTCCGTCCGACGGTTCGTACCTGGTTTTTGCCGGATCGTGATCGGCACCTAAATGTGTTACTTACAGAGGGTTCTACATTCTCTTCCACTTCTTCCTCATTTACTGTGTCCTTCTCTGCACTGTTTTGTTCAGGACCAAAGTAACAAAACTGAATTTCATCAACAACCTTCTCTACATCTGATACCGTTCCTCGGAACAGAGCCCTATTCAATTCATTTAACTTTATTGCTGGACTTTTGGCAAAATACAACCGTCTCACAAACTTTCTCATTTCAGTATGATGAACAGCCAGCATCCTAAAATGATGGAAAACACTATTGCACACTTTTCTAGATAGACAAGCCAGAGAATGACCCTGCAAACCAGTATTCTCTCTCACTCTGCATGGATCCAGACTTTGAAGCACCTTAATCTTCTGTTTTATACTTTTTTTACTATATTCTCTTAGAAACTCTCGAAATTTGTCAATAGATTCCTGACGCACAGTGCAAATACTACTACAATTCCAAGTGTACACTGGGGCTTTAGGACGTCTCCCCATAGCCTCATCTGCCATCACTTGTACCTCATCTCTTGGAACCATTATCTCCTTCTCCATTATGCAACCATTTGTTACTTCGTAAGAACGACCTCTGGTGTCAACTGCATGCAGCAAACTATTACTTTGAAAATAGCTCTCTTCATTAAAAAAAGGTTCACTACTTGAACTATGCATCCACTTTCCTAAAAACACTTTACAAAAGTTTGTTCTGTTCACTACTCTTTTCCTTTTGCTATGTGATTTCAGTACATTAACCATTTTGTCTAATGTACGCATCCTATTCAAAATTAAAATGAATAGTTTCCTTTTTAATTCTAATGCCTTTGCTGTAATGGCTTCTATTTCTTTTTTTCTTTTATAAAACTTTGTCTTTTTCTTATATTTCTTCACATCCTTCATCAAATTGGACATAACTCTTCTCTGAAACATTTTTCTACGTATCTCTTTAAACTCTGTTTTTCTATTTATATAAATCTTTTCAGTTGCTGAAGGTATATTTGCATTAACTAAATTGTCAATTTTTTCCTCACCTTTTTTGTTCAAAACATCCTTTCGAGTACAGACATTTTGTACATTTTTCATTCTTTTGAATATATTTTTTAGAAATTGTTTTTTCTGCTTACCAGAAGATTTTTTCTTTTTCCCAACATGAGCATCTTCTACTAACTTTGGTCCTCTAGTTGTCTTCAAATATAGGTTTTTTTGTGCGTTTTTGAACTCTGGATTTTGTAGGCATCTTAAATTTTGTCCACTGCTCTTCAGCAATACCTGAAAAAAACTAAAAAAAAAATCCTTTATTATTTAAATATATTACTACATTTCTTTTCACAATAGTCACAAAACGTAATTTCTTTGCCAATTTGAATGCACACTTACTGCTCTTTTTTTTGGCAAGTTAAAGTCACTTTTACAGACTGACACATTATGAAACCACTTTTCAGTTTTTTAAAAAAGCCCATGTCCAGACTGCTTTTTCAGACCACCACCATGTGTATCCTCGGTGACTACCTACACTCCAGCAAGGGCAACCAGCCTTAGTGATGCTGAATGTATTTGCATTACAGACTGAAACCTGAAAACCCCACTCGCTTCTAAATACTGTGCATGATTATACATGGAAAGGAGCTGGGTGTGTGCTAAGAGTCTGCTTCTTCCCCCAAAAAATCGCTCCCCCTTTTTCCTACTAATGCAACTGTGAAATCACCAGAGCAAAACGCAATAAATCTCTGCCTGTAATTCCTATTTCCACACAGAGTCATGTTTTCACATTAGTCCCAAAACGAAATTTCTTTGCCAATTTGAAAGCACACTTACTGCTCTTTTTTTTTGGCAAGTGAAAATCACTTTTACAGACTGACACATTATGAAACCACTTTTCAGATTTTTTTAAAAAAAGCCCATGTCCAGACTGCTTTTTCAGACCACCACCATGTGTATCCTCGGTGACTGCCTACACTCCAGCAAGGGCAACCAGCCTTAGTGATGCTGAATGTATTTGCATTACAGACTGAAACCTCAAAACCCCACTCGCTTCTAAATACTGTGCATGATTATACATGGAAAGGAGCTGGGTGTGTGCTAAGAGTCTGCTTCTTCCCCCAAAAAATCGCTCCCCCTTTTTCCTACTAATGCAACTGTGAAATCACCAGAGCAAAACGCAATAAATCTCTGCCTGTAATTCCTATTTCCACACAGAGTCATGTTTTCACATTAGTCCCAAAACGAAATTTCTTTGCCAATTTGAATGCACACTTACTGCTCTTTTTTTTTGGCAAGTGTAAATCACTTATACAGACTGACACATTATGAAACCACTTTTCAGATTTTTTTTAAAAAGCCCATGTCCAGACTGCTTTTTCAGACCACCACCATGTGTATCCTCGGTGACTGCCTACACTCCAGCAAGGGCAACCAGCCTTAGTGATGCTGAATGTATTTGCATTACAGACTGAAACCTGAAAACCCCACTCGCTTGTAAATACTGTGCATGATTATACATGGAAAGGAGCTGGGTGTCTGCTAAGAGTCTGCTTCTTCCCCCAAAAAATCGCTCCCCCTTTTTCCTACTAATGCAACTGTGAAATCACCAGAGCAAAACGCAATAAATCTCTGCCTGTAATTCCTATTTCCACACAGAGTCATGTTTTCACATTAGTCCCAAAACGAAATTTCTTTGCCAATTTGAATGCACACTTACTGCTCTTTTTTTTTGGCAAGTGAAAATCACTTTTACAGACTGACACATCATGAAACCACTTTTCAGATTTTTTTAAAAAAGCCCATGTCCAGACTGCTTTTTCAGACCACCACCATGTGTATCCTCGGTGACTGCCTACACTCCAGCAAGGGCAACCAGCCTTAGTGATGCTGAATGTATTTGCATTACAGACTGAAACCTGAAAACCCCACTCGCTTATAAATACTGTGCATGATTATACATGGAAAGGAGCTGGGTGTCTGCTAAGAGTCTGCTTCTTCCCCCCAAAAATCGCTCCCCCTTTTTCCTACTAATGCAACTGTGAAATCACCAGAGCAAAACGCAATAAATCTCTGCCTGTAATTCCTATTTCCACACAGAGTCATGTTTTCACATTAGTCCCAAAACGAAATTTCTTTGCCAATTTGAATGCACACTTACTGCTCTTTTTTTTTGGCAAGTGAAAATCACTTTTACAGACTGACACATTATGAAACCACTTTTCAGATTTTTTTAAAAAAGCCCATGTCCAGACTGCTTTTTCAGACCACCACCATGTGTATCCTCGGTGACTGCCTACACTCCAGCAAGGGCAACCAGCCTTAGTGATGCTGAATGTATTTGCATTACAGACTGAAACCTGAAAACCCCACTCGCTTCTAAATACTGTGCATGATTATACATGGAAAGGAGCTGGGTGTGTGCTAAGAGTCTGCTTCTTCCCCCAAAAAATCGCTCCCCCTTTTTCCTACTAATGCAACTGTGAAATCACCAGAGCAAAACGCAATAAATCTCTGCCTGTAATTCCTATTTGCACACAGAGTCATGTTTTCACATTAGTCACAAAACGAAATTTCTTTGCCAATTTAAATGCACACTTACTGCTCTTTTTTTTTGGCAAGTGAAAATCACTTTTACAGACTGACACATTATGAAACCACTTTTCAGATTTTTTTAAAAAAGCCCATGTCCAGACTGCTTTTTCAGACCACCACCATGTGTATCCTCGGTTACTGCCTACACTCCAGCAAGGGCAACCAGCCTTAGTGATGCTGAATGTATTTGCATTACAGACTGAAACCTCAAAACCCCACTCGCTTGTAAATACTGTGCATGATTATACATGGAAAGGAGCTGGGTGTGTGCTAAGAGTCTGCTTCTTCCCCCAAAAAATCGCTCCCCCTTTTTCCTACTAATGCAACTGTGAAATCACCAGAGCAAAACGCAATAAATCTCTGCCTGTAATTCCTATTTCCACACAGAGTCATGTATTCACATTAGTCCCAAAACGAAATTTCTTTGCCAATTTAAATGCACACTTACTGCTCTTTTTTTTTGGCAAGTGAAAATCACTTTTACAGACTGACACATTATGAATCCACTTTTTAGATTTTTTAAATTGCACATGTCAATCAATCAATCAATCAAGGAATTTATATCGCGCACTACTCACCCGGAAGGGTCTCAAGGCGCTTGGGGGAGGGGGTCTGCTACTGCTCGAACAGCCAGGTCTTGAGCTGTTTCCTGAAGGCGAGGTGGTCCTGGGTCAGCCGCAGGTGGACGGGCAGGGAGTTCCATGTCTTAGCCGCCAGGTAGGAGAAGGATCTTCCTCCAGCGGTGGCTCTCTGGATGCGAGGGACGACGGCGAGGGCGAGGTACGCGGATCGTAGCTGTCGGGTGGGCGTGTAGAAGGTCAGGCGGTCGTTGAGGTACCTTGGGCCCAGGTCGTGGAGGGATTTGTGTGCGTGGGTGAGGAGCCTGAACGTGATCCTCTTGTTGACAGGGAGCCAGTGCAGGTCTCTTAGGTGGCTCGAGATGTGGCTGCGTCGGGGGGCGTCCAGGATGAGACGGGCGGAGGCGTTCTGGATACGCTGAAGTCTTTTCTGAAGCTTGGCTGTTGTACCGGCGTAGAGGGTGTTCTCGTAGTCTAGTCTGCTGGTGACGAGGGCCTGGGTGACAGTCTTCCTGGTCTCAGTCGGGATCCATCTGAAGATCTTGCGGAGCATGCGGAGGTTGTGGAAGCAAGATGAGGAGATGGCGTTGACTTGTCTGGTCATCGATAGGGAGGAGTCCAGGATGACGCCCAAGTTGCGTGCGTGGTCCGTTGGCTTGGGTGCGGTGCCCAGGGCCGGGGGCCACCAGGAGTCGTCCCATGCAGAGGGCGATGGACCCAGGATGAGGACTTCTGTCTTGTCCGTGTTCAACTTCAGGCGGCTGATGTTCATCCATTCGGCGACATCTTTCATCCCTTCGTGTAGGTCGGCTTTGGCGGTGTCGGGGTTTCTGGTCAGGGAGAGAATCAGCTGGGTGTCATCGGCGTAGGAGATGATGTTGAGGTTGTGTTGGCGTGCGATGGCAGCGAGGGGTTTCATGTAGATGTTGAAGAGAGTGGGGCTGAGCGATGATCCTTGCGGGACGCCGCAGATGACTTCGGTGGCCTCAGAGCGGAACGGAGGGAGGCGTACTCTCTGTGTTCTGCCGGAGAGGTATGAGATGATCCATTCCAGAGCAATCCCCTGGATGCCGGTGTCGTTGAGGCGTTGGACTAGGGTGCGGTGGCAGACAGTGTCAAATGCTGCGGAGAGGTCAAGGAGGATGAGTGCCGCTGTTTCACCTTTGTCGAGCAGGGCTCGGATGTCGTCGGTGGCTGCGATGAGGGCGGTCTCTGTGCTGTGGTTGGCTCTGAATCCGGATTGCGATGGGTCGAGGGATCCGTTCGTCTCGAGGAAGGCGGCCAGCTGCTTGTTGACGACCTTCTCGATGACTTTGGCAGGGAAAGGAAGGAGCGAGATAGGGCGGAAGTTCTTGAGGTCGGTCGGGTCCGCAGTTGGTTTCTTCAGTAGTGCGCTGAGCTCGGCGTGCTTCCAGCTCTCTGGGAAGGTGGCTGTGTCGAAGGAGGCGTTGATGATGTCTCGGAGGTGGGGTGCGATGGTAGAGGCGGCCTTGTTGAAGACATGGTGGGGGCATGGGTCGGTCGGAGATCCGGAGTGGATGGTGTTCATCATGCGTGTCGTGTCTTCGAGGGTCACTTTGGTCCATGTCTGGAGGATAGCGGCGGGGTGCGTAGGTTCGGTCGATGGGTGCGGGGGTGGAGCGCCAAAACTGTTGTGGATGTCGGCGATCTTGCGGTGGAAGTACGAGGCGAGGGAGTCGCAGAGGTCCTGCGAGGGAGTGATGTCGTTGTTGCTGGTGCTGGGGTTGGAGAACTCCTTGACGATGTTGAAGAGCTCCTTGCTGTCATGGGCGTTCTTGTCCAGTCGTTCCTTCAAAGATTTCTTCTTGGTGGTGCGGATGAGCTGGTGATGTCTGCGGGTGGCGAGTTTGAGGGCGGTCATGTTGTCGGTGGTCTTGTCGAGGAGCCAGGCCTTCTCGAGGGTGCGGCAGGCCTTCTTGGAGTCCTTGAGTTCGTCGGTGAACCAGGGGGCCTTCTTGCTTCTGGGCCTGGTGAGTGGGTTCTTCAGTGGGGCGAGGTCGTTGGCACAGGAGGTCAGCCATTGCGTGAGGTCGAGGGCTGCTGTGTTAGGGTCCGTTGTCCTGACCGGTGGGTTCTGGCTGAGGGAGGTGGTGAGCTGGTCGACGGTGATCTTGCTCCAGTTTCTGTGGGGAACCTGCTTCGGGTGGTGGTGGACCGTGTTCTTCTTGAAGCTGAAGTGGGCGCAGCTGTGGTCAGTCCAGTGGAGTCCGGTGCAGTGGCTGAAGGTGATGTGCTTGCTGGATGAGAAGAGGGGGTCGAGCGTGTGGCCGGCGTAGTGGGTGGGGGTGTTGACCAGTTGCTGGAGTCTGAGGTTGGCGAGGTTGTCCAGCAGGGTGGTCGTGTTGCGGTCGTTGTTGTTCTCCAGGTGGAAGTTGAGGTCTCCGAGGAGGATGTAGTCGGTGGAGGGGAGGGCGTGAGGGCTGATGAAGTCCGTGATGTCTTCGCAGAACTGTGCGCGTGGTCCCGGGGGTCTGTAGATGAGGGTGCCTCTGAGGGTAGTCTTGGGGTCGGTGTGGATCTGGAAGTGCAGGTATTCGGCGGTGTTGAATGCGTCGGTGGAGTCAGTCGAGATGCGAATGGTGCTTTTGTGAACGATGGCGATGCCCCCTCCGGTCTGGTTGTTGCGATCCCTCCTGATGATCTTGTAGCCGTCCGGGATGGCTATGGCGATGTCGGGGGCTGAGGAGTCGTTCATCCAGGTTTCCGTGAGGAAGGCGACGTCTGGAGATGCGGTGTCGAGGAGGTTCCAGAGTTCCACGGCGTGTCTGTGGATGGAGCGGGTGTTGATCAGGATGCACTTGAGGTGGTTGCTGTTGTCCGTCTTGGTGGGCGTGGTGCTTGTTCGGAGGCAGGAGAAGTTGCAGGATCGGCAGGCGAAGGATCCATGGGTGCATCGCGGGGACGCTCGGTGGCATCCGGGGGCTCGGGCGGGTTTGAGTGCGATGAGCGTAGCGAAGTCGTAGGTCCTGCGGGGGGGCTGGCGGGCGCGGGGGCCAGGGGGCCAGACTGCTTTTTCAGACCACCACCATGTGTATCCTCGGTGACTGCCTACACTCCAGCAAGGGCAACCAGCCTTAGTGATGCTGAATGTATTTACATTACAGACTGAAACCTCAAAACCCCACTCGCTTCTAAATACTGTGCATGATTATACATGGAAAGGAGCTGGGTGTGTGCTAAGAGTCTGCTTCTGCACCAAAAAAATCGCTCCCCCTTTTTCCTACTAATGCAACTGTGAAATCACCAGAGCAAAACGCAATAAATCTCTGCCTGTAATTCCTATTTGCACACAGAGTCATGTTTTCACATTAGTCCCAAAACGAAATTTCTTTGGCAATTTAAATGCACACTTACTGCTCTTTTTTTTTGGCAAGTGAAAATCACTTTTACAGACTGACACATTATGAATCCACTTTTTAGATTTTTTTAAAAAGCCCATGTCCAAACTGCTTTTTCAGACCACCACCATGTGTATCCTCGGTGACTGCCTGCACTCCAGCAAGGGCAACCAGCCTTAGTGATGCTGAATGTATTTGCATTACTGACTGCAACCTCAAACCCTTAAAGTATTCCTTATTTTTACCAGTACACCTTACTTTATCATGAAAAAATTGTCCATATTATTTTACATGTTCCTCACATTTAAATTTCTCCCAAAACAGAAAATAATAAACACAACTTCTACAAAAGGAATTCCAATTCTATTATTCATTTCTTAATTTACCATATACATCCCCTCTCAAACTCTAAACTCACATTTAAAATTAGTTAGTTGTGAAAGAAATGTGGCACTCAAACAGCAGATTATCAGAGCCAGGATCTCTGTTCTCTACACATCTCTCCTCTCAGCAGAACCAGATAATGGCAAACTTTCCCTCTATTTTTCCACACATATACATGTAAGTTTCAAATCTCAGTGCTTCCCCCTTTTTTTCAAATGTAATCACACATTTCTATTGGTTGAAAAACAACCCTTTTCCAAAAGTACCCTGCCCCCAACTTGACTTCTGCCTAGTACCCTTCCCCCAACTTGACTTCTGCCTGCTACCATAGCAACAGCTCATGGAACACTGCTGTGTGGAGTTAGGTCAGAAGTTCGCCACACAATGTTTCAATTCCACAGAGCAAGAGTGCTTGACTTTTCAAACCTAACAGCAAATCCATAGTACTGTTCTTTGGTAACACATTTTTTTGTACCAATACAAAACATGCTTCTATTAATTTACACATACAGCCTAGTTTTTATTCTAGAATGGTATGAAACAGCCAATCAGTTCTTTTTGTTTTTAAAAAAATATGTATGCCTCCATTTCCAAACTGTCTTTCTTTTCATATTGCCATTCTACTGAAAGACACCTCCTGAGTGCATCCAGTTCTCCTTTGAAGATGTTCACAGTGTGGATTGTAGGGCACAGCTATGTCTTCTGGAGTGAAAGGTTTGCAGAGAAAACAGGTATGGTGAGAGACCTTGCTTTGCCAAATGTAGACATTAAATGGATTGGTCAGAGAGGGTTAAAGTGGCACCAATTGATGCCATTGGTGAAATCCTTCATGCAAATCCAACACCCTGACCTCATAATAGTGCACTGTGGTGGCAATGACCTAGGCACTTTGACTGGGGTAGGTCTGGAAATGCTTATGAAGGACACCTTTGCACAACTGTTTTCACTTTTCCCTAAAACTGCCTTTGTGTTTTCCAACATATGCCAAAGGCAAAAATGGAACTGGTCCAATCATTTCTGTCCGCAAATTGACAAAGCAAGAAAGCACGTCAACAAATCTGTTTCTGCTTTCCTCCGTGACTATGGTATGGGTGCCATTTACCACAACAACTTGCGTTATGACATGCAAGACATTTATAGAGGAGATGGTGTGCACTTCAATGATGAAGGGAACAGAGTCTTCCTCTTGAACCTTAGACTCTGCATCGGTACTTACTTGTAGGTACCACTTAAAAAATTACTTCATAAACACAACGGCTCTTTTTAGAGCCCCCTAATATCTAAACTCTTAAATCTGCATTTCATTTCTTTTTTAATTTTTTTTTTCTTCCGTACGCTTACCGTAAGCTTACCGTACGCGTACCCCGTGATTTTTTTAAAAATCAATAAATGTTTTCTTTGTACTTTTCTGTCCTTCTTTGACCCCCTCACAAATGTAAGGGGGTCTGTAACTCTCATCCTTGCCCCCTTTTCTTGTTTTCACTCTTTTTTTTCTGAGTGAAACACACAAAATGGCGGCCGCCGCTTCCTGGTTTCGGCCGATTCGAAAGTTTACTAAGATCTAACAGCCAATCAGAATCGCGCTCGCGCACGGCACCATACGCGTACGGTAAGCTTACGGTAAGCGTACCGTAAGCTGGCTCAGATATATATATTGATTTAAATGCTATTTTCTCAGGACCTACTGAACAGATTTACACCAAACCTACAAAAGGCACTTCCTTGACCTAGGGACTACCTCTCTGCCAAATTTCTAGTAATTCTGTTCAGCCGTTCGGGCTGTAGCCCTGTCTAAAGGTCCTATGGAAAAATGCATGGGAAAAATGCGTTTTGGGACCCCCCTTTTATCTCAGCCCCCGCTTGACGAATCCCCCCGAGACTTTCAGGGTAGGAGCGGAGCGTAGCGCCCCACCTATTTTGAGAAATTCGCGAGGATTCGTCAACCGGCGCCAAAGTTATTCCAAATAGAATGTTGCGGATTTCCTATGGAAAAGGGGTCCTAACTATAACTACCTACTGGCGACCGCCAGTAGGTAATATATATATATATAGAGAGAGAGAGAGAGAGAGAGAGATTTCAAAGCTAAGTATTAGTGGTATGCTAATCTCACCTCCTATGTACATACAGTATTGTAGGAATAGTATAGAAATCATACAGGTCTGAGTTGCTGCTCACTTGGTATTGTGTACCATATTACCCATGGGTACAAACAACAGCAAACCCTAAGGGTCCACTATACTACAAATTGAAATTATATAAGATTATTAGAATTATATATAGAAGCACTCATAAGAGAAGTCCAACAAATCAAGCCGACACGTGTTTACTCACAGGCTTTTTCAAGGCAAGCGATGTGGTGTATAGGGTAAATCCAATGTTAAAGATCAGGTACAAGGTGGTGTATTAACCAGAGGATGGATTGTGGCATATGGACTCCTGAACCACATGCCCGTAATTATCGAGCGAGCTGTCTCTCAGTATACTTAATGGGGAGAATGTTTTTGACATTGAAGAACGTTATAATTTATATTTCAAGCAAACTTACACCCTTGTATATAATATTCTGTAACATACTGGATGAATTGACGATCAGAAGATCTTTATCATAGGATTTACCATATACATCACATTGCGTGCCTTGAAAAAGTCACTGCCCGTGACGAAACATGTGTCAGCTGTTGTTTTGATGAGATATTCACAAGAATCATGGAATTCGCTGCGCACTAATAAACCCCTTGTCTTGGATTTTCTACACATCCTACTTTGCGGGCTTGATTTGTTGCACTTCTCTTATGAGTGCTTCGGTATCTTTGAAGAATTTCGATATATATCTAGATAGATAGATATACATATATGTTTTCTCATGATGTTTACTATTATACAATACCTACCCACCAATTGCTGTAAGGCTGCAGATCCATTCCTGAAAACTATTAAACACCAGGCACCATGTGTATGGCGTGTCCCACCAGAGATGCCCAACCTGCTTTTGTCAGGCCACCATAGAATGATCAGCACACTAATACAACCTGGGTCAGAAATAGAGCCAAAGAGTTACACAAAGACGTCTAAATAAACCCCATACTCAAAATGACAACTCTATTAGAGAGCACTCCCTTCAACAGGACCCATCAATCACTTAAGGTGGTTAATTGTTTTTATCATCTGGGTCTGTATACTCCATCCAGCCGGACCAGTTCATAAAGCAGTGATCCGGTCACTAGCATAGAAGGAGCACCAAAGGAGGATTGTCACCTGATCTCTCACAAATATTGTCTTGGATGAGGTACTACCCATAGAACAAGGTGAGAAATCCTAACAGTCAGCAGTAAAATCATATGTGTGAGTTAAAAATGGCTAAGGGTACCCAAAAGTTCTTTAATAATAGAGAACCCCTGTCATATTTAAAAAGCAAGATGGCAATATTGCATAAATTGAATTGACATTATGCTATTGTCCAAAGCAAGTACGGTCAACATGTTTCTGCCCTTAGACGATCGATAGTATCTGGACTTTCATCAGGACCCAAATTACTGCTGTGGTTTTCAGTGAGAAAAACGTGTGTGTAAATTATACAAAAGTGGGGTGCAGATAAAAATTCCTACCGCACCGGTCAAGTTGATACAGCAATCAAAACCGGATACCTGTGGAGAAATTTAGAAAAAAAGACAGAGACCCAATGTGTAAAACAGGCTCAACTACAGGTCAAAACCAATTTCTATGACCAAAAATAAGCATTCACTGATGCTGTATGGCATCCAGTACTGTTCGTTTCGAATTACACTTACCCATAAATAGTGGGTACAGCCCTCACCTCAACCTGGTCTCAACTCAGGGAAAGGGGCCCCGCTCTAAAAAGGAAGAAATAGTAGGAGAAAGAAAAAACAGGTAATACCTGAAAAAGCCCTCCTCTTCAAAAGCATAGTTAAAAACCTGAGAGAAATTTCATCCGATCCCAGAATGCAAAGACATGTATGGTATATATAAGACATTGTTACAGGAATCATTCAAAATGTGCCTCAACTGCAGACACATTGTAACACTTACTGTCACCCAGGGTGGAAATTATGCCATCCCAGTAGGTGAGAAAAAATATATAGAAAACACAAACTCCCAATCATTTGGTAAGTGACTCTAGTAGAAATTGTCACAATAAATTAGAAAGTCACGTATACCAAATACATTAGTGTAAACAAGTACAAAAGACAAAATGGCCATTGTAAGATTGCCTCAGGTCCCATGAGCCCAGGCATTCAAATCAGATCAAAAATTGAACAGAAGACCTTGTCATAATACAAGGTTAAATATACTGAATATCCTGATATATAAAGCATAGAAATTAGAGTAATCACTTAGAACTCCTGAGAGTACCATAGACTCATATACTCAGAATAGTAGTAGTGTCTATGGAGCAGACAAAATGAAGTCATGTCATAACCTAGTAGACTGAGAAGACCAAACAGAGCACTCACCTATCCGTCGGTACCCCAGGGCGGTCATTGAGGTAAGACCGGAGGTGCCGACGGACGCACTCGTGAGGCTTAAATAGCTTGTCTCGATATAAATGCCTACAGGTGCGGCGGGCCGATTGAGCTGTCCAGGGCACTGCCTGTAAAGATATAACACGCATGCGCGGTGAAAGAACACTGGTTAGCTAAAGCGCATACGTGTGGAGTATTCCCACGCATGCGCGGAGACTATAATGTACGCGAACTGGCACGGAGCGTGCGTGAGGGAAAGGACACACATTAGTCCTCCTGCGTCAGTTACGAGTACAAGCACAATAAGCATGAAGTGCCCCATCGTACTCCAAACCCACGAAAATACATACAATATTAGCACGATTAAGTTCAATGGCCGTAAAGATGCATCAACAGCCATAATGTCACACACCAGGATATGGGACTTTAACCAAATGCGCATATACTAGAACATCTAGCGCACACGCTCATTCACAGAGGTAGTCTGTGAATGAGTCAAAAGGATGCATGGCAGAGAGTACGCTTGCTCATTCACTAAAGTCAGCAGCGCGTTGTTATCTCATCTGTCAGATCTCTGCTATAGCAATATCATTTTTAAAAAAACTATTTGGCAAAGCTATTTCTATCATAATGTGACTCACGAGTGTGAAAATGAATAAATTAGAACCTCAATGATCGTGCCACAAGGTGCTACAAGTCAAATTCAATTTGAAGAGGAAACTCTTTGTCAGGGAGGGTCTCTCATGTGTGCACATCCATAAGGGCCATCAATTAAGAAAAACACATCCTCATTCCGGAAAACCAACAATTCTTATAACCAGTATCTCATCGTAGTATCCTCAAAAGAATGTGTGCCAATGTCAAAACATTCTCTATTAAAAAGTGAGGGTCTATTTTAATTAGATCTTATAACAACAGCCAAGGGATTTCATCATTCAATCCCACTGTGTCTGAATGAAGTCTGTGTACCCATCTCTGCTCCCTCACCAGAAGGAATTTCTGAATGTCAGTGATATGTACTGGAATGTGTGGTTGTTCTAGAACCACCCACTGAAGCTCGGTCTCTTTGTGTCCCACTGAGACAAAATGGTTAGTGAGTTTGGTAGCACTCTTTTTACATCGGATAGTGCTCTTATGTTCCGATATCCTCACTTTTACCTTTCGTGATGTCATACCCACATAGTTTTTATTGCAGGGGCATTTTATCAAGTAAATCACTCGTTCGCTGTTACAGTTTGTGTGGGTTTTGAGGGACCAAGGTCTATTAGTCCCTATCTCTACCTCAGTGGTGTGTTGAGTCTGGGGGCATACTGCACAATTCCCGCATGGAAAGTGACCTACAACAGGTGGTAACCCCCAAAGTGTGCTCGTATCTGGGTTCCTCAACAACCTCGGGCGTGTATGTACTAATCGATCTTTCAGATTAGAGCTCCTTTTAAAAGCAAAAAGGGGAGGGGGTAAGGAACTGCCCTCTATTTTGAGAAACCTCCAGTTCTTAAGAATACTCTTCTTGAGTGCATTGGAATAGTTGCAGAAGGTATTGACACAGGTAATCCTTTCGTTCTCTTCCAAAGGATTCTGTATCCTCTTCTCGAGCAGAGCTTCTCTGTGGTTGTTTCTGGCTCTCTTCATGGATTTCTTTATAATTGTTTTGGGGTACTGTCTCTCCTGCAATTGTGTGGATAGGAGGGTAGCATGTTCCTGATATTTGGCCACCTCAGAACAATTCCGACGAATACGAAGGAATTGCCCGAAAGGGAGGTTCTCCCGAAGAGCTTTAGGATGGTAGCTCTTGAAATGCAAAAGGGAGTTCCGTGCCATTGGCTTCCTGTACAGTTCAGTACTAAGGTAGCCATTCTTCGGTTCAATCCGTAGGTCCAGGAAAGAGATACTCTCCTTTGAAAACTCGCAGGTAAATTTAAGAAACCTGTTCTGGTTGTTCAACCAGGTATGGAATTCATTAATGGTCTCAAAGGTTCCCCTCCAGATGACAAAAATGTCATCAATATACCGTTTCCAGGTCATGATACCAGAAGGTTCGGGTTCCCACAAATCTAGGATTCCCAGTATCACCAACACTGGAAGGAGGTGCGTTACCAATGGGTGCCAGATCTTCTTAGTCACAGAGCAAGTGCTGCTTACACATTTGTCCTGGTGTCCTGAGTCAAGACAATGCGAAGCCTGAGTACACAAAACACAGTACCCCCTGCGGTTTTTGCACATAGTTCCTGCAAATGACATGTTGCAGTTTCTCCATCAGTTGACCCTGTTCCCAAGGACATCAACAATCAGCAGATCTGAATGACAGATAGATATACAGTGGAATCCATTAAGACTGATTAGTGCTGTTCCGGCAATGTGTTCATGCCCATAATGGCCATGGCGGAGCAATGAAACTCACAATACACAAATTAAGAGTGGTAAAAATATCTTTCAACCAATTCTGACCACCAAATGAGGTCCATGTTTTCTCAATTTTACCAGTTAAAATGTATCTATATATGCCTCTGTTCCCTACTCAATGAAGTGTGCCCTATTATGATTAAGTATGCATGCTGTTTTGAGGAATTTGCAGTCTTCTCAAAATCAGCACTTAGCTCCCTGCACTTGGATCTGAAGGAAAGTGAGTTGGTGTTTCACCAGCCCTAGCAGGCAGCACTAGGCCCCAGAGGCAGAGTCCTGCTGGAATGGGTCCTGCAGACAGTGGTGGGGTGGAGCTGTCAGCCTAAGAATAGATAAGTCTGTCTAACTCGCTAAAAAGAGATGTCTCATGACGAGATGTGTTCTTGAACCTCTGCCATGTAAAAATAACACCCTTCTCGTCCCGTCACTTGCATCATTATGGACACAGGATATAGTGATGGAATGATATGATGAAATTACAAGCTGCCAGTCCAGCAAGAAGGACAAAGGGAAGTGTACGGTCTGAGTGGATTGAAGCATTACTGGGGCAGATTTCCAAAGTTGCGGTACAAGTAATGAAGTACCTTTGCCATTTTTCCAAGGGTTGGTAAAGCAGTCCACCTTAACAAGGAACGGAAGCCCTCTCAGGCCAGATGTCCCGAAGCAGGTAATGAGAGGAGCCCCTGAGCTCCCTACATGTAAAGAAAGTTCAGGTAACCAACCAATAAGCACTTTAGGTCCTCAGTCCACAATAAAAAGTAGCCGTCACTCCCTGGATAGACGTGGGCAAGCATTCCAAGGCTCAGCTCAAAAGAAGTACAGTGCAACATGGCAACCACACTATGAAGAAAGTCTGAATGTCCAGCCCCGATTGCGTGTAGACAACACTTTTACTTATAGCTCATACATTTTAAATATATTTAGAGTATAAAAAGTAGCAAATCAGTTGAAAAGGGTAAAGCACAATAGTAAATACAATACAATGTAACACAATAATATACAATGAAACAGTAGTCACACAATAAGAATAACAATTGAATTTCATGTTGGTTTACTGGACAGCAATTAGAGCAAAAGTAAAAAGCTACACAAGAATGAAACCAAGATCACTGGCTAAACTCTACAAAATATGCATCAACGCTTAAAATGTAGACTGCTCAGCTTACTTGTAGATTGCACGAACCCCTATTCAAAAGCAAAGAGGTTTGTACCGTTTAGTCTGATAATGTAATGTTGACCAACACTAATTGTAGACGATATCGACTCAGTGGCGTAATGAAACTTGAGGGGGCCCCCCTGCAAAACACATGGAGGGCCCCCCCCCCCTGTGGCCCGGCCCACCACCTACCACTTTGCCCCACCGCCCACAAATCTGGCATATTTAGATTTGAAACCTCCAACATTTAAATGAGATACCTCTATATTGTCTTTCTCAAAGTTCTAAGGAGAAAGTGGGAAACCCTCTTAACATAAGCTACGCCATTTGTAACTATAATGTCAAAAGCAGATTATTTAACTGAGGCAGCAATCAGAACGATGTCAAGGAGCGATCCTATTGTCTCAGGAATGGCAGCAATCTGAACAATGCCAAAGAGCGGTCCTATTGTCTCAGGAACTGCCTATGGGTGAAGAATAACTATGAAGGGTCAGAATTAGAATTGACATTTATGGACACTAACATGAAACTTTGAAAGCCTAACTCAAACCTGGAATTCCATAAAAACTCGACTGACAACCAGTGGTGGCTGGTGACATTTGAAAATGGTGAGGCGTAAACGTTGTGTGGGAGAGCACCATGGCAAGCGAGCGCAGCGAGTGAGCCTGAACCATTAAAGGGGGGATCGGGGGGTTCTCCCCCCAAGAAAATTTTGAAAAAAGAGTGGGTAAATGGTGCATTTTCAAGCAAATGTGAGAAGCAAGAAGGTTAATAAAGGAATTGTGAAAGTGCAGTTATTACATTAATAAAGGCATGTCATATAACAACAACATGGTAGCTGCTTATTCAGTATAACCACAGAGCTTCATAACAGACTTCAAGATACAATGCAGAGAACCTCACAGATTTTTTTAATTTAAACTGTAAACAACTAAACAAACAACTAAACAGAAACATTCAAGAAGAAATATGATTAACGTATTGTTCACTTTCTGCAGACAAAATCTAGAGAAGCAGTCCCTCTGCAGTTCAAAAAGTGTTAATCTTGATATAGCGGGAACGCGACCCGAAAGTATTAGCGCGGCTGGCTTTACATCAGCGCACCAGTCAGTACACAGGGAGGACACAATCGGTATCAGTCTGTGTCCTCCCTCCAGTCCTCATACACACAAAGTCAAGAACTGACTGGCGCGCTGATTTAAAGCCAGCTGTGATAATAATTTCGGGTCGCGTTCCAGCTATATAAACATTAACGCTTTTTGAAGCACTTCAAAGAGTGTGTTAACAAAAAAGTATTTAGTTCATTTCATCATGGACTTTGCGAACTCACTAACAGTGTTAATAGTGAGTTTGCAAAGTCCACGATGGAACGAAATACACAGGGACTCACTGGAAAGAACTACATACTTTTTTGTTAGGCACGGGGAGATTAATGATTTTTCCCCAATCCCCAGTATCACAGGATGTTGAGCCAACGACGCCATGCCGGCCTGCTCGAACCACACATCACAAATATTGAAAAAAAGGAAAGTTGTATTTAAAACCATCTGTTCAAGAATCATTTAATATCATTAGGGCAAGACTCTACAGAACAGAGCTGGTTTTATCAGGGGGCCCCTGAAAGTCTGGGTCTGAAAGGCCGGAGCCCACTTTGCCCATGCCTCAAAAAGTCTCTGGTTGGCATCTGACAGTCTTTTTTGCCGCACCCTCCCTTCTCCTTTTCCATGAATTCCCTCACTATCACTCACCAACAATGCACCTCATCTCTCTATAGCACCTTTCTGAGAAACATTTCATTTTTTATAGCTCTACTCATTGTTTACTCACACTCAGTTTGGTGATCTGCATGGTACACGTTTTTTGTAGCAGGCATATTAAACCTTTGTGCTTTGTGGGTGGTTGGAGTGCCCATAACCCTGACATGTATTGTTGATGTTTAATTTAGAGCACTGTCTGAAATTCATAGAGGCAGATTAGAGGCTTGAAAGTCTTATTAATGAGAGGAGCGTGTGTGGCGGAAAAAGTGCAGGAAATTACCCTGAACACATAAGCCAGCCGATAGGTAACACATAGGGGGCAGGAGGTAACTCGATGCTGATGGGAAAGCTACCTTATAGGAAGTGCATAGATACCCTTATGTCATATAAAGTGAGCACAGTGTCACGGAGTGGACTTTCTAGCTAACGGGCCGCCTTTCTCTTTTTTGAGGGAGCAGAAGGGAAGAACAGGGAAAAGCCTTATTTGTGATGTTCATGTATACAATTTACTAAAAATACTTAAACCTGAAAATAAAGGGGAAAACAATAGGTAAAATCATGAAAATGTAAAATGTGCATTCCATACATTTTAATCAGGACATATTTGGATACTGTATACTGGGGCTCGGGTAAATCTAATGGGAAACCTTTGTCAAAAATAAAGATAAAGTGAATAACACCCAAAGGGGACCAACCTGAAAATATGCCCAAACGTGGCTTAACGGACCACAAATTTATTGCAGACTCTGAGAGATACATAATGAATAACAATTAAAACTAAGGAACAACAGTGCTCTTTCTTTCAGACCATGTGCATTTAAGGAAATATTGTCCTACACGGGAAAATAGCCCCCATGGGAAGAGTTCGCCTCCACACAACTGGGCACAGTCCACTTCAAGATTCCAATACTATGGGTTAACTGGGCCTCAAGCACAGATACCTCTGGAAATTCACAGGGCTATTTCCAAGTCACAGAATTCATGGCAAACAGTTTCCAGTAGGCAAAGCGATCCTCCAAGTGAAACTAGGCTCAATGTGTGTGAGGCAATGTTTAGAGGACAGTCTGTAAACAGCCACATCTTTTCCAGGAAAACAATTGAAGTGTTTGGTCTGACAAATTCCAAATATTTTTCACTGTCAACCGAGAACGTTAATCTGCATACTTCCATTCATCAAGTCATGAACGGTGAGAAAGAGGTTAAGTGGCAATCCTCCCAATGTATCATGAAAACTAGCTATTACTAAAATAATTTCCCACCAAAAGCATATCTCTTTTATCATAGTATGAGGTCACTTAAGTTTTGTGGGATTTGCTTTCCAACACTCGAAATCTCACATGCAGTTCTGGGAAGAATTAGATATGACAGAATTCCCCCAAAGCTAACACCTCCTTTGCACTCAAAAGTTTCTTCCCAAGAAGAGCAGATACATTCCTGAATTGTCTGTCAATCCAGTTTTCAAATCCTCACATGGTCCTCTGAAGCCAGCTGGAGAGGTTGGCCTTCCTTACCATGGGGCTGTTCAAACCTAGCTGCCAGCACACAAACCCCTTAAAGCCACTTACTTCTTATTCCTGCTGTTTTCACTGGAATGCATGTGCCTGCTACTGCAATTTAACATAGGCACAGTTGCATACGCAACTGCCCCCTCTCTAGTCCAATGAATTAATTATTCTATTGAAATTACGCCTGGCTGGAAAATACCATTTTAAAATTGATCATAGCTCCAGGACACTAAGGTGAAATTAAGATTTTTTGTGAAAAATGTACTAAGGAATTGAATATGAGTTCATCAGATGCTACAAATAAAATATTAAGACTTCCAGTATTTTAATTATTTCTTAGGAACCACACTGGCACAAACTCACAGCATATCTTTCACATTTATGAAATCACAAAAAAAACATTCAACTAAAGTCATACATATTGAAGCTTGGTAAGGTTGTACTATTGCTCTGTGGTGTTTTGTGATCTTGGTATGATGTTTGGTCTGAGATATTTATTATCTTAATGTAGTAGTTGAGATTGAGGATGCTGGTATCCCAGGTGTTGCCAGCCTCGTTTTGATGTGCACAATGTTGTGGACATTTCCTCAAAGTTCCTTGGGCTTCTGTCTTTGGCCTGGATCAATGTGTGGTTGAAAATTAATGTTCGTGTTGAGCTTTTTTTGATCGGTTGCATTGATGGCTGTGTATTTGCGACCTACCTGCGTAATATTGAATGTTTTCAGGAAAGTTTCTTGCCATTCCTTGGGATGTTTCATAAAGAACAGGATGTCTGCTTTAGCCGGGCCACTTTTTATGTTCATGTAAACTACAACATTGAGGTACTCTGGGTGTCTTGTCAAGGTGGCCATTTTAAATCTTTTCTTGTAATTTGTAGAGGAAGTAGATGTGGGGCACAAGACATAAAACCTCATATGGCACTGTAATACTGTACCAAAGTACAATCTTCACGTAATACTGTGTCCAAGAATGAAGTGCCATAGAATAATTCATGGAGTGATAAGTGAAGCAGCAATGCCAGAAAGTGTCATATAGAAGCTTATATTGCAGAGTAGTTAGAATGGCTCTTCCCCAGCTGACAACAGGCTGGCTGTTGCAGGGCATGATCTACAATTATAGAAGTGGATGGTGAATCCTGGCAACTCTCTGGTATTACCGGGACTAAACAGACTCTCAGCCCGGTGCTGTGTGCATGGGAGGAAGGTCCACATCTCAGATGGATTCAGTGAAATAGGTGAGAAGTAGAAGGTCTAGTTGGGAAGCAGCCTTCTTGGTTGTGAGGCCTGTGTAAAGTTTCCTTCTGGTATGAATGGGTGGAATAACTAACAAAGATCTCCTCTAACCTAAAGGTGGTACTTTGGAGCATTCCAACACGTCTCGGTGATGCGCAAGGTAGGACCAGGCATGGGTCTGGTTGGATTGCTGGAGACTGCCTACAAAAGTGTGTGTACCTTCGATATGCGTTCAATTTGAATGGTGAGTTCGGAAAGAGAATAGGTAATTGATAATATGGCAGTGGAAAGGGGTTGTAGAAGGCTGTATGTGAATGGGGGCTATGTCAACTTAAGTCAAGAGGCATTTCCACTGGAGGTTCATATATTACATATTCATGCATACATTTAAATTACATGGAATTCATTTCCTAACAAGGAATGTCGTATTAGTCTATGTTCTCGCCGTTTTAGTTGCTGCTTCATTTTTCGTAAACAAATCTATGGCCATTGGTTCCCTCGTAACAAGAGTTGGATTTCTGAAGACACAATGTTTTATATGTAGGTATTAACCAGATAAGAGGCTCTGGATTATGTTGTTTTTCCCGACATTTAGCTACATTGTGCATAGTTTGACAGTAAAGTACAAACCACCCATTCGCAAAGATTTTGAACATGCAGGTTTTACTTCCACTTGTTTATTCTACAATTTATAATCATTTGCGTTGCCATGCACAAGCAGGTAAAATTAGAAACTGAACATTGGTCATTAAAAGGAATACTATGTCAAATATGCAAATATTTTATATTTAATTCATTACCACCTGTTATTGGCAGCGCAGAGTGTAATAGAATTAAAACTCCGTTTTCATTAGCTTACTGCACGTATTTTATAGAAATGTAGTAAAAAAAAACTATTTTTCAACTTGAATAATTTTTTTAAGTAGGCCAATAAAAGCACGGGGGGAACAACCTTTACAACGCAACTTTTACAACGCACTACCATTACAACGAAACTATTACAACGCAAAATCTGTTACAACGCATGCCATTACAACGCAAGTCTTTACATCGACTTGCACTAGATGGCGTGCTAACATTAAAAATAGAGTAGTTTACTATCCAAACACCTTCCCTACTGCAACGTGGACTGGAGTTAGAATAGTAAATTACCCTTTTTTAATGTTAGCACGCCATCTACTGCAAGTCGATGTAAAGACTTGCGTTGTAAAGACTTGCGTTGTAACAGATTTTGCGTTGAAAAAAATGCGTTGTAACGGCATGCGTTGTAAAAGCATGCGTTGTAACGTCATACATCCAAAGCACGGTATTGTCAACATCATTTTGTAGTTGAAAGGGATATAACGTCTGTTTGGGTATCTTTTAATAAAATTAATTATTGCGGTTGTAGTGTACACATTTGGAATGCTCTAAAAATAAAGTGAGGCTGGTGAGGAAGGTCAAATCACCCATGTGGAAGACTAGGCATCGACACAGAGTAGACTCAGCTGACCTAAGGGCTGGGGATGGGCCTGGCCTGCAGGCTGCAGCTTCAGAGAGGTAGGTGTGAGGCGGGCCGGCCGGGCAGGCAGCAGAAGGCAAGGCAGGGGCAGGGCAAGGCTAGCCAGCCAGGGGCTGGGGGGGGCTAGTAATAAATAATTCAAACAATTTATGGCCGGTGACGGACTTCGGTCTTTGGACAGTCCTGAGTAGTAGGAGCGTGGCTGGGTCCTGGGATGCCACACCAGTCTGTCTCACGCGCACTTTTAATTGCGCGCGTGCTCAAAGCGCATGTCATCATCATAGCAAATGCAATTAGGGCATTGGTCACCTCACCAGCCCTGCCCGCCCCCACACTGGAGAACGCGCAGACGCGTCGCGGAAATAACTGCGCACCGCGCGGACCCACCCTGACCCACCATTTAATTATAAAGAGCCATCAGAGGCGGCCCCGGCCGGGCCCACGCACCATTTAATTAAGAGGCTCAGAGGCCCAGCTGGTTGTCCGCGCACCGCAGCGTACGCAGAAGTTGTTGCGCACCACCATTACATTAACCCCTTCCACGTGTGGCAAATTCCGCCGCGGTGCGAGGGGGGGCGGGGCTGGGCGTGGTGCCCAGGTGCTCAGGACGGCTCCCGGCCGTCATAAATCACAGTGGGCGTGTGCTCATGACGGCCGGGAGTCGTCCGAACTCCGCCCACTGATTAATTCACCCGCACAGGCGGAGAATTAGCGACGGGTGGGCGGAGCGGCAACGGTCGGACGGCTCCCGGCCATCATGAGCACACGACTACCGTGACTCGTGACGTCCGGGAGCCGTCCTGAGCATGGATGGGGTTAATGAAGAGCACGGGGCCGTGGGCGAGCCTCTGAGGCCAATCCGAGCGTGCGCACGCATGGTACGCACCAATTATTAATAATTAATGAGGAGGCTCTGAAGTCTCGGGCCGAAGGGGGCCCAGGCGTGCATGCCTTGCACACCATTTAATTTATTAAGAGGCTAGGCCGCCGGGCGTTGCGTGCGCACTGCGCACCATTAATTCATGATAAGTGAGGGGACCCCTGGAGCGCGGGGGCCCCCCGCGACGCGGGGGCTGTGGGGGTCTGTGTTACGGATGGCTACAATCTTCTACCATGATTCTTGATTATGAATGAGCTGGAATTTTCTGGCCCCGGCGCATACCCCTGTTTGCTAGGGGTTGGAATTCAGAGTTGTGTGTGGAGTTTAACACACCTGTAATTTAACAGGGGGAAAGAGTACAGTACTTAATGTGACATGCAGCTTTTGGTGCGGTAAGCACCAAAACATCATGTTATTCCCTAAAAACTAGGAATAGGAACAATTTATCGCATCAGTGTGATCCTGAGCACCCAGCCATCCAGGGCACTCATAATCTGGGTCTAAGTATGGGTTAAACTCTTACAGTTGTTAAATGTGAAGGTTTGCAACCATTGAGACTTGTGAACATCTGACTAACACAACACAAAGAGAATGATAAAGGCAATGTACAATACAGTATCAGCGGTACCTTAAAAGCAATAGTGCAGTGTCTCATAGCTCGCCCATGCAGAAATGAACATCAAGGAGGAAGGCAAACCTTAAGGTTTCAAAACTCAAAGTGGCTCACCAGCAGGCAAGGCTCACAACTGATGCCTGAGGTCACCTGATCTGCCTAGCTGGCTACCCAGCCGGGTGCTGGACCACTGGCACAGCTAGCAAAGAGAATGGGGCAAAGAAATGGATACAAATAAAAGAGAGGGGTGCGCTCTCCTAGCGGAGTAACACCGTCTCAAATGTGCTTGCTGGGGTCCACCTTTCAGACAGTTTGTTTCTGTGAGGAGCACAAGTAGCTCAGTGGATGCTCCTATACACTTTTCTTCCAATGAGGTTAAAGCTTCAGTAGCATGTCTCCATCGCATGGTGGCGAGGGGAGCGGTACAAGACTCTTTGGGCTGGCTGGAGGCCTGTAAGCTGGATAGGGGCAGCAGCAGTGTAGAAGCAGAGCTGCATCAGAGCCTTGGGTTAGTCCTGGGCCGGTTCAAGTGGGCACCGCGCTCCGCTCTGTATACTCACCTCAGCAGCAGGGATCTTTACAGGTCCAAAGCCCAGAAGATTTTCCGTGAGGTGTTCTTCGGCTCCAGTTGGGTAGTTGACTAAAGACACACTATCAGCCAGTGCCCAGTGAATGCCCCGTTTTCAATTTACCAGCCAATCAGGCTTTATGTGTGTGTGTGTTTTATTATCCCTGATATGACTGCGCAACATGCGGCTCTCCTGTACCTGAAAAGTGATAGAAGTTACATTGAGAAAAAAATGACTGGGTAGCCACATGATGTTGCATTGGGGCTATTCAGTGTCCAATAACATGTTGAGTGGAATTTCCCCTTTCAGGCCCTCATTATGAGAGTTTGAACTTCACTCAGATAACTCGGGATGAACTTGTCCAACCTCCAATTCCAGGTCTCTTTGGGACAGAATTATACGGTCTGCACCTTCTCACACCCGAGCCTGGAGTCACGGGCCTGACTTTACTGCTGCAGGGGCAGGATCACAGCCCGCCTCTGCTTGACCCCTGCAGCAGGTTGAGGGAGCAGACAGTGCTTCCCTCGGGCAGCTCACTATGCCCCCAGGACCAACTCCACAACTCTAACAACGACCGACCTACTTCTAGATTGTTTCTGACAGCACAGAGCAGGTGGGAAATATATGAGGTTTTCTTGCCAGATTGGAGCGAAGCAGCTCAGAACAGGACTCAACATCTCCTGGTATGAGTAGTTATTCTGCATTCCAGAGCCTAAAGTAGAAATTAGAGAAATTTGGAGGAAACCCTGCCCAGAATCGAGAATTCCGCTAATTTATTGAAGTCCACAGCCATTTCACTGAAGGCCTAAGTGTCTTCTCCAAGTTACATATGATGATTAAGCTGGACAATCACCACTGACAAGTGTGGTGTAGAGGTGATGGGTTAGAACCACATGCTTATGCATAAACAAGCCTCTGTTTCACTGGTTCGACTTTCCCTCCTTCAGAGTTATGAGCAGTAACATGGTTCCCATGCTGAAGTGCATTGTGAGATGTGTTGTGTTCAGACAGCATTGGTGATGTCACCGGTGCCTCTGCAAAATCAGAAAACTTTCTGCAGTATGAAGCACCACAAACGAGGAACCACCATTAAAAAAGCACTTTGACTAAAAATAGAAATATTAGCTGGTTTGACTAATCTTTATCAAGATTTTACTTTGTTGCTACCTCGTTAAGGAATACCTTAAAAAGCAGACTAAAAAAAAATATATATATAATCATTTAACAGTACAGTGAATGCCCACGGCTTGTCTATGGGTGTTTACCCATAAGTAAAACTAAGGAAACAAAAACAAGGGCATCACATAGAAATGCAATAATCAGAGCTTTGGCTGTGCGTGGTGTCTGAACACCCTTTTTAGGTCGAGCCTGAGCCAGCGTGCATGCGCTGCTCTGCAAGGCTTCTGGTAAGCACTCTAAACTTCTGAGTGTGGGTCTGACTCGTCCCACACATAGGATTGGGTTTTGCATGTGTCTTTCAGTAATTAAAGCATGCAAATGGTTAAGGTGGCTGCATGTCCCACCTTCTTTTTTAATGTTCACTCCCACAGCGTTTTGCTCTCGGGAGCGAGCAGCGGCACGCAGGGTGACAGCTGCATTCCTCGTGAGTCAGGTCACACACAACGCGCCTGCTTTCGCTTTTGCTTGTTTTCCAATCCACTCCAAATAACTTTATTTCGGCCACTAGGGCCATCAAAGTACAGTTCACAGTAAAACAAGTATAATACATTTATAGTTAAAAAATTATAGATTTCTCAAATTCATCTATTAAACAAGTCATCTAGTGGACATACACGAATTAAGAATCTCACAGTAAAGTAAAAGAGCTTCATGATGCAATCATCAGCCGGTTATAAAAAGATAAAAGATAAAAGCAGCCGACAAGGGGAGAGCTGCACTCAAAGATTAATACACAGCTAAAAATATGGGGCTACAGCACTACACCCAAAGCATGCATATAATTAATTAATGAACCTATCTAAGTTCAGTGCATTTCTACAGCCCTGTGGATCTGCTTTAGGCTAGCTCGTCGGATGTGCCACATGCTATTTAAAAATCTGGATACAGCATAGACTATTGTTGGATGGGTGTCATACTTTAAAACTCTGTAGGCCTCTGTGCAGCGCACAAAGCCCAGGTTCTTACAGAGTTGTATTAACCAATGCTTGTGCGGCATCCAATAGGCTGGGCAGAGGAACAGGACGTGTATTTCAGACTCCACCTTATAATTACATGCAGGGCAATCCCCCTTTTGTTCTTTGACCCACTTGCTGGTAATTGCTAGTAACTGAAGGGTCCCTAGTCTAAATTGCACGTAAAGTTTCCTAGCCAGTGGGGGTTGAATGAAGTCCAGAAACTGTTCCTTGCTGTATGTATTTTTAACTAACAAAAATTCCGCTGTTAAGCGTACGTAGGTCAGGGTTCTGCACCGGGCACACACGCGCTTTCACTCTACTTCTCTACCCCCTCACTATACATTAGTCTCGCTCTCTGTGCTTTTCTGTCTTCCTTTCCCTTCCCACTCCCTCTCTCACTCCCTTCCATATATTTCTTGTGTAGCCTCTGCCTCCTCATTCTCTCTCCCTCTTGCGCTTACAACCTCTCTCTCTCTTTTCTCACCTAACAACCCTGTGATCTTGTTCTTCCTCTCTCCTGCGTTCCCCTCCTTCCCACTGTCTCCCTCTCCCACTGCCTTTGTTGTACTCCGTCTTTCTTCTCGTTCCTCTGCCTCTCTTCTCTCTTTTCAGTCCCCCCATTTATTTGCCTTTCTGTTTCCCTGCTACTCTCTGTCTCTCATACCCACATTTTGTCCCTTTTCTCTCTTTTGCTCCCCTCTTCTCTCTAACACCCACTGCATCACCTTCACTCTTTTTCCTTCTCTTCTTCCTCTCACCACTATATTTCCTCCTTTCTCTCCTCTCCTTCTCCCACACCCATGCTCTCTCCCCAAGTCGCCTTCTCACGCTCTTTCTCGTCTTCCTTCTCCCCTCACTCCAAGTCTTCCTTTCTTCTTCCCCTCTTCACACCCGTTCTTCCCTGTCCCTACCTATGCGCTGACGTGCACGATCTCTCGTGGTAAGGGGTTTCCCGCCCCGGTTGCCAGGGGTTTTCACTCTTGGTCTGAGGATGCTGCACATGGTCGCGATACGAGAGCCGGGTTGATTGCCTACTGGGGCACTCATGTGTTCTCACAGCTGAAGTTTATATTTATTCAGTCGCTCAATGTAGTGTCGGTATGCACATATGTATGTAACGTGTGTGCAGTGCACACATGCCAACAAAGACACCCTCAGGGCACTTGATCAGTTTACAGTTTTATATTTCTCTTATTTATTGCGAACTCCACCCAAAGATGTACATGAGCACCAGTTAGTATTATCTTCGCTCCTTCCTTCCTTCCACCGAGGCTTCCCAAGAAGTGTCAGACCATGTGGAAATATATTGCCTTAGAACAGGCTGAATATGTTATATTTAAAATGTAAATCACTTTATAAGTGCAAAGCTTCAAGCAAACGTGGTTAAAAAATTGTCCAGCGCAACTACCACTGTTAAACGAAATGTCACTGGTTGCTCTGTCTTCTTTTTGATGTTTGTAAACTCGCAGCTTGTGTGCTGCATGGCTAACCACTTACATGGTCCCAAAAGCGAGACCTATTGGCTATGCCAATGCTTGTTTAATTAGGCGTTTGCCAACAAACAAAAAAAGATTTTTGTAAGTGTTTGCCTCCAGATGGCAGTTTGCATGAAACAGCCAAGGTGATATTTTCTCATTTTGTAACAGGTGCAGTGGTAAAAACAAGTGTAAAAACTGCTTGTGCCCAATTCCACCATAGCTGAGGAGGGTCTGATGCCTAGTGACCACACCGTCATCCGCTTCAGTCAACACGCATACACAGACGTCACCCAAAGATTACACTGACACTTTATTTGTGGGTGAAGAACTGCTGCAGGTTTATTTCATACAACACAGTATGATAATAAAATTGGGTTATCTTACGGGCGATCCAGGGCAGGCAGCCCCTTGCTGCTCCGCCCGCCTGGTGAGCCAGCACACACGGTGGGTCGATGCCCGGCAGTGTGGCACATAATTATTTACAGATCATCCACTGGGTCACGTGATCTGTCTCCTACTCCCGCACCTTCCGACAGGGGCGGAGCGTGTTGTGGCACACCCCCGGTTGGTCAGGCCCCCCAACCGCCCGAAGGACTAACGGGGCGCCGTCGCGGTCTTCCCAGAACCCCCTTCGGCTCGTGGACCTTGGCTCGGGCACCCTTACTGTGCCAGACAGGGGTACCCTTACTGTACCGCCTGTCGCAGAGGTACCCTTACTGTACCCGTCTGCATCCAGATCACCCTGTAACTCCGCCTGCAACGCAAAAGAAAACATTAAAACATTCCAATAACGCGCTGTGCCTGACACGTGGGGTAAGTGGAAAGGGTGGGATAACGCGTGTCCAGGCTGGAGCGGCGCGCAGGGAACAGAGGAGGAACTGGGCGAGAGGGCCTCCTAAGTAGAGGGGCAAGCCGCCCCCCCCGCCCCCAACGGCCCGCCTCCAGCTCCACACTATAGGGGGTCATAACCCTAGTGGGCGTAGCCTCGCGCGCGAGGCAGCAAGGGGGGAAGGCTCCGACGGGCGGCCACTAGAGTGCTGCCCTGCTGATGTCCCACTGCTTGGGACGTGGGCAGCGGCATAGTGACCACACCGTCATCCGCTTCAGTCAACACGCATACACAGACGTCACCCAAAGATTACACTGACACTTTATTTGTGGGTGAAGAACTGCTGCAGGTTTATTTCATACAACACAGTATGATAATAAAATTGGGTTATCTTACGGGCGATCCAGGGCGGCAGCCCCTTGCTGCTCCGCCCGCCTGGTGAGCCAGCACACACGGTGGGTCGATGCCCGGCAGTGTGGCACATAATTATTTACAGATCATCCACTGGGTCACGTGATCTGTCTCCTACTCCCGCCCCTTCCGACAGGGGCGGAGCGTGTTGTGGCACACCCCCGGTTGGTCAGGCCCCCCAACCGCCCGAAGGACTAACGGGGCGCCGTCGCGGTCTTGCCAGAACCCCCTTCGGCTCGTGGACCTTGGCTCGGGCACCCTTACTGTGCCGGACAGGGGTACCCTTACTGTACCGCCTGTCGCAGAGGTACCCTTACTGTACCCGTCTGCATCCAGATCGCCCTGTAACTCCGCCACAGCTCTGGGGAGGCTACCGTCGCTGCCAGAGCCCCACTTCCTCCCTTCGCTGTTTATAGGTGCCCGCCCCTGCGAGCCAGCTTTTAGTGGGCTAAATAATGGGTCCTGTCCTGTAACCGTAAATATACGGCATTAAGTTGCAACATTACTCAGAAGCCCAGGGCAGACTAACAACGAATGACTCTTGGCCCCAATGCCGCTCAGCTTAGGCGTGACTGGAGTTACTAGCCTTCTTAGCGATGCCACTGCAGATCTTCCTACGTAATTATGGGAAGATCTAGCACCTACATATGCTGCGGGGATTGCATGATTTCTTTAGCAGGACAGAAGATTTTTACGTAACTGCTAAATGGACGTATTCTTCTTTCATGACTCCGGATAAAGCCAATATGACTGGCTGAGCTGCCGAAGGTACATCGCTCAGCTCGAGGACCCAAATTCGTGAACGTTTCCCCCCTCCCTGGCTCCAAGAAAGGCTGGGCGAGAAGAGTAACACCTAAATCTGATTCTCGGGCTGGAAAATATGGCATCGGTAACAAGGCATTGGTGAAATAGGCGCTTATGGACCTGCAATCCCATTAAGATTTTTCAATTGGCCAAATTAGGTGCCACCTGGCACGGAATTGTGTTCCCAACAGCTACAGCACCATAAGCAGGGTGAAGGTAACGTGTGATTTAACCACTTCACCTACGTATATAAACACAAGCTGACATCACGGTTACCTAAATTTGCTTCCTTTCACATCGTATTAGTCTATTGTTTACTACAAACTGGCCCCTATCTTAGCAACATCTCCTCGTTTTAGCCTCTCAGCTTGCAAATTAAGTTACCTTAAATTGGACGATAGGGTCTTATACTAGTCCCGCTGTTATCCCACTCTTTTCTTACTCTCCACTGGGACAGCGTATCCAATTACTTGCTTGTTGAATAGCAGCTAGCTTTGGACTCTATTGCTGCTGAAAGGAGTTAATATCTTTGCCTACAGTCCTTGTTATACCGGTGTTGCTGTGCTGTAGGTAAGTCGTGGCACCGACATCGTGGCTTGAAAACGAAACTTCTCATTTCTATCAAATAATTTGTTGTGAGCCCCAGTTATGATTTCGTTCCTAACCCATAATTTGCAGTGTCTCTATCTTGCCAGCACCTCGGTCACGTCCTCCTTAAATCATGACAATACATCTGGCTTTTCCGCTAGCCTTGCCCATTAACCTGTCAAATGTCAGTGGAGAGCAGCACATCTCTGGTCATGCTTATTTCAGAAGGTGATAAGCCCTTTTCATCACTAGAAAGTTTAAGTGCAATATTCGAGGGGTATGGTCGCTCTCAGCTCTCTCAATTATTACCATGTAGATGAGGGCATGCCATTCCCGGGTGTCTGGTTGAAGTATGCACAGGTAATTGACACACATTCTGTGGTGTCTGGGTGAAGTATGCACAGGGCATTGCCACTCTCCCACGTGCAGTGCTGTGAACCGTTTGAAGTAGTTCATCAGATTCAGCCAACCACCCCCTAGGTGGAGGCTTGCACTCCCAAACTTCTGCTCGTGGAAAACCCGGCCACACCTTCAGTTCAGGGAATTTTAGTAATTCACGACACTGACAACCTCAGGGGCCAAATACTGCGCTGTGTAAATGCGGCCCAATACCACCATGAACAATTAGCTTGGAGGGATGGGTGTTAACCTAGGCTGGCTGAAGGCAAAACCTTTGCCAATCACTCCTGGCAAGATGTGCCACCGCAGGTAGAATAAAGAGTTATCCAGCCCTCCTGCCTTCCTTTCCCAGTTCGACACAGTTCGAAGAAGAATGCCCCTTCCAGAAAGGTCACGGCCTTATCCCTGAAGCTTATCCATCCAGCATTCTACCGGAAATCTAGAGCATTGCCTTGTAAAGCTTTTTTTTTTTTTTGGTGTTCCACAATTATTTGTGGTCGATATGCTCTCCCTCAGTCTGAACAAATCATAGCTCATCGTACGCCTGCCTAATTCCTAGGGCTGTCTGGCTTAATGCTTACGCCTGGAATTGCCCCACCAAATGAAGCCTTGAAATGAACTTAACTTGGCTTTCTCAACCATCCTTTTAGAGCTTGGAACGCCCCCCGTGCTTACTAAATACCTTTGCCATTTGTACTCCTGCTACCACGATAACACATATATATATATATATATATACACACATATATATACATCCCCTCCCTTGTCCTGTTGCCCCACTCGGGACACACAAGGTTCGTCACTTCGTGAGAAATGACTTTACGGATGGTTTGCATGACTCCAACCCAGACCCTCCGCTTGTCTTAAAACAGCTCAGGCTGCTGACTGTCCTGTATAGACTAGGCTGAACATTACACCAGCTGTTTCCGAATAGCAAGGCTAAAGATGAAAGGCAGCAGCATCTCCTGACCTAAGCGTGGAACTCACAATAATGAATCAGTATTCCGAAACCAGACATTTAACCAATACCCGCTCTCATGTGACTATCTTATCCACCATCAGCCAGGCCTACTACCTTAATAAAATCGCGAGTGGCTGGCAAGGGGTGCGTTCGCAATATCAAAGACATGCATGTTCAACATGCAGACAGGAATCGAAGGAAAGCTTGGGGGCGATAGTGTGAATACTGAAGGTGGCATCTGGTGCACGGCTTTCAGGAATGAAAACAGCCTTCAAGGTCAATTTTTTAAGTGTATGGTAGTGCTGCACGACCAGCAAGGTATCGAGTGTTTGCGCGCTTTACCTGCGCACCAACTAACGCTACACCAGGGACACACTCTTTTCTTATTAGGCACGGGGAGATTAAGTGATTTTCCCAGAATCACTGCATATTGATAAGGCGCTGAGACTTCTCTCTTCGTATGCAAATCTACAGTTGTCTTGAGGCATCACACCAGAGGTGTTTGACTGCATTTCCTACGTAATGAAAACACGCTTATATATGATTAGATATTATGGGTTTTCCAAGCGCCACCTGTGTTTAAAACACATCTAGAGTAAGTGAACTTATTTGAGAAGCGGCATTTGTTGTAGGAGTTGTGACAGTCTGAAATTTAGAAAGTAAATATGTCCCCCCATTTCCAAACACGAGAAAATATATGTTAAGGGGTGCACACGGAAGGAATTACGAATAAATACGGGTGGATTTATTATACTATATGCTCAAGGCCAATATGTTCATTGACCTCCCCTGGTTCTTACCCTTTTTGATATCTGGCTTGACAGTGCATTTTTCTTATGACATTATAGCTACAAATGCTTTAAAATTCGAAATGGGATAGAATGTGGGTTCCCCAGAGCAGCGTTACTCACATCATGTTACTGGCTGCTTGGTGGATTATTCCACCTCCAAGTGAATGCTTTCATTGAAAGTATCAGGGACTACTTAACATCTCCAAAGTACCGTATATCCTCACACTCTTGTTTTCCCCATAGATGCATCAACTAGAGTGACCAATCGTTATTGCTTTATTTTCTCTGCCTTTACGTTTTGTAGTTAGGATACAAACTGAATGCTCGCCAGGCATATCGGCTGTGCCATTGGTTGCTTAAGTTTGTATTATTGTTAGGGTCAGTCTGGTACTTTGGTGTTTATGTGTGATTTTATTTATTCTAAACATAATAATCGGTTTACATGAAGGTCAAATGCCTTACAATGTAACTACTCATATTTATCAATGTAGGAAGTTTCATGATAGATGGTAGCTATCAAGGCTGCCAGAACACTAAAACGTCTATTATTTCCATGGGGGATAACCTCGTGCAAAGATGGGACCAGGGGCATAACACATCCGTTGCTGCACGTAGGACCCAGGTTCCTTGTTCTGTGAATGCAAGCACCGACTGTGAGGCCCCCCCCCCCCTCACCGGCTTAAGGCCACGGGGCTGCCGGCGAGACGGTGTGCAGACCACTGGGCACAACAAACGAGACAAACTGCCCTCGTGTAGCGGCGCCACGCACAAACACGACACCACACCTGTAAAGCGTGAACAATCACCCGTCAGGGCCACCAGGTGCCGATTCGCAGCCGGCTCCGGGGAAAAGCGAGACCTATTGCCTTGCAAATGCCAGCCCGTGTTAGGCAGGGGCAGATAGGGTGATTTGCAGGATCACAGGATGCTCCGCGTCATTCCCGAGACTCTTTCCCATTCCCAGCGCTAGGATGAGCGTTCGAGCGCACTGTTGACTATCAGGGCTTTCAGATATATCCTGCAAGTAACAAAGGATGCCTCTTTTGAACCTATGAACCTGCTGACCTATTTAAATCATACGCCCTCTGCAATCCGTTCTGCACACGTTCTCTGCAGCAGGCACACCACTCTCCGCACTAGCCACACTGAAGCACAGTGGCCCGCGGCGAAAGCAGGCATCATCGGCGCACAACGACCGAAACCGCTGCGCACCCATACAGCGCGAACTCGACCCGAAGGCAGCGGAGCGCCTCACATGAGCACAGAATCAAAAGAAGCGGAAGCGACCCCGACACTCGAACTCCGGCACCCAGCCCCAGTCGGCAGGCTAGCCGGAGCTCCACATCCCCTCCCCGATTCATACACGAGCCCGACCACCATGTGTAGAGCGCGACTCCGCCGAACCGCCCTGGGACGCACCAACGCTAGAACCCAGGGATTCACATCGGCCCGTGACAACATCACACACCGCTGGCAATCGCGTTCAAAACAACCACAATTGTAAGGGGCGAAGCGAAAGAGCAGGAAGAGGCATGAAAGTAACCAACAGGCTTCCTCTGTAGTTTTTCCTCAACAGTATACCATTAACAAACAATGCACATTTTGCTGCGTGCTGGCCAAGCGAGAAATATAAACACAATGAACATTATGAAATGGCTGCCATATTTTTAAAGGTGGAACGAGGCATAGCTGAGGCCTAGTTTAGGCTAAGCAAAAAACACATTAAAGCACAACATAACGATTTCGTTTCAGTTGCAATCGTTTCCTGTTATTTCACGTATATAATTCAAATGTGGTTTAACGTCCAAATATAAACACAATGAACATTATGAAATGGCTGCCATATTTTTTATTTTTTTTTAGATGATATAAGCAACTTTGTGAAGTACAAGAGAATCACACTGAACTCCAAAACTTATAGTCATCAAGTAAAAGCAGACAACAAATCATGTGAAGCGAAGAACCAATCAAAAAGAATAACATCAGTATTATTAAACATTTTCCCTGCGAGACTGTGAGCTAGCACACGGAACCGCCAAGAATTCCGAAAATCTGCAACTGCGCAACCGGAAACCCACGGCGGCTATGCACATCGATCCCTTCCTGGCCAAGCGAAACTCCCCCTCACGCCAGAAGAGAAACTACAACCACTAAACTTGCGGCTTCAAAAGCATCACGTAGCCACAGTCTATTGCGTGGCACACGGACCCAATCGGGGCAGAATCTTTTCCGTAGGCACGGGGAGATAGAATGTTGTTCCCGGAGCCAATAGCCCAACCATCGGATTTAGAACAGTGGTGTAGCTCCATGCAATGCCCCAGCCAGCGCATAGCCAGGGAAAAAACCTCGTGTTTGTAATCAGGAAGGTGCTAGTACTGGGCACTAGTACTTGTTTGGGGACTGCAGCGGAAGTTATAGAACTGTGCACGCGCCTCAGGGGTGTCTGCGTATTTGGGGGAGCCGTGTGTGCGTGTGCTAGTACCGCGCACTGGTATCAGCAGAACCTGTTTTAATGGGCCCGCAACATGCGTGTGTGACGTGTACTCGAGTTGGGCACGCGTGTTGGGTGAGTCTTCGTCCTACTTGGCAGCAGTGTGTGCGAGCGCGCGAAATAGTACTGTGCACGACACGCATGTCTGTAGTGTCCACGCGGTCTGACTTGAATCGTGCATCCCTCAAATGACACCACCTTTAATCCTCGGTTGAATGCGAGGAGCGCTGCACGGCATCCTCGGTGCGTTGCCGCCACCGGAGAAGACCCAATACTTCCGGCATGTTCCAATCCGACGTGGGCAGCAAAGACGCGCGCGGACCGGCAGTGCGTGTACTGCACGACTGGAGGGGATCCAGGGGGGGGTAACAATTTGCGCGCGCAGCGGAGGAAAATGGTTGGTATTTATTTTAGCGCGAACTCGACCTCCCGGTATTGGAGCGCTTTTCATGAGCACCGTGAGCGGGGAAAAAATGCTAGCATGTTTATCTGGCGTGTACTCGACCTGCAGGTATTGGAGCGCTTACATGAGCGCCTTAAAGCAGGGGCAAATGTGCGCATAGTAATATGGCACGAACATGACCCGGAGGTATTGGAGCGCTTACATGTGCACCGTAAAGCGGGGGCAAATGTTTGCATAATTATGTGGCGCGGACTCGACCCGAAGGTATTGGCGCCCTTACATGAGCGCCTTAAAACCGGGGCAAATGTTTGCATATTAATAAGGCGCGAACCTGACCAGGATGTATTGGAGCGCTTACATGTGTACCGTAAAGCGGGGGCAAACGCTTGCATATTACCCAGCCCCCGGGGCTTGGAGGCGCAGACCCGGCATCCCCGTCGCAGTCCGGCCAGGCAAACGGCTCCGCGAAAACTAACAGCTTCCGGGGAGCTGCATGTCCGACAAACCGAGGTACAAAAGGCTGTGACCAACCATCCCGCATAAACATGCTAGACAGACCACACCTGAAATAAGCAAATAAATGCTCCACCAAATTCGTAATCTGACACTCTGCCAACAATTAATCGGGAGCCCCATCTACCGCAGTGTAGACGCGGGCCCCAACAACTAGGCCCCTTTCTCGCTCCATGCAGCCCTCACCCCACATTCCAGTATCCGCAAGGGCCAAACCCGCGACCGCATATCACTCCACATCCGTATGCACCCGTGCTCCCGACGGGACTGCGAGTCACCTTGCATATCCCGCTCAACGGCCTCCGGACACCAGACTGGGGATCCAATCGACCGGACTAAATGATGCGGAACCGCGACCAACACGCACACAACTCCAAAAATGGACACCATTTTGGCCTGAAAGCAATGTCTATACCGCATGTCCAGCCGGACACCCATAGAATACCTGGGACCCTGCGCACACTGCCTCCTGTCCCCCAACTACGTAGGCATGACTGCCCTGCCACAGGCCCCTCCCAGCATCATACAAACACTTGGCGCCCTTAGCACGCTACCCTTACCGCTCAGCATACCTCTCGCTCCCCACCGGCCTGCCCCAAAGCCACGCCAGGAGGCCGTGCCCAACCCGGCTGCTCCCACGCCACACAGCCAGGGGGTTTGGGGACACCAACGAGTCGAGGGCCCAGATCCCCGCGAGCATGAACCAGCAAGGCACTCACCGGCTCAAGAAAACCCGACGCCAGACCAGGACGAAGCAAACGGCGTCAGGGCAGCGGGAGAAAGGAACGCGTGTCCAGGCTGGAGCGGCGTGCAGGGAACAGAGGAGGAACTGGGCGAGAGGGCCTCCTAAGTAGAGGGGCAAGCCGCGCCCCCCCGCCCCCAACGGCCCGCCTCCAGCTCCACACTATAGGGGGTCATAACCCTAGTGGGCGTAGCCTCGCGCGCGAGGCAGCAAGGGGGGAAGGCTCCGACGGGCGGCCACTAGAGTGCTGCCCTGCTCATGTCCCACTGCTTGGGACGCGGGCAGCGGCATTCTTGATGTAATATCCACCATAAACTGGAGGGTCTTCTCTTACAGGGATTTCTCAGTTCTCTTTTGCATATTCGGAGTATACAGCCTTCTTTTCTCACCTGGTCTATCACACTCAAGGCCTCATCCTGATCGCCCCGTAATTGTGGATTCTGAAGTTCACAGTTGTTTGTTTACATGCACTGATTCTGCCAAGAAAAATGGTGCAAATGTTGTGCTTAATAAACCAGGCACTGCCCGAATCTGCACCTCTGGGAAATGTGGAGAACAAACAATCTTACTGCGTCATCCCGCGTCCTGCCTGAGCTGCCTCACTCTGGGAACGGTGCCGTATTAACGGTAATAGCGCGTCCTGTTAATACAGCACGAAGCAGAATCAGAATTTATCGGGTGCGCAGTTACCACCCATGAACGTGCGGGGCTCAGAATGAGCAAAGTGACTCACATTCAGTAAGTGGAAAGCCAAGAAACACTGCAGTGCATCTCCAACTCTCAGCTCCATCTGCACTAGAAGTGCGCCTGAGGAGCTGGGAGCAGCGTGGTGCCTGGTTTGTATTTTACCTCACTGCCTGTAAATAAAAAAATATATATAAAGCAGGAAGACGTGCATTGGCACTTTGATGCATTTGAAAGAAGAGCCTGGGCTAATGCAAGGAAGCAGGGCCGAGTCCATTTCCTCCGAAGGTGAAATATAATGCAATTTCTCGTCTCGTGGGGGTTGTTCGCAGGCAATAACTTGCGTGAAAGTTCCTTCCCGAAGACATCGGTGTCTTGCATTAAGAGATACACAAGACTCCACAGCAGGCCTGTATCTAGCCTTCTATCGATTAGAAATGCATTTGGACAATTAAACAAGTTACTGGTTGGCAGTCACACAGCTGAGCAGAAATGACTTGATTATCCCAGAGTCAACATCGTCCGCGCCACTCCCGGCCCGATCCAGAAAAGAGTCCCGCTAATCCTTTTAAATGTGGAATCCCGTCCTTTGAGGGGAACAGGAAATGTCCAGACGGAAGCTTGGAGAAAGGAATTCACTTCATCAAAGGAGAATCCAATTTACTATGTAGCCTCTGGCCTGTCGGTAAAGCAGCGAGCTTTCCTTTACCGTTCCTTGAATAGACAGAATGCAAAGTCCCGCAGCTCCACCTGAAATATCCTAGGGTGGCGGAGGTAATAATTGTCAGTAAACAAAGTAGCTCATATGTCGCACGTTCTAGTTCCTCGAAGGTGTCACGTCAATCAACAAATCTCAGATTATTTTAACTTGCTTTAGCTTTCAGAAGTACAGACCAAAGAAAAGGGGAGCACTCTGCAAGGGCCTGCAAATAAACGAAAGATCCGGTATCCCTTCTTTAATGCGAGATATACAAATCACAAGGAAAACTGTATACTGTTATCAGACTTCAGAAGCAGACCTTTACTGTTATTTAAATGTAAGCTGGTTTTATGCCATAAAAGTCATTAACAACATAATTATTCAGAAGAATGCAGCCTTTGATAAAAGTTTTCAACATAATACACTGATATGAACGTGTCCGCGTACTTCAGAATAAAAATATCATATGTTAAAAAAAAGACAGTTCTTTAGCCACACATAATTATCTACTGTGACTATTTTTTGCGGGTCAACAAAATTATTGCTGACGTATTTATTTGATAATTGTTGAATACCACCAGCCACTTTAACTAGTAAGTGTACACATAGTTTTGAACTTGTCAGTTTAGACTTCGTGCTGCCAGGTTTCACAGCGAGTGATTAGTGTTACTTTACTTGTGTCTCGTTATTTATTTATTTTTTATCTTATCTTTTAACATCAGGAGGACGCGAGTGAATAGTGCCAATTGGCCTCCTTTCATAGCGCCGAAAGACTTCATCAGATGTGAACGCCTGGTATGCTATTATGCACCTGGATCAGACAGTTTCCAAACACTACGAGTTATATATATTATTACTCTCAGCGTGCAATAGTTTCAGACAATCATATTTGTATTTATTCATTTGACAAAGCAGGCGAACGGAACTCTGAAAGACCTCTCAGAGTGCGGAGATGCAAGTGTCTTCAGCACCTTGAAAGTTCGAATACCAGCTGACTCCCTTAGCCTATCATCTTTCTAAGGTCGGTAAACCGAGAAGAGTTGAGTTCGTTTAAGAGTGGCCTTTGTTATTTGTATACGGAGCTTTGAGGCCGCACGCTGGCCGCGTTCCGTAAAACGCTTCTTTCCTATTGATGACGTTAATAATGATCAAGGTCGCACCACAGATAGATACAACGTCCAACAGGTGCCAGTAATCAGGGCGTAGCATAAAATGATGAGGCCCCACTGACTTTCTCATATCTCAGAGATATTCATTGGCCTAAGGCCGAATGGGGGCCCTCTGAAGGCTTGGGAGCCCTGGGTTATTGCTTACCCAGGGGCATAGCTTGATCAGTAAGATGGAGGGGGGGGGGGGGGGCTGCAGGGGGGGCGGATTTCCCAACAATCACACTGGCATATAATATTAAAATACATAACACAACAAGGTGGGTGCATGAGTGGGGCCCAAGGGGAAGTGGAAAGGTAGATGAATGACGATTGGTACAGTTAGGAAGTGAGAGAAAAAACACAATATTGTGTTAAATAACCAACATTTTTGAAGACTTTTAGAACATAGAGGGAGAGAATGTGTGTGCTTTTTTATCTGCGTGTATGGAACACTTCCTGGTGAAATCCGACAGACACCTCACCATACCCGACTGGAAGCACCTGAATCCGACAATTTACCAGAAAATACATTTACTAGGGGGTGTAACAACCTAAACAACCCCCATCCACCCCCCCCCAAGCTATGCCCCGCCCTGTGCCCTACGGACAGCAGAGGCCTGCCCTAAGCCCCTGCCACTAATAGGTACCGGGGTGTGGCGCGAGCTTGCAGAGATAAGACAGACAAAGCAGCGGTTACAAAGTGCGTCCGAGAGTGTTCATGAGCTAACGGGCCCCCGCGCTGGAGGGGGCAGGTTTGCTAGTGATGAGCATGACAGAGATGATTACAGGTCACCAGAGGTGGGGCCACCTCCGGAGTGCGGCGCCAGGAAAGTAGCGGAAAACCTCGGCATAACCAGAGGTGGTGGGGCCGAGAGCGGAGCTGGGGGAGTTTAGGGAACAGAGAGGGGGCATGTCCAATGCACAGCATGAGGGCTTTTAAACAGAAGCTCCATAGTGTGTCCAGGAAAGGTTTAGTCACAGTCTTGTCCCATGAAAAACCTACCCCCTGGCCTGTTGGCCTATTTACTGATAAAGGCAGTTTACATTTCAAAAATGATAACTCCACTCGAGGTTGGGAGCGAGATGTTCTAAGCCATGGAAACGTCCACTTGACCGCAAATCGAGAAAAGGTGACAGTTCTCGTCATTTGAGAGACTGTGACAGCACCGAGTGACTTGAACGAGCTAAACGGGACGACGTTACTGAGGCAAGGACAGGACGTGGCTGCGGCTCGAGGAGGCAACAGGATGTGACGCAGTGTCCAAGGCTGCACGAATCATGCCGCCACCAAGGCTGGAATGAGAACTATTTTAAGAGTGTGCAGCGTTATCTCTGAAAGCAGGAGCCCTGCCAAACAGGGAAAACAATACTGACATAAAAACAACCATTTACAAAGCTAACAGTTTTGGATTGGTGCAGTGAAAATGTTTTCTCTAGCTTCACTGGGGTATGCATAACAGGTACTGCTCAGGTCGCACCTCTGCACATTTATTCCACACAAAAGTAGACATAGTACAGGAAGCAGGACAGCAAGCTAAACTTACATAGAGAACCAATGACGGCATGGTTGCAGAAGTGCAGGCACCCTCACACACAGTACAGGAGCAGCACAGCATCAAGAATGCAAGCATCCCTCCCACACAGAACAGATCCAATGTGGCAACAACAGCGCAGGCCTTCCTAAAACACATAATAGATGCTGCACACCGAAAACATATAATATAGCAACACCAGTGTTTCCCTACACTTCCAAAAACTATTGAGGAAAAGTGACGGACAATAGAAGTATTTGTAGAATGTCCATGGTCAAAGGAAAGGGTATTAAACAACATGACGAGGCACTGAAGCGCTTTTTGGCGAGTAGCACGCTACTCCAGAACTCAAAGTGGATTAGTGGTGGGTTAGTATAGGGAAACCTAAGCTGTTAATTCGAGTGGTGGATATGCAAATCTGTTAGATGGATTGAATAAGACAAAGGAGGGATGGGGGAATGGTCTAGAAAGTGTTATTTGGGAGATCAAAGTAGTAAAATGACATTTAGGATGACTCAAAGGAGGGATAGAAGAGGAAAGAGTCTAGAAAGTGTTATTTTGGAGATCATAGCAGTACAATGAGGGTTGGGACAAATCAGAGAATGGGGATGGAGGATATATTGAAAGAAGTATAGGATGAGACATAGAGTAGTGAATTGGAGAGAGTTGTTTTTTTTCTACAGCAGGGGTAAACTAATAAACGTATAGATATGTAACTACATAGAAAGGTGTACATGTATATGGAAAATAATAGAGATTTAAAGTTGTATTATATGAAGTACCATATGTAAATACATGGATAAACAGTTAGAAACTCCGACTTTCAAGTATTGCTGTACATAAAGCTAATTTATTTATGTATTTTTTCAATTACAAAAGGGACATTTAATAGTTTTTTAAATGTGTTTTTTCATTTTTTTAATTTTATTTCACCAATATTTCAGTAGTGAAGCACTTATAGATACAATTGTTATGATCATATGTACATATTGTGATAGATAACATAAAATAAAACAGAGACCCATAAGCATATAATCAAATAACCTATATGTAAACTATACATTGACCTTACATAAATGTTAAGCATAACATAATATTTACATATATATTTATATATATATATAATTATATTATATATATATATATATATATATATATATATATATATATATATATATATATATATATATATATATATGTGTGTGTGTGTGTGCATTTTAACCATAATATATACACTTGCTAAGCAGACCTCTGGGAATATCTATCTTTTTTAAACCATAGGTAGTATATATTTATTTGTAAAAATAAATGCACCTATCTAATTACATACATATATACACAGGCAAATGCTCACCTTATCTGCTGCTGCCCAACCCTCACTACACAGCGCAGAATAGTTTTAATTTTAAAGTTTAAAAAGATTGGACCTTCAAACCTTTAATGAATCGGTATCCCATTGTTTTAATAATACAGTTGTCTTTTTCATAAATAACTTTGTGAAATGTATTAACCTGGTCCAACTGAGATTGGAAACATATAACTTATCAACATCTTGTAGTCAAATGTATAACATCAGGTAAGGTAACTATGGTATTATGAAATGTGTCTGAGAATAGACCATGTGTGCATATGGCGCTGAATAGATCTCAAAGCATGGACTATTATGTTTTTTTTGGTAGAGTTAGGTTTCTTTGCCCATGAGGATTCCATTTTTAAACCATGTTCAGTTCTTTTATTAGGATTTGTTTATCTAAGCATTTTATACAATTAATTGCACTTTACATTAATCATGGTTGTTCCTCTACTAACTGGAACAGGACAAGCTATTTCTTCCTTGAACTGTACAGTGAAAGCTGTTTCACCATTGGTCTTTTAATGAGGAAGAAGGTTGTCCACTGATTTGCAGGGTACATGTTTTTACTGAATTTACTTATATGCTACAGTTATTTCCTATCAACTTGTCTGATAAACATTGTTTCACCATCGAATTCTATGGTGACATTTGTTTCTCCATTGTTTTGTAGCCTAGAAGTTGGTTCTTGGTTGAATTTTAAGATGAAAAAATGTTTTCGCCTTATTTTGTACGGTGAAAGTAGTTGCACGTTTGGCTTGTGTGGTGAAGTTGTATCTCCAGTGACTTGCATTGTTGAAGTGTGCTTATTAAATAGAGTTAAACTGATGCACACCATAGACAATTATATCTATGCTGGCATGTTTAGTAGAAATCTTTTTCTCTATTGATATATGATGGAATTGTGCTTGTGGATTGACTTGATTTGTGCAGATGTGTTTTTGCATTCACTTGCATGTTGGAAATGTTATTGTATCATACCATCCCCAAAAGATTTTGTTTACTGTCATTACTTCGGAATTAGGTGAATCTTTCCCTGGGTCTTTCTAGAATAAGGGTTGGCGTAGTCAGTATTTGAATTATTATCCTGTATTTTCGTAACGTGATTCTGAATCAACTCACATTGTAGACAGGTACTTCTATAGGGACGTCTAGGATGACCCTGCTCAAAAGAACATTTCTATATATGAATTGTGATGCGCGCACTACTTTCAGTCTGCATGAATTTTCGCAAGGTGTGTCGTGCTCCAAGGTATCACTCTCTGAACATGAGTGCGTATAAATCAACCTGACTGCATGCCCCTACGTTGGGGTATGTCCCTCGGGCACAGGCGTATGAGTTCCCTACCGGGTTTCAACAGTTATTTTAGTTTTCTCATAAATATCAAAAACGAGATGTTTTCTTCAAGGGTTCTTTGTATTGTTTATTTCACAACAACAATTCTTCTTTGTCCAACGTTTGGACTGCATTACCCAGAATGCGTTTATTTCATTTTACATTTATTCATCCCAATGCACTTCGGCCGTGACGGCCTTCATCCAGGGACGATCTATGAATTAAATAAAATGTATTTCACTATTCAGGAAGGACCACATCAGGCTTGCTAATCCATAGTGAATAATAATCACAACGTTAACATATCACACAGTGCAGGGTATTTTAAGGAAGATAACCAATGTGCTCTTTATGGCGTAACATTCTCTTGAGGTGCAAGTTACCCGTGATTAGAGAAAAAGGACTACGTCGGATTGTTGGTTCCATACCCCAATTCCGATAATATTATTATTCGTGCTCCTTTTAACTCCTTCAGTGCCCATGACGAGATGGTCTCGTCATGGAGCGCGGTTGCAATGTGCCCATGACGAGACTATCTCGTCATGAACCCCGCCCGCTAATGCAACGCCCGGCACAGGGCGGGGAAAGGGCGGGCCACTGAAGGGGTTAAAAAGTACGTGGTGTATGCTATAGTTAAAATCTCAGGTGTTTAGTGCGTGTTGCGGTTCTGAAACAACGTGTTTTCGTCTGTGCTACTTGCTAGGAGAGTCGTATAGTCCATTCTTGTGGTGTTCAATAGCAGTGCTTATAGTGATGTTTTAAACTCTACTGAGGGTTAGTGACGAGGTGAGTGAGTAAACGTGTAAAAATTACATGTGAACAGTCTATCTGTTCAAAAATTCCATGCGCTTTAAAGTATAAGTGTACCTACTCATGAGGGCAAACGTTGACGGTGATTTCCTAGGTTGATGTGGTTGCTAATTCTGTGTGTTCGTGACTTTTTTTTATATGCGAAAGTGGCTAAAACTAGAGGTAGGACTCGCTCGTGGTTCTTAAACGTGGCGGCCATTATTAACTGGCTTTGTAGTGGTTAATACATGATGAAAGTGTATTGAAGCATACCTTGAATCTCTCTGACATGGAAAATAAACAAGGAATACACTGTGTTGACATATATTAATAAAGATACAACTATGGTTGCTACAAACATACGTTGACCTCAAAGATAGTAAGCATACAGGTGGAGATGGTATGAAACTTAGCTGGTTGTTGCTAACTTAATTGAGGTTTTGACAAGGATTAAAGATGCTGCTAAGGTTACTTCAAGCATGTAAGTTAAGGTGATATGATACTTTACATGTTAGTTAAAGATAACATAGAAACTCCATACGTTCGTTCATTCCGTGGGGTTTCAATGAATTTAAACTCCGGATCTGATTGTCTCTTCCTTCACATCTTTCTAAGGTTTCCAAAATGCTAAATTTTAGTTGGCAGATATTATATCCTATTTCTAAAAAATGACTTACCACTGTAGATTTACTCTGCTTCGTTCTTATGTTGCTTTTATGTTCATTTATACGTGTTTTTATTTTTCTTTCTGCTTGTCCCACCTAGATTTTTCCACAGGGGCATTTAAGCATATAAATCACGTTGGATGTGTCACAGGTGGCATTCACTTTTAGTTTCATTTTGTGTCCCTTCATAGGGTGGTTGATGTGATGACCTGTTATGACGTTGTGGCAGTTATTACAGTTCCAGCATGGGTTGGTTCCCTTGTGTGTTATTTTTGATGGTGGATTTGTGGGACTTTTAATGATCTCTCCCAAGTTTTTTCCTCTAGTATACGCAAATATGGGTTCTAGTGCGAACATTTGATTGAAGTCAGGTTCTAGTTTGAGTATTGACCAGTGTTTTTTGATGATCCTTTTGTATGTGTTACTCATAGTGGAATGTTTGGATATAACTGTCATGCGGTTTTGTGTCGGTTTATCTTTGATACTTAGTATTTCTTCTCTTGATTTCAATTGACAATGTTCTTTGGCTTGTGTTAATACTTGTTCTGGATATCCTCGTTCTCTGAACCGGCAATATTAATTACAGGATTTTTTATTACATCATTGCCTATTGAGACGACGGCGCTGCAATATAATTGGCCCGTATGGATCTAGGGAATGAGCCGGTTTTGGGATGAGTTTCATGAGCTTTAAAATAACAATATCATACATTCCGGGATTCTTTAATCTCGTAATCCCAAACTAAGATGGCAATGTCCATCCCTGCATGAAGTCCGTTTTCGACTCTCACTACCTTTTGTTGTTAAGTAGTGTATGAAGTCCGCTCTCTATTCTCGGTTCTCAATTAAGGTAAACAAGCGTTCCATATCCCGGGCTTCATAAATAGGTCTGGCAGAAAGAGACATTCTAAGCAATCGGGTGCTACGGAAGAGAACGTCTCGCTGTCATCCATAGGTAAGCAATCTTTCCAGACAGGGCAATCTCTGTGGCATAAACAATAATTTCCAGTAATCGTTGTGACTTAAAAAATATTTCAAAGAAAGTTTTACATTTCTTTATATTAAAAAAACCCTATGTTGCATTTTTAGGATGGATGACCCAAGGATTTAAGGTGTTTATCCAATTTGACAGATAGAGAATATACATGCGAAAGAGCTGTGTCATTGATAGAAAGTAAGCACCTCCCCTTTTTTCATCCACTAAACGAAACATACCACTCCATGGAGACTTGTGGTGATTGATGCTATGTTTCCACCATCTTCTCTTTAGATGTAACACTTTTTGTGGCAAGAGAGAATATATAGGGTGCAAGAGCCCTTGGTGACTATACATAGTAAGCACCTCTTTTTAAGTATTTTAACGAGATATACCACTCCATAGGAGATTCACGCTTACTTATGATATGTTCATGCCATCCCTCTTTTTAGATTTAATTATCGCTGAGGTCATCGCTTACTACATTATCAGAATTTCTACTGTTTTCTTGGCGATCCGAGTTTTGAGCTATTTTCGGGTTCAACAATCCTTTCCTAAGGACCGAATGTGTTAGAGTAACAGTATCTTCTTACGCCTATACAGTAAGTTTTTTCATCCTAAATGATAACTACTTATATGCTTTTGATTATAACTAAATATGAAGGCATGTAACATTAAGAGGAGTTTGTTATCTTTTTAGACTTGTTACTATCATAGGAGCCTAGACTGCCCTGCCTCGATCTACGTATCACAGTTTCACATTTTGTGTATGGCCACAGATCTATATAATCTTGAAGTAAGAAATTCTGTTAACTTCGTTCCTCTAAAGGTTTTATACATGCTATAAGACATAGGCATCAACATTCAGGTGTTCACTGTTTTTAGATAGAGACAACTCGAGCACCTCAACAGAAAGGCATCAAAGATCGAGTTTCCTACTTAATAACTGAAGGTGAGAATGATTTAGGAATTAATTTATAATTTCTAGTCTATTCTATAACCGAGTAGCACATATTGTTGTGCACTATCAACTAGGTATAGATCATGTTCCTATTAGTATTTTTTAGAGGCAACCATATAACAACATTACAAATTAATACCTGAGGCTTCCAGAGGTAATTAGATAATAACATCAATATATATCATTCTCCGCTGTTCCTAGTTTGTAATCTTCAATTTTATAATTTGGGCCTTATAGTTTTTATTCAATATCAACCCTTTTATTTCATGCTTTCTCTGACTCAGCCTTTATTATGTTCTACACTCTACTATAGCAAAATGATTTATTACACTTTCTTCTCAATTCTGTAATTTTCACTTTCCTTTATGCTCTGGGTGGGATGGTCTAGGTATATCATGACCATTGTTTTGGACAATTATATAAAGAATGTATCAAATAATGTATCAATTAGTATACAAGCTTAATTGGAGATTGTATATATATTTATATGCTTCTTCTTGTGACTCACACATGTTTATTGCCTGTCTTCGATATTATCATTTGTATTGAATCACATGTACTGATGAGAGGTAATTTTAATATTCTAGGCTATAATTTGTGCAACATTGTACATAAAACTTACATATACATTAGAAAGGTGTAACCATTAAATAATGTTCTGTGCCCTATAGAGTTGTTCGCTATAGATGGTTCACTGACGATGGCAGAAGTGCCGAAACGTGTGTAGCTGTTATCTACCGCTAGCCTTCATCAAATCTGTCCAGTTTTTCGTGAATGTAACAATTTATACTATTTAGATTGACTTTTTCTTTTTATGTACATATCTTAGGTATTTATTTCTTCGATTTGTATATATGTATGATAACACAACTGATTAAAACTAAAGAGATTTAAAAATTAAATAAAATATTTTCATATTAAGAAATAAGATGTCTCAGTCAGTTGTTAATAGTCGCACACTATGTGATTACACATGTATGTTTAACAATGCCTAGAATATTTAACCCTTTGCTTAAATGGAAGCTTGCTATTGTTTCTTTACCTACAGAGCTTTTTCCCTGCGACTAGCAAGCACACTGTATTTTTAGGGGTCCCCTTTTTTCAAAAATAATGTTGAGTTTACAGTCAATGTTCCTGAGTTTATAGCGTTTGTAGTGGTTGTGGGTGTCAGTTACACCTCTGCTGACCACCAGGTGAAATCCCACAGTGAGGATCTCTTCCTGAAGATCACCATTTAATTCTTGTCAGTGTTCAACTTCAGACAGTTGCACTTCATCCAATTAACGATTTTGGTCATGCATGCTGTGAATTTGTTACAGGTGCCGGGCTTCTTGTACATAAGGGAGATAATAAGTTGTGTGTCATCAGTGTAGGACGGGATGTTTATGTTGTGAGAGTGGATTATGCTGTCCAGAGGGGTCATGTTCGCATTGAAGAGGTTTGGGCTCAGGAAGGAACCTTGCAGGACTCCGCAGATGAGGTCACAGGCGTATGAGGTGCAGAGTGTCAGGTTGATTGCCTGACTCCTGCCAGGTAGGAAGCACTAGATCCAGCAAAGCACAGGACCTTCTATTCTAATGTTGTGCAGGCTTTGGATTAGGATGGGATAAGAGACCATGTTAAACTTCGCAAAGAGGTCCAGGTAGATGAGGGCCACTGTGTCTCCCCTGTCCAGGATCATGCAGGTGGCGTCTGTGGGGAAGATAATGGCAGTTTCAGTATTGGGACTGGGTCTGAATCTGGACTGGATGGTGTTGAGGAGTTTGGGGTGGTTTAAGTACTCAATTAGGCATTTGTTGATAATTTTCTCTAGCATCTTGGCTGGGTATGAAAGCAGAGTGATTGATCTGTAGTTGGCGAGCGTAGAGAAATTCACTGAGGGCTTCATCAGGAAAGAGAGGACTCTTACAACTTTCCAGCACCTGGGAAGGTCACTGAGGAGAAGGATATGTTCACAATGGGTGTGAGCATGGTGCTGATAGGTAGAAGTCCTCTTGATAAGGCGTGGTAGGTGGAAAGAGTATGACAGGGCCCAGAGTGGATGGACTTCATGATGGTGCGGTTTCTTCCTGGGAGATGTAGGGCCATGAGGTAAGTTTTGGCTCTTTGGATGAGGGTGGGAGTCGATTGGCGAGGTCTGTGGAGTCCAGTTAAAGGTTGAAGTTGCTCTATATGGTGGTGATTTTGTTGCTGAAGAATAGGGATGTGTTGTTGCACAGGTCTTGCAAGGAAGCGGCTGAGTTGGAGGTAACAATAGTGAAACATTCCTTGTTTCTGTTGGTACTGATGTCAATATGGTCCACAAAGGCATTGCCTTTAGTGATCCAGATTAGTTGGATACTGGATTTATTATGCCAATAAAGTGACACTGAGCACCATTTTAGGACATTATTTCAAGATGTCCACCCTCCGATCCCACTTGAAATGTTTGGCCTGCTTGTAATGCGTTGAACCCTGTGAGTTTATGGTAATAAATTGGAAAGTAACTTTCAATATACATTTTGGTTTAGGCTTCTTTGAGGAAATGCCTTCAGACCCCACTACAACCCTATAGTTACTGGGTAATAATGAACATCTTACATAATAACTGTTAGAAACAATTGTGCCATTTTGGAAGTTCTAACACGTTTTTAAATGAGGAGGACTCACCTAAAAGTGTTGAAAGACCACTGATCTAGTCCAATGGGGAAGCATTGTGGCACTGGTTGATCCTTGCCTTTCTCTGCTCTGGAACAACTACTGTGTTTGTGCTTAAGGCTTCATCCTGAATTCTGATGAACAAGTCCAAGTCAGCGAATGGGTTAAAAACATGCAACTTTATAGATTCTCTGACAGAGTCAACTGAAATGCAGCATCCCTTGACAACCTGGACCATGGACTTGGACTTATCCTTCAATCCTTCACAATCCACATTGTAAAGGAATTACAGACAAGGAGGTCCCAACGCTCTTTCTTCTACACAAGTTCAAAAATCACCTTCATAGACCACATTTCACAACAACCTGCAAACTTTTGGCTTTTCCCATCTGGACAGCAGCAATGTCTTACTTGTTGAAGTCAAAGACTCAAATTGATCACCAATGAAGGCCATCCTTAAAACTGCTGCATGTCTTACCACGGAACTCAAAAGTTGAAGCATATTTTGCCTACCATCGAAGACGGACCCTGATTGCCACTTGAAGCCGATATAATTTTTAAATACTGCAGCATCGCATCAGAAGCAATGAAAAACAGCACCATCCTCTCACCAGGATGAAATTCTAACATATCCAGGGCTCAGCGCCAGTGGCGCAACACAGGCCCACGCATCCCCAGCGGTGCGGGGGGCGACCAAGCTTCAGGGCCCCCCCCCCCCTCAGCACAGTAGTCAGTCCTGAGAGCTCCGGATTCAATCCGGAACGGGGGCCCCTCCATGTACCTTGTGACTTTCGCTGCACCAGTACTCAGTGCATCACAAGGAGTTAGGATCTTATGAAATTCAAGTTGAAGAACTGCAAAAAGTAAAAAAAAAACAGGAACTTTCCCCACACCTAAGGCTAGCCCCATCAATCGGTGAGCACCAAAAAGATTTAAAGACGCATCTGTAGTGCTAGAGGCACTATTGTGGTCTGACACCCTGTGGTGACCTTTGACTACCATTATATTAATTGACTTTAGTGTGTTATTTAATCCTAGCCTGAATGTACGACGTCCTGCATATGCCTTGTTTCTCTTAAAGAATTTTTTCTTGTAATCTTGCAGTTCGTCATTGGGAGCTGTCACGGAGTAGAACAGCCTTGCCAGGAACAGAACGTGTGGGGTGTGCATTTGAAAGAATGAGAGAGAGAGAGGTGTGGAATGTACTTTTTGGTCTTCAAGTGCAGTGTTGTGAGCAGTGGTGCACAAATGTGCACTGTGTTGTACATTGAGAGATGAAGCATGTGATGTTATGAGCAGTGGTGCACAAATGTGCACTATGTTGTACATTGAGAGATGAAGTATTTGATGCTATAAGACGTGGTGCACAAATGTGCACTATGATGTACATTTATATGTATTATGAAGTTCTTACTATTGGCTTTGACATGGCCTCATGTCATCCTGAATTCTGACTCAGCCTGGCTTGAGCTTTATCTGCGCGCATAGCCATGCTTGCAAGTTGTTTGGGTTAATCACGTTCAAGGATTGTTTTTGTGAGAGATTGTTTAATGCACTCTGGAAGGCTTTAGTGAGTTTCGTCATGATAAAGGCGAGAATGTAGAGGGGACATGGGAACTTCTTCCTGCCATGGAATGCTTGCTTGGAACCTGGCCAGTCCTAGTAAGTTTCCTTGTGCAGGGAGGACGATTCTCGAACCTTCTCGTGTGTGTTTTGAGATTATAAATCTGAGGGTTGTTGACTTAAAAACTGGGATTTTGGAATCCGAATGGGGACAGACACGTCTACTTCTGTACAGCGGAACCCTGGTTGCTGAGGCTCTTATCCCCGACTGTTAATCCCACGGTCAGGAGTGGGCTAAGATGCAGTGTTTGCACCAGGTGAAGTGTTGAGGTTTGATTATTGCCATTGTGATGTGTGGTTCCAGTGGCTGTAGACATTTGAGGTGTTTGAGTTATGATTATTGTTATTGTGATGCGTGGTTCCAGTGGCTGTGTTCATTTGAGGTGTTTGAGTTATGATTATTGCCATTGTGAAGTGCGACCAGTGGCTTTCATCATTTGAGGTGTTTTCTTTGTGATTCAGTGTTTATATCTTTCTTATCTCTTGCAGGACGTCCTATAATATTTTCTTGAGTGTTATCTCATATTATTTGCTGCTTGTTTATTCATTAGTATTATTCACGCATTTAACTGCCGCATTTATCAAGTGTGTTATTATTGCTTGCATATAAATATATATATATATATATATTATCTACTGGCGGTCGCCAGTAGATAGTTATAGTTAGGACCCTGTTTCCATAGGAAATCCGCAACATTCTATTTGGAATAACTTTGGCGCCGGTCGACGAATCCTCGCGAAATTTTCAAAATAGGTGGGGCGCTACGCTACGCTCCTACCCTGAAAGTCTCGGGGGGATTCGTCAAGCGGGGGCTGAGAAAAAAGGGGGGTCCCAAAACGCGTTTTTCCCATGCATTTTTCCATAGGACATTTAGACACAGCTACAGCCCGAACGGCTGAACAGAGTTACTTGAAATTTGGCAGAGAGGTAGTCCTCAGGTCAAGGAAGTGCCTTTTGTAGGTTTGGTGTAAATCTGTTCAGTAGATCCTGAGAAAATAGCATTTAAATCAATATATATATATCTGTGGCAGCTTACGGTGCGCTTACGGTGCGCTTACGGTAAGCTTACCGTACGCGTACGGTGCCGTGCGCGAGCGCGATTCTGATTGGCTGTTAGATCTAAGTAAACATTCGAATCGGTCGAAACCAGGAAGCGGCGGCCGCCATTTTCTCTCTCGCACTCTGAGTGAGGCAGCAAAAACAAAGGCAAAAAACATCTAAAGGGGCAATGTATTCAGTTCCTAACCACCTAGCATTGATGATGGTGCCCCCAAAGAACCCCCAAGGCCAAAAATTCAATTTTATTTTTTTTCGAAAAATCGCCGATTACGCTTACCGTACGCGTACGGTAAAAATAAATTAAAAAAAACAAACTATCCACACTATCTCCACCCCGTGTGCAAACGGTGCCCGAAGGGCACTTTTTGTGCACGGCTTACTTATCAAAAAATTAAAATATAAATGATTACCTTTCACAACGAAGCGCATAATATGTCCTCCATGTGCGCACGGTGCGCGAAGCGCATCGTGCGTACATGGCCCATCCCGCGTAACGTGGGCACGGCACTAACTGCGTAAAGTGGGTGCGCGGTGCGCGAAGCGCACCGCGTGCTCACTGTGCGCGCACGGTGCGCGCACGGAACGAACTGCGTTAACTGGGCGCGCACGCCACGAATGGTGTAAAGTAACTTAGCATTTAAAAAACCGTACAAATTCACTGAAAAAACCATAGGTTTCACACACGTTATAGTTAGGAATTAGCATTTAAAAAACCTTGCAAATTCACTGAAAAAAACATAGGTTTCACACATGTTATAGTTAGCGGAAATTTTAATCATAAAAAACCATTGAAATTCCCTCGTTATAGTTAGTGCAGGCAACTATAACTCACGCAACCGCAATCCTCTGCTGATGCTAATACTATATTTAGACACTTATTTGCCCATGTCTTCTTCCATTAAATTTTAGCTATACATATATTACAAATATTTTTTTTTCATAAAGACACATATGTCATCAGCAGAGGATTGCGGTTGCGTGAGTTATAGTTGCCTGCACTAACTATAACGGGGGAATTTCAATGGTTTTTTATGATTAAAATTTCCGCTAACTATAACATGTGTGAAACCTATGGTTTTTTCAGTGAATATATATATATACACATATACATATATATATATATATGTGTGTGTGTGCATATTTGAATGCTGTGCATTTGGCATCTGGGAAAGCCTTTATGTTAGAGAGCATTGCATAAATAAACCCCAAGCTTTATTCTAAAAAGTGAGACTTTGCATTTTGTAAAATAAAACCCTTTTCTAAAGATGTTATTGTGTTGTGTTTATGTCTCCTGCTTCGCAATGGGTTCAAGCCACTGTGTGGGAGATTCTGTATTATCTGAAAGGCGAAGCAAGACAGCATCTTATCAGATAGCATAATCTGTGCTCTTTTGGTGATTAATGATTTCGTACCAGCTCCCTACCTCAGCTAGGTCCATGCCATTTATAGTACTGTGATGTATTAAAGTTCAGTAACCTGTTGCTCTCAGCTAGATTTAAGCCATATAAATACTTACACACTTACTTAAATACACAAATCCATATGCTTAAAAATTGAGGCGCATTTTTTTAAATTCAATAATGACCTTTGCAAATGTGTGATTGCATTTTCCAAATCACAGACAGCACCAGGCCAGTGGGAAAGCATATACGGGAATGTCCACCGCCTTCTCTGTTATGCACTGGCTTCCATGAGCAACAAGGGCTTGGTCATGACGGCCTGCTGATGTCAGCAATTTGCCAACATAATTGACATGTACAATGGGTATTTTGGGGTCAGTTCCTGCAATGCTCACCTTTACTGTGCATCTCTGAATAAGGAATGGGGATGTAAATCAGTATATACCCCCTCCTGCTCATGTCGGACCAGTGGTGTTGTATGTGATGCAATGCAGACGGGACAGTTCTGTTCCCTGCCTCCACTGCACCCTTTTCTGCAGCAACCAAACACTCTAAGGGGACAGAAAGTGCATATTCCAGTGCATCTGTTTGTGAATTAAGGATGCACTAAAATCTACATGCTCCATACTCGTGCACAAATCATAAGCTCAGAGTTTTTACAACAACAACAAGAAAGCTTTATTGCGATTCGATAAAATCATAAAAGCACAATCATAAAATCACAATTTTCATATAAATATAATTTCCAATTATTTAAGAATTTAAAAAATACAGAGAAACAATAAAATGGTGAATCAGTAATCAAGGTGGTTTAACGAAAAACTAGCCATAGTGATACTAATATATCAGTGGATAATTTTTGCTAGTAATTTCCTACGGATTAGCCACATTGCAAACAGGAACTTTGAAACTGAGACCACAATAAGTGGGTTTGTGTCGCTTCTCAAAATCCTAAAGAAATCAAGGTAGCTCCTAAGGCCCAAATTTAAACATAACTGTATAATCCATTTTTTCCGAATGCCAGCATACGCAGGACAAAAAAGCACGACATGAATCATGGTTTCCAATTCGGTTGAGCAGCCCGGGCACACATACTGTGTCCCACTCACCCATCGATCAGTAAATGAATATAGGGGCAGGGTGCCGTATCTGAACTGTAAATATAGCTTCTTTGCTAAGATAGGCTGTATGACGTCAAGATCAGGCACAAAGGCATAAAAACATTTGACGTCAAGGAAAGCGTCAGTCAGACTTGATGGTTTAGCCGAGCTATAAGTTTTCAGTAAAAAGTAATCTTTAAATGTTATGGCAAGAGATTTCTTGGTGATGCCTAAAATTGAGTCCTCAGGATTATCCCAGAGGTGAGCAAGACCAATCTGATTGAGTGTCTGCCGAACATACTGGAGCCAAGGAATCTTATCGGCTCCGAGGGTGCCCAAGATTACTTTCAGTTCATCTCTATAGCATGCCAACTCAGTTGTACTCCAAATCCTCCTCCAATACATCACAGGCCTAGTAGCAACAACCTCTGATAACGGACGAATATTTAAATCCAGCCTCAGAGGTGTAAGCGGCGTGTTGTTTGGGAGAGTTAAGAGTTTCCTAAGAAAGTTATTTTCGGTACTAACCAAATCATTTACAGAAGTATGGCCCCATAATTCAGCTCCATAGAGTGTCGAGGACCTGGATTGCACAGAATACATTTCAAGCGGGGCACTTATGATTTTTAGGCGGCATTTTTTGTAGACTTTAAGGATGCCCCCGATAGCCTGATTAAGTTTTAAATTTGCTTTGATCTTTTGTGGGGACCATCCCATTTTGTCATTCAGGGTCAGACCTAGATACTCAAAAGTAGAGACCCGATCCAAAGGGATACCTTCCATCTTAGGATGAGGGTAGTTAGAGGGTTTTACATTAAAGGCCATATATTTTGTTTTATCTATATTGACCACCAAATTCTTTTTGTTACAGAAGTTGGAAAACTGGTTCAACACCCGCTGCATGCCCATCGGTGATTTTGACAACAGCAGTGTGTCATCTGCAAACATGAGTGCAGGATATCTTTGAGAAGCCAGTTTTGGAGCGTCAATGTCTGTAGTTTCCAAAAGGTCGTCAATGAAAAGTGAGAACAGGGTTGGGGCAAGGACACAGCCCTGGCGCACACCCTTCTCCACTGGGAAAGGGCCGGTTAGCTGACCAAATTTTCCGTAGCGGACTCTAGCATATGTCCCGTCGTGGAGAATCTTCAATTGATAGCATAGATAGGGTGGAACCCCCATATCTAGCAATAAGTTCCAGAGCTGGTTGCGGTCCACCATATCAAATGCAGATTTCAAATCCACGAAGGTCAAATATAGACTACCCCCCTCCAATGTGACGTGTTTCCAGTAAAGGATCTGGAGCCTAAATAATTGGTCCATGGTTGAAATTTTGGACCTGAATCCCGCTTGAAGTGGGGTAAGGATATTATTCTCCTCAATCCAGTTCTGCAACCGTTGCAAGAGAAGTCTAGAATAGATTTTTTGGCTCACATCTATAAGGCTTATAGGCCTGTAATTGCCTGGATCAAGAGGGGATCCCTTTTTAAAAATGGGGATAATTTCCGCACCCATCCAGGTAGATGGAACCGGTAAACCTTGCAGGATAGCATTAAAAAGGATTAGGAGGTTGGGAGCCCAGACTGACTGTTCGTCCTTGTAAAGGTCCCCGGGGATCCTGTCCAACCCAGGTGCCTTGTTGGGTTGGAGATTATCCAATGCCAAGCACACTTCTGTTAACGTCCGGGGAGGAGCATCCCAAGATGGATCCATGGTCATAAGAATGACAGGGGGATCAACTCTTCTGGTTAAGTTAATGGAACAGAGTTTTTTGTAGTGTGAGGCCCATGCGTCTTCGGAAACATTAGGGTCAATCGTGGTTTTACCCTCCGATTTCCCAGAGTGGACAAGGTTCCAGAAGGTCCTAGAATCTTTTACCATAAGTGCTGATCTAATGTCGTGCCATATTCCCTCTTCCCATTCAATTTTAGCACTAAGGATTATCTTCCTATAAGCCCATCTTGCTTCCAAAATATGTGGTCGATTACCTTCCTTTAAAGCCTGTAATAATTCCTGTTTGGCTATCCTACAGCCCTTGGTAAACCAGGGATTTGAATTCCCAGATTTCTTTGTGTTTGCTGTACCTACTTTATAGAAAAAACCACACAATATATCAACTAGGTCCTTATGAATTTTAGCCAAATCCATAGTTTCTCCAGCTACAGGGTTGTTGACTTCCATTTTGAACGCTCTTTCAAGGAGGGGAAGAATCTTTTGATACATACTGGTAATGACCGCATCAGACTGTTTTACGGTACGCCAGCGTATCCTCTTCCCCCCTTGGATGACTCTTAGATTCCCTGCTGAAGGGGTATCTTTATCTGGCCCTATGGTCAACAGTTGGTAGTTCAGATCTACTGTCAGAGGATCGTGGTCACTATCCATACGCCTAATTATTTTAAAATCCAACACTTTGTGCCACAAATCTAGACTGATCAGAAAATAATCAATCACAGATTCGTGTCCCATTCCCCTATAGGTTGACTGCCCCGGCATATCCCCTTTGCTCAGAGTTTTATATTGTCATGGCCTTTTTGAGTAAAGCATAGCCTTTTGCAGATAACCAAAGCCTTTTGCTAATTTGTGCATGAACAAAATGCACCCTTGCCACAAAAAGGGTTTATGAAGCTGACCAACTGTCTTTAGCAAAATAACAAAGGTTTTTCTGCAGTCTGAGATAGTGAGGAAAAGATTGAAAAAATGGGGCCAGATGCATTACATTTTGCATGCATGCAACATCCTGTGCGAAATTCTGCCTGTGCAAGAGGCACTTGTTGTAGCTCAGGTCGGGGAAAAGGGAAAAGGGTTTCTTTAAACCGGCCCCACCACCTCAAACAGATTAAGTAATAACTGAAAGAGCTTTCTACATCTTCTGTTGATAAATGAGACAGCTGATGGTCTGGATGAGAGCACGTTTCCCTTTCTTCGTGCTTTTCTCTCCTTTCTCCACATTTCCGATTCTGAAAGGCTTCACCCAGGACCTTGTTCGTGCTTTAAAAACATTCCTTGGTAATTCTAGCCCTTCCTGCTCTCTTCTCTCCGAATGCTGCCTGTTTTTGACCTTTTGTGAAGCCATCAGCTTCCTGTATTACATGGGGTTCCCAGCCATTCTCTGGAACTCTGCTAGATTCCAAGCCTCGCTTTGGAGCCATCAATCACCTTGTCTACCTTTCCTCTTTCCTTCCTCTTCGCCACCCTTCCCACGTGAACGTCTCCTTATCTTCGCATTCTCGGTAGCCTCCTGCGTTACACAAACACATTTTCATTCCCAGCAGAGCCCGCTGCACCCGGATGCAGTCCGTCTTCATACTGGGAAGGCCAGATGGCAATCCTTCGCTTTGCTTCCTCTTTTTTGATTAACAAATGTGGGTGTTTTTAGCATCTCGCCTCCTTTCACGCCAGCCTTCCCATGCAACAACCGCGCGCCACTGGAAGTGTGTACGCACGTGAGGACATTAGATCCCGCTGTCTGAATCCAATCACATTCATTATGTAAATGTCAGCACAGTACATTCCTCCCAGTGACTGACACATTGGCTGTCACCCTCGTCAGGCCTCACGCCAAGATGTCAATCAAATCAACAATAGGTTGTGGCTGAAAGAGGGAACCGTAAGAGTTTATTTTCGTGACCTTTTATTCCTTATATTTTCTTATTCTCCCTATTGTTGATGATGCCCAAACAAGGATAAGTTAAATTTCCTTTGTGGATCGTGGCATGTTAATATAATTTAAAATTTGCCTGTTTTTTATATATCGTATGCATCTGCGGTTAAACTTTTAGACCGTCCTCATTATTTTAGCACAAGAGGAAATTATTTACTACATAGGAATAAGAAGTAAATCTGCATGTGACTGACACACCAGTTCATCAAGTGCAGTCACAAGGATTACAATTCTTATTTCCCAATGAACAACTCAACCACCCGTTCACACCCCTCCCCTACAAAAACTGTTTCCCAAACCATGCTGATGGCACCGTGGTACAATTTACGGATGACGTCATGAAACGTGTGTGGGGGGGGAGGTAGGGGCGGGGGGCGATTATCTGGCCAGTGTCTTACTGATCGCATTTCAAGTTATTGGATACCATCATCGGATGTGGTCTTTTGCCTACAGTGTAGTCTTTAGACTTACAACCAAGTAGTTCTTTTCCCACAAATATTACATTGATATGTTCATATGTTAAGTTAAATGTGTGTACACCAATTAAGCCATCACATACTACACCGGGGGAGAAAAAAAACATCTTAGCGACACAACATATAGAATATAGCCGTGGGCTATACCGCTTGTTATAGACCCTGAACCGAAAGTATAGGCCTGACCCGCAGGCATTTAATGAGGGAGAGGGCCTTTAACAACCGATATAGCCCGAGGCAGAAGGGCTATAAGAACATTCCACCCACTAAGGGTAGCATGTTCTAAATTAAAAAAAGGAGAAACAGAAAGACAAAAATTGCAATGTTGGTGTTCCGGGCTTATACTAGCCATTATAAGCCCGGAGCTACTCCATTGTCTTCAATGGAGCTCTCAGCATTTCAATTTTCTAATTGTAGATGGGTAACAGTCAATAACTGGTTTTCACTGAGAGATTCGGAGTGATATCAAATACTCAATGTGAGCAATGCTCAAGTTAATTATGTCACTCACCCCAAAGTAAAAAACATCACTATTCACTTTTTGCCAATCTGTAATTTTATGTTATGTATGGCCCCAAAAATCATCTGCCCCTGCTTCCTTGCTTTAATCTGGCCTCCTGCCACACACCACCACCACTCCCTATGCCTCCCCTCCTGAAGCTATGCTCTCATGGGAGCAGAGAGTAGGTGCTGCACTGTTTGACTCTCACAGAGACCTGTCAGCTGCCTGGAATTCCTATATGATGTAGCAACAGTGGGAAACAACTTTAACATTTGTTTCCCACTAGTGCTCCATCATAGAATAAAAGAATCCGGTTTTCACAAGAGCAGCACTCGGTGACGCCATACAAAACAATGCTGCTTTGATTTGCACAACCAATCTGTTGACGAGCTAAGTAACGTTTATGGCCACCTTCATTATTTTCAGCAGCATCTGTGTGTAGGCCGAAGTTGGTATTGGCTGTCCAATTTATCCAAAATTAACAACACAGAGGTAGTAGATATTAATAGAGTGTACATGGTCATTGCCAGTGGTGTATTCTCTGGGCTTCTTGGAATAGCTATTTTTACCTCTATGTGACTGCTTGCAACTTTTGGGGGGCATGGGGGTATTTGTAACCCCTTTGGTTTAATCTATTTGACTTTGAATATTTTAAAAGTAGGTCTTTTCTGTTTAATAGTTTTAGTAGTAGGCGTTTTTGCCTAGTAAAATCATTGCTTATCACTTTTTTCACTAAAGTATAATAGCCTGCCATTGGGGTCAAAGGGTATCCCGTGTCACCTCCTGGGATATCAAGGGGAGCAAGTGGGCATAGGATGTCACATCTGCTATCACCTATGATTTTGGAGATGTTAACATTCAGAAATGTAATCATCATTTTGCAGGCTTGGAACCCTGAGTTTATATGCTTTTGTACGTTAAGATCATGCAGACAACAGATAAAGACTGCAATACATGAAAAACAGACTACAACAATTTGCAAAGATGCCTTTCACTACTGTTGTACACACATTTCACGACTGTTACACACAACTGGGACATACAGAGTCCACTGAATCTACTTCACTTGAAAGATCCTTCCAACAACCAAACTCACCTCATCATATGACTTTTAAAGCTGTGGGCACACCTGCCACATGGAGTCTTCAATATTCTAAGGGCACCTGAGAGCCCCGTTGTTGCTTGCTATCTTAAGAAAGCTGAAACATAAGAGAAGAGAAAGTCGCATTCCCCTTGAAGCAAATTGGGTGGCACATATCTCTTATAGGAGCCTCATGACCAACGATTAATGTTTTTCCTCAGATGAGGTTATAAAAATGGCCCATCATTTGAGATTACAACTCCAATCATAAATGAGTGAGGAGTAAAATGTATAGGCTCTTTTCTTGATACCTCTTGTGAATGGAAAGCACTTTAATGACACAACCGTCTCATGGGTGAATAAAGTGATTACCGACCACGCACTGTAATGATATACCCTCTTACTGACCCTTCTAGTCTGCCTTTAAACCTGATCATCTAACAATAAGTAAACAAACAGGGGTAACCCTATAACCCAAGGAACCTGGGCTTTATCAACAAAATATGAACAATGGTTCCGAAAGGGGGAAGTAATTATTTATACTTGAGAGAAATCAAACTTCACAAAACACAGCATTAGTATATAAAAAAAAAGGGATCAATCAATATTACACAATGAATAATATTTGCAAAAAAACAAATAATTTATTTTTAGAGATTCATTTGAGTATCAACTCAGTTATCAACAAGTGAGATTCTTCGACCAGGGGAACCATGGGGAAATCTCAACAAGGCGCCAGACATACCGGTGGTAATTTCAACCGCCCTAGATAGTCCAATCCCTGAGAACATCAATGTAATCCCATTACATATAAATGCCCCGCCCAGAGTGGATGACACTGAAGACTCTTTAGTTGCCAACAATATTCAAATGGAATCTATGGTCCTAAATGATAATAATCCCATTATCAATCTTTCCAACTATACCTTGTCAAAAGAAGAAAACAATATTCTTTCCAAGGGACTATCTTTTGTGCCTACTCAAAGAACGGATCCGTTCTTGGTAAAACTTGAACTTATGCAGTTTTTCAGAAAAGTTAGACTGAAGTATTTCTTTGCACAAAGAGAACCTTGTATTCGCTCTATTGCGGCGACACCCTTTAAACCTGACTCTGTCTTTACTCCTTCCATACAGACTATGAGCCACAAAATAGTGGCTTTTGAGCAAATTGTTACACAAGAGGTTTTGGCTATACTGGACAAACCTAGATTTGTCCCCTACAATATCCCGGTAAGAGAAAAACTGGCCTTACAGTCCCTTAAGAACAATGAACAAATAATTATCAAGGCTGCCGATAAAGGGGGATCAATCGTTATACAAAATCGGAATGACTATATTGACGAAATCCAAAGACAACTCAATGATCGTGATAGCTATCGACCAATCACGAAGGATCCTACATCTGAAATAAAAATTCTGATAGACTCCCTACTGGCACATGCCCTTGAATTAGGCTTCCTGAGCATTCCAGAGTCCAAATTTCTTTCTAAAACTAACCCTAGAATCCCCACAATCTACACATTGCCAAAGGTCCATAAGAACCTAGACAAGCCACCCGGACGACCAATTATATCGGGTTGTGGCTCTGTATTAGAACCTCTTAATCAGTATATTGACTACTTCTTACAGCCATTTGTGACTGTCACCAAATCTTATGTTCGGGATTCTACTCAGATGATTCAGTTCATAGAGGATCATCCTTTTGACAAGGAGAAACAGCTCCTAGTAACCCTAGACGTGTCATCCTTATACACGAGCATTCCTCAGCACGAGGCACTTGCGGTAGTACAAGAGGTGCTCAATGCAAGACCTACCCCTCACAGAATCCCCACGGAATTTCTAACAGCAATGTTAGACATCGCAATGACCAAAAATTATTTTGTGTTTCAGAACCAATATTTTTTCCAATGCAAGGGCGTTGCTATGGGTGCGAGCTATGCGCCGTCCCTGGCGAATCTCTACATGGACAATTTTGAGTGGACTTTTTTGTACGATGAGAGTAATCCATACAGAGACAGCATCGATATGTGGAAACGCTATATCGACGATGTTTTTATGATCTGGACCGGCTCAACTACAACTCTGAAGGAATTTTTTGAATGGTTAAATGAAAGATCAAACGACATAAAATTCACAATGAGTGAGAACAGTGAAACTATCAGTTTCCTAGACCTCAATGTGAAGACCACAGAAGGGGTACTCTATACTGGACTCTATAGAAAACCCATTGAGAGAAATGCTCTTCTCAGTTATAACTCTTATCATCCTCGCAGTCTTCGAGATAATCTGCCCTATGGGCAGTTCCTAAGACTGCGGCGTAACTGCACCCAGAGAATAGACTACTTTGAGGAAGCATCAGTTTTAACACAAAGGCTAAGGGACAGAGGCTATCCTAATACACTCCTGAAACGGGCTAAAAAGAGAGCCTGGTATTGCCCACGAGAGACTCTATTAGAGACCAAAAAAAGCGAAAAGGTGAATGATAGATTGGTTTGTGTTACAACTTTTAACCCAGACAGCCAAGCCATCAAGAAAACAATAGCTAAATATTGGAACTTGGTGGCCACGGAAATTGGAACTGCTGAATTACCACTTTTTGCTTTTAAATGTGGCAAGAGTATAAAAGATGCTGTGGTTAACGCATACCTTCAGAGTCCCCCTAAATCAGACTTACGTTCACAGTTATCATTACCACCGATTTTGGGCCATAAAAAATGTGGCAGCTGTAAAGCCTGCATGTCCACGATAGAGGGCCCCACATTTGTTTATGATACAAAAAGCTACACGCGACCCACATTTACCAACTGTAATAGCAATAACGTTATCTATGCAATCTATTGCCCATGCAATAAAGTGTATGTAGGGCAAACTACACAAAAAATCAAGTGTAGAATTCTACAACATAGGAGCAGGATCAAGTGTAGAACACAAGGGGCCCCTCTGGTGGACCACTTTGTAAGTCTCAACCATTTACCGGAAAGCATGAGATGGACAATAATTGAGAGGGTGCGGCTGCATCCGAGAGGTGGTAACATCCATTCCATTCTCAACTATAAGGAGTGTAGATGGATCCACTCTTTGGACTCTGTAAAAACAGGACTCAATGAGAAGGAGGAGACCAATAAACAACTGGGAATGTTATGCTTTAGATAATTATAGACTTACCCTATGCCTCGTTTATCTGAGATAAGTCTATTTTCTGATACCTGAAATGTTCACTGTGCCTTTCTGATGTGCGACGAACACATGGTATATATAGAATGTAAACCTATGATTTGTGTATACTTACTGTGTAAACCAATGTATCAACTGGCCCATGTGCACTGTCTGATCTGACATACTTAATTATAGCTCTGTGCTATGTTCACTGTGTCTGTCAATGCGCGTTGTATATATGTTTTTCTCAGAAAACACATCAACTGAAACTAATTAGATGAATCTAATGTGTAATTCGAAACTAACAGTCTTTTTTCATTACATTATCATTTGGGTGTATGCATTGAATAATGCTTGAACTGTTTTATGTGGAAGGCTGGAGCTGTCAACCTTGCCCACCTCTGTCACACTTGCTAATCGACACCAACTATGTCCCTGGAAGCATGACTTTGTTACATGAGGGAATTGTGGGCCATTTATCTAACGTGTTTCGTATATGTCGGAATTAGGGAGGAAGTCCTACTCCTAAAGTTGTGCATTGTTGGGATGCTATATCCTTTGCCGATACATCCTACGAATAAGCTATACGTTTTTTTGCCAGACTACGATATCAAGCGTTTGACGTTTTTAAAATAATTAGGCGCATTGGCTTTAAATACATAATGAAGCCTTCAGGAATAAGCCTTTGAAATTATACTCTGAAGAATTATAGAAATCTTAACACTTCCCAAACATGTTAGCTTGTTTGCTAGATAAGTGCGTACACAATCGCCTTAAACACACGGGCATTGGCGTGTCCTTGAAAGACCAATCGAATTGGCCCGCACTAGTCCTGTTTTTATGTCCACTGACAGCTCCAATATAGCTGCTGCACGCTCGGCTCGCTACCGGTTGCATGCAGCAGACGGATTCCCTTTAATTAGAAGATGAATACGAAAGACATCAGGTAGGAAGCATGTGAAATTGCTTTACAAGATAATTTTAGCGCTAGCTAACCGTGTGGCTTGGTCACAGCCTTTCCGGTGCTTGAATGTTAAGCTGCCCGTCACGATCTGGGGAGTCAGCGTAATTATCGCACACAGTGACTCTCACATAGTCTCTGTCACTTGAGGAGCGATTAACTATCGTGTGAAACTTTGATAGTATCGTTTTTTGCTAGCAGCTAGCAATGACTCTCGATTAGTTTTTACCACATGAGGAGCGATTATCCATTGTGTGAAACGTTGATAATACTATATCCAAAATTGTTTGTTTGCCAGTAACCACGACATGCATCTATGTTTGGAACACCTGACTTAAAATTAACGTCTGAACAGACCAAGCAACTCCTGTGTCACTAAATTTGGGTTGCTTCATGCTTTTTTCAGCTGAACTTGTGTCCTGATGTCTACAGCACTATAATCCAAATCTCTACCCTGAAGTCAGGTGAGCAATTACGGGGTTCATTAATTCATAACACTACACGATATTAGTTATTTGAATACATTTCGGATTATCCCCATTTGGGTTTATATCCACAACAGGTCCTTGCAATCAGAGTATAAAGAAAGAAAAACTTAAAAACTAGACTAAGACGAATCAGGACCCTCTACGATTCTGGTAATTAATAATAATATTTTTTTTTAATTTTTCATGTTTTTCAATGCTGTAATCTAAATACCTTGCGCATATAGTATATGCGTACTAACGTGTATACATGTCCTCAGGCAGTGCCTTCGGATTGAAATCGAGTGGCAATAATTGCAATTTGGGAAAAATCTGTCTTGTCTCCTGAATTTTAGGTGAGTTGATGGGAAATTTTTCCTTGTCAATAAAAAGTTTTGAACACAGCTTAGATACTGATCTATATATATTTATTTTGTGTAGGCTGTTATACACTACCTATGTCCTGAAGAAGACCCGATACGACTATGCACAACGACTGGTTACTATAGGGTCGAAACGTTGACGGTTCTACAGTCCCGTATCAATTGGAACTCCTTGTATATACTATAAAACAATTAGGACATGTGGCTTACAAGGTTTTTCCTTTCTCCATAATTAAGCTGAGGACGTTTTTTGCGAATCTCTGCAAAAATTGTTTGTGTATTTTATTGATTATCACGTATATATATTGTAAATACTTGCATCTTCACTACTACACTTAGTCACCTTATTCACTTTGTCACTGCGTCGCTTCTTTGTCAATATTTTTGTATATACAGCCTTCTTCATGTTCCGTTCATATTCCAATGAATTGATAACTGTGTTGATACTCAAATGAATCTCTAAAAATAAATTATTTGGTTTTTTGCAAATATTATTCATTGTGTAATATTGATTGATCCCTTTTTTTTGATCTACTAATGCTGTGTTTTGTGAAGTTTGATTTCTCTCAAGTATAAATAATTACTTCCCCCTTTCGGAACCATTGTTCATATTTTGTCATCTAACAATAAGCTTAGCCTCTTCGAGGCAAAATTGCTCTATAGGGAACCGACCCATCGTGTCTTATCTAATATAGTGACCGGTTTCCAATTCCGAAAGAACACATAAAAATGAAAGCAGAAATGTAGTTTTAAATAGCAGTGACATACAGCAGGAAAAACGGTATGAAATTATGCCATTAATACTAGCTTCTCTACCTCCCCATATGTGTTCATCAACACTTATGTACCACACTGCTCTCATACCCCACGGTAGCCTAACCACTTCTACCAATGCATTCCTTGCCCACCTGCACTCACATTGAGACCTGTGCCAGCACTCAACATCTGATTGTACTGAACAACACTGACAAAGTAGCCCCATCTCAGATGAGTCCTGATGTGATCCCTGGTCTCTGCCACCCCACACACTTTGACCACCAGCCTTATCCTAAGTCCTGGCAGCGCCTGCCATCATCTCCCTATGCCACAGGCAGGTCCTTGCCTCATACAAACCAACAAGGGCTATCTTCCCTTCGAGGCATGAAATGCCACTCTTTACTGCAGCAATTGCCCAACTGATCAAGCTTGATCATTAAACTCACTACACGGGCTTCTTGTTGCACCAACTTTGGTGAAACACCTCATCAAAACTCAAGTAAGCGTTTAAAGTGAACTGCATTTACCATAATGCTAAGGGGTGAACTGTGCAGGGAGGTTAAGCAGTGTACTCCCATTTCACTTGTGTTTGAAAAGGCTCCCTTGAGCCATTGAACTGACAAGCTTTTGGAGATGCACCCGTGCGTCAGAGAGAGGTACTGAGACCTGAGAGGATTGTGGCAGCTTTCTCAGCAACACCAGATGAATTTTGTTTTTTATCTCTACTGATGAAGGATAATATCCAGAAACACATAGAGATTTACAGCACTAACCTGCACCAACTTTGGTGAAACACTTGAGAAGAAACTCAAGTAAGCTTTTAAAGTGAACTGCATTTTCCATAATGCTAAGAGGTGAATTGTGCTGGGTGGTTAAGCAGTGTGCTACCATCCCCCCTTGTATTCTCTTTGTCATTTGCCACCAATTCACCTATTTTTCTTCTGACTATCCATTCTCCAACGAAACTAAATAAATATAACCAACATAACCAGCCTGTCTTCCACATTTCAGCCCTGATCTGACCATTAGCTGTAGACCAGAGGCCAAGGGAGTAGCCAGAAAATTAAAATACCCCCCAACTCTGAACCATACCTCTAGTCACACTGAGCATGCAAACCCAGCAAACATGGCCATTCTTAGAACAGTTCCATTCACACTTTCTCCCTTCTTCCAACCCTCTACTGATCCCTACACTCACCTTTCCATCTTTTCATCCACCCATCTGTTCTTCCATTCACATTTTCACCATTTTTCTCATCCAACTATACCTTCTTCCATCCATCCTTTCATATTGCGTCCATCCTTTCACTCATCAATATATAGCCATGTATCTATCCACATTTCCAATCATCCACTGTTTTATTCTTTCTCCCTCCATCTTTTCACCAACCTGTAAATTCTTTCATCCATTTACATTTTCATCTATCAATCCTTTCACTCTTTAAACCAACTTTAAGCTTTCCCTTTATTTTTCCTTCCACACATCATTTTACCTTTTTATATGTACATCCCTCTTTTCACTCATCAATATATTCATGTATCTCTCCATCTTTCAACCCATTCATCTTTCATTCTTCCTTTATCTTTTCACACATCTGTAAATTCTTCCATTCTTTCAAGCTTTCACTTATAGATCTTTCACTCTTCAGTCCATTGTTTTACCATTTGCTTTATTCTTCCTTTTATCCTTCCATCCATCCTTTTACCCTTCCATCTACACATCCTTTCATTCACCCGTCCTTTATTCTACTGGTCATGCCACTCGCCTAGCTGTTGTCCACAGAGACAATGCTGGGCCTCCTATATCTCCTAGGGTGGCATCTGATCAGGGAACTGTAACCATGAATCAACTGCTGCCCCAGAAGAGAAGGGGGTTGGGACCAAAAAAGAACAGACAGACTTGCATGCCTTCTTTTAGTCACATGTACATCTCTTCTCAGTCCTGGAGAGCGTTGTTGTGATATGTGTGTAATGTCGTGCATGGTGAGCTGTACTGCAAATACAAGTAGAGAGGTTATTCAACAAATGAATAGTCGTGAAATATTTGATCCCGCCTTTGACATATGTACTAACAGTCACTTACACAATAATGAATCTATTGCTGCATAGGCTTCCAATAATCAACTGTTACCCTTGGAGTTGCAGAAGCCATATTGTGTTTTCACATCATACACTAAGGTACACCTTGTTTGTTCAACACTAGGCACAAGCTTTTGCAAGAGTGTGCTTTTGGATTCACAGACTACAGCACAATAAAAGATGGTACATAAGAATGTCACTAGACGCTAAAACCAAGGCCTCGGTATGTATGCAAGTTAAATAATACACATAATGTCTCAATATTCAAGAGTTGTGGTTCATGACTCAGTGGCCTAAGGCCCCAGGGAATAATTACCATGCCAAGAATGTTGACAAGCCTACGCATCAATGACTCCAATCAACAACCAGGGAGGCATTGAGACGTGTGCTCAATCCCACAATCCCCCACACATATGGTACTGGAGGAGTGAGAACACAAGGAGGTGAGGGTCATGACACCACCCTTCCACAATACCTTTTTTCTCTAACTTTCTTCTTTTCTCTCGTGTTTTCTTTATTCCTTCCTCCCACCTCCATTCTCTTTATCATCTACTCATCTTTTTTCTCAATCGACCCTTTGCTTTCTCTTGCACACTCTTTCCATTATTGTCTTTCTCTGTTTTTTCCTGTTGCCATAATTTTTCTTTGTCTCCCCTAAGCCAACCACAATGCTGCAATGCAGCGTTGTGATTTGTCCAAGCGCAGTGGATCGGCGCTCAGATGGAGACTGGCGGCCTGGGCATGTTCCCCACCAGGCTGTGTAATGCAGCCTGGTGGGAAACATGGAAGCGCGCATGAAGGGCTAAGATGGCCGGCCATGCAGTCACGCCCACTTGGAGTGTTAAAACCACTCCTCACCCCGTGCCTCCAGCCCCGCCCTAACCCAGCCCAGAATCTGCAAAAAATAAAATTATAATAACTATGTTATTATCATTTTTCCTGCTCAAAGAGCAGTGGGGGGATGCTCCTGAGTGACCGCAAGTACAATATCAATGTGAGTTGCTGGCTCACCACGGCTTTCCACTGATCAGCATTCATCTTCTAGGTTTTTACCAAAAGCTTTTGCCTATGTCAGGAAAGGTAGAGGTGTGAAACTGCAATGAAAGAGGACGCTGAGCAGTATGGCAGTACACCACACAAAATGCGAGTGTGAATATTATGTGCTAGGAAGCAAAGACAAAAGGCATTGGTGAACAGTGCTAACAATGTGATGCACTCGGCAGGTAGGTATAGTATTTCCATACCTAACTCCACATATATGTGCCTACGCTGTATATATATCTTCAAGGTGTGTAGATGTGGAGTTAGGACAGTATATCCCAATGTGCATTTACCTTTCAGTATTTTGACCCTCGATATTCTGTCCTCGATATTAGTATGCCACAATATTGTTGGTGTCGGTATTCAGTACTATAATCGACAAGAAGCAAGGTTCCCCTGCCCAAAGAGGTGGTTTAGCCCCAACATCATGCCTGACCTCTAAGAGGTGCGGAAGGAACTCATAATTTCTTAAAACAGTTTTAGACTCTCTCTTTTCAAAGTACTATAAACAGGCTAGCCACTAATCGTAATTGTCACATAAGGAAAACAACCAAAATCAAATACACAAAGCACACATTAAAATTACGAGAAGTCTAAAATATACAACGCAGGATACCCAGTATTGGTATGTACTGTGTTATAAAAGTCAAAGGATTGAACGCCAGAGGTCAGTGCACTGGTTAACCCGGGGGGAGACGATACGTTTAAAGGATGGTGCCAGGTAATATACCAAACAAAAGCTGTACACAGTGGGTCAGATTTACAGAACTTTGATTGCAACTTGAACAGTATTTGCAAGCTATAGAAGAGGCAAGATTGCATATTCCCAAATTCACAAAATGCATTTGCACTTGTGCAGATTGTGTTCCATGGGTGCGATTTGCAATGCTCATGTGTAGACTGACGATGCACAGCCTAAGTGAAAATCGGTGTGTTCAAGGATGTGAATATGGCATGTAAGGAGATCCATCATTTCTAAAGGGACTCGCCCTGGCACAAGCTTCCTATCTGGCAATATGATCAGCAGCAAAGGAGGTTGCAATGCATACAGGGATCACTTTTGGTCCCTGGTGCATTTTCTACAGCCCCTTAAACACATTCTCATGCACTCCACGAGCTCTAGTGTGCATGCTTTCACATAAACTCCCTAATTAGGGTCAGGAAGTAAATCTATTCCATTTGAGTGAATGGGCACTTTAAGGAATTTAGCTCCCTTGAGAAACTAGATCAGGGGGACGGGGGGGGGGGTGTTGGCCTCTCACCAACTCTTATTTAGCTCCCATTATTTAAATTCCTCTAGGCACATTTCATTTCAATCTTGTTTTGTGCGTATCCCACACTTATACTAGCCATCAAAACGTGTTTATTTTTAAAAAGGGAATCTTGGTAGAGAAGCTTCACCCATTGGCCTTGACCTGCATTCACCCTTTATCATTTAATTCCCCTGTGGAGTATATGTTGTGTACCACAGAGGACAACATCAGCTAGACTGAGTAAAGTTCATGGGGTTTGCATGCCGAAATGGTTACATTTTGATAATTTCCTGCCCCTTCGCTTGCAGTGTGGGTCAGAAAACCTTGTTAGGAAGTACCAACAAGCATTTGCAATGCAATAGGTCTAGCATTTATGCGAGTTTGAGCTATTTGCATTGTAAATGGCAATGCCTTATTTTATGTTTTGGTTTTTAAAGCATAAATAAAAGGCATTGTCATTTTTTTTTTTACTTTAATAAGCGTGGCGCCGCCTTCACGGACACCGCGCTATGCAATAGGTGTTCATTTTGGTATTGTAAATAACAATGCCTTTTAATTTTTTTAAAGACATTGCCATTTACAATATCAATGGCTCAAAAAAATGTAATTGCGAGACCTATTGCATTGTAAATGCTTGTTTATGGATGTTGCATGGTGTTAAAAAAACAAACAACATTTCTCTGTATATTTTCTGTAAATGGCTGCCACACATTAACTGTGTTAAAAAATAAACTAAAAGAAAGTGGTATTTAAAATAATCTATGTTTAAGAATAATTAACGGTCATCAGGGCAGGACTTTGTGGAGAACAGAACAGGATCTATCAGTTGGCCCCTCTAAAAGGATGGGGCCCAGGGCCAGAGCCCACTTGCCCATGCCTTAAAATGTCTCTGTCTAGTAATTAGCAGGATAACAATCAATCCCTTTAGTCGCCTGTTAAATGATGCGGAATACTAATCAGGGTGCTCACAATCCTTTCAGTAACATATTGGTGTCCACAGAAAGTTGAAATCATGACACCAACAGATTAGTGCATTCTAAGTACAGATGGTGTGTGAGAGAGAGAGAGATGGCAGAAGGGAGACGACCACACAAGCAAATCCCCGGTGTGTGTCTCAGTTGTGTATCTGCTCCGTCACCATGCAACAGGTGGCAGTGAAACAAGAGCGCTGGAGAAATGGAATGAAGAGACAATAGCGAGGCAGGAGGTAGGAAAGAAAGAGGGGGGGTGGGCTAATGCGTGACAAAGGGCGAGAGAGAGAACGCAAGAGAGAGAGGGGGTACAGAAAAGTGAAAGAGCCAGAGAGGATGGTGCATGAAAAAAAGAGCGGGAGAAAGAGGGAGGGCAGAAAAAAGAAATAAACCGTGGCAACGGGCGCGTGGGTAAGAGAGCTGAAACCAGACTGTGGGGCTCAGTCGCGCGAGGGAGTAGCAGCAGCAGCATCTGTTAATATGTCACAAAACTTCAAAGTTCAACGTCCTCTTCCGGTTTGCTGACGAAGCTTCACCCGGCAGTATTTCCACTTTTTGTTCGTCATATTCCGAGCTGATCGCACTGTGAAGGCAGTGTGTATCAAAGAGATAACTGCGGCGTGAACTCAGAAGTGCACGGCCCTCCCTATCCGCGGACACCCGTGGCATCCAGGCTCCGCGCCCCCGAGAGCGCCCCTCATCCACACATACCAACTTCCACAGACACCAACCAATGCATGCAGACACACAAATACAAACCCACACCAACAACCCCAGGCACACAGGCACCCAGACACGCACAGACAACACCTCACAACCATGGTCCGTGCCCCCAAGAGCACCCCTCATCCTCACATACTGACTCCCACAAACACAGACACCAACTGATGAATGCACGCAGACACAAATAAAAACCCACACCAACAACCCCAGACCTCCACGCACCCAGACACACAGGTACGCCAACTAACATCCAGGCGCCCTCCCCTCCAGAGCGCCCCTTATCCACACCTACTAACGCCCACTATCAGACACCAACCGAGGCACGCATGTAGACACTCAAACAAAAACCCACACCAACAACCCCAGATACCCCACGCGGCACCCAGACACACACGGACACCAACTCACATCGGGGCGCCCTCGAGAGCACCCCTCATCTGCACCTACCGACCCCCACAAACAGACGTCAGCCGACGCACGCAGACACACAAATAGAAACTCACACCAACAACTCCTGACACACACAAATGCACCCAGGTATACAATTAAAGACACATTTACCCCAAACACACACACATATACAACAGCAGCTCCGTACTCTGCTTTGCCCCTTTTTAATATATCTATGACAAGGATTTGCAGAATGTGACACATTATAGCGCGTAAAGTCGGAGGTCGCTAACTAATGAGAGAGCCGACTGGCGCATGCTCCAGGCGTGAAGGCAGCGTGGTTGCAGGAAGCCCGGAGCGTGCAGTATACGTGACGCCTCGTAAAGATAAGAAATTCATTTGCGACAGAAGGAAAGCAGACGAGCCAGTCCGGGTGTGCCGGCCCAAAAAGCGAAAGGGAGGCAACCCAAACAGCTAATTTCCAATGGCAGTCCACCGCTTACCATAAACGATGACGCCAGCCAATGGAAATAATGGGCGGGGCTTCAAGCCCTTTTCTCAAACTCCTCGTTGACAATAAATCTCGCCGAGCGAGCAGCGCATGCGCTGCAATGCTAGGCAAGACCTAAAAAAGGGTGCATGGCTGTACTTCGATGTGACTCCCAAACCTCCCTTGAGAAACCCCTGCCAAACAGGCCGGCTGCTAAAGTGGTGTCAGTAGGGAAGAACTGCAGACAATGGATGAGACACGAAGAGGATCCTGCTGCTAGCTTGTAGGGCCTATAACTGGGGCCTTCAAATTTCAGGGGTAATGATAACGTTGTAATGGCAGAAGAAAATGTAATGAATATAGGAATTCAACAAAAAGGACAATGTGTTTCATAGGTGAAAAATACAAAACACCCATACCAGTCCTCTGAAACTTGCCTAAAGCCCTCTGGATCACAATCCCCAGAAGACCAACAAACAAACATTTGCATTGCAATAGGTCTGGCATTTACGCGAGTTTAAGCCATTGGTATTGTAAATGACAATGTCTATTATTTTAGTTTTTAAAACATAAATAAAAGGCGTTGTCATTTACAATGCCAATAGCTTAAACTCGCGTAAATGCGAGACCTATTGCATTGCAAATGCTTGTTTAAGTTTAACACTGAGCTCAGCGCCGCTTCAAGGACACCGCTCTCGGTTTTCTTTGTTTTTTTTTACTTTAACACTGAGTGCGGTGTCCTTGAAGCAAGCGCCGCGCTCAGTGTTAAAGAAAAAAAAAATAAAGAGACCGAGCGCGGTGTCCTTGAAGCGGCGCCATGCTCATTTTTAAAGTAAAAAGAAAAAAGAAACCGAGCGCGGTGTCCCTGAAGCGGGCACCACAATCATTATGAAAGTTAAAAAAAAATAATAATAAACAGAGAAACAGAGCGCAGTGTCCTAGAAGTGGATGCCGCGCTCAACATACAATTTAAATATAAATAAATTGAGCGCAGTTTCCCTAAAGCGGGCGCCCTCAGGATACAAATACAATAAAATAGCATCCGCCATTGTCCCCGAAGTGCCTATAAACAAAATAGTGCTGACCCCCTAGATAAAGCTGACCGTGTAACGAGCCAAGTAAAAGGTCCAGTCGTCATGGGCAGTAACACATGGAGACAAGGCGGTAACAAGGAGGGACTAACAAGCCTCATAATATATCGGAAGCCAACATTTAACAAGAACAATGACACCAGCCAATGAAAAGTATGGACGGAGAAAAGGTGAGGCTTACACAGCATACTCGACTACTGCTTGACTGGCAGAGCGAGAAACGCATGCGCGCTGCCGCTAGGCTCGACCTAAAAAATGCTCAGGGCTAATGACAGGTGTAAACCGATGCGGTCGCCAAAGCTACAACTGCTAACCTTTGAAGGCGTCCCTGCGCCACTTCACACATTTCTTATTGCAACATGGAAGTCCCTCCCTTGCGCTCATACTGTTCTGTTGCTGTGCGACGTAAATGTGCACCCCAGCCTCCAAGAACCAGTCTTTCTCAGTTCCAGGGCCAGGCCCGATTCCTTTGCCATCCCAGCTGTGAGCACTACCTCATGTTTCCACAGCTTGCTGCATTTCCTTAAATGTGTTGTGGTGCTAAATTCCTGTGAGTACTTAGCTTACTGGGTGAGGTACTGTCTTTAATTTAGATATGTGTCTATCAACGTCATATTTGACATAGTTGCAGTTCTGGCCTTCACCTATCACAAGCAAAAACAGCAGATGGTGGACGGGATGCTGAACAAATCAAACATTCACCCCCAGTCACAGATCTGGGTTTAATCTATCATTTTTTGTTCACCACTCATCGCTGCCAAGGTTTCAGATTGCTTATGTATGACATTTTCATACCTTCAGTGTAATTATGAGTGACATTCAGTGATTATGAGTGACATTTCCTCTGCACCAAAATCAAGCAATGAAGACGAGGGGATCATAAACATCAGAAATGATTTTTTTTTTTTAAATGTACTGCTTCAGGTCACATTTGCCATCATCCTTCTGACCTAAATACACTGAGCACCATTATATTTAGTAACAGTGGTGGTGCATACAACATCTACAGCGGCAAATGCTGTGTCTTTAAACATCATGTAGAAATCAATTCATCTTTAATTTCAATTGAATTCTGGGCTGCAACGCTCAGTTTAATGTGAGGGAGCATCTAATCTTTTGCAGGTGTCTAAGACCTTAGTTTTAACAACAGTTGAAATCCTAGGCTGTCAGTGCGGATGTGGTCTCCGTTTTAATGTCACTGAGGGACAGGCTGTTGCCAATGTGGGGCGTGTATGTGTAATGACTCCTCTTTTTTAAGGCCTACAGCTGTAGTGACAGTGGGGTTCACTTCTAGATTGGTTTATTACAGCACTGTTCCTGGCTGCTAATAGACTGTAATAGATAGTATGCTTTGCGGGCTCTGATGCCCGTGGGTGGGGCAGCACATCCACTAATGGATGCCAAGTATGTGGGAGAGCCCCCACCTCCTTCCTGCTCGCCAATATAACATGGATATTGTTAGAGGGCCTCGTCAGGGGTAGTATGTGCTATATATAAATACAATTATTGTAGGGAGAACAAGGGGTAAGTGTGTTATCGTTAACCATTTAATGCGCCAGCAGAAGAGTTTAATTTGCATTCAGCTCCGCATTTCATCTGCCCAGCGTCTGTAATTGGAACATCACCCTTGTTAATAGTCCTTCCTGTCATTTGTAGTGCTGGATATCCCAGCGCTTGGACACTTTACACAAATAAAATGTCCATATTGGGCACTTTAGAGAATTTTTACTGTGGGTCACATCAAAGTGTGGTCAGGGAGGGGCCTTTCAATCAAAAATCTTGGGGAGAGGATGTGGTCTCACTGCTAGACTGCCGACTTTGGAAAGCGTGAAAATCAAGGAGCGCGCCAGAAGGGCCCGGCCACCTGGGATTCCAGCCCCGCCTCCAAGGTTGTTGGGGTAGCCCGATTTTTGACCAGCAACAGAGGGAAGTCCTGCCGGGTCGCGTGATAACGGAGGTCCATCCGGGACCGGCGCTGATGGGGCGGGGGGAGGAGCTGGAGGCCTATTTATGCTGGGGGGCCCCAGACTCCATCCTCTTTCTTTCCAGCGCCGGCCCCAGGTATCCAACCTAGGTGGTAAGGAGGCCACAGCAAGAGTTAATCGCACGGTTAACAGGAGTCCTCCTACATACTCCCTAGGCCAGCACTGAGGGGGAGAGAAGGTAAGCTCCCCGCACAGAGAGTGGGGACACTGGCTGGGGAGGCAAGGGCACCAGGTCACAAGCTAGGACGGGGAGCATCGGCCCCTGGTTATTCCCTATGAGCCTCCTTGGCAGCCTGCTGATAGAGGGGTGGGCCCTAAAAATGGCAGACAAGGACCAGAGGGCTGGGGCTCACCTCTCAAGGACGCAGGTGGGTTGCGCCTTGCGTGGTTTCTCAATTGGGGGATGCAAGCCAGAGGGCCCCTTGGTGCTGGAGTGGTGGAAGGTCTTAGAAGGTCTTAGAATGTCAGTTGGTTAGATTGATTGTTTTATGATTGCCAATATTAAAAGTGTAAATATTGAATTGGTCAATGTATAACTGTGTAAATAAGTCATGTGAATTTGTCATGTTTATGTGTTGATGTTGATAAATAAACATGGCCGTTTTTACCCACAGTTATAGTATCAAGTCTTGATTATAGGAGTTGTGGGGGTGCGGGGCTGGGAGCATCCTACGGGGTCCGGGCTCTATGGAGCTGGGAAAGGAGGGTTCAGGCCAGGGGTCGACTCCACATCCTGTGATTCTGGGCAAATCACTTAATCTCCCCGTGCCTACCAAAAAAATGAATGTGTCCTTGTGTAACTGGTGCTCATGTAAAGCGCTCCAATACTTTCGGATCGAGTTAGCGCAATATATAAATCTGGAGAGAAAAAAAAACGGTGATAGTCATCATGAGGCCATTTGTCCTTCCTGATTACTCCGCAGCACTTCAACCCCCATTCCATACAGTAAGCAGCAAAATACAACACTATCATCAGCACCCCTGGTAGGTTCCATTAACAGGCGCTCCTGAGGGCAGTGGCCTTTTCACATTCTGCACCACAATGGACGCCCACTCACCTTGTACTTCAGAGACAAAGGTGCAGGGCTGCTGGCTGCAGTGCACACACAAAAGTACATTTAATTAAGACTGACAGGAGCGCAGCGGCTGTCCAGCCCACCGCAGCAACGGAAAGCTGCTCCTTAGGAGAGAGACTGAGAGGCCGAGGCAGGAGCTGCACACACACTTCACTGTGGCACTTACTGGTATATGCAGCGCCATGAATGGGCGGGCCAACCACATGACTGACTTTCCCCCGGACATGGTCCAGAACTATTGACTTGCCGCGGCATAATGGCTCTTAACTGGCTGCCTGACTGCAGTGCATGCTCAGTATCAGTTGCGGCACACCACTCGTGGGTGGCGGTGGGTACAATATTAGGAGCCTTTAGGAGGCAAAGTGCAGTGGGAGCTGCTTACTCTTTGAAACTTGTGCATTGCAGTGCCCCGCCTTTAGGTGTCACGAGTCTGTCCTTGTGTGATTGGGTAAAATCAGACTGACTCGCCTGATGTCAGTGCTGATGCTGCTGGAGTGTCGAGTGGATTGGCTACGTTGTGGCCTAAGCCAGAGCGCTGTAAGCTCAGCAGAGCCAGCCCACAAGCCTGCCACAAGCAGTGCGGACCACACGCTGCCACCAGCTTGCTCAGGCACACAGTGGTAAGAGCACCCTGGACAGCTGAGGAGATGCCATAAATGCATTACTTTGATTTCCGTGCGGTGATGCGGACCACCTTCACTGAAATGTGTTAGTCTAACGCCTGATGCGTGGTACTTGGCAGGGCTGACCACAACACTCACATTTGGATCCAGCCGTATGCAAATCAGTCTTGACCCTGCTCCCCATGTAAACAGTCCAGCCCGAACTGCCACCGGCATCCTGGGACCGGTTTCAGGGTACACCCCTCATCAGCCAGGCTACCTTGAATCTGGTGGCACATGGAGCACAGGACCCACGTCTGGGCATACCATTCCCACTTGGGGCGACAAAAGCAAAAAAGCAAAAAGAACAGATGATGAATAGATTGCTGAACAAATCAAACATTCACCCCCAGTCAGGACTGTTTCCATGGGGAGCAGGGTCAAGACTGATTTGCATATGGCTGGGTCCTAATTGGGGTGGCGTGGTGAGCAAAAAAACGTTTGCTTCACCTATCACACGTCCAATTTGCTCTTAAATATTTCAGCCGGTCATCTGTTGACTTTCAGGCATCGAAATTCAGATGCTATCTATATTTGCAGTCCACGTTATACAATGCTTCTATACACACGTTACTCCTTGTTGTACATTTTTTTAATGCATGGTGCTGAAAGTTTTCCCTGATGGCTGGTCCTCGTGGTCCAGTAATTACAAATGTGTCACTAGTACAATTTTGGATGAAAATACATACTGTTCTCACTTGACATGGCTGATATTTTGCCCTTCTTCCTACCCATGGTGCGATTTGAATTTACATGTTATGATTTTTTCCTTTTCTTAAAGTGGATGGGTTAACATCTGCAGTTAATGGTGGATTTGAGAAGTAGGATTTTAGATGTAAATAAAAGAAAAAGGTGCTTTATGAAATGTATTCTGATTGGAAGGGCATTATTGGCAGATAAACAAACTACTTGACATTGTTAGTTTTCATTGGCTGCTGGTCTACATAGAATCTTCCTAGAATCAAAATACATTTGAAACATTCGATTACAACTTGTGTAAAGTAATTCCCTCTTCGCGGCTAATTCTTTGCTTGTTTTCTATCCACTAAGCAATATCTATGCACTTGTCTATGTGCTATTTTTAGTGGAAAGAAAATGGGGTTCAGGGACTGTTTGATAGATATCTCCAGCACCTCATGTTCATATGATTTTTAAGACAGTATTGTATAGAAATTTCACGGTAGCAATGATGTGTCAACTGATGCCCCATTTTTCTGCTAATCTGTTAATTTGGGAGAACTGTCACTGAACTTGTTAGTTTATCTACTTTAAAAAACAGATAACTTACATGGGTAAGCAGATGACATTTTTGTTGTTATTCTTTGTACATGAAGAATGACTCATAAGCAATTCCAGTCTGATTTACACACTGACTCAGTTATAGGCCCTGGTGCTACCTACTCAAAATATTGTGTATACTTTTAACTGGAGATGTAATTCGGACCCAATGGTTCATCGCTGCTAGAAATTGTATTTTAGCAATATCTTTTCATTATTGGTGATTTTTGTGAACCCAGGTTGTCTCCCACAGTGACATTTCTGATTCCACAGTTGTGTCTATCATTTACAAATGTATTACCTCTAGATTCATTCCTTCAACAAATGAGGAGACATGCTGAACGTGCAAAAATAAAAAAAAATGGCCACTACTGTCAAAGATGATGCTATAATGGAAACATATTTTACTTTGAAATAATGCTTTTCGCAGAAGGGTCAAAGGGAGTGATAGCCATTTTAAAAATGAAATATTTTCTTAGTGCCGTTTAAGAGGGAAGATTATTCTACCCTGGAAAACATTTTTAGGGCATTTATAGCATATTCTCAGAATTGCATATTTGGGATATGCGGGAGAGCACTATGTGCACCATGGACTATTTCTCCCAATCTGCTCCAATTTATATGCATATTCGTTTATATTTTTCTCCCCTTTTCCCTTATTTCCTCAAAAATGTTCTCCTGATAGCACTGTACCTTCAGGCGATGGCCCATGTAGCTATTATAAATTCATACTTAACAATGATTAATGACTGTTCCAATTTCGGAAGTGGCAATTATGTAGATATTAATTCAGTTTCACCGACTACCCAATTGTTGTCACTTTCTGTTCATATGGATGATGTTCGCACTAATGCAGGTGCGTTACTAGGTGACTAATTTCTGCCACGGAGGTGCTTTGTAGGGTATTTTTAACTGCTCAGTAATGTCTAACATCACATGGAATTCTATAAAAAAGAAATATGTTCCAGCGTGACTGTTTTTTTCTTTATATCTCAATGGCCCCATTTGTTGTAGTGCACATTCCGTAATGAATGTGCTGACTACTGCCTTACAGAAAATCAGTTCATGTAAACCAAAATGCAAGTGCCTGAGGTGCTCTCAAATATTTTTAGATTTTCATGAGAGAACAAAATAATGAGTCACGGCTGCAAGGCGCATCTTTTCTTAGCCAAGCGGTATAGCTGTTGACACAGAAATTGTACTGTATTGTACTGTATAGTTCTTTTATCTGCTGGTTGAATGGGGTGTGTCTTTCACACGCCCACTGTGCGGTTCAGGTGCTCTCTGTCGCTCAACATGAATACCTTATAAACTTGCATAAATCATTTACGGAATTCTACTATATTGTTGTCAATGCGATGCCTTTTTAAAATCCACTTTCACTATTTCACACCACGCTTTTTTATGTGAGCACTCTAAAATTGATTTTGTTCAAATAAATATCTGTCATCTTTTTGACCTACATGACCCTCTACAGACTCTGTCTTTTGCTCCCTATTGAATTGATTTCACTTTTTTTTAACCCCTTCCCCGCTGATGACGGAACCACTCCGTCATGAGCCACGGTTGCGCTGTGCTCATGACGGAGTGGTTCCGTCATGCTGTGGCCGTTGGCGGCCGCTCCGCCCACGCGGCGCTAATTCCCCGCCTGTGCGGGCGATTAGCGCAGTGGGCGGAGACGTGACGGAACCACTCCGTCATGAGCACAGCTCAACCGTGGCTCGTGACGGAGTGGTTCCGTCACGAGCACAGCGCCACCGCACCTGCCCCCCCAGCGCCGCGGCGGAATTCCTGCCGCGGCAAAGGGGTTAAACAAAACAGTGCCCCTATCTGGGTCACCCCTCTTACCCTTGGACCTTTTAGGCCACACTTGAACCACTGTTCGTTAAATATTCCTTATCACCCCAGGTTCACATATTGGGGTACCCTTGTCTCCTAAAACCTCTGTCGCTCTTGGTCACTCGTTTAAGGGTTGCGGCCACATTTGAGACCTGCCAGTCGGGCATTGGTTTCAGTCATTCCAAAGAGGGGGTTAACCTGCAGCACTGCAGTTTATTACAGATCTTACATTATCCCCGTGTTTTTTCTTTCCTTAGATCATCTGGTGTTATTTTCTCGAGGGAAAGGAAAACGGTGACATTTGTGGCAAGCATCGGGGTGATTGTCTGCCATTTAAGCACTCTAGTTCACCTCATTCATATGGAATAGGTTGTGGATTTTGTGCCGCTCCTGTTAACATCTCTGATCCTCTTTTTTAAACACCAATTAATAACCCAAAATACATACCCTGTCTGTATAATAAAGTTCAAGAAAATTCAATTCACTTTGACATGGCAATTTTAGATTGAAAAATCCAAGAGACATATCGTAATTGATCAATTAGCTACTCCACTTACAGCTATTAACCAATTATCGTAATGCAGGTCCCTTTTTATACAAAGGAACATTATTTTTCTTTCTTCCTCAAATGCACAACCTGACATAATTTATCATCAAGAATGTTGATCTCTCATCAGCTTGCCATAATAGTACCCCTCCACTTGTGTTTAAACCCCAACATCAAATTCATGTGATGAACAGTGGTTTTCATCATAGCTGATGTGGCATGTTCTCTACCTTCTTAGCCAGAAAGCTCTAATGTCCCCACATATATCACTTGGACACTTGCCATTGTTGTGAGATTGCCAGGATCACATTCCCTACATTTATTAATTCAAGATTAGTTTGTGATATAAGTGCTTCAGATTTTGGGGTTAATCAATAAAGTGCACACAAACCTTCTATTTGTAAATATCCTGGGAATGGGTCTAAATCTGGAGGATGCCTTAGTATTCTATCCTTTTTAGGTCTCGCCTGACCCAGCGCATGCGCTGGTCTGGCGAGACTTTTTGAGAGGGCTCCAAAAAGTGCTACCAGGCCAGCCTAGACCTACAGTGCATGTGCGCGGGCGCGCGCATCTCGATTACTTTCACTTTCGCTGCCGCACGGCCGCTCTGATGTTTGATCGCGAACACCTTCACTTTCGCGGCCCAACGGCCGCTTGACATAGCCAATAGGTCTCGCTTTTGGGACCTTATAAGTATTCAGTTAGGCAACTGTTGCATGGCTAAACACTTATAAGGTCCCAAAGGCGAGACCTATTGGCTATGCCAATGCTTGTTAAACCATGCATGAGAGGATGGGCAACCGTCTGCACAACTCTTCATCTCTACTCAATTAACACCCAGGTGTGTTGCTGTGAATTGTTGTTATGGGAACCTTGCAACAAGCTCTACAGTGTGCATGGCAGTTCTTATTGAATGGATGTACGGAAATTGTATGATCCCAAAAGTCAGAAAAGACTTGGATAAATTGGGCATCTTCCTCTCATATGTGCACCTTAGGTTTATCACCACAAGGGCTCTATGCCATTGGTAGCACTGTATATGTGCTGTAGTGTCACTGTCAATTAAAAGAGCTGACATTCTTCTTGCTTTCTTTCATCTAACCATTGTACTATAATGTTGACATACTAAGAAATTTCATTAAGAACATTGACCGGGGTGGTGCATATATAGGATATGTGTGTGAGCAAATGTGCACCATGGTCTATTTCTTCCACTTCACTCCAATTTATATGCATATAGTTTTATATATTTTTTCCCATTTTCCATTATTTCCTCTGAACTTTACTCCTGCTCGCACTGCACTTTCAGGCGATGGCCAATGTTGCTATTATATATTCATAGCTAACAATTACTAATGACTGTTCCATTTTCTTCAATGGCAGTTATGCTGGTATTAATTTATTTTCATCGACCACTCAATTGTAGATGTTACATTTTGTTCAGTAAGATGATGTCTACACTTATGCAGGTGCATTTTTAGGAGACTCATTTGTGCCACAGACATGCTTTGTAAGGTATTTTCAACTAAGAAGGAATGTCTAAAAGCACATGGAATTCTATAAAAAATATATTTCAGCGTGGCCATTTGTTTGTCAAGATCCCAATGCCCACAATGTTTTGTAGTAAACATTCCATAATGTTCCTTCCAAAGATCTTTCCTGGTGGAAATTTTGGTTGAACAGTGATGTTAGAAATGGGATTCCTTGTTGGCTGAGTTATGTACACAGGCAAGTCAGGTACCACCACTCTAGTCAGGGTAAGTAAGATACACACTAAACGTTTACCTGTGCCCTTCCTCTAGTAGGTTGGCACAGAGCAGTTAGGCTAAACTAAAGAGGCAATGTGTAATGTGTTTGTGCAACACACACAGTAGCACAATTATAACACCACAATAAGACTCCACTGAGGTTTATAAAACTAGATCATTATATTCTAAACAAAACAACAAAAATCAAATGTATAAAAGTTGAGATATTGTATTTTAAAGGAATACATGCAATAAAGTGCTTAGAACTAAGTAGCGCCAAAAAAGGTTACTTTAGGTCACTCTGGGCCGGGGCAAAGTCAAAGTTCGGGCTCACTTGATGGAAATGTAGGCTGCCTACAGGACCCACACAGGCCCCAGAGAACAAAGTACCTTTCCTGGTCACAAACAACAAGATGCGTCGATCTTCTCCACGCAGATGCATCAGTTCTGAAGACGGGTGCCAGAGTCGTCGAGCGATGTGCCAGATTCTGACTCACAGTCAAGGGGAGGCGTCGATCTCACCAAGCTGCAACAGCAGCAATACGCTGCAGGCAAAGCGCTGGTTCTGATGCGATGTGCTGATTCTCCTCCGTGACACGGTCGATACGCTAGTTCTATTACACACAGACAGGAGATGCATCGAAATGAGTGTTGCAAGTACCTGGGCCATTTCCAGTGAGTCAGGCACAGGAGCAGGGGTAGAGACTTTGATATCCCCGAGTCTCAAGCAACAGGAGGCAAGCCAACAAGCCCATGGATACCACTTGGAGGGACGGCAGAGTCCTGCTTTCCTTCAGCAGAGTCAGAGAGCAGCAGACAGCAGGGCAAAACAAGAGAAAACCAGGCCTTCTAAGTCTGCAGTCCAAAGATAAGTCCTTTAAGCAGCACAGCAGTTCTTCTGACAGAGGTTCAGTTCAAGATCTAGAAGTGTCTGATTTTAGGGGGGGGTCAGAGACCCAGTACTTATACCCAAAAGTGCTTTTGATTTGGGGGGTGACTTCAAAGCAGCTCTCTGAAATGCACAAGCATCCCTTTCAACTTAGTCCTGTCTGCCAGGCTATTTGTGGGGGGTAATCAGTCCTTTCTGTGGGGACAGGACACTGTATATTCAAGTGAAGTGTTAGCCCCTCCCTTCAATCCTGCCCAGGCAAGGCTATCAGAATGCAAATGGATATAGATGGGTACTCAGACACACCTATTCTTCCAGTGTTGTGGGTGTCTAGAGGGAATGCACAAAGTGTAGCTGTCACCCACCACAGACGTTTATAGGGGACAGGCTGTCAAGCACACAGAGCAGTAAGTGCAGAGAAATGTCCACTTTCTAAAAGTGGCATTCTGAAAACAGTAATGTTAAATCCACTTCACCACTCCAAACTGAGAGGGTTACAAAAATGGACATGCGCCTTGAGGCACAGCCATCAGGTAGCCAAGGGGAATTACGGGGGTGATACGTTACCAATTAATTTTAGGCAACAGGTTTTCTTGTTGTAAGGACCTGACTTCATTGTATAAGTCAGCTAATGCCTAAGCCAAATCTAATGCAATAGGGGCCTCCTCTGTAAGCACCTGAGTTAGGTCATGAACACTGAACTGAAAGCTCAATTCCATTTTGTCTGAGCTGAGAAGAGTGAATGAGGATTTCTGTCATGCCACTCACCTGGCTCTTGTCCGCAGAGATGATACTGGACCTCCTATTTCTCCTAGGGTGGACTTAGATCAGGGAATTGTAACCGTAAATCAACTGCCACCCCAGAAGTAAAGGGGGGTTGGGACAAAATAACAAACAGAGAGACTTGTGTGCCTTTGAGCTCTGCCACTGTCTCCTTGGAGCCATACGTTCGTCTTTTCCTAGTCCTGGAGAGCGCTGTCACAATATGTGTGCAATGTAGTGAGCTATACTGCAAATACAAGTAGAGAGGTTATTCAACAAACGAGTAGTCATTAAATATTCCCTCCTGCCTTTGACATATGTACTAACAGTCACAAGATAATGAATCTATTGCTGCATAAACTTCAATAATCAATTGTTACCCCTGGAGTTGCGGCACTCCCGGCAGAAGCTATATCGTGTTTTCACACGACACACTAAGATACACCTTGTTTGTTCCACACTACTCACAAGGTACGCAGTAGTGTGCTTTTGGATTCACAGACTACAGCACAATAAAGGATTGCACATACGAATGTCACTGGGTGCTAATCCGAAGGCCACGGTATTCATGTTAAATAATACCCACAATGTCTCAATGATCAAGAGTTGTCCTGTTTTCTGATTTTCAGCATCATAAAAACAAGTCTTTGGTTGATACGCTTTCCATTAGTGCACTAACTTTAAGGATGGTACTTAACCATGTTTTCTCCTTTTAGGTGCAGCATTGCAAGGATGGTGTTCGCTACGTTGCTGGATTTGCAGGGTAGAAGATATCCGCAGCGTCGGAGATTTGCAGGATAGTCGTGTGGCGGTGCAGGGATGGAGTTCGCTGTGTAGCTGGATTTGCAGGGGAGAAGATATCCACAGCGTCAGAGATTCACAGGATAGCCGCAATGCAGAAGAAACTCGGCTGTGTCATTGAGGCGTTCAGCTGAAGGGGATCGCTGAAGAGTATCCGTCCTCTTCAACCAGTGGGTAAGCCAAGCACTGCCTTTTGGTTTGAGTGCGGTGTTGAATACCATTCCCAAATCCTGATGATTCAGCCCAAAAATGCTCATAGTCATGTGCCAATGAGTCACCCCAAATATCCCCATAGTCCTGTGCCTACGAGTCAGCCCAAATATCCCCATAGTCATATGCCTATGAGTCAGCCCAAATATCCCCATTGTCGTGCCTAAGAGTCAGCCCAAATATCACCATAGTCATCATGAGTCAATCCGAAGGCCCTGGGGATTATTACTGTTGTACTTTGGTGTTTCATGACTTTGTGGCCTAGGGCCCCAGGATATAATTACCATACCAAGAACATTGGCAAGCCTATGGGGCAATGAGTCCCATGAACAGCCAGACAGGCACTGAGACGTATGCTCAATCCCTCAAACCCCACACCCAAGATAAAAGAGGAGTGAGAACACAAGTAGGTCAGGGTATAGACACAAGGTTACTTGGAGCTTGGTTCCATAACTTAACTATCTGGCTCTGAATGCCAGCATGTGCCTGCCTACATCCTGGGGTACCTTACATGGAACTTTCTCCCATACTCCTTTCACCAGGTTCTCTGATTGGGTGCCCATACAAAAGGTCAAAGGGGCTGAAACACACGCCTCTCTGTGGCCCCTCTCTGTACGCAAACAACAGGCATGGTATGAGGACATCCCACTTTTTCCTCAGGGCCTCAGGCAGGCCTGTGATCATGACTTTCAGGGTCTTGTTGAACCTCTCAACAAGCCCATTGGTTTGCGAATTGTAAGGGGGAGAGAACTTGTAAGTTACCCCACACTCCTTCCACATTGACTGCATAACAGCAGACATAAGGTTTGGGCCCCTGTCAGACACAACGTCCTTGGGGAAACCCACTTGGGTAAAAATCCCCATCAGAGCCTTTGTCACAGCAGGTGCAGTCAGGGTTCTCAGAGGGATTGCCTCAGGATAGCTTGTGGCATGATTTACTAGAAGCAGGATAAACCTGTTGCCTGAAGCAGTCTGGGGATCTATAGGCCCGACAATGTCAATGCCCATCCTCTCAAACAGTGTGCCAACCACAGGCAATGTGTTAAGTGGGGCTTTATGCCTCTGCCCTGTCTTCCCACTGGCCTGGTAGGTCACACAAGTCCTACAGAATGCAGCAGAGTAATTCTTGATCCTAGGCCAATAGAAGTGGAAGACAAGCCTTACAAAGGTCTTGTTTTGGCCCACGTTTTTTGCCAGGGCAATTTTGTGAGTCAGCTCCAGTAGGAACGCCATGTAGCATTGGGGGACTGCCAGGGCCCTTGCTGTCCCATTCCCAGGAGTCTTAGGTTCACTCAACAGGAGGTTGTCCTCACTGAAAATGTGGTGACTACCAGAGGCTTCACCTGCTGCTTGGGCTTTAGCCTGCTGCCTCATGCCCACAAGGGCTGGGCACGCCCTTTGTGCTGTACAGAACTCTTCCTTGGTGGGTCCTCCCTCCATATGCCATCCAGCGAGCAAAGGCAGGTCACCAAGGGAAGCAATGACCTCCTAAGCGGGCACCAGGGAGGCCACCACAGGTGCCTCATTCATCTCACAAGAGGTATGTTCAGGGGCTGGTTTTCCAGACCCTCTGCCTCTACCCTTCTTAGCAGCAGGCTCCAGCTCTTTTTGATTCCCCCAAGGCAGCTATTGACCGTAGGTAACCCTAGTATCTAGAAATGAGCCTTCGAGCTCCACTTCCTTTCAGGTAATGTGCTCAATGTCATTACCCAAAAACAGTCTACGGGCATGGCAGGGCTCACTTCAACTTTCAGACGACCTGAACCCCCTCACCCCCTCACCCCCACTAAAATGGAACAAGGGCCACGAGATAGTGACCCTCTCTGTTGCCAGCCACCACAACCTGGTGGAATTTCCTGCTCTGGGGAAACCAGCTAACTCATTACCATCGTCATGCTGGCTCCTGTATCCCTCAGAGCCTCAACCCCTTGCTGACCCATTGCCTATACTTTGAAGTATTTGAGGGCACATGGATATTTGGAACCATCTCACTGTCACCCAGGGACACTAGGGTAACCTCACTAAACTTCCCCCATTAACTGGGACAAACTCCTCCCCTAGCACTACACTAGCCACCATTGGCATCTTTCCTCCAGTGGGAGGTGGTGATCTTTTTGGACACTTGCAATCCCCTTTGTAGTGGCCATACTCGTAGAACTCATGAATTGTTTTGGGGGCCTGAAGGGAAGTCCTTGTTGTACTCTCCCCTTCCTTCTTCTGCTGAAAACCCTGACCACCCTTTTGGGAGTTCCCCCAGATACCTTTTTTTGGATACTCTGGTGCTGACCTAGTGGTCCGCCTCCTCAGCAAGCTTCCTGGTGTCAATAAGCTAGTTGTCAACCAGGTGTTGGCACAGCTCTGGAAAACAAGCATCAAAAATGTGCTCCTTCAAAGCAAGCTCTACAACCCTTCATAATCATTAACTTTGCTGCACCTCACCCAAACCTTAAGTACCTTTCCAGCATAGTCCAAGAAATCCACCCATGATTGTGTAGAGAGTTTGTGACTGGCCCTGAACCATTGCCTGTACTTCTCAGGGGTCAACCCAAACTCACTGACTAAAATGGTCTTCATGACAGTGTAGTTGGTCTGGTCCCCCACCTCTAATGTAAGGAGTGTGTCCCTGTCAGGTCTGTTGTCACGGACTATATAGTTAATTAATTATACCCAAAGAGACGTTTTTTAGCAGTAGGTGGTGTTTTATTTTCTCTCTGATTTGTAACTTATTATAGCCTATTTGTATCAATCTCCTTCTTTTGTTTCTGTTTCAGGCTTTGCTTCCAGGGGTTCCTCCCCACCGGTGTCCTAGGAAAAGAAAGGAGAGGAGGCAGGTAAGTCAACTATCTGAGAGTTTTATTTTATTTTTATTTATTGATCTCCTATCCCTCTTATGCCGACTGAAGTATTGAAGAACAGTGCTCGAGTTGGATTTCCTCTAAACCTGGCACAAACTCCTGTAGTATAGTGTGACAGAAGAGAAGAATATAGCCAATACAAAACCAAGAAAACCCCCAAAGTGAGAAGCAGTACACAATACTCTAGTGAACATATGTATATATACACTGTTGTCATCCACCAAGTGTAGCAGCCTGTCAGCAAGAACCACTTTTTACTTTAGAGTACTTGTGTACTCATATTATTGCCCAGTGTAAGGTATTCTGCGCCTGCCCCAGCCCCGAATCCCCTCACACACCTGCGATAGCCACGCTTCCCCAGAAGCGTGGCTGGGATAATCAGTGGGTCAACGGGTGGTTCCTTCTGTGTCTGGGTCGGTTCTCTGCCTACTTGTGTGGACCGGATGGATAATCTTTTGCCATACTGGATTCCCTCTGTTCCCATTCTGGACGGCGTCTTTCCTTCTGTATTCTCTGGGCAAACAGTACTTTCTCCTTCGGGTCTCAGTGCTGCAGTGTACTCGGTGAGGTCCTCAGGAGGTGTATCTCCCCAGCATTCTCTTCCCCTTCCGACGGCGTCTTCCAGCCTTTTATCTCCTGGGGAGTAGTCTGTTGTTACGGTTGATGGGCCTGGTCCCTCTCCCGCTGGCTCATGGGAATGAATCGTAAAGCTGCAGGACCCGAGGTCGGCCAGTGGGAAAGCAAGAGGTCTGTCTTGTTATGTGATTATTTTGGAAGAGGACCACAACAAATCATCCTCTTCTTCACCTATCCCCTCCCTATGAGTTTCCCAATCTGAGAAAAGGGGGAAACGTGAGTAGAAAGTCTGCATTGCCCTGATCTCAGCCTTTACTACTTATTACTTCAAAATAGAAAGGTTGTAGGGACAAGAACCATCTCAGTACTCTATTGTTGTTCCTTTTACTCCTATAAAGCCATGTAAGGGGAACATGGTCCGTATAAAGGAAAAAGGGTCTTCCCTCTAAATAATAAAGTTTCTCAATGGCCCACTTAAGGACGAGACATTCTTTTTCTATGGTAGGATAGACACGTTCCTGAGGAAACAATTTTCTACTGATATAGACAATAGGCCTCTCATTACCTTCATCGTCTGTTTGGGATGAAACAACACCTATACTCATATCAGATGCATCAGTCTGTACAATAAAAGTCTTATTAAAATCAGGAAACACTAACACAGGACTGGGGGTTATAGCTGTTTTTAACCTTTGAAAAGACCTAAGGGCCAGGGCAGTTGGTTGTTTGAAGTCCCTATTGGTGACGTTTTTTATTCAGAGATAGGTTAGGGGCGAAGACAGCTCTGAGTACTGTGGAATGAATCTCCTATGATATCCAATCAAACCTAAGAAAGCCATCATGTCTCTTTTTGATGAAAGGAAGGGGGTTTCAGTGATGGCCTTGATTTTCTCCTGCTGTGGTGCTATAACTCCCTCACCCAAGAGGAACCCTAATTATATTTAACTTTGCTACGTGCAAACTTGGACTTCTTGGTGTTGGTGTTAATGTGTAGTCGAACCCTCTGTAATTCTGAGAGTATTAACTTTAGGTTGTGTAGATGTTCTTGCCATGTTTTGCTATAGATAACTATGTCATCTAAATAGGCAGAAGCATAACCCTGATGGTGCTGTAATAGGGTGTTTCTGAGCCTTTAAAAAGTAGCTGGAGCACCTTTAAGTCCAAAGGGTAAAACAGTGAACTGGTAGAGACCATCGGGGTTTCAAAGGCTGTTTTTGTTTGTCGCTAGGATTTAGGGGAACCTGCCATACATTTTTGTTAAGCCTATTGAAATTATATAGGGCCAAATGTACTAAGGTTCTCATTTGCATTTCTAGAACAGTGGCTCCGTAGGAATCGCTATTTACGAAATGCAAAAGGATATGTACAAAATTCGCAATTCCCTAATAGCGATTCCTACAGATTATGAATCACTATTAGGGAATCGCAAATAGGAAATGCCTTCACATTCCCGCCTATCTGCAAAATAGGAAATGGTTTGCATTTCCTACATTGTGATTTCCAAATAGGAAATTGCAATTTCACAAATGCAAAGCTAAGAGTGCCTTTGGACTTCAGGCCCCCCTGAAGGCACCCCAAATTTCCTAGTGCACCTGTAAGTGCTGATATGCCCAGGGGCATATGTGCACTTAATGTCACAATAGAAAATGATTTTTTTCATTTTTCACATGGTTACCATCGACTTGAAGTCAGTGGTAATTGCATTTTTCTAAACGCCCAATTCGCATTTAGGAAATGCTTTGTACATGCTTTGTACATGTGCTTTGGGAATCGCAAATACATAATCCTTATGTTCAATTGCTAAATCGCAGTTGCAATTTGCGATTTGTACAGTGTAGAAATCATAAAATGTGAGCAGTTTTGGCCCTTTGTACATCTGAAAAGTCCATTTCGCATTTCTTAATGGGCTGAAATAACAATTTGGCCCACTAAGAAATGCTAAGTGGCTTCGTACATCTGGGCCATAATATGCTTCACTTTGTTCAGCTCATCAACCCTCGGTAATGGGTAAACGGTCTAGCGTGGAGATTTTATTAACGGCCCTAAAGTCTATACAGAAGTGGATGCTTTTGTCTGGCTTTGGAACTAGCACTATTGGGAATCACCAGTTACTAGTCGAGTCGAGTGATGCCCATTCTCAACATCTGTTCTATCTCGGCATGCAGGGCTTGTCAACGGGTTGCAGGCACCCTATAAGGGTGTTGTTTTACCACAACCCCATCTTGGGTAGGGATAGAGTTCTTTGCCAAATTGGTTCTACCTAGTACGTTTGCAAAGATCTCAAAAAATGGGTTTAGGGTGTTCAATAATTCAGTTCACGGGGGAGGAGCCTAGCGCCGGACCAAGATGGCCGCGTGAGCTTTGAGCTCCCGAGACCCACGCGCCCTCCGTCGACTATCCTGTCTTCAATCCTGTATTATATGCACGGCATCTTGCAGATGACTCGTTATGGAGGCGATTGATGCCGCCCGAGTTCGGATCGCCCACCGGGAACCGGAGTTGTGCACGGCGGAAGATTGAGGCCTGTCTCCGAGGGATGCCAGGGGCTGGCGTTGGCAGGATGCCCGACCTCTAATTGAACAACAGCGGCCAGGCGAGGTGTGAACTGTCGGACGGAAGATCCCGTCCTTTCACTTTCACTTTCTCGCCCTTTGTCTGCCTTGGCCTGGGAGTGCTTTCGGCTGCTTTATTATCCTCTGGACGCTCTGCGCCCTACCCAGGCGGGCTATTGCAGATCTGACTTCTCCTGCTCCCTCTACCTGAGAGAGGGCCGTCTTTTGGCACCGGACTGCTTGGAGCCAGACATGTCGGGTAAAGCAGAGGTGGATCGTCTGAAACCCAAGGCTACCAGGCGGGGAGCTTATACTCAAGCCAATAACATGGATCGGTATGCCCAGCAGAAGGGGTCGCCCGGTGGATCGAGCCAGTCGCTGGATGGACAGAAGACTGCCTCACCCCCGGCCTCGGAGCTCTCGTTGCAGGACGTCATGGGCGCGCTCGAAGGGATGCAGGCCTCGATTGGGAGACAGTTTGATGCCCTGGCGCACAAAGTGGATACCATCTTGGTGGACGTTAACCTGACCGCACGGACTTGGGCAAAACTAATGAACGGGTAAAAACCCTTGATCTCAAGACCACGGGCCTCACTGACGATGTCTCGGAACTTCAGACTGAGGTTCGTAAGCTGCGGGCCGAGAGTGACCTCTCCGCCCGTCGGCTCGAGGACTTTGAGAGCCGGGCCAGGCGCAACAACGTGCGCATTATCGGGGTCCCGGAGTCCTCGGACGAGGTTTCTGTGGACCTTCTCGTGGTGGACTTGGTGCTTAACCATCTGAAGCCTAAGGGCCTTGGGAAGTTCTTCGCAGTTGAGCGAGCCCACAGAGTGCCAGGTGGGAGGCCCAAGGTGGGAGCTCCACCGAGACCGATTGTCGCCAGGCTCTTTCACTTCCGAGATCGGGACGCTATCCTGCAAGCATCTCGGGTGACGGGCCCGGTCCCTTTTCAGAACGCGTCGGTGAGTTTCTATCCTGACTTCACCCAGCTGGTGCAAAAGCAAAGGCTGAGCTTCCTGGGGGTGAAGAGACGGCTTCGGGAGAGGGACCTGAAGTATGCCATGCTTTTCCCTGCCAGATTACGGGTGGTGTATGAAGACCGAACTTTCTTCTTTGAGTCGCCTGCTATGGCCGGTGAATGGCTGGACGCTTTGCCCCGACGACGGACTGGTGAGGATGCCGCCACAGACGGGGACAGTGGCCGGGATGGGCAGGGTTGATGCCTTTGGAGCCGGACTGACTTGATTTGGTTCCGGATGATGACTTGAACTGATTGCAGTACAATACGGAGGGTTGCGGGAGGACGATGGGAGCTCTTTCCTCTCTCAGGGTACTTTTTGTAGATTTGGGTATTGGTAGGGCGACAGGCACACTGCAAGTTGGGGGGGCTTTGTAAGCTGCAGCAGGGGTGCAGGGTGGGGGGGATAGTTGGGATTTTGGGTTTGTTGTTGGGGGGTTTGTTTTTGCAAGGCGCAGTACTCATTGTCAGGATTTTTCCATGGTGGCTCTTCGGGTGGGGGGGCGGGTCTCTTGTGGTGTGGGGATGGGGGGTAGGGGTTTAAACGTTCTTAGCTGGAATGTTAATGGTTTGGGGGATCGCATTAAGCGGGGGATAGTCCTGCAGTTCTTGAAACGGTCTTTGCCGGATGTCGTCCTACTGCAGGAGACACACCTTATAGGTAATACTTGCCATGCTCTTAATAGGAAAGGTTACAAATTCATAGCTCACTCGGGATTCTCCTCTGGATCCAGGGGTGTGGGCATCCTAGTTAGAGCTTCACTACCGTTTGAGGTGAACTCCACCATTGTTGATGATAGGGGGAGGTTTGTGGCGGTGGCGGGGAGGTGGGAAGGAAGAACTTTGGTTTTGGTTTCGGTCTATGTCCCTCCTGCCCTGCAGGCCTCCACGTTCACAGATCTGGGTAGGGCCTTGTTGGACCTCCCGGAGGGTATGTTAGTGGTGGGGGGCGATTTCAATGCTGTCGGCTCTGGGCTGCTGGATAGGTACCCGCCCAGGGATACCGGGGGGGCTCAGAAGTGGCTTCCAGACTTCCTAGACACACTCGACCTGGTAGACTGCTGGAGGCTCCGGCACCCCACACAGAGCCAATACACCTTCCACTCCGGGGCGCATGGTAGCCTCTCTAGGATAGATTACCTGCTCACCCTGGCTGCGCATGCCTCATTGGTATCTGAGGCCAGGCATATGGCGCGGGGCATATCGGATCATTCGCCAGTGTGGGTCCGGCTGGATGTCGGGCGCGAGGGAGGGGGCAGGGTTGCTCCTATTAACCCCTGGTACTTTCGGACCCCAAGATGCGCAGTGCGCTGTTGAAGACAGTTGATCACTTTTTTAAGGACAACCAGGGGTCTGTTGACTCGGCCGTGTCGTTGTGGGAAGCATTTAAGACTGTGCTGAGGGGAGAGGCCCTCTCCCTGGTAGTGGCGGCCAAGCGGCGGAGAGATGGCGAGGTTATGCAGGTTGAGGAGGAGATCGCGGCTTTAGAGGTGGCCCTGGAGGAGGAGGTTACAGAGGCCTCACTGCATGAGCTGAGCCTGAAGCAAGCCGAATATAAGGACCTGGTGACTAATGCCGCCAAGACCCTCAGTAGGGAACAGCAGGGCCGCTTGTATGATGTTGGGGATAAGGCCGGGAAGCTCCTAGCTTGGCTGGACAAAAAAGAATGGGTTAATAGAGTGGTGCCGGAACTGACGAGAGAGGGGGGAGAGGTAGTTGTTGACCCTGAGGGGATAGTACAGTGTTTTTCGGATTATTTCAGTATGGTTTATGCCTCAGTTTCGGATAGGCCGACCGAGGACTCGCTTGACCTCCTGCGGGACATTGATCTGCCCTGCCTGTCTGATGTAGATAGGGACGACCTCGATGGAGACATAACGGTCGATGAGGTGGCGGGTGCCATCCGTGCGCTGAACTCGGGTAAGGCCTCAGGCCCTAATGGTTTGCCGATTGACTTGTATAAGCTGTTCCCGGATAGGGTTGCCCCTCACCTGCGCGCCATGTTTGTGGAGGCGCGGGAGGGAGGGTCCCTTCCGTTGAACCAGAGACTGGCGACGATTGTTGTAATACACAAGGAGGGTAAACCCCGAGATAAGTGTTCCTCCTATCGGCCAATATCACTCCTTAATGCTGAGCCGAAAATTCTGGCTAAAATTCTGGCAGGCCGCTTGGTCAGGGTGCTCGGAGACTTGATCCATCCGGATCAATCCGGCTTTATCCCGCACCGTAACACTGCGTTGAACCTTCGGCGCCTCCATGGAGTGATTGCCAGGGCGGGCACGATCCGAGAACCAGCTATTGTGGCATCTCTCGATGCCACGATGGCTTTTGATACGGTGGAATGGGCATATCTGTGGGCAGTGCTTGCCAAGTTCGGTTTTGGCCCTGGTTTTTTGAGCTGGGTGAGGTTGCTGTATGAGGGTCCCCTTGCGAGTGTTGTGGTAAACGGGAGGGCGTCGACTCCGTTCCAGCTTGGGAGGGGAACTCGGCAGGGATGCCCCTTGTCGCCTTTGTTGTTTGCCCTTGCCCTCGAGCCGCTGGCGGCGTGGATACGCTGGCATCCGGATATACGTGGACTTAGGTGGTCGCCCGAGCACGAGGACCGTATATCGCTATATGCCGATGACATCCTGTTATATCTCGCCTCGCCCAAGAACTCGCTTATAGTGGTTTGTGACGTTCTGACGTCCTTTGGCAGGAACTCGGGTCTCGTCATCAATTGGAGTAAATCGTATTTGTATGTCCTGAGTGGCGAGGTTCCGCCTGTCCCGCGAACGTGTTCGATCCAGATTGCCCAGCAGGGCTTTGTGTACCTGGGGATCTTTATCTCCACCGACTCCACCCTGCGGTATGAGAGAAACCTGCTCCCCCCACTGGCGCGCTTGCGGCGGGATGTTGCGGGCTGGCGGAAGCTGTCGCTCTCCCTCATTGGGCGCGCCGCTTTGTTTAAAATGATGTCTCTCCCCCGGTTCCTCTATGCTTTGCAGAATACCCTTGATTGGGTACCGGCCAGTTACTTTCGGGAGGTTGAAAGCCTCCAACGATCGTTGTTGTGGGATGGTAGGCCGCGCATAGCGATTGCTAAGTTGACGCTTCCGTGGTACGACGGGGGTATTGTGCTTCCGGACATTCGACGCTATTATTGGGCCACCCAGTTGAGCGCGATTAATCATGGGTTCTATGGCCCGGCTCTAAGCCCCGGCTATGCCATGGACCGATGGTTGCTGCGTGGCGGTAATTATCATAGAGCGCTGTACTCTCGGGCGCTGGACTCGTCCCTCACGGGGCCCACGGGGGTGGCGGTGCGCGTGTGGAGGTTGGCGACTGACTCACTGGGCTGGAAGGATAGGCTCACCCTAGCTACCCCGTTGTTTGAATCTGAAAAATTGGGGAGGCTCTGGCATACGAAAGGCTTTGATAAATGGGACTTGATTGGAATCTCCAGGGTTGGAGATTTGCTGATTAAGGGGAGGGTGAAGTCCTTTGTAGAGCTGCAGCAGGAGTACGAGTTGGGGAAATCCGAGTTCTTCCGCTATATTCAAGTGCGTCATGCCCTGCGATCAGTTCTAGTAGACGGAGAGAAGGTGCCTGAGTCCTCTCCATTGGAGGATCGGATCCTCGACGGCCATATGCCGGAGAGTACGATTTCTCTCATATATAAGAAATTGATAAACGTCCGGGCGGACCTGCTGTTGGGGCTGAGGGACCAGTGGATTAGGGACGGGCTCGAACTGGATGACGAGGATTGGCAGTCTGCGGTCTCCTCTCCTAAGGAGGTCGCGATCCCATCACGACTGAGGTTGGTGCAGCTCAAAATACTCCACAGAACCTATGTCACGGGGCCTAGGCTGGTTCGTATGGGATTCTCGGAGGAAGGTTTATGTAGGAGGGGATGCGGTATGGTGGGTACCTTTATGCATATCATTTGGGAATGTGGCGTTATCAGGGAATTCTGGAGGAGAGTCCATATGGTGATGGGGGAGGTGACGGGCATTGTTATGCAGCCGGAGGCACGGTGCTGTCTCCTGAATGTTTGGGGGCCTACCGATCACGATGTGGGACAGACCCAGTGGGTGACCCTGGGTAATATGGTGGCTAAGCGAGACATCGCGCGCCTGTGGGGTTCAGCGGGTCCCCCCACATTGACTGCGTGGAAAGAAAACATGGACTGGAGTATGCTGAGGGAAAAGACAGTATATTGTGCTAGAGGGCGCCCCCGGAAGTTGCATGCCATTTGGGGGAGGTGGAACCAGTATAGGGGTGGCATATGTCTTGCCCCTGATTTGGACCCCCCCGATGAACAGCTCTCTCCTTAACATTCTTTCCAGCATTTGTATATATATCTGATTGATAATTGACTTTTTGGGCCTCTGCTTTTCCCACCTTTTTCCTCTTAACATAGAGTTGTGACTGTTAGACGACGGGGGTCTGCTCTCCCCTGAGGGGCAATCACCAGTGGTATTCAGTGTCATTCGCCTTGCTGGGGTTTTGTGTGAGTTTGTGTTTATTTAAAATAGAACCTTTTTTGCTTCTCCTCTATGCACTGTGGACGTTTCCTTGTTTGCTTTCTCAAAGCTGCCGAACCTCCGGGATGTCGGCTAAATAGCTGTGTCCATGTTTCCAAGAATAAAGGTTTTTCCAAAAAAAAAATAATAATTCAGTTCACTCCACCTTGGTAAGAGCCGCATTAATCCCAATTTCCCCTATGGTGAGTTGAGTTTGTCTGGTGGGTACCATCACTTGAATATCTCTAGGTGGTGGACCTAGCCATTTCTTCAGAAGGTGTATGTGATATATTTGAGTTTTGTTTGGGGACATATGTAATCGATCACTGCAACACATCTGACATTTTAAAAAATGTCGTCCAGACAAATTCAGCCCATATTGGCAATGTCTGCCCAAGCTAAATTACTTCTCTATTGATACAAAAACACAAATCAAAAATTAAAATCTCTGCACAACAAATTGTTTATGGAGGTATTTCAAGGGGCCAGGACTAAACATGATTCAGAGTTTGCAACCACAAAAATGCATTTTTATTGTACTAATCTAATTCTAGAAGTTGTAAAACTTTTATCTACTCCCAATATCTGATTGCGGCCCTTTACTGATTCGGTATTTGGAAGGGGCGTGTTTTAGACGTCCCTTCCTAATACCAGATCTCTTTAGTCAAAGGTGATCAAAGACATAGTCACCTCCTGAGGGTAGCAGGCAATGATCTTTGTGATGGCCCCCAATCAGAGTGAGACGCAATTTGTGACCTACCTCATAAACATAAATGATGCAGGCGGAATTATGACATTATGGTTGTAAACACAACCCAAGCCCTTTTCCCAACTGGCTACAACCAGTCTCCACCTTTTTCTGGTATTATTATTAAAACAGCCATTGGCAAAGTCTAGAGGTCTTGCTTTTCAAATGCAGATGCAGAGCTATTGGTATTGCCAATGCCTGTTTGTTGTAGCATTCAAACCTGGCTGCCTAGGCATTACTGGAATATTTTTTGTTTATGAAGTATAATCATTCAAAGATAGCTTCCCATGCATCCGTATGCATGCATGTGTAGCAGCAGTCATCTTGCAATATTTGTTTATACTTTGCAAAAAAAAATCATATTGTTCACAATGCGTGGTCACTCCTGGTGGGCACCTTCAGAACAGTGGTATTCTAAAGACTTGGCTATCAATAAACTCTCCAACCTTAGACAGGAAAGAAATTGAAAGAGAAACAGAACTCCTAATAACCTCATGATAACTGAAGCTCCTCCACACAAAATGCATCCAGTCCTCCACAAAACCCAAAGCAAATTACTATATACACCAATCATCAAGACACCAACAAAAGCAGAATACCTTTCAAGACAATTATTCACTGCATCAACCACCTGCCTAATCCACCAATACCACACTCACTCAAAGCATCAGCCCTGAAGACTGACCAGATCCTACCACTCCTAAAGAAATTTACATTACACACCCTGAGAACCTCACCAACTTCTGGTCCACCGGTTACTTCCCCTTCATCAGTAAGTCATTGAAAAAGCAGTGTACGCTCAATACAAAGATCACATCAGTGCTAAGCATCTCCTGGTTGACTACCAATCTAGCTTTAAACCACAATGCAGCACAGAACAATTACCATACACACTATAGACAATGCCCTCCTAACGAGATAGGAAGATTCTCCTCCTCCTACCCAAAATCAGTTTGTTAACTAGGGTACCTTCACGTCCCAAAAGATCCCTGTCTCCTGCGGTATATCCCAGGCTTCCATACTGTCTCCTGTTATCTTCAGCCTTAACATGGAGTCACCAGGGGCTCTATTCACAGAGAGCAGCATCAAGATTCACCAATGTGCCAACGATATACAACTCTACCTAAAATCTCCTCTTCACCAGACATTCAGTGCCTTAAACAATCCCTGCTTCTCATCCAAACCTGGAAGTTCCGTGCCTACCGGAAGCTCAACCAGAATTCTTGTTATTTGCCAAGAACAACAAGTAAGAAAAAGTAAACACCTGGCTCAATGACATGAACCTTAATGGCTTTGAACCCCAACCTTCACTGAATGGCAAGTCACTTGGATTCACCCTGGGCACCATCCTAATCCTCAAGGAACTCTTGCAAAAAAAAGGCGTGGTGCAAGATTTCTCTACTAAAGAAAGTGAAACTATTTCTTTGAGAAAGCAAATTTGAGACTGCTGTTCAAGCCCCCGAACTCTTGCACCTTGATGGAGATCATGCCATTCTCTCTGGCTTTTCAGACTCCACACCATCATCACTTCAGGGCGTCCTACATGCCACAGCCCTTATCATCCAGGGCCAGAAGAAATATCATCCTTATGGAACACCATTGGCTGTCCTTGCAGGCCCACATCAGTTTCAAAACCAATTGCATCATTATGAAGCTTTAAGCACCCCTGCTTATCTGGAGGGCGAACTTTCTATCTCTAGCACACCTATTCCAGGCCACCATCAGACTGGAGACTAAGAAGTGTAAAAAAGACAAAACAGGGCAACAGACCTTTTTCCATCCAAGCACCCAGGAGTGGAATAACTTTGGAGCATCCATTAGGCCCACCTCAATGCTACTCCAGTTTACGAAACAGTTTAAACCTCATCTCTTTAAAGAACACTAGACCGCAATGCAGTAACCAGGTACCTATCACTTGTTCACTGTATTCTTGTCTTTGATCCTATATAGTGCTCCACTTCCGTTTCTGCTAGGTTTGCACAATAAAAATACCACACATATACATACATGCATTTTTCGCTATACTTAACTCTTAATTTACTGCTCCAAGATGGTGGACAGCCTTGTTTGAACTGTAAATTATGGAATGAGGTAAGTGTAAATATGTTGTGCAGATACACATATATTACCACGGCAGTATTCAACTGCTTGGCCATTGCAAAAATACTTTAGAAAACAATTCCAAATATAAAGCAGGGTGAGGATAATGCTCACAACTGTGTGCAGCTGCCAGACCTTCGAAAATGCACTTTTTAAGTAATTTAAAATAAAAGTAATAAAGAGAGTGAAGCAAGGGGTGAACTGTGGAGCTACAGATGAGTGGGTGTAGTGGTAAGCAGAAAAGAGGAGAAGGAGGAGACAGCAAGGAAAGCCACACACTCCTTTGGAGTGCTAAAGCACAAATGAAAAAAGTTCCTTGATGTCAACAGCAGAGGGATACAACTCATCCCTTTAAAATGATGGTATTAAAGCTGTGGTCAAGGGGCGGGATAAAAACAAGAATAGGGAGGAAAACCATTAAAAGGGAGCATTGAACAGAGATAGACAATAAAGCTATCCAATTATGCATAAGGAGCTGTCTAAAGCCCACACCACTGTATTGTAGACAATAGGTCGTCCACCACAGACAGCTATTACACCTGAGACCTAAACAGGTCCTCTAAGCTGTATGCTGAGAGTCTTCAGGCTAATGCTGAATTTCTTAGTACAATGTCTGTCCAGGTTGATAAGTGTATGCTCTCTAAATAATATATATTTCTATGTGGCCGACAGCCAAATAGTTTGTCCAGCATTGGGTCAAATACAGAGCAAATTCTTTGTTTTTTAAACATGACCAATTTTCAGAGGCGGGACGCACTCTATAAAAGGAACAAAGTAATTCCTATTAATTTGTGGGCTCCTCCATTATGTTTTCATCAGCACAAGATATCTAATCAAATTTTCTAATCCAGTAAATAATGCATTATCAACATGCAACGATTTTGTTTCAATTAGCAGAAACAAAAATGTGAACTGTTAGCATTCAAGAAAAAACAGCCTTAACAATGCAGCTAAGAACCTGAACAAATATTGGGACAGAGCAGGTCAGCTGAACTTCCGTCAACACAACTCACTCAAGTTAAAAATCGATGCACCTGAAGAGGAAAGCACTGTAAAATTAAGATCTTATAAATAAATGAATTAATATATTTCGCCCACAGTTAAATTACATGGGGTGTGCGTAGAACTGAGAATAATAGTGCTCTCTCTCTCTCTGGGTGGCACTGTATGTAATTTTCATGAAACACATGTCAAGCTTTACTGATTGGCTTAAACATACTGACAATTAAGCATTTAATTATAATGTCAATCAAAAACAGAACACTCAGCCCTTACATATTACTAGATATGCAAGAATGCATCTTAGCAGTACATTCCCTGACAGCATGTTTAGACGAATGGGCAAATTAAGTTCCTGTGTTTGCGTTTTGACATGCTGCAATGTATGTAAATTAAAAGATCTATTTTAGTAACCTTATTAGGACGAATGAAGCAATAGCCACAACTATCTTGGTCACACTTCACATAGCCTCTTCAGCTCTATTCCCTGTCTACACACTGTCAAATATTTTTACACCACCATGTGGAGTCCAACCAGACCTTCCAAAGACATCAGCGCGAAAATATATATATATATGTGTGTGTATATATATATATATATATTCACTGGATGTAATGATCACGTTAATCGTTCTGGCACACATCATATATATATATATTCATGATGTATGCCAGAATGATGTAATCAGTGATGTCACTGACCATATCATGAGTGATGTAATATGTGATGTCAGCAGCAATGCATTGCGGGGGCGCGAGTTATACTTAACTCAACTAACTATAACGGCCGAATTTCTCTGGTTTTGTACGAGTGAAATGTCCAACTAACTATAACTTCCCTGAAACCTGTGTTTTTTCAGTGCATTTCTAAGGATTTTAAATGCTCATTTCTAACTATATCATGCCTGAAACCTATGGTTTTTCAGTGAATTTCTATGGTTTTTTAAATGCTAATTTCTAACTATAACGTGCCTGAAACCTATGGTTTTTTCAGTGAATTTCAAAGGTCTAATGTACCTCAATGCTATGTTTTTTTTAATTTTCTATATATATACATATATATATATATTTAAAAAAATTGTGAATAATTTTTAGTTAGGAAAACTATATTCATTTGTTTTTTAAAAATATTATACAGAAGTCGTGCACCCTTTGCGTTCACACTAGGGGGCCGTGCTGAGCGCCGCGCACCCCTCGTGTTCACACCAGAGGCCGTGCTGGGAGCCGCGCACCCATTGCGTTCACACTAGGGGCCGTGCTGAGCGCCGCGCACCCCTCGCGTTCGCCCCAGAGGCCGCGCTGGGAGCCACGCACCCCTCACGTTCACACCAGAGGGGCCGCGCTGGTAGCCGCACACCCCCATGTTCACACCGGTTGGGCCGCACTGAGCACTGCGCTAGGGTCACAACTCCAATTTTCTTTTTTTTTTAAACCGTCCACTTTCATTCATTTACATTCGCCCCGGGGACCCCATCCCTGGGGCATGCCCAAATATAATTTTTTTCTGTTTTTAAAAAAAAAACAGAGGAGTGGGGACTGCCACGCCCCTCCTCGGCCATTTTAGGCCCGGGGACCCCATACCCCAGGACCTGGCCTCATGGTTAGGGACTGTGGGGGGGGCCCTAATACCCCCATGGTCCCACCGGCTCCCCGCCTCCTGCGGGAGCCGGCATTGCTTTTCCACAAGGGGAGCTGCTCCCATGCATGTGGAAAAGCAATCTACTTTGGATTTTGGAAGAGAGAACAGGTTTCTTGCTTCCAAAATCCAAAATCCAAAGCAAGCTATGTTCCCGCCCTGTCATAGCAAACAGCAGTGTCCTGGGGGTAGGCACCCCCAGGGACATCAAGGGCTCCAGGAGGGGGACCAAGCAGCCACCCTCCCTTTATTTACATAGCCCCGGAGAGGTGGTGGTCCCCGGGGCTCAGGGGTCCGTAACGGACCCCCTAATTTACAATATTATTGCCCCGGGGAGGAGGTGGTCCCCGGGGTGTGTGGGGGGCTCGAACCCACCACAGAGGTTTAATTATTTTGTGAAAAAAGCCCCGGGGAGGTGGTGGTCCCTGGGGCTGCGGGGGCTGCTGGGCCCCTGCAATTATGAATAGGACAATGCCCCTGCGACCTGGCCCACCCGGGGGCCTCATTTAAATCAAGAACGGGCTTCATTTTTTTAAAAAAAAATCGGCAAGATTCGCGACCCCATCGGGCATTCTGCCAAAATTATTTTAAATAATACTTTTTGGGGCCTTGTGGGACCCCCTGAACAGGCCTTTGGGGTCAGAGTGTTTCTACCCTGCCCCCTTTTCTTGTGTTTAAACATTTATTTTACTGTTTTCTTGTGACTTGGTTCTACCGAGTCACAAAATGGCTGCCAACAGTTCCCAGTTTGGAGTGTTGGCAGCCAATGAGAATGAAGCTCGTGCTTGGGTGGATTAGCGAATCCACCGTGTACCTAGATATCAAAACGTTTTCTTTTTCTAATTTCTCAGGAACTACTGAACGGATTTACACCATTTAACAAAAAGGGCTCTTTCTGAAACAAGACCAACCTTTTTGCCAAATTTGGTGTAATTCCGTTCAGCAGTTCGGGTGGTAGCTGTGTCTAAAGTTTCCTATGGAAAATTACATAGGAAAAACACGTTTTGGGACCCACCTTTTTTCTCAGCCTCCGCTTGTCGAATCACCCCAAAACTTTCAAGACAGGAGCTGACCGGAGCGGGCCACTAGTTTTGAAAATGTTGCAAAGATTCGTCAACCGGCGCCAAAGATATAGAGAAAACAATAAACGCTTTTCCTATGGAAACTAGGTTCTAACTATAACCACCTACTGGTGACCACCAGTAGGTAATATATATATGTGTGTGTGTGTGTATATATATATTTATATATATGTGTGTGTGTTCCTTGTCGTCGATCCTTCTCACGGGTCATAAATGAGGCGCACTCCAGGGGAAATGTATTAATGTATTTATTACCCACAAAGTAAGAAAAACCCCGACAGACGCGTTTCGGCTACACGCCTTTGTCAATGTCGGTGGGGTTCACGTTTCTTGTTAATTTTAAACTAAACAATAAAGTTCATCGACATCGAGAGGAGGAATCAGTTTCTTTCCGTCAATGAAACTGAGGAGGGAAACATAGTATCACATTTCTGCTCTCATTTTGGCAGACATTTTGTAACGTATTATTTCATCATACATTGTTATACATTTATGCGGTACGTGATTAATACATTTATCTATATACATTTCAGTGTTTGGGATACACCAAGATATACAATTGTTTCATAAACGTTACAATTCCCCAAAGCATGTAAAGTGTCTGTAATTTCTGCCCTGTATGGGCATGCATGACCTATTGTCAGGGGTCCCTTGTTGTTCAATGAGGTTTTATTATTTTCACACTAAATTCTCCTTACATCATTTATTAGGCACTTAGTCGGCCTTGTGTGATGCGAATAGAACCCCAATTGTCTAGGATTGCTTCCTATTTTTTCCCTACCTCCGTCTCCTTCGTTTTCCACAAACCTTCCACACACAGGCACCAGGTAGTACGGATAATGCAGGTTCTCACTTGTTTTGAATTTATTCTGTATTTTCCAAAGCTGTTATGTAATGTGTACCCAGAGTTCCACTTCGTTATTTAACCCAGAGGGGCTCTTAGTTTGCATCTCAAGTATGTACTTCGACTCGAGTTTCCTTAATTTCTTCCCCCTGTCCCCACCCCTCTCATCTTTCGGGACGTGGTCCAGGCAAAAGAACCCCAAAAGGTTCGAATTAGATTTATGAAACTCTTTGAAGTGGCGTGCCACAGGATAGTTCACATCATGATTTTTGATGGCACGCATGTGCTCTAAAATTCTCTTTTTAGTAGGGTGGATTGTGCTACCTATATATTTCAGGTCACATGGGCAAGACAGGCAGTACACAACAAATTCTGTGTTGCAATTCATTAATTTGTTGATTATTCTTTTTATGGTCCTGCCTGGAATGGAAAATTCTTTTACCTTTGTTCCATTCTTGCAGGCCTTACAATTCATACATGGGTAAAACCCAGTTATTGCATCTTTTCTTTTTGGATTTTTAGAGAAATGGCTTCTTACAAGATGGTCTTTCAGGGCCGGGCCTCTTCTATATGTGATCTGGGGGGTCTTAGGGATGTGCGGCCCTAAAACTACATCTGTCTTTAATACCTTCCGATTTCTTCGGAAAATTTGTACAATTTCTGAGGACTGAGCCGAATATTCCGTTATCATTCTCACTGTATTACTGTTGTCTGAGGTCCGGGGCTCACGTTCTCCCATTATCAACTTCTGTCTCGACAGGTGTTCCTCTTTCTTCTCCGCCCTGTTTAATATTCTCTCTTTATATCCTCTTTCTCTTAGTCTATTGAATGCTTCATCTTTCGCTTTGGTAAACTCATTGTCAATGGTACAATTCCTTCTTATCCTAACAAGTTCCCCATATGGGACCCCTTCTATTACACTGTTCGGATGGAAACTCTTCGCGTGAAGCGTACTGTTCCCAGCCGTTGGTTTACGATATAGTGTTGTTTGAATCTTTTCTACAGAAGGCAATAGACTGCTTTGAAAAGTTTTGTAACGATTTTGGCCTCTCTGTCAATGTCTCCAAAACTAAATTTATGACAATGCACAGGCATCGGAACATCAGGGGCAGAGTTTATATGAACGGGGAATTGTTAGAGCAGACTGACAGCTTTAACTATTTGGGTATCACACTGGGCTCCAGGTTACAGTGGAAGCCTCATGTGGCCCATATAATCTCCAAGCATGCGCAACTTTCTGGCGCATTGTTAAGAGAATTCAAGCTATCAGCCACCAAACCCATAGCCCCAGTATTAAAAATCTATGACTCGAGAGTAAGATCTTCCATGCTGTACGGAGCTGAATTATGGGGGTCGTATGAAATAGCAGGCTTACAAAAAGCACATAATAGGTTTCTTCGCTGTATCATAGGCCTCCCACAATCTACACCATTAATACCTCTTCGCATGGATTTGGGGTGTCAGAGTCTAGAAAATATTTGTAGATTTAGACCAATTGCCTACTGGAGAAGACTGTGGGTTACCCCTGAATTGAACCACTATGCGTTAGCACTTTTGGAGACGCGTAATATGGATACTGGGGAAAAAATTCCTTGGTTCAGAAAGGTAAAAATCCTTTTAAAGTCCTTAGGAATGGGGGATCTATGGGACAATCCACAGGGGACAATAATTCCTACTAAACAAGAGTTGAAAGAGGCTTACTGGTCACATATATCCCAGGTGGAGTTCCAGTCACACACAAATCCATCACATACCAAGGTTTTTTTGGAGCTGAAACATTCTACTGGGTATGAGATGTACTGGGATTTGATCACATTGCCTCTAGATAGGAAATTATATCATCAGTTCAGGGTAGGTACTCTTCCACTGAACACGGTCACCTGTAATTGGGCTTCCAGTAAAAACGATCAAATGTGCCCTTTTTGTAAAATATACCGTGAAACCATAGCACATATTTTGCTTATTTGCCCAGTATACAAGGCCCCCCGCCTAAGATGGATAAGAGCAGTCTGTATTCAGAAGGGTATTAGGACGGGGATCACTGCACTAAGAATATTTCAATCCGATACTTCTGAAACGATAGTGATAGCCATAGCTAAATTTCTGAAACGGATGTGGCTAATTAGAGCTGGGAAACTGAAAGCCCTCCAGCAGCCCTAAAAGTAATCCAGTATAACGGTGGAATCTCTTGTACTCTTTTAGCTTGTTTTTATGAAAGTCAGTTATTTATTTTTTTATCTGGTCGACTAGGAATACCACTCATGCAGTAAAACAAATCATGTTGCTCCTAGCCTTAGTACCATGAATTTTATATGTATAGCCCAAATTGGAAACACTTGATGATGAAATGTTTTTAAATGTGATTTTTGTAAATGATGGTGTGCTTTGTTTTTAAAATTGTCTTTTATGACATGAAGTCGAAATAAAGACTGTTTTGATGATGATGAGAATCTTTTCATCTTCAATGTAAACCAATAGGTCAAGATAGGGTACCTGAATTTTGCTAATGCATTCAGTAAACTTCAAATTGCACTCGTTGTTATTAAGGGCCGCTACATAGAGAGTTACTTCATCGTGTGAGCCCTTCCAAATAATGAAGAGGTCGTCTATGTAGCGAACCCATAGTGCAATTTTGTCCAACCATTTTTCATTTTCTCCTGCCCAGGCCACGTGCTTCTCCCACCAGGCTACGAAAAGGTTCGCATAGCTGGGGGCGAAGCACGTGCCCATCGCAGTTCCCTGCTTTTGGTTGTACAGTTCCCCTGCAAACATGAAAATATTATTTTTCAAACAAAATGCTGTAAATTCCATAATCATTGCATTATGCTCGTAGTACTTCGCATTTCATTTTTTTAGAAAGAATTTGATTGCTCTCAGTCCTTTGTCGTGTTGTATACTCGTGTATAGACTGGTGACATCTAAGGTCACAAGCCACATATGTGGTTCCCATTGAATGTTCGAGATTGCACGGAGAAAGTCCTTTGTGTCTTTGATATAAGAACTTAGATCTCGGACTAATGGATTCAGAAAACAATCAATATATATGGAGGCATTCTCCAGTAGGCTATTCAGGGAAGACACTATTGGCCTGCCTGGCGGATTTTTATTGCATTTATGCACCTTTGGCAGGTGATAGAAGGTGGGAATTTCTGGTGCTTCGCACAGAATGAATTTGTAATCCGTGTCTCTCAGTATACCTCTGTCGTGCCATGTTTTCAGAATTGCATGAAAATCAATTATACTTTGTTCATATACAGATCGGGTTACAATGCTAAAGCACTCTTTGTTTGAAAGTTGTCTCCATGCTTCCTTCTGGTATTGCTTCCTATCCATCAGTACGATGTTTCCTCCCTTGTCTGAGGGTTTTATGATCAGGCTCACATCATTCTTTAGATCTGTTATTATCCTCCATTGAGCTTGTGTAATATTCTCCTTGTTCAAGTTGGGGCCCCTGGTTTGTAATTTTTTCAGGTCACTGATCACTAAATCATGAAAGGCATCTATTGTGTCGTATGCAGTTTGTGGAATGAATCGCGATTTGATTTGTATATTGCTGGGGGCACCTACTTGCGTTATTCCCGCTTCCTGAAGTGTCCTGGTGATATCATACTGGCTCATCATTGTGCTCTCATACTCAAGTTCATGTAAGGCCTGTACCATCTCAATGTCCATACTAGTAGTGATCCCTTCTTCTGACTCCACCTCTACAGTTACAGGTTTAGATTTTGCTGGATGTAGGAGATGCATTTTCAACAATTTCATTTTCCTTATATACTTGTATAGATCAATGTGCACATTCGCATAGTCAAATTGAATTGTGGGGCAGAATGAAAGTCCCAATTCCAATACTTTTTCTTCTTCCGCTGATAATTGTCTTTGCGATAAGTTGATAATTGTCTGTTTCTTTGTTGTTATTTTCTCTTCCCCCCACGTCTGCTCCTTGTTACCATATAGTCTGATGTACCGGCTTTTCCCCTTCCCGCCCCTTCTTGTTCTCCGTCTCCTCTTGCTTTTGGCGGTGGGTGCGTTCTCGCAGCCGGCCTTTGCTTTGCCTGTCTTAGTAGTTGATACTCGTGGAAAAAAGAAGGGATTACTTCTTTTTCTTTCCGTATTGGTTGCTCCCCTTCAGATATCTCGGATTCTGATGTTTCTCTAGAGGAGACTACCTGCAATTTTTGTTGCATCAGTAGTTTCCTGGGGCCTTTAAATTTTTTTTGCAAAGGTTAATACCCTCCCTGATTCATAATCCTCCTCGTCTCAGAGGTACTTTGTTTGTTTGCGATGTTTAATAATACTTTCGTAGTCCATTAAGCGTTTTTTCATCCGTTGTTGCAATTCTTCCTTCAGCTTGTTATCCGTTTCTGCTGCTATCTCTTCTTCAATGGCTTTTATTTCCTCTTGTATCTTTTGCCTATCGCTCCACGCATACTTGATCAGTATTTTTACCATTCCACTTGATGATTCGTGTGTATATTCAGACCACTCCTGTAGAAGTTGTGGGTCAGGATTTTCATATGCTGTGTGTGTGTATATATATATATACATATATATATATATATATGTAGTGGGTCGAAGTGAAGCACGGGGCCACGGCTGGTGTTCACGTAGGCTTTTATTGATTTTAAAGAACGTCTAGGTGTCGGGGTACTCCTGTAGTACGGTAGGGGAAGCTCGGGGAGTCGTGGGTCCGGGCTGGAGCGGCTTCGTCTCTCCCTGTTGGTCCGGGTCTTCTCCAGTGTGTCCAGTTTCCGAGGTCGTCTCCGGTGTCAGGTAGTGCCCAGGGAAGAAAAGAGAAGATATGGGGAAATCAGGTGGAGGGACGATAGGCGTACACTACAGGAAAAGGGAGTGAGGAATCACACGGTGCTCTTGTTATGCGACCCAGACAGTGAAACGGCGTGTCAAAGTGCTCAAGGGGGGGGGAGGAAGGAACATGATTCTGGTGTCGCTCTATATGGGAGGTCGATCGTGTGCTTCACGGAGGTTTGAAACCCTTTCTTCCCACCCACGCTCTGACTCGACCCCGTACCTGTTGAAGCCACACTACCCTTGAAGTGTGGCACGGGGATTCGCCGGTATGTTGGCCTCCTGGCTCTGCCATGGGCATGTCCACCACGTCCTCGTCTCCTCCTCCGGTTCCTCGAATCGAACTCTCTCTCTCTGTCTTCTCCTCCTCGCCTCGCTTCTCCCCAGTCTCCTTGCCTCCGGGTGTATAACACCCCTCCTTCCGGTCCTTCCGGGGTATTTCTGGTTCCGGACAGCCGATGTCACCGAAGGGGCCGGGTCCGGGGTTGAACTTGGCCCAATTAAAGAAACAGTCCCCTCTGCTTGTCTCCGCCTCGTCTCTCCAATACCGGCTGGTTGTCTGGTCCCCGTGAGGCTGCGGGGAGAGAGAAGAAAGTGGTGACCGACTAGTGTTTGGTCCGTGGTCCCACTGTACATCGTCACACACGTCCTCCCCAGGAATCTCCCGATCGGGGAGAGGAAAGCGGGAGAGGAAGTCCGCGCTCCCGTTTTCGGACCCCTTTCGGTGGGGGACCGTGAATGAAAAGGGTTGCAGTGACAGGAACCATCTCATCACCCGTGGATTCAAGGAAGCGTTCCTGCTCATCCACTGCAGTGGAGCGTGATCGGTGTATAACATGAAAGGATGACCCTCCAGATAATCCCTGAGCTTGTCAATCGCCCATTTCACGGCGAGACATTCTTTCTCTATGGTTGGGTACCGCACCTCCCGGGGAAACAACTTGCGGCTGATGTATAGGATGGGGTGTTCCATCCCATCAGACCCTACCTGAGAGAGAACCGCTCCCACCCCATAATCGGAGGCATCTGTGTGTACAGTAAATGGCTTAGTGAAGTCTGGGGAGGACAATATTGGGGCGGTGGTAATGACTTTTTTTAAGGCGGTGAAGGCTTCCCACATCTCCTTAGTTGGGGTATGGAGAAGGTGCGATCGAAAGTCCTGCTTCAAAGTGTTGGTGAGGGGAGCTGCGAGGGCTGAAAATGATGGGATAAATCGTCGGTAATAGCCGATGAGCCCCAGGAAGGCTCTCATCTCCTTCTTGGAGGTGGGAAAGGGAGTTTCCGAGATGGCTCTGATTTTTTCGATTTGGGGCTCTATGACCCCATGTCCCAAGACGTATCCTAGGTACTTCACTTTGTGGAATCCGATGCGGGATTTCTTCGAATTAACGTGTAAGCCGGCAGCCTGGAGGGTTCCACATATGATTTCCAGGTGTTGTAGATGCGTCTCCCAGGAGGGGCTGAATATAATGATATCGTCCAGGTAGGCGGAACTATAGTTCTGATGATTTGAAGTGCTCAAGGGGGGGGAGGAAGGAACATGATTCTGGTGTCGCTCTATATGGGAGGTCGATCGTGTGCTTCACGGAGGTTTGAAACCCTTTCTTCCCACCCACGCTCTGACTCGACCCCGTACCTGTTGAAGCCACACTTCCCTTGAAGTGTGGCACGGGGATTCGCCGGTACGTTGGCCTCCTGGCTCTGCCGTGGGCGCGTCCAACACGTCCTCGTCTCCTCCTCCGGTTCCTCGAATCGAACTCTCTCTCTCGGTCTTCTCCTCCTCGCCTCGCTTCTCCCCAGTCTCCTCGCCTCCGGGTGTAGAACACCCCTCCTTCCGGTCCTTCCGGGGTATTTCTGGTTCCGGACAGCCGACGTCACCGAAGGGGCCGGGTCCGGGGTTGAACTCGGCCCAATTAAAGAAACAGTCCCCTCTGCTTGTCTCCGCCTCGTCTCTCCAATACCGGCTGGTTGTCTGGTCCCCGTGAGGCTGCGGGGAGAGAGAAGAAAGTGGTGACCGACTAGTGTTTGGTCCGTGGTCCCACTGTACATCGTCACTATATAATTTTATAAAATCCACAATCCTGAAGCCGTGCAGGTAGTGCAAAATCAGGTACAGACCACTCAGTAAGTAAAGTGAAAATGCAGTGCTTTATTCTTCCATCGACAGCAGCATGACGCGTTTTGACCGGGTAAACCCGGTCTTGATCACATGACATGGCCAAAAACCCAGGAGTTTAAATACTGTGGTGTTTACAACTAATGCTCCACCTACTTTACCATAAACAGTGAAAAAATACTGACGGTGAAATCGGAATAAGACCTTCAATGGTGTTAAAGCTTGCTAGCAATATAGCAAGCTAAATAGTCAAAACCATTCAAAATGATATATAGTAAATATAATTATATATAAATACATCACAGATTAAATAAATATATAAATATTCGTAGATGGTAATATATTATTTTATATATTTTTTTTTAAACCTACTGGTGGCCGCCAGTAGGTAGTTGTAGTTAGAACCTCAATAGGAACAGTGTTTTTTGACTTGCCTATATCTTTAGTGCCGTTTGATGAAACTTCACAATATTTTCCAAAAATGTGCCCTGGTGAATCTTGTTGTGCATGGAAAGTTTCAGAGCGATACATTGAGTTAAGAAAAATGGGGGTACAAAAAGTGTGTTTCCCACATTAATTGCCATAGGAGCTTTGAACACGACTACAGCCCGAACCGCTGAACGGAAGACACCGAATTTGGCAGATAGGTAGATTTGGTTTCGCAGGACGCACTTTTAGTTGTTTGGTATCAATCCGCTCAGTAGTTGTTGAGAAATTCTAGGAAATTCTAATTTGTTTAGCTAAGATCCCGGCTACTTTGCGAATAATAACAAGCTCGTGTAGAGAACTGCAGAGCAGTGATTGGCTGCCAACCCTTCAACCAGGAAGTGTTGGCAGCCATCTTGGGGAAAAAAAACCTGAAAAACAAAACAAACGTGGTCTCCCGCACTTGTTTATACTAAAGCTCCTGCACTTTGACAGTTCCCACCCGTTGGAACCGGAATGTTTGCTTTTCCTTAAACCTACTGGTGGCCGCCAGTAGGTAGTTGTAGTTAGAACCTCCATAGGAACAGTGTTTTTTGACTTGCCTATATTTTTAGTGCCGTTTGATGAAACTTCACAATATTTTCCAAAAATGTGCCCTGGTGAATCTTGTTGTGCATGGAAAGTTTCAGAGCGATACATTGAGTTAAGAAAAATGGGGGTACAAAAAGTGTGTTTCCCACATTAATTGCCATAGGAGCTTTGAACACGACTACAGCCCGAACCGCTGAATGGAAGACACCGAATTTGGCAGATAGGTAGATTTGGTTTCGCAGGTCGCGCTTTTAGTTGTTTGGTGTCAATCCGCTCAGTAGTTGTTGAGAAATTCAAGGAAATTCTAATTTGTTTAGCTAAGATCCCGGCTACTTTGCGAATAATAACAAGCTCATGTAGAGAACTGCAGAGCTGTGATTGGCTGCCAACCCTTCAACCAGGAAGTGTTGGCAGCCATCTTGGGGAAAAAAAAACTGAAAAAAACAAAACAAACGTGGTCTCCCGCACTTGTTTATACTAAAGCTCCTGCACTTTGACAGTTCCCACCCGTTGGAACCGGAATGTTTGCTTTTTCTTGGGGAGAGCAATCAAAGTTCCCTTCAAGCAAAAGCAAACAGCTATGTCCCCGGGAACTGGCCCATCCGGCGGCTATAATTTAAACAGACACGGGAGATCACACTTGTTTTTATTATTTTGTCACCCATTCGCAGCTCTGTCGAGTTCTTGCTGCAAAAACTTTTTCAAAAGTGCTTTTTGGCCCTGTCAGCTCACAAAAAACATTTGAAAAAAAGAAAAGGGGGCAGGGCAGGTTTCCCCTAACCCCCTAATTATGCTCCTGGGGTACCCCTGAAATCACGGACCATCTTATGAGTGATGTAATATGTGAGGTCATAATCAGTGCATTGCAGGGGCGTAAGTTATAGCTAGCTCAGGTACCTATAACTGCTGAATTTCAATGGCAGATTGCGCTTTCAGTTGTTTGGTGTCAAACTGTTCAGTAGTTGTTGAGAAATTTAAGGAAACTCAAACTTGTTTATCTATGATCGCGGATAATTTGCAAATATCAACAAGCTTGTGCACCGAACTGAGAGTTCTGATTGGCTGCCAACACCTCAACAAGGAAGTGTTGGCAGTCACCTAGGGACCCAAAAAAAATGTGAAATAAAAGAAAAGGGGGCAGGGCAGGAATACCCTGACACCCAAGTCTTGTTCCTTTTTAAAAAAATGTTGTCCCAAATTTGCGAAATCATGGCTCATATTTCTTTGATGGCAGAGGGACGCACAGACACCCTCCCCCATTAAATATTAGATAAAGACCAGGGCCACTGGAATTAGGTGATTGTGCAGTCATAGCGATTTTGGTATAATAATAGATTTGGCACATTTGCCACATAATCTACCATCTGCCACATAATCTGCAAATTTTAACAAAAAATTGGTGTTTCTAGCTCTAATGGTTCAATGGTTACTATACATGCAGCGAAGTACATTGCTGCGCAGTGCAAGGCTCTTTGCAAGGATTGATTAGTTAAATTGTTGTTGCTTATTGCTATATTTGGGTTTTAAACTGGTACGAATGAGGTACAACCAATGCCCAGACAATGTTCTCAAGTTTTAAAATGAGAAAATAATGAAGTAATACTATAATAAAATGTGCTACATTCTGCTGTGTAATTTGCGTTCTTTTGCTGCATAATTAACTGAACACTGCCACATAATTTGGCTCTCCCTTGCCGCATAATTCCAGTGGCCCTGATAAAGACGCACGAGGAACAATCACATTGCCAAAACGCACACAATGTCACTGGTGACATTCCCTTGTGCTCCATTGAGCAGCTGCAGTGCAGAATACGTACTGGATGTTTACCCAAGGAGGGAGCACTAAGTAATTAACCAGTAGAAAGTACTTTACTTGGATCGATTTTTTTTGCAAAACTGTGGATTATTTTTGGATAAAGGGACAGGTGAAGTTGCATTGTGGCCCAGTCACTGACATAGCTACTGACACACACACACAGACACTTAGACACCCACGCACACACTTAGGCACTCACATACCCACTGACAGACCCACTACGACACTAATTCAACCACTCACAGCCCCACTCAGACACTTGCATGCCCACTCACAGACACACTCACACACCCACTCACAGACCTACTGAGGCACTCTCACACGCACTCATAGACCCACTGAGACACTCAAGAACCGACTCACAGATGCACTCAGACACTCTCACACCAACTTACAAACCCATTCAGGCCCTCATGTACCCACTCGCAGAACCACTGAGACACTGTCACCACCACACACAGATCCATTCAGACACTCATGCACCCACTCAAGGACCCACTCAGACATGTACACCCACTCACAGACCCACTCAGAAATGCATGCACCCACTCACAGACCCACTCATACTCTCTAACAACCACTCACAAACCTACTCAGAGACTCGTGCACCCACTCACAGATACATTCAGACTCTCAAGCACTCACTCACAGACTGACTCCCACCCTCATGGACAGCAAAACACACAAGATGATGGACGGAATGTTGCACAATGGCAAAACATTCACCCCCAGTCACAGATCTGGGTTTAATCCATCGTTATTTTGCTCACCACACCACCCCAGTTCAGACATGGCCATTTGCAAATCAGTCTTGACCCTGTGCCTCATGGGAACAATCCAGCCCGAACTGCCAAGCCATGTCTTCCCTGGACCAGAATCAAGCATCCTAGGACCGGTTTCTGGCTATCAGCCGTCATCAGCCAGGATAGCTTGACTCCAGTGGCGTAGTGAGCACGGGACCCACGTCTGGGCATACTCTTCCCACATAGGGTGAACAGCAAAACACACAAGATGATGGACGGAATGTTGCACAATGGCAAAACATTCACCCCCAGTCACAGATCTGGGTTTAATCCATCGTTATTTTGCTCACCACACCACCCCAGTTCAAACATGGCCATTTGCAAATCAGTCTTGACCCTGTGCCTCATGGGAACAGTCCAGCCCGAACTGCCAAGCCATGTCTTCCCTGGACCAGAATCAAGCATCCTAGGACCGGTTTCTGGCTATCAGCCGTCATCAGCCAGGATAGCTTGACTCCAGTGGCGTAGTGAGCACGGGACCCACGTCTGGGCATACCCTTCCCCCATAGGGTGAACAGCAAAACACACAAGATGATGGACGGAATGTTGCACAATGGCAAAACATTCACCCCCAGTCACAGATCTGGGTTTAATCCATCGTTATTTTGCTCACCACACCACCCCAGTTCAGACATGGCCATTTGCAAATCAGTCTTGACCCTGTGCCTCATGGGAACAGTCCAGCCCAAACTGCCAAGCCATGTCTTCCCTGGACCAGAATCAAGCATCCTAGGACCGGTTTCTGGCTATCAGCCTTCATCAGCCAGGATAGCTTGACTCCAGTGGCGTAGTGAGCACGGGACCCACGTCTGGGCATACCCTTCCCATATAGGGTGAACAGCAAAACACACAAGATGATGGACGGAATGTTGCACAATGGCAAAACATTCACCCCCAGTCACAGATCTGGGTTTAATCCATCGTTATTTTGCTCACCACACCACCCCAGTTCAGACATGGCCATTTGCAAATCAGTCTTGACCCTGTGCCTCATGGGAACAGTCCAGCCCGAACTGCCAAGCCATGTCTTCCCTGGACCAGAATCAAGCATCCTAGGACCGGTTTCTGGCTATCAGCCGTCATCAGCCAGGATAGCTTGACTCCAGTGACGTAGTGAGCACGGGACCCACGTCTGGGCATACCCTTCCTACATAGGGTGAACAGCAAAACACACAAGATGATGGACGGAATGTTGCACAATGGCAAAACATTCACCCCCAGTCACAGATCTGGGTTTAATCCATTGTTATTTTGCTCACCACACCACCCCAGTTCAGACATGGCCATTTGCAAATCAGTCTTGACCCTGTGCCTCATGGGAACAGTCCAGCCCGAACTGCCAAGCCATGTCTTCCCTGGACCAGAATCAAGCATCCTAGGACCGGTTTCTGGCTATCAGCCGTCATCACCCAGGATAGCTTGACTCCAGTGGCGTAGTGAGCACGGGACCCACGTCTGGGCATACCCTTCCCACATAGGGTGAACAGCAAAACACACAAGATGATGGACGGAATGTTGCACAATGGCAAAACATTCACCCCCAGTCACAGATCTGGGTTTAATCCATCGTTATTTTGCTCACCACACCACCCCAGTTCAGACATGGCCATTTGCAAATCAGTCTTGACCCTGTGCCTCATGGGAACAGTCCAGCCCGAACTGCCAAGCCATGTCTTCCCTGGACCAGAATCAAGCATCCTAGGACCGGTTTCTGGCTATCAGCCGTCATCAGCCAGGATAGCTTGACTCCAGTGGCGTAGTGAGCACGGGACCCACGTCTGGGCATACCCTTCCCACATAGGGTGAACAGCAAAACACACAAGATAATGGACGGAATGTTGCACAATGGCAAAACATTCACCCCCAGTCACAGATCTGGGTTTAATCCATCGTTATTTTGCTCACCACACCACCCCAGTTCAGACATGGCCATTTGCAAATCAGTCTTGACCCTGTGCCTCATGGGAACAGTCCAGCCCGAACTGCCAAGCCATGTCTTCCCTGGACCAGAATCAAGCATCCTAGGACCGGTTTCTGGCTATCAGCCGTCATCAGCCAGGATAGCTTGACTCCAGTGGCGTAGTGAGCACGGGACCCACGTCTGGGCATACCCTTCCCACATAGGGTGAACAGCAAAACACACAAGATGATGGACGGAATGTTGCACAATGGCAAAACATTCACCCCCAGTCACAGATCTAGGTTTAATCCATCGTTATTTTGCTCACCACACCACCCCAGTTCAGACATGGCCATTTGCAAATCAGTCTTGACCCTGTGCCTCATGGGAACAGTCCAGCCCGAACTGCCAAGCCATGTCTTCCCTGGACCAGAATCAAGCATCCTAGGACCGGTTTCTGGCTATCAGCCGTCATCAGCCAGGATAGCTTGACTCCAGTGGCGTAGTGAGCACGGGACCCACGTCTGGGCATGCCCTTCCCACATAGGGTGAACAGCAAAACACACAAGATGATGGACGGAATGTTGCACAATGGCAAAACATTCACCCCCAGTCACAGATCTGGGTTTAATCCATCGTTATTTTGCTCACCACACCACCCCAGTTCAGACATGGCCATTTGCAAATCAGTCTTGACCCTGTGCCTCATGGGAACAGTCCAGCCCGAACTGCCAAGCCATGTCTTCCCTGGACCAGAATCAAGCATCCTAGGACCGGTTTCTGGCTATCAGCCGTCATCAGCCAGGATAGCTTGACTCCAGTGGCGTAGTGAGCACGGGACCCACGTCTGGGCATACCCTTCCCACATAGGGTGAACAGCAAAACACACAAGATAATGGACGGAATGTTGCACAATGGCAAAACATTCACCCCCAGTCACAGATCTGGGTTTAATCCATCGTTATTTTGCTCACCACACCACCCCAGTTCAGACATGGCCATTTGCAAATCAGTCTTGACCCTGTGCCTCATGGGAACAGTCCAGCCCGAACTGCCAAGCCATGTCTTCCCTGGACCAGAATCAAGCATCCTAGGACCGGTTTCTGGCTATCAGCCGTCATCAGCCAGGATAGCTTGACTCCAGTGGCGTAGTGAGCACGGGACCCACGTCTGGGCATACCCTTCCCACATAGGGTGAACAGCAAAACACACAAGATGATGGACGGAATGTTGCACAATGGCAAAACATTCACCCCCAGTCACAGATCTGGGTTTAATCCATCGTTATTTTGCTCACCACACCACCCCAGTTCAGACATGGCCATTTGCAAATCAGTCTTGACCCTGTGCCTCATGGGAACAGTCCAGCCCGAACTGCCAAGCCATGTCTTCCCTGGACCAGAATCAAGCATCCTAGGACCGGTTTCTGGCTATCAGCCGTCATCAGCCAGGATAGCTTGACTCCAGTGGCGTAGTGAGCACGGGACCCACGTCTGGGCATACCCTTCCCACATAGGGTGAACAGCAAAACACACAAGATGATGGACGGAATGTTGCACAATGGCAAAACATTCACCCCCAGTCACAGATCTGGGTTTAATCCATCGTTATTTTGCTCACCACACCACCCCAGTTCAGACATGGCCATTTGCAAATCAGTCTTGACCCTGTGCCTCATGGGAACAGTCCAGCCCGAACTGCCAAGCCATGTCTTCCCTGGACCAGAATCAAGCATCCTAGGACCGGTTTCTGGCTATCAGCCGTCATCAGCCAGGATAGCTTGACTCCAGTGGCGTAGTGAGCACGGGACCCACGTCTGGGCATGCCCTTCCCACATAGGGTGAACAGCAAAACACACAAGATGATGGACGGAATGTTGCACAATGGCAAAACATTCACCCCCAGTCACAGATCTGGGTTTAATCCATCGTTATTTTGCTCACCACACCACCCCAGTTCAGACATGGCCATTTGCAAATCAGTCTTGACCCTGTGCCTCATGGGAACAGTCCAGCCCGAACTGCCAAGCCATGTCTTCCCTGGACCAGAATCAAGCATCCTAGGACCGGTTTCTGGCTATCAGCCGTCATCAGCCAGGATAGCTTGACTCCAGTGGCGTAGTGAGCAAGGGACCCACGTCTGGGCATACCCTTCCCAAATAGGGTGAACAGCAAAACACACAAGATAATGGACGGAATGTTGCAAAATGGCAAAACATTCACCCCCAGTCACAGATCTGGGTTTAATCCATCGTTATTTTGCTCACCAAACCACCCCAGTTCAGACATGGCCATTTGCAAATCAGTCTTGACCCTGTGCCTCATGGGAACAGTCCAGCCCGAACTGCCAAGCCATGTCTTCCCTGGACCAGAATCAAGCATCCTAGGACCGGTTTCTGGCTATCAGCCGTCATCAGCCAGGATAGCTTGACTCCAGTGGCGTAGTGAGCACGGGACCCACGTCTGGGCATACCCTTCCCACATAGGGTGAACAGCAAAACACACAAGATGATGGACGGAATGTTGCACAATGGCAAAACATTCACCCCCAGTCACAGATCTGGGTTTAATCCATCGTTATTTTGCTCACCACACCACCCCAGTTCAGACATGGCCATTTGCAAATCAGTCTTGACCCTGTGCCTCATGGGAACAGTCCAGCCCGAACTGCCAAGCCATGTCTTCCCTGGACCAGAATCAAGCATCCTAGGACCGGTTTCTGGCTATCAGCCGTCATCAGCCAGGATAGCTTGACTCCAGTGGCGTAGTGAGCACGGGACCCACGTCTGGGCATACCCTTCCCACATAGGGTGAACAGCAAAACACACAAGATGATGGACGGAATGTTGCACAATGGCAAAACATTCACCCCCAGTCACAGATCTGGGTTTAATCCATCGTTATTTTGCTCACCACAGCACCCCAGTTCAGACATGGCCATTTGCAAATCAGTCTTGACCCTGTGCCTCATGGGAACAGTCCAGCCCGAACTGCCAAGCCATGTCTTCCCTGGACCAGAATCAAGCATCCTAGGACCAGTTTCTGGCTATCAGCCGTCATCAGCCAGGATAGCTTGACTCCAGTGGCGTAGTGAGCACGGGACCCACGTTTGGGCATACCCTTCCCACATAGGGTGAACAGCAAAACACACAAGATGATGGACGGAATGTTGCACAATGGCAAAACATTCACCCCCAGTCACAGATCTGGGTTTAATCCATCGTTATTTTGCTCACCACACCACCCCAGTTCAGACATGGCCATTTGCAAATCAGTCTTGATCCTGTGCCTCATGGGAACAGTCCAGCCCGAACTGCCAAGCCATGTCTTCCCTGGACCAGAATCAAGCATCCTAGGACCGGTTTCTGGCTATCAGCCGTCATCAGCCAGGATAGCTTGACTCCAGTGGCGTAGTGAGCACGGGACCCACGTCTGGGCATACCCTTCCCACATAGGGTGAACAGCAAAACACACAAGAAAAAGCCCGAAACCGGTCCTAGGATGCTTGTTTCCAGTCCAGGGAGGACCTGGCTTGGCAGTTCGGGCTGGACTGTTCCCATGTGGCACAGGGTCAAGACTGATTTGCATATGGCTGGGTTCAAACTGGAATGGCATGGTGAGCAAAAAAACGATGGATTTAGGCCCAGATCTCTGTACTGGGGTGAATGTATGACATTGTTCTGCATTCTGTCCATCAATTGTTGTTTTTGCATTTGTCACCCCGAGTGGGAAGGGTATGCTCAGACGTGAGTCCCGTGCTCTCCATGCCACTGGAATCAAGCTATCCTGGCTGACGAGGGCTGAGAGCCCGAAACCGGTCCTAGGATGCTTGTTTCCAGTCCAGGGAGGACCTGGCTTGGCAGTTCGGGCTGGACTGTTCCCATGGGGCACAGGGTCAAGACTGATTTGCATATGGCTGGGTTCAAACTGGAATGGCATGGTGAGCAAAAAAACGATGGATTTAGGCCCAGATCTCTGTACTGGGGTGAATGTATGACATTGTTCTGCATTCTGTCCATCAATTGTTGTTTTTGCATTTGTCACCCCGAGTGGGAAGGGTATGCTCAGACGTGAGTCCCGTGCTCTCCATGCCACTGGAATCAAGCTATCCTGGCTGACGAGGGCTGAAAGCCCGAAACCGGTCCTAGGATGCTTGTTTCCAGTCCAGGGAGGACCTGGCTTGGCAGTTCGGGCTGGACTGTTCCCATGGGGCACAGGGTCAAGACTGATTTGCATATGGCTAGGTTCAAACTGGAATGGCATGGTGAGCAAAAAAACGATGGATTTAGGCCCAGATCTCTGTACTGGGGTGAATGTATGACATTGTTCTGCATTCTGTCCATCAATTGTTGTTTTTGCATTTGTCACCCCGAGTGGGAAGGGTATGCTCAGACGTGAGTCCCGTGCTCTCCATGCCACTGGAATCAAGCTATTCTGGCTGACGAGGGCTGAAAGCCCGAAACCGGTCCTAGGATGCTTGTTTCCAGTCCAGGGAGGACCTGGCTTGGCAGTTCGGGCTGGACTGTTCCCATGGGGCACAGGGTCAAGACTGATTTGCATATGGCTGGGTTCAAACTGGAATGGCATGGTGAGCAAAAAAATGATGGATTTAGGCCCAGATCTCTGTACTGGGGTGAATGTATGACATTGTTCTGCATTCTGTCCATCTATTGTTGTTTTTGCATTTGTCACCCCGAGTGGGAAGGGTATGCTCAGACATGAGTCCCGTGCTCTCCATGCCACTGGAATCAAGCTATCCTGGCTGACGAGGGCTGAAAGCCCGAAACCGGTCCTAGGATGCTTGTTTCCAGTCCAGGGAGGACCTGGCTTGGCAGTTCGGGCTGGACTGTTCCCATGGGGCACAGGGTCAAGACTGATTTGCATATGGCTGGGTTCAAACTGGAATGGCATGGTGAGCAAAAAAACGATGGATTTAGGCCCAGATCTCTGTACTGGGGTGAATGTATGACATTGTTCTGCATTCTGTCCATCAATTGTTGTTTTTGCATTTGTCACCCCGAGTGGGAAGGATATGCTCAGACGTGAGTCCCGTGCTCTCCATGCCACTGGAATCAAGCTATCCTGGCTGACGAGGGCTGAAAGCCCGAAACCGGTCCTAGGATGCTTGTTTCCAGTCCAGGGAGGACCTGGCTTGGCAGTTCGGGCTGGACTGTTCCCATGGGGCACAGGGTCAAGACTGATTTGCATATGGCTGGGTTCAAACTGGAATGGCATGGTGAGCAAAAAAACGATGGATTTAGGCCCAGATCTCTGTACTGGGGTGAATGTATGACATTGTTCTGCATTCTGTCCATCAATTGTTGTTTTTGCATTTGTCACCCCGAGTGGGAAGGGTATGCTCAGACGTGAGTCCCGTGCTCTCCATGCCACTGGAATCAAGCTATCCTGGCTGACGAGGGCTGAAAGCCCGAAACCGGTCCTAGGATGCTTGTTTCCAGTCCAGGGAGGACCTGGCTTGGCAGTTCGGGCTGGACTGTTCCCATGGGGCACAGGGTCAAGACTGATTTGCATATGGCTGGGTTCAAACTGGAATGGCATGGTGAGCAAAAAAACGATGGATTTAGGCCCAGATCTCTGTACTGGGGTGAATGTATGACATTGTTCTGCATTCTGTCCATCAATTGTTGTTTTTGCATTTGTCACCCCGAGTGGGAAGGGTATGCTCAGACGTGAGTCCCGTGCTCTCCATGCCACTGGAATCAAGCTATTCTGGCTGACGAGGGCTGAAAGCCCGAAACCGGTCCTAGGATGCTTGTTTCCAGTCCAGGGAGGAACTGGCTTGGCAGTTCGGGCTGGACTGTTCCCATGGGGCACAGGGTCAAGACTGATTTGCAAATGGCTGGGTTCAAACTGGAATGGCATGGTGAGCAAAAAAATGATGGATTTAGGCCCAGATCTCTGTACTGGGGTGAATGTATGACATTGTTCTGCATTCTGTCCATCAATTGTTGTTTTTGCATTTGTCACCCCGAGTGGGAAGGGTATGCTCAGACATGAGTCCCGTGCTCTCCATGCCACTGGAATCAAGCTATCCTGGCTGACGAGGGCTGAAAGCCCGAAACCGGTCCTAGGATGCTTGTTTCCAGTCCAGGGAGGACCTGGCTTGGCAGTTCGGGCTGGACTGTTCCCATGGGGCACAGGGTCAAGACTGATTTGCATATGGCTGGGTTCAAACTGGAATGGCATGGTGAGCAAAAAAACGATGGATTTAGGCCCAGATCTCTGTACTGGGGTGAATGTATGACATTGTTCTGCATTCTGTCCATCAATTGTTGTTTTTGCATTTGTCACCCCGAGTGGGAAGGGTATGCTCAGACGTGAGTCCCGTGCTCTCCATGCCACTGGAATCAAACTATCCTGGCTGACGAGGGCTGAAAGCCCGAAACCGGTCCTAGGATGCTTGTTTCCAGTCCAGGGAGGACCTGGCTTGGCAGTTCGGGCTGGACTGTTCCCATGGGGCACAGGGTCAAGACTGATTTGCATATGGCTGGGTTCAAACTGGAATGGCATGGTGAGCAAAAAAACGATGGATTTAGGCCCAGATCTCTGTACTGGGGTGAATGTATGACATTGTTCTGCATTCTGTCCATCAATTGTTGTTTTTGCATTTGTCACCCCGAGTGGGAAGGGTATGCTCAGACGTGAGTCCCGTGCTCTCCATGCCACTGGAATCAAGCTATCCTGGCTGACGAGGGCTGAAAGCCGGAAACCGGTCCTAGGATGCTTGTTTCCAGTCCAGGGAGGACCTGGCTTGGCAGTTCGGGCTGGACTGTTCCCATGGGGCACAGGGTCAAGACTGATTTGCATATGGCTGGGTTCAAACTGGAATGGCATGGTGAGCAAAAAAACGATGGATTTAGGCCCAGATCTCTGTACTGGGGTGAATGTATGACATTGTTCTGCATTCTGTCCATCAATTGTTGTTTTTGCATTTCCCACCCTCATGGAGGCACTTGCAAACCCACTCAGACACTCTCACACCCACTCACATCCCACTTAGATACTAATTTACCCACTCACAGACCCACTCAGACACTCATACACCCCCTCATAGACCCACTCAGAGTCCTACTGAGACAGTTTCACATGCAACCATTCAGATACTAATGCACCCACTCACAGATGCACTCAGAGACCCTCATGACATGGTCAGTGACATCATTCATGACATCACTGATGACATCATCCACAGAGCCACTCATATCCCCATAAAACCTCTTATATACCCACTCCACCACAACCCCACACATACCCATTCACAGACCCAGATCAGTACTCACACAACCAATCACTCATCAATAGAGCCACTCACATGTCCACTCACTCATACAGCCACTCACACACCCAGTATCTCACCCATAGAGCCACTCATGCACCCACTCGCTCACCAAAACAGTCACTCACACATCCAAGTATACAGAAACTTACACACCTACCCATACACCCTTACAACCACTCACACATCCATACAGAAACTCACACAGCCTCTCACTCCATATAGATACTCACACACTCACCCTTAATGCCATTCACACTGCCACTCGCTCACAAATACAGCTACTCACACACCCACTCACTTACCCATACAGCCACTGACACAGCAACTCACTCACCCATACAACCACTAACACCCCCAAAGAACCACTTACATACCTATTCACACATCCATGCAACCACTCATTCATTCTTACAGCCACTCACAGATTCACTCTCCAATACAGCCACTCACTCACACCCAATTACTTATCTATACACACACTCAAATAGCTATTCACTCACCCATACAGCCACTCACACACCCACTGACACATCCACTCCCTCACTCACACAGCCACTCAGTCACCCTTACAGCCACTCACAGACCCACTTACGCACATATACAGTCCAATAAAGCCACTCACACAGCCACTCGCTCAACCAAACAGCTACTCACATACCCACTAAAACACTGATACAGACAGTCACACAGCCACTCAGATGAGCTATGTTAGGAATAGTATGACTAATTACTAGTACAGAAAGAATAGGAATTTAACTTATGCTATAGCTGACTATATCTTTAAGTCTCAAAAACATTTATGAAACACTAACACTCACTGGATGATGTCATCAGTGATGTCGTGTTAGGTGTCATCAGTGATGTCACTGACCATGTCATGAGTGATGTAATGTGTAAAGTCATAAGCAGTGCATTGTGGAGGCGTAAATTATAGTTAGCTCAGGTAACTATAATTGCTTAATTTATATGGTTTTGTACAAGTGAAATCTGAGCCTAACTATAACCTCCCTATAACCTTTGGCTTTAACAGTGAATTTCTATGTTTTTTGAAATTCCATTTCCTAACTGTAACATCCCTGTAGTAACCTAGGTGAATGTCTAAGTTTGTTTAAACTTTATTCCTAACTATAATGTCCCTGTAACCTTTATTTTTTCAGTGAATATATATATAACTATGTATATATATATATAAACAAACACATATATATTGATATATACATATTCACACCCACACATATATATATATACGTGGTGGAAGTGCATGAGGGTGCACAACGCAGCGCCCCCCGGCTGTGAGATGTTGTAATATGTGGTGGAAGTGCAAGAGGCTGCACAACGCGGTGCCCCCCGGCTGTGAGATATTGTGGCATTGGGGAGAGAGTAGCAGATTTACTGTGGAATGAGCTGGTTCTCTGAGATCTGAGAGGCACACCACCACCGATCCTGCCAGTGAAAGGAGAGAACAGCACAACGGCTGGCATTTGTCAGTGCATTATTGTGTGCATGGGCCAGTCACTGTACCAGGCTTGCGAAGTGGCTCTCCTTGTACCTACGGCAGGATTACCGGCACATTGGGCTGTACATCGGGGACCCTAGAAAAAAGAGAGAGAGGAGAGTACTTACTTGTGGAACTTTTCCAGTCCTCTTTCTGTGTCGATATCAGCTATCCAATGGGGTTCCTCCTGTCAGCATTTAACAAATCCCTGTGAACACTCAAAATTGAACTGTCGAGTATGAAGTTTGCACTGAAGAAGGCATTCGCCGAAACGCGTTTGCCAGGTGCTGCGAATAGAGGACTTGTTATCAGATGTGCCTAGTGGTGGTAATAAAGACCTTGCCGTGAGCCAACTCGAGCTGTGTCAGACCCGTTTTTATCTCAGAAATGGGATTGGATATATCTATCTATCTATCTATCTATCTATCTATCTATCTATCTATCTATCTATCTATCTATCTATCTATCTATATATATATATATATATATATATATATATATATATATATATATATATATATAAGATAGATAGATAGATAGATAGATAGATAGATAGATAGATAGATAGATAGATAGATAGATAGATAGATAGATAGATAGATAGATAGATAGATAGATAGATAGATAGATAGATAGATCCAAAATTCCAAGGGAAGCTGCAGTCACCGCCCACTGGGGCAAGGACTTCCATGTGTGGTACTGCGGCGAGTTGACTCTGGGCAGCGAGTCCGGAAAAGCTTCGCTTTTAAGTTGAAAGGAATGTCTCCACCAATCTCAGTGAGATGCTCCGTTTTTGAAAGTGGACAGTGCATTCAAATGAGCAAAGGCATCTGAGGAAGACACGGAGTACCGAAATGCATAATGCCGTTTGTTTATTGCTGAAATAAAAGAAGGTTGGAATCCAGCTTAACCGTGTGGGCTCTAGTCTTTCCTGCAGGGGAGGATCCTTGGTTTTGATGTTGTGTGAGCGGCCATTCGCGCCCCCATCCTCAAGAGTTCGGTGGACTGTGGCAAATGGTGGTGTGTCTCAAGGCCCTTGGGAAAAGCCGAATCACCGCATCTTGCAGCGAAATGCCAGGCCAGTAATTACTGGGTAATGACTGCATCGCAATGCCTGTGCTTACTTAAGCGGAGGTGTTCAGGCACACTGCAAGTATTGTTGGTTGGGTGAAGGTCAGGAAATCCAGCTCTCTTTCACTACCAGATCCAAAATTCCAAGGGAAGCTGCAGTCACCGCCCACTGGGGCAAAGACTTCCATGTGTGTTACTGCGGCGAGTGGACTCGGGGCAGCGAGTCTGGAAAATCTTCCCTTTAAAGTTGGAAGGAATGTCTCCACCAATCTCAGTAAGACGCTCCATTTTTGAAAGTGGACAGTGCATTCAAACGAGCAAAGGCATCTGAGGAAGGCACGGGGTGCTGAAATGCATAATGCCGTTTGTTTTTTACTGAAATAAAAGAAGGTTGGAATCCAGCTTCCCTGTGTGGGCTCTCGTCTTTCCTGCAGGGGAGGATCCTTGGTTTTGAAATATATATATATATACTGCAGCAACGAATGATGTGAAGACTTTATTGAAGACATTAGAAAAACTACTTAAAAACGAACTTTCCAAATGGTGGGAGAAAAAGTCATTAGAAACATATAGAGACGCTAATCGAGTACCTAGGGGGCTTCGTGTGCTTATTGCTCCCACATTTGAGAACCCCAACCCGAATATGCTACAAGAATGGGCGGTTAATAATCTACAAGCATCAATGAACATGATTAATATTTTAATCAAATATGCGGAAATTGATCGCAATGCCCTTCTAGCTGAAATTAATCGTATTAGTGGGTTGCTAGAAGCAACAGGTCAAACTGAGGCGATAAATAAAGGGAAACTTGACATTGACACACGAATGAAAAAATATGAGGAAGTGATAAAAGAAAGGAAGGCTTTTAAGTTTGCACGTGACCAGAATGATTACGCTACTGGCAGAATTTTTACATTCGCACGCAAGTATGACAACTACAAGAGACAAGCACTATCTGGAGGCGCCACACGTGATAAACAAATAACTTCAAGCAATGAGGCCCAAATCAGTGATATTGATTCGGATGTAGCATCGCTGACTACTAACAGTGACTCGGATGATGCTCAACCGGGTACATCGGTGCCTCCTTCATCAAATATTCCTAGCTTTTCTCTAGTAGATGAACTGAATTTTGTGAGCGAGGACCGGAGGTACGCCTTGCGCCCCCGCAAACCTCAATTCGTGCAAGGGGTACAGTCAACCAACGTAGGAGGGAGAGAAGGCTCAGGCACCGCCAAAACTTTTTCAAGAGGGAATTCGCGAAGAACCTGGAGGAAATGACAAGCGTCACGAAAAACACCGTGATTAATCTAACAGACACAGTATTATCCTCATCTGAGCTGCAACTCCTTTCCTTGGGCCTCTCCTTTTGCCCCAAACACCGTTTTTCCTACAACCAAACCAGAATCGATTTGTTCAAGTTTGTAAGAAAAATTAAATTAAAAAAATACTTTCAATTGAACACTTTCGAAGGCAATACTTCTGGCTCTACTAAGAAAATCAGCACTTCATCGGGACCTTTACAGGTCAAAGACATTCCTAATTTACAGGTGCTAATTGATCTTCATAATGAAGTTGAGGGCACGGAAGTCACAAAGGCAATTTCGGATACCATTTGCCCCAAGACTGCTTCTAGTCCTTTTCGTCCCACTTCAACGTTTCTTCCTCTTATGCCCAAAGATGCAGTCGATGTCTTCAGTGACCGTGTTATTACTGAGCTCAAGGCATTAAACAGGAAGATACCTTTTCAATCACGTAACAATGACTACCGCAATAAACAATACCATGCTTTGATTTCTAAATTGCAGAATAACTCCAACCTTGTTATCAAGAAGTCTGATAAGGGAGGCAATATAGTACTATGGTCGTGTTCTGACTATTTAGCGGAAGCTAAGCGACATCTCTCGGATACCTCATGTTATAGACATTCTTCTAAATTTGAAATGAAGTCTGCAGAAGAGATAACTCGCAAGAAAATCCTTCACTGGAAAAGAATTGGTCTTCTGTCCAAAGAGGAAATGAACTTTTTATGTATTGACCATCCGATCACTCCCATGCTGTATTTTTTACCAAAGGTCCATAAAAACAAGGTTCCTGTCCCTGGCCGTCCTATAATTTCTGCACAGGGCAGTATGAACGAAAACTTATCAAAATATGTTGACTTTTTCTTGCAGCCCCACATGACTTCACTACCATCGTTTATTAAAGATACCACAGATTTTTTAAATAAAGTTAGGAATATTGCATGGTATTCAGATTACCTATTAGTAGTGATGGACATTGAATCCCTTTATACTAGTATTGACCACAAACAAGGCATGAATGCTACAAAATCCTTTTTGGGTAATAGGGATATCAATATGCTAGAACATAATAACATGCTTATAGAAATGATTGAATTATGTCTGTCTACTAACTTTTTCCTTTTTCAGAATGACTACTTCCATCAGGTGCGCGGGGTGGCCATGGGGGCTTGTTTTTCCCCCAGTTACTCATGTCTTCATGTTGGCTGGTGGGAGAGCAATGTCCTCATGGTCACTCACGAGCACTGGTGGAATCATGTAGTCCATTATTGGCGGTATATTGATGATATTTTCCTGATTTGGAAGGGTTCTGAGGAGGATGCTAAGACTTTTGTTAAAGATATCAATGAAAATGATTTAAATCTTAAATTCACTGTTTCCATTGATAGTTCTTCTGTGGAATTTTTAGATGTCCTGATATATATTGATAATGATAAATTGTGTACCAAACTACATAGAAAAACAACTGCTGGTAATTCTATTCTCCACGCAACTAGTGCACATCCCAGGCATTTGATTAATAGCATACCTTATGGCGAATTTATTCGTATTCGAAGAATTTGCAGTTCTGAAATAGTTTCTACTGAGTGTCAGATGGCAGCTTTTGCTAGATTCTTGGAGAGGGGCTATAAAACTCATCTTTTGACCCTCGCCCTTAACAAGGCCAATAGTAAATCTAGGGTCAATCTATTGCAGTCCGTTACCAAAAATACCACTGCAATTTCAGAACCTTTGTTACAGCAAATACGCTTGATTACCACGTTCTGTACCCAAGAAAATGCTATTCGTAAGATAATTTATTCAGAATGGCCTATTGTTCTTACAGACAACATTCTTGGCCCTGTACTCCCTAGTCTCCCGTCTATTACTTTCAGAAAAGCCCCTTCAATGAGAGATGCCCTTGTGAGACCTATGATTGCTCCCAATGTTAAAGTCACTTGGCTAGACAAAAAAGGCTTTTTTAAGTGCAACTCTTGTCGAGCATGCACTTTTGCCACTAATAGCACACACTATAAAACAGCTTTTAGTGATAATGAGATAGCTATTAAAGAGTACCTAACCTGCCGTACAGAGTATGCTATATACAAACTCAAGTGCACTTGCAATCTAGAATATATAGGTAGCACCAAACTTCCTGTGCACAAGCGTATTCTTCAGCATGTAAGAGCTATAGTTAACTCTGACCAGAATTACCCAGTTGCCAGGCACTTTAAATCCGTTCATGATAACAAATTAAGGGATCTTAATTTTACAGTCATTGGGTCAGTTGCTAACCCCGGACGGGGTGGCAACCGTGACAAGCTTTTAAGACAACGGGAGTCCCATTTTATACTTGCTCTCCATACAAGAGTTCCCAATGGTCTTAACATGAATGAAGATTTGCATAACTTTTTATAATCGCTGTTTGTAGTTCATGGGCATCTTTTAGAGTCATTGTTTGTTATATTATATTGCACATGTCGATTCCACTCTTGAATGTTTTCCATCTGTTGCTTTGCTGCTATTGCTTATTTTATCTTATGTATTATACAGCGCTATTTGCACTGTTTGTTCACCAGCACCTTAGTTTTTAGATTCCTTACAGACTATTTATTACAGTGGTACCTTTTACATGATGGTTATTTATTAATGATGAATTTTTTACAAATATTTTCTAGACTTCTTTTTATCCTGGGATTTTAGCTATTTATGAAGTCCAGCAGTCTTTATTGTTGCACTGATATTGTTGAAATCTTTTTATATAGATTTTTACCTTGTCACCATTTGTTTTATCCTTTTGGAATATTTCAGTGATTCTTTAATTGGTGACACTTTTAGATTTTTTTTTTTGGTCTAGTTATTTATATTTGAGTGTGTTATTTGCCTGTCCCAACATTTTATTGGGAATGGGTGGCTATAACCGCTTGTCTTTCATACTCAACTACCTCATTGTATATATGTGTACCCCTCAATAATGCTTTGTTCTTATTTTTTGTGAATACCCGCAGTTGGTCAAATCAAATGAAATTATTATTCATTGCATTTTATGAGTTGGTTGCAATCAATCATGACGGGACACTGGTCTTTGTTTTGTTGGTTTTTTCGTATATCTAGGTATTCACTGAGGCGGCTAAATTGCACTATGTATTAATTATGTTTACCGCCAAGTTTTTACCTATCTACATATATTTGTTGGATATTATTCTACCTGCACACCCTCTCACATGTGTATATATTTATATATTTGCTTCATTTGTTATTTACTGACCTTGCTTTTAGGGTGTTTTTTGGACATTTCCAGACATTTCCGATTAGTCTGTTTTTCATTTTCATTACACTTTGGTGCTGTCTCTCTATTTATTTCGTAATCAAGTTGCGACGCATCATGTGACCAAGCTCCCTGCGAGGAGCAAAACGCGTCATGGAGGACACTTGTCCTATGATTGCCATTGACTTATTGATTGGATTAATAAATACCTGCTTCACCCGCTAACTGTTGTGGGACTTTGTGACTTTTTCACGGAGGAGAGAGGTCCGCACCTTCATTTTTCTGCTCAGGAGAAGAGCAGAGAGGGACTATTTCTATATATGTATATATATATATATATATATTCACTGAAAAAACATATGTTTCAGGGACGTTATAGTTAGAAATTAGCATTTAAAAAACAGGCTGAACCGTGATGCACTGTCGAGTGCATCTTGAGAAGCTTCGGCGTTGGTTGGTTAAAATTATGCCCCAGGTGCCGTCCCGTGCAAGATGCACCATCTCGAAGGAATGAGAGGCTGAGGGAGAGTAACCTTCCTGCTCCGGTTTCCAGCACAGTGCGTCTTGATGAAAAGTGCCAGCTCCCATCACATCCAAGGATTCTAACTGACTCTCTGAAATCTGTACGCATTGGAACCTACTATAGGTGTTCAATGAACGCTTGATGTGACTACACATCCCAGCATGCTGTATGAAAAAATCAAAATAGCAGTTGAACCCATGAGGGATTTTTCAACCAATCAGCATACAGTATAAAGAGCACTCCAATGCGTACAGGAGAAATGCCTCTGATGAAGTGGTACGTTGGCCACAGAAACACGTTAGGCAATACAACAAACTTGGATGGCTGGGACGGGCTGAACCGTGATGCCGAATGGCAGACGCACTGGCGAGTGCATCTTGAGAAGCTTTGGCATTTGTTGGATAAAAAAAAAATATAGATATATATATATATATATTATCTACTGGCGGTCGCCAGTAGATAGTTATAGTTACAACCTAGTTTCCATAGGAAATCTGAAAATTCTATTTTGAATAACTTTGGCGCCGGTTGACGAATCCTCGCGAAATTTTCAAAACTAATGGGGCGCTCCGCTCAGCTCCTACCCTGAAAGTCTCGGGGTGATTCGTCAAGCGGGGGCCGAGAAAAAAGGGGGGTCCCAAAACACGTTTTCCCCATGCATTTTTCCATAGGACCTTTAGACACAGCTACAGCCCGAACGGCTGACAGAATTACTTGAAATTTGGCAGAGAGGTAGCCATAAGGTCAAGGAAGTGCCTTTTGGAGGTCTGGTGTAAATCTGTTCAGTATTTCCTGAGAAAATAGCATTTAAAAGCATATCAATATCTATACGCGCGCACCGTGCGCGCACTGTGCGCGCACCCTGCCGTGCGCGAGCGCAATTCTGATTGGTTGTTAGATGTCGGTAACCATTCGAATCGGTCGAAACCAGGAAGTGTCGGCTGCCATTTTTTCTCTCGCAGTCTGAGGGGGTTAAACAAAAAATGGGCAGAACGTGAAAAGGGGGCAGAGTGGACAGTTCCTGACCCCCTAGCCTTGGTCAGGGGGTCACAGAATGACCCCCAAGGGAGAAAACATTTTTTTTATTTTTAAAAATCGCGAGGTGCGCGCACCCTGCGCGCACGGCACGCACTGCGAACCGTGGGTGCTCGGTCCGCGAAGCGCACCGAGAGCCCACAGCGCGTGCACGGTGCGCGAAGCGCACCGTGCGCGCAGGGTGCGCGCACCTCGCAATTTAAAAAAAATAAATAAATTGCACGGTGCGCGCACAGTGAAAAACATGAAAAAAAAGAAAAAAATAAGTACATAACTTAGCATTTAAAAAACCGTACAAATTCACTGAAAAAACCATAGGTTTCACACACGTTATAGTTACGAATTAGCATTTAAAAAACCTTGCAAATTCACTTAAAAAACCATAGAGGTTTCACATATGTTATAGTTAGCTGGACATTTCACTCGTAAAAAACCAATGAAATTCCCCCGTTATAGTTACTGCAGGCAACTATAACTCACGCGACCGCAATCCTCTGCTGATGACGTCAGATATTACATCACTGTATTTAGACACTTATTTACCCATGTCTTCTTCCATTAATCTTTAGCTATACATATATTACAAATATTTATTTTTCATAAAGACACATATGTCATCAGTGATGTAATATCTGACGTCATCAGCAGAGGACTGCGGTCGCGTGAGTTATAGTTGCCTGCAGTAACTATAACGGGGGAATTTCATTGGTTTTTTACGAGTGAAATGTCCAGCTAACTATAACATGTGTGAAACCTATGGTTTTTTAAGTGAATTTGCAAGGTTTTTTAAATGCTAATTCGTAACTATAACGTGTGTGAAACCTATGGTTTTTTCAGTGAATATATATATATATATATATATTCACTGAAAAAACCATAGGTTTCACACATGTTATAGTTAGCGGAAATTTTACTGATAAAAAACCAATGAAATTCCCCCGTTATAGTTAGTGCAGGCAACTATAACTCACGCGACCGCAATCCTCTGCTGATGCTAATACTGTATTTAGACACTTATTTGCCCATGTCTTCTTCCATAAATTTTTAGCTATACATATATTACAAATATTTTTTTTTCATAAAGACACATATGTCATCAGCAGAAGATTGCGGTCGCGTGAGTTATAGTTGCCTGCACTAACTATAACGGGGGAATTTCATTGGTTTTTTATCAGTAAAATTTCCGCTAACTATAACATGTGTGAAACCTATGGTTTTTTCAGTGAATTTGCAAGGTTTTTTAAATGCTAATTCCTAACTATAACGTGTGTGAAACCTATGGTTTTTTCAGTGAATTTGTACGGTTTTTTAAATGCTAAGTTACTTTACGCCATTCGTGGCGTGCGCGCCCACTTAACGCAGTTCGTTCCGTGCGCGCACGGTGCGCTTCGCGCACCGCGCGCCCACTTTACGCAGTTAGTGCCGTGCACGCACGGTGGGCACACGGTGCGCTACGCGCACCGCGTGTCCACGTTACGCTAGATGGGCCATGTACGCACGATGCGCTTCGCGCACCGTGCGCACATGGAGGACATATGATGCACTTCGTTTTGAAAGGTAATATTTTTATTTTTCGCACCACATATAAGCCATGCACAAATGGTGCCCTTCGGGCACCATTAACACATGGGGTGGGGTGAGTGTGGATATTTTTTTTTTTTATATATTTTTTTACCGTACGCGTACGGTAAGCGTAATCGGCGAAATTAGCGAAAAAATAAAAATTCCGTTTTTGGCCTTGGGGGATCTTTGGGGACTCCCTCAACATGGCTAGGTGTTTTGGAGCTGTCCAAACAGCCCCTTTACATGTTTTTGGTCTTTGTATTTTAATCATCACTCTCAGTGCGAGAGAGAAAATGGCGGCCGCCGCTTCCTGGTTTTGGCCGATTCGAATGTTTACTAAGATCTAAGAGCCAATCAGAATCGCGCTCGCGCACGCCACCGTACGCGTACGGTAAGCGTACCGTAAGCGCACCGTAAGCTGGCTCAGATATATATATTGATTTAAAGGCTATTTTCTCAGAATCTACTGAACAGATTTACACCAAACCTACAAAAGGCACTTCCTTGACCTGAGGACTACCTCTCTGCCAAATTTCTAGTAATTCTGTTCAGCCGTTCGGGCTGTAGCTGTGTCTAAAGGTCCTATGGAAAAATGCATGGGAAAAACGCGTTTTGGGACCCCCCTTTTATCTCAGCCCCCGCTTGACGAATCCCCCCGAGACTTTCAGGGTAGGAGTGGAGCGTAGCGCCCCACCTATTTTGAAAAATTCGCGAGGATTCGTCGACCGGCGCCAAAGTTATTCAAAATAAAATGTTGCGGATTTCCTATGGAAACGTGGTCCTAACTATAACTACCTACTGGCGACCGCCAGTAGGTAATATATATATATATATATATATATATATATATATATATATATATATTCACTGAAAAAACCATAGGTTTTCGAGACGTTATAGTTAGGAATTAGCATTTAAAAAAACCTTTGAAATTCACTAAAAAAACATAGGTTTTAGGGACGGTATAGTTAGTTGAACATTTGACTCATATAAAACCAGGGAAATTCGCCTGTTATAGTAAGTTGAGCTAACTATAACTCGCGCACCCGCAATGCACTGCTGATGATGTCACATATTACATCACTCATGACATGGTCAGTGACATCACTCATGACATCTCAAATTACATCACTGATGACATCACTAATGACATCATCCAGTGAATGTGTGTTTCTATAAAATGTAAGCATGTTTTATATATATATTGCAAGGTGTATTGAAGAATGAATGCATTTACAAGTGCCTAAAGGAATTATTTCGTATGTATGTGACTGACTGTATAAGTGAGTGATTGAACGTGTCTTACTGAATGCATGGGTCACTGACTAAACTGTGTAAAAGTCTGTATTAGTTTCTCCATTGGTGTGTAAGCAACTGCATGGGTTGCTGAATACCTACAAGAGTGTCTATAAAGGTTATTGATTTGTTGTCTGAGTATCTGTATGGGTCCCTGAGTGTCTGTGTGGGTGGGTGGGTGTATGAGTCTGTGCATAGATGTCTGAGTGGGTGATTCAGTGGTTGTATGGATTAAAAAGTGCATCTGGAAAGGGCTGTATGGGTGAGTTAGTGAGTCTATGGGTGTGTTGGTGAGTGACTATATGTCTCAGTGGTATATCTGTGACTAACTACATATGTTTTAAGCCACTATATGTGAGTGTTGGATTATATAAATCAGTATACATGAGACTAAGTTATTTCAAGAGTGGGTGTATAAATAAGTGTCTGCTTCTAGCAGTGATTGTATAAGACAGTAAATATGTGTTATTATCTGTATAAATAAGTGATGTGGTATGTCTAAAAATAACGAAGTTGGTATGTATAACTGTATACATGATTAAATGGGTATGTGATTCATTCTTTGTATTACTGACTAGGCGTGTGAGTAACTCTATGGATGAGTAGCAGCGTATGACTGCATGTATAGATGTATGAGTGCTTATCATAGTACTCTTGAACATGTATAAGTGACTGGATGTGTGTGTAGACCTAGGAAATAGTGAGTGCTATGTAGTATATGGCATTCTTCTGTGCATGGTTTAAAAAATAGTAGTCAGTTTTTTAGAATGGGTGTATCAAAGTTCATATTAGAGCATCAGTATGTGCATCAGATTGTCACGTGGATGATGTAATGAGTGATGTCATCAGCTATGTCATCAGTGATGTCATCAGTGATGTCACTGACCATGTCATGAGTGATGAAATATGTGACATCATCAGCAGTGCAATGCGGGTGCGCGAGTTATAGTTAGCTCAACTAACTATAATAGGCGAATTTCTTTGGTTTTATATGAGTCAAATGTTCAACTAATTATAACGTCCCTGAAACCTATGGTTTTTTTAGTGAATTTCAAAGGTTTTTTAAATGCTAATTCCTAACTATAACGTCTGTAAAACCTATGGTTTTTTCAGTGAATTTCAAAGGTTTTTTAAATATTAATTTCATATTTTAATATTTATAAAACCTATATTTTTTCTACTATATTTTTAAATATTTTGGAACTGTATTATACTTCTTGTTTTTAACTTTAAAAATCATGTAATGTTTTATATCTTCCCCCAAAAATATGTATATATATATTTTTTTTAGATGAAACTGCACTCCCATACCAGTAGCGTACCAAGCTCCATCACCACACAAATCCTATCCGCCATATTGCTAAACTCGTAAATGATGCGCATTTCGTATCCGACGAGTTCGTGGCACCGCGCCCCACGTAACATCATATACGCATGAAGTCACCCCAGGTACTACTTCGGTATCCGACGGGTACGCAGTACCAAGCCACGCGTTACGTCATGTACGTATGGGGTCGCGCCTGCTGCGCGTTGCGTTGTCCATGAGTACACGCTGCCAGGTCCTGTGTTACGTCACAGACGTATAGTATCGCGCCGGGTACGCCATTCCCTTTTTTTTGTCTCAAAAGTATATCTAAATAACTTTAAACAGTATATGAGAGCACGCGAAAATCTAAATTATTTAAAACTTTTATATATTTCTAACTGTAATAAACTTATATTATGATAAACATATTTTGTCAAAATCGCGTCGGGTGCGGCCTCCTTGTGCGCTCGGTGCGCGATTGCCATGTGACCTTAAAAAAAGCATTTGATTGGTTCATAACATTTCCCATTGTAACAGTTGTACGACCCCACCCATTTTACTCATTCTCTCTACAGCTTTTGATGAGAGACACCTCTTGTGCTTAGAAAGCTTTTTTGAAAAGTGTTTTCCTGTATACACATATCTTATACTACACACAACATGCAACGATCATCTTGATCAATATTCATGCTCTGTAGCCTTCCACGTGTGATTGCCATGCATCTCAAACGTTCCATCAAAAAACAAATATGTGTTACACGATGCTCTTGGTGTGTGTGTCTGCACACTATTGTGCTGCCTTTCGGCCTGGGTATTGCTGGCTCTAAGGAGCTTCATCAGCCATGGGCAGACTGCACATCCTAGATCACATACCATCTCATTAACGATAGTTTCCGCCCTCCCGACACATGCTACACTAATCTAAATTGCACACTCTGCGAGGTCAAAACTACAAAAGATACACACATAAGTACACTTCCTGGCCAGGCAGGAACTGAACAATGCCCAAGTCCCCGGAATAATTATTCACACCCATACGCTGACCTGGCATACGCAAGCCTAGCCCACTTTGCGTACGTATAAATAGGATAACCGCGATGCCACAGGTCCCTCTTCTTCCACACTAACTCAGATGATTTGCCGCATCCACCTCGCATATCACAATGCGCAATAAAAAAAAGAAATGGATCCATGAGGTGTACTCCATCCTGGCAATCAACACGGGCTCTAAATTGTGAGCCCTACTGCTCGTCGTCTACGAAAGGAATCCATGAGGTGTACACTCTCCTGCAATCAACACTCCATCTGAATTGTAAACACTGCTGCCCGTAGTGTTTGCTCACACAACAATGACAGCAGGTAAGCAGAGCGGCCTGGGTGCACAGGGCCTCCAATTGAGCGTGCTGTGGCGAGAGGGGTGGGGTGCTTCAGTCTAGCTGCGCAGGTCCGAACAAAGAATATGGCCATGTATTATGATGTGATCTTTGACCTCATTCAGTCACATCTCTGTCTCATTTTAAAGACCTGCTATACCATAAGGTAGGCCTGAACCTACGGGCAGTGCTGCCCTACAGACACCTGTTGAGGGTGGTTCTGCCGTAGGGGTGGGGTGCATCACCCTGAGTGCGCACGTGCGAAAAAGCTATGTTGCCGTGTGTAATGATGTGATCTCTGACCTCATTCAGTCACATCGGCCAAAAATACCCACAATTTATGAACTCTCTTTGGGGAAGGAAGCCACTGGGCTGCTACTTAGACAACTGGAACCCAGTTATTATAAGAAGGTGCGGTTTAAAGTGATCTTTAGTGCATGGAGAGTTTGGAAGCAGGTCTCTAAATTCATGGCAATTCCTAGAATTTCTAGATACACCCCCCTATGGCGCTCACAATTACTGCCCTGTTCTGCGAATGATGATATGGGCAAAAAGTGGGAAAAATACGGGATACGAACAATTTGGGACTTTTGCGGGGGAGAACTAGACTTTCAATTCTCTAGGCTACAGCGGGTGTTTGGTATTTCAGAAAATCAATGCTTAAATTTATCCAGATTAAGAATATTCTTACCATATGGCGGCCCAAGATTAAGCTCGATAAAATACCTCTTTTGGAAGTGGTTGCTAGGGATACGTGCAGAATAAGAGACTTCTATAAAGTGCTTCTTGACAAAAGCCAAGATGACTTGGAAAAAACGGAAGCATCTTGGGCAATTAAACTGGGAAACCCTGATGTCGATATTTATATGAGTCTTTTCCTATCTTCAAAAATGTTGCTATCCTCAAATTTAAAAGCACAAATCTATAAAACATTATTTAATCTTTATTTTACCCCTGCTAAACTTTATTTATGGGGGAAAAGGGTAGATGATAAGTGCCCCAGATGTGGGGTAGGACCTGCCACTCTGATTCATATGCTGTATGAATGTGAGAGACTGGCTCCACTGAAAGAAGGGCTTTTAGGTTTTTGGGAGGCCCGGTTCGGCCACAGCTTAAAAATAACTCCTACTCTCCTGGTGCTTGGTTATGATAGCACGTTGGGCCTTGATACGGAACAAGAATATGGTCTGTTTCTGGGGGCAGCAGTATATAGAATATTACTTGCTGCAAGATGGAAAGATACCGAGCCACCAAGTTTTCACATGTGGCTTGCTAGGCTCCTCGGAATTTATAAACAAGAGTTGTCCATATATTCATGCCGTGGCAGACAGGCTAAAGCCCGGGGGAGAAAGATCTGGGCACATATGGAGGAGTGGAGTAGAGGGGTGTGGACTGAGTAATGGGGGAGTGGGGCCGTGATCCGTCCAGTTTGTATATAGTAGAATCCTGTGTAAGCTGGAATGAAGATTCTGCTGCTCTGATTGATTTGATTCTTTCAATGTAATCTCCATTGGTTATGCCTCGCAAACTTGGGAATATGTATTTGTTTTTTGTTTTTTTCTCTCCTTTTTTTTTTTCTTCCCTTTGTCTCCTTTTTCTTTGACTATGTATGAACTTGTATTTATATTTTCTGGATATGTTTAATAAAAAATAATTAAAAAATACAAATAAAAAAAGGAATACTACACAGAGCACATGACTTTACAGCAATGAGCTCATAGTTTCATCCACGAGTCTTGACACCGGTAGGGGTAAGACTTTCGCTTCCCACTCCCTATATTGTATAAACGTAAACTAACACTTCTTCCACAAATATGCTACAGCGCCCAGAGCACATCACTTTACAGCAATGAGCTCACAATTTAGGCTCACAGTTTAATCCCGAGTCTTCACACCAGTAGGGATGAGTAGTTCGCTTCCCACTCCCTTTATATTATAAACGCATACTAACACTACTTACACACTTATACTACAGCGGCTAGTATCCTACACCGCCCAGAGCCTATCACTTTACAGCAATCAGCTCGGTTTCATCCCCAAGTCTTCACACCGGTAGGCGTAACTACTTCGCTTCCCGCTTCCGGTGTACTATCAACACACAGTAGCGGTCAGTAATTTGCTTCCCACTACTAACACATATATGCTACAAACACCAGACCACATCACTTTACAGCAATGACCTCACGGTTAAGACTCTCGGTTTCATACCCGAGTGTAGCACCATATCATATCACCACCATGCCACTCTGAGCAACACCGCACTTTCAGACCGTTAACAGTGATAACTACCTACTGTCGACCGCCAGTAGGTAATCCAGAACTAATTACAATAGTTCCTTGATTCTTTTAGCTTTAAAAATTCTCTCTATTACTGTCTTTCTACTTTTCCATATAAATAGTTTTTTTAATATTTAAGTACACATCGAAGTCAGAAATGCAACGTATTCTATCAACACACTTTCTAGAACATTCTACAACACGTGGAGGTTAAAATTTCATCAATTTTTTAAAACCGAACAATATTTTTTTACAACATTTTCTCGAACATTTAACGGCACGTGCAGGTTAAAAGTTCATGATTGTTTTCAGTTCGAACAGTGCCTTCCAAATGCAAGTAGCAAGTGTGGTTGAGTTGAGCAAATTTTATCCTATAATATGTACTATATAATGTACGTGCAAACTGCTTTTTCTTACCCAATCACAAACATACTTTTCCACAAAATGAATGTGCACCCTACTTTTAAAAAACAATGCTTTTCATCTCCCAATCAGGTACCATTTTGTATGCGTAAAGAAACTAGTTCCCCATCTTTAAACATATCTCTTATTCTACGAAGGAACATCTTTCCATACCTTCCAGCCATACCTTCAAAATGCTAGTGTGGATCGTAGGAGATAGCTATGTTTTCTGGTGCAAGAGGTATGCAGAACAGAGACCTATTGACTTAGACCTAGGTTTACAAAATGTGGACATTAAATGGTTTGGACAGAGAGGATTGAAGTGGCACCAATTGTTGCCTTTGGTTAAAACCTGTTTGCATCACCAACACCCTGACCTTATGATTGTGCACTGTGGTGGAAACGACCTAGGCACATTGACTGGGGTAGATTTGGAAATGCTTATGAAGGACACCTTTGGACAATTGATGTTACTTTTGCCTCAAACTGTATTTGTATATTCTAATATATGCCAAAGACAGAAGTGGAAATGGTCCAAACAATTTTGTCCTCAGATTGGAAAATCTCGGAAAAAAGTCAACAAAGTTGTCTCTACATACCTCAGAGACCAAAAAATGGGGTCCATATACAACAACAACATACATTTTTATATGGCGGATATATACAGAAGTGATGGAGTACACTTCACAGATCAGGGAAACCGAGTTTTCCTGAATAACTTGAAGCTGTGCATCCGCCCCTATAACTTACAACTTAGGCCCCCTATTTTAGGGCCAGATAACACCAACTCCCACACCCTCGCCCAAATTTATTCTCCACACAGCTGTGGCGCAGTGGCCAGACCATCTCACTTTGCAGCACAGACATCTCGCTTTGATCCCCAGCACTACTCACCTATAGAGGTGAGTAGTTTGCGCTCTACAAATACCATATTGATTTACCTTCGCACTCCCTATACAACACCACCTAAGCACCATACACAAGCTACAATGTTCTAAACAAAAGTTCATCCAAGTACCTATAACTACATGCTGACACTGCCTGCACAGATGTGGCACAGCAGCCAGAGCACATGACCACAGCTCATGACACACAGTTTGGGCTCACACTTTAATCCCCTACTCCTGCAGCAGCTCAGCTTAGCAACGTGAGACTCTAGACAATTCCTCACATATATTCCGTACCCCAGTACTTTCATACCAGTACGGGTCAGTAGTTCGTCCTAGTAGTTATAAACACATCCGCACACTACTTCCACAACTGTAGTGCAGCGGCCACGGCACATGACTTCACAGCATAAGAAACACAATTTGGGCTCAGGCCAGTCAGTCAAAGCTTTTATTTCGGTAAAATACCATAAAAAGACATAAATAATTATATACAATAAAACATGATTAAATAGACATTGCATAGGGTATAATCCATCAAAACATTAAAATTTTGTAGTAAAAAATATTGCACAGACAAATGAGGACAACATTTTTCCACATAAGAACATATTGTTAGAACTGTATCCAAGGCCCAAAGTGTTCTCACTACACCACAAGCTTCTATAGTAACAGTAGTAACAATACTAGGATCAAGAGAGTAGTGTGGCAAATAGCATATTTTTGGACCTGGTGAACCACATAGAAAGAAGATATTTGGCCATCACAAACACTATGGGCCCGATTCACAGAACTAACTTAAGACAAAATCCTAAACTTACTACCATTTTGGTATTCACAGAAGGCACTTACTCATTTTGGTATTCACAGAAGGCACTTACTCATTTCGGTATTCACAGAAGTTAGGACTCCTAACTTTAGGACTCCTAAATGCCTTCTGTGAATACCGAAAGTCTTAAAATTTGGTTTTTTCGCAGTTTAGTAGTAGTATAGTTAGGACTCCTAACTTTAGGACTCCTAAATGCCTTCTGTGAATACCGAAATTCTTAAAATTAGGATTTTTCTCAATTTAGTAGTCCTAAGTCTAAATTTAGGACTACTAAATTGAGAAAAATCCTAATTTTAAGACTTTCGGTATTCACAGAAGGCATTTAGGAGTCCTAAAGTTAGGAGTCCTAACTATACTACTACTAAACTGAGAAAAATCCTAATTTTAAGGCTTTCGGTAGTCACAGAAGGCATTTAGGAGTCCTAAAGTTAGGAGTCCTAAATTTAGGACTACTAAATTGAGAAAAATCCTAATTTTAAGAATTTCGGTATTCACAGAAGGCATTTAGGAGTCCTAAAGTTAGGAGTCCTAACTATACTACTACTAAACTGCGAAAAATCCTAATTTTAAGACTTTCGGTATTCACAGAAGGCATTTAGGAGTCATAAAGTTAGGACTCCTAACTTCTGTGAATACCGAAATGAGTAAGTGCCTTCTGTGAATACCAAAATGAGTAAGTGCCTTCTGTGAATACCAAACTGGTAGTAAGTTTAGGATTTTGTCTTAAGTTAGTTCTGTGAATCGGGCTCTATCAATGGGGTAGTGTCATACTTCAGAATTCTAAACACCTCCTGATAGTCCCTAAGACCTCTAGACTTGCAGAGCTGGATGATCCACTTCTTCCTTGCCTTGTTATATAGGGGGCAGAAAAGAACAACATGCAGCTCTGTTTCACAAATGTCAATACATACAGGACACGTGCTTAAGGGATCAGATGCATTAGACCATCTATATGTAAAGGCCCTCAATGGTAACGAACCGTGTCTAAACTGAATGTAAAGTTTCTTTGCCAAAGGGGGTTGGATAACATCCAAGAAAACTTCGAACTGGGGACTAATCTTAATGTCCAGAAAGGTGTCAGTAAGCCTACCCAGAGAGGAATGCAGTAAAACTTCCTTCCGATACAATTGTAGAGCCTCCCGCAATGATTTCTTAGATAGTGAGCGGAAAGTATACCCGAATGTAGGGGGCCCAAATTTTTAATTCGCTTCTATACAGATCACCAGGGATCCTGTCGAGCCCCGGAGCTTTCCCTACTGATAGGGTGCTAAGGGCCAACTCTATTTCTGGAAGGGAGAAGGAACGACTCACTGGATCTTCCTGGTCCATTTGATTCATTGCAGTATCAATAGACGGGGTTACCGGGTCAAATCCTCCCCTAGGGTTACTGAGAGAATAAAGGGGTTTAAAATGGGCAAGCCAGACCTCCTCGCTAAGATTGGGGATAATAGCGGGGCTACATACTGCCGTACCAGTTCGAACAATGTTCCAAAAAGCCCTCGAGTCACGATCTGCTAATGCTTGCTTCATATTTTGCCACCTTAGATCCTCCCACTCAGATTTTGCCTCCTTAATCAGATTTTTGTAAAAGGCCCTCGCAGCCTGGATACTAGACTTTGTACCCTTTTTTACCTCTTTAATCAGGGCAGTCTTGGCCAGCCTACAAGAACCATTGTACCAATGCTCAGGCCTTAAAGCCCTTGGCCTTGAGACAGTAGAACTGTAGAAAAAGCCAACCAGGCCGCCGAGGAGTTCCTTGTGAATATTCTGAAAATCTAGGAGATGGTTCTGCCGGATATCCCCGTTGGGGCTCAAAAGGTTTGAAACCGCCTCCAGGGCACGAGTGACACTGCTATATAAAGCTGCAAGCTTTATCTCGTCGGTCACAACCCTTGCCCACCTAATCCGTCTACCTCCTGCAGCTAGCACCAAGTTCTCACTATTTGATGGTGTTAGGCCCCGTGGGACTCCACTGCCACCAATATTATTTACCAGTTCCAGTGACAATAGGTTGTGATCACTGTCGACCCGCGGAATAACAGAAAAAGCTGCTAGATAGCCCCAAAATTCCACGTTTACCAGGATGTAGTCGGTAGTCGAACAACTCCCGGGTCTATTAAAGGTGAAGGAACCCGGTACATCAGGACAAAGTCTACCATTGCAAGCCCTCAAGGAATGTGCAATGGCAAGCTTGTTGATCTCAAGGGCTAGTGGGAGAAGACGTTTGGCAGGGTAGATGGTAAGATCTGGGATTTTATAGTTTTCGTCCTCATCACAAGTAGGAGAGGGGATCCCAAGGAGGGGTTCAAAGTGACAGTTAAAATCCGCACCTATTAATTTATGAGACGCAGGGGGAAGGGAATGTAATACATCATCTAGGGCACCCAGAATCGACAGACCCAGCTGTACCGGATAAGGACGCAGGTAGACATTTAGTACTACCAGCGAATAACCGGCAGGGAAGGTAAGTAACAGACACAAGATATCAGGGGACTTTGAATCTATGGGCTTTGCAGAGCAACCTAAGTGGGTTGCAACCCAAACAACTAACCCCCCCGAAGGTCTGCCCCTGGCACCTTGAACCGCAGGAACAGAAAAAGATACGTAGCCCGCCCTCACTGGAATGTGCCGTAGCCATGTTTCTTGGAATAGACAAATATCATAATTGTCCATTAGCTCTCCCCACTCAGGGTCGGAGAGTTTGGATTCCAATCCAGCCACATTCCAGGACCCTACTAAAGGTCTACGTGTAGGTGTGCGGAGGGAACTGGCCACCAGGGGAAGAGAGATGGGGGAACAGTGAGAAGCAATATGCTCAAGGGGGCCCAACTCAGGGCGCCCTTCCGTGGAGCTGTTGTTCAAAAGCAAAGAAGAGGTGGAAGTGAGGTCTCTCCCGGTACCAGGTACAGCCAAGGAGAGATCCGTCTCCACACCATGGCCATCCCTGCCCAAACTCCCCCCCGTATGCATGTGCCTTCCCTTGTTATGCCTCAGGAATGATGGTCAATCCACGGAACTGAGCACATCAAAGCGGTTGACAACCGGGATATTGAAGTAGGAGTTATGAGAGGGTTGATGGAAGTAGGGAAGTTCCACAGGGTTCAGAACATTAGGATGGGGGTAAAAATACCCCAAATGAGAAGTGTCAATGGATCCTAGTTTAGACTTCCCGCCCAGATCCAATATATGTCCGACTACTCTAGGGTCCCTAAAATTGATCAGGACACAATCCCCACCGATGTCCTTTGGTCGAGTCCCTAGCCAGCTAACCCTGCGAACAAAAAGGATCTCCCCTCTACCAACTCCATTCAATGGTCTATTTTTAGACAACCAGTGGATGACTTTATTTTTTAGTTCATAGTATGTTTCCCCCTTAGCATTTGTTAGTGGAGGAACTCCTGTAAGCACGATCACATAGGGTGCTGCCTCGGGAGGGAGCTGTACAAGGGGAGAGGAATCGGCCAGGCTCCGTGGAGCTGAATTCCCACCCATATTAGAGAGAAGCCTACCCCCACCAGGGCTCCGAGGAATATGATCCTTATTACTGTGGGACTGATCACATGCTGATGAAACAATAGAAACTCGGGGGATGATCGTTGGTGTAGGGGGACCAACAGAGAGAGAAGGGGCAGTTAGCAGCGCCAAAGGTGGCTGAGCTAAAACAGAAGGGGTGTGGTGCGAGGGGAAAATAGACTGACCCTGTGAAGTTGCAATATTAATCGTGGCTTGGGTACCAACACCCTCTATACTACCAGAGTTATGCAGTAGATCGTGATTTAGCTGCTTTTTCCCAATACCTTTGGTATTGATTAAAGATACCAACCTGTCGATTTTAGATGACAGGGTTTTTAAAAGAAGGTTTAGGGAGTGGTCTATATGCGACTGTAGGTCTATTAATAAATTAGAAGCCCAGACCGGTGGGTTAGAAATGGGAGGGTGTTGGGCCAGAACTGGAAGGGCAGGCCCAGCTGCAGGGGGGGCAGGATGTATGCTCCTTTTTTTGGTTTTCTGTTTTTTTTTCCTCTGCTTTACCTGCTTCTTGGGGGCCACTATAGAAACAAAAGACGATGATAATGGGCCGACTTCCGCTTGCTCAGACTCGTCTAATATCGCCTGTGCACAGGGTAGCTGGGTAAAGGAGGGCAACATAGATGACATAGCTTCCATGTCCACCTGATATAAAGACGAATCAGCCAAACCATCAGAAGGGGGTGCCATAGTAAATGCAGGGGTAATGGACAGCCGTCTTTCCGTGTTTTCAATGGCTGTAGCAACCACCCCAATTGTTTTCTGCAGCATTTTATCTATAGCTGTAAGACTTGGGAGCGGCGGATTTGAATTGGCTAGTTGTCTAGTCATAGGGCGACTCGATGGAGGTTTAGAGTGTTTCCCCATAGTTCAGGTGCAGCCTAACAAGCTGGTATAGTGCAGAAAAGAACCCCTATACAAAATATAGCTAAAAACTACACAGTATTTGTTAAAAGATAGAACACTCTATGCACAGCTTATGGCTGAGAGCTTACATATAAAAACAGAAGTCTAATGACCAGTGGAGATTAGAAGTCCAAACTAACCCAGTGTCCGCGACCAAGAGGTGTGGCCCAGCCCGGCCTCCTTCGGCCTATGACGGCCGTAGACGGCCCGCCCTTTGCCCGGGCTTAGCCCGGCGCCCACCCGCGCGCGTCCCGCGACGCGGAGGGAGCACCGATCTCTTATGCGCCTCCGGGCGCGTAGGTGTCGTGAATAAGCGCCGGGGCACCTGGGAGGTGTAGTTTGCACCGCTTCCAGGCCGCGGAATGGGATGGCGGCAGCGGCGAGCCTGTACCCAGCAGGGAGCACCAACTGAGCCTGCAGTGAAGGGAAAAGGGCAACAACAACAGCCCCGTCCAAAAGGCAGGTCACTCTGGCAGGGTTTCACGCTTTCCCACTCCACCGAGGGAGCACCGATCTCTTATGCGCCTCCGGGCGCGTAGGTGTCGTGAATAGGCGCCGGGGCACCTGGGAGGTGTAGTTTGCACCGCTTCCAGGCCGCGACATGGGATGGCGGCAGCGGCGAGCCTGTACCCAGCAGGGAGCACCAACTGAGCCTGCAGTGAAGGGAAAAGGGCAACAACAACAGCCCCGTCCAAAAGGCAGGTCACTCTGGCAGGGTTTCACGCTTTCCCCTTTAATCCCTGAGTCCCGCACCAGCTCACCTTACCCGCATCAGACTCTACCCAATACCTCACTTAATTTCCGTAGCCAACCACTTACACACCGGTAGGGGTAAATACTTCACTTCGCACCCTCTCTATAGCACACCCTAAACACCTCACAGAGGTTACAGTGCTCCTATCCTCCTATTTCCCACTTCTTTCCCCCTTTTCCCCCCTTTTTTACCTTACTCGCTTCCACGGAATCACAAAATGGTGGCCAACACTTCCTAGTTGCAACCGCTCGCAACCAATCAGCAACAAGCTTGTGCTGGTAACGCCTCAGCCAGTCAGATGGCAGAATTCCCAAATATCCATATCTGTAAATTTCTATATCTCTCAAAAACTACTGAACGAATTTACACCAAATAAACAAAAGCGTGCTTTCTAGACCAAGACCCTTCTCCCTGCCAAATTTGGGGTAATTCCGTTCACCCGTTCGACCTGTAGTCTTGTCTAAAGTTTCCTAGGGAAATTAAAATGGAGAAAACACGTTTTGGGACCCCCCTTTTCTCTCAGCCCCCCCTTGACGAATCACCCTCAAACTTTCAACATAGGAGCTGATCTCAACAAAAAATTAGTTTTTAAAATGTCGCGAAGATTTGTTAATCGGCGCCAAAGTTATTGCGAATAGAATGTTGCCATTTTCCTATAGTAACTAGGTCCTAACTATAACTACCTACTGGCTACTGTCAGTGGGTAATATATCTATATATATATATATTACCTACTGGCGGTCGCCAGTAGGTAGATATAGTTAGGACCTATTTTCCATAGGAAATCCGCAACATTCTATTTGAATATGGGTCAGGTACCTCTTCTACCTTTAGCGCGCTGGTACGAGCGCTCTGTTCGCTCTGCATTTTTAACTTTAGTTTTGCTTTGTGTCATTCTGGCTTTTATGGTTCCCCTGCTTTCAGCAGGACCTGGCCATAGACCCCCCCCTCCCTCTTACCGCACGTAATTCGAGCTAAAGCACCGTCACTTGGCGGGTCCGGGTTCCGTGGGTGGTCCGGGGTTGCAGCTTTAGGCGCCATCTTGCTTTGGGCTTTGGTGTTTGTTTGCGGGCGCCATCTTGGAGCGTATTGACGCTCGCTCGGCTCCAAGGAACGCCTATTTAAGGCGGACTCGGCATTGGGACTCTGGTCAGGTACCTCTTCTACCTTTAGCGCGCTGGTACGAGCGCTCTGTTCGCTCTGCATTTTTAACTTTAGTTTTGCTTTGTGTCATTCTGGCTTTTATGGTTCTCCTGCTTTCAGCAGGACCTGGGCATAGACCCCCCCCTCCCTCTTACCGCACGTAATTCGAACTAAAGCACCGTCACTTGGCGGGTCCGGGTTCCGTGGGTGGTCCGGGGTTGCAGCTTTAGGCGCCATCTTGCTTTGGGCTTTGGTGTTTGTTTGCGGGCGCCATCTTGGAGCGTATTGACGCTCGCTCGGCTCCAAGGAACGCCTATTTAAAGTCGTCCTCTCCCGCGCAGCGGGTACGCGCAGTGGACGCCGTCGCTTAGCCGGAGTCGTGCCTGAGTCCTGCCCGTCTGCGCCCGTCCGCGCTGAGGACGCGCAGGGCGCAGCGGGCACCTGGGGCCTTTGATAGTTGGTCTCGGCTCTGGTTACCATGCTGGTGTATTCTGGCGATACTCTGCGGGGTATAGGTCGGTCAAATGTGAGTTGTACCCTTCCCCCTATACATCCACTAGTGGGTCCCTTTCACTGTGCGTGTGGAAGGTGGTCTCTGGATCCCCCTACCCTGAGCTCACACGATAATCCTACGGTTGCTCTTAGTAGGAACCGTGCCGAGCATCCCCTTCGCATCTTCAGCCTGAATGCCAGGTCCCTGGTGCTGCATTATCAGGCCGTGTTTGACCTGATACAGGAAGAGGCCCCGGACATCGTAGCCATCACCGAGACGAGGTTGAAGGATGACGATGTGGCCATTATCAACCTGGCATTTCCTTCTGACTTTTCGGTTTTCACCCTTAACCGATCTACTAGGGGAGGGGGTATTGCGTTGGCCATGCGACCTGGCCTCGCTGGTAGCTGGTCTGGTCTGACCATTGCGGGATGCGAAAGTGCGGTGTTTAAGATCTCGGTCACCCCACATTTCACACTCTCAGGGTTGGTGGTTTATCGCCCCCCGGGGAGTGATGTGGCGTTTAGAGCGGCCTTCCCTGACGTGGTTAGCTCCTTGGTGGTAGGCTGCTCTAATTTCTCGATTTTGGGAGACCTCAACCTACATTTTGAGAACCTTACCTCCCCCTCGGTTAGCGGTATTCTTGCTGACCTGGAGGCCCTCCAACTGGTGCAAATGGTTCGACAGCCTACCCATACAGGCGGCCATACCTTAGATCCTTTTTTCTCCAATCTGACAGACGTGGCTGTCTCTGCCGTCACACCTCTTGGCTGGACGGACCACTCTTTGGTTACCATCTGTACCCCTTTGCCGGGAATGAGTACGGTTCCCCCGGCAAAGCTGGTTACAAGGCGGCAATGGAGTAAATTACGGCTGGAGGACCTACATCGTGTCCTCGCCGAGGAGCCTTTAGAACTCTCAAGGCTGGTTGACTCGGGTTACGAGAAGTTCTGCTCCTGGGTCTCCAAGGCGCTTGACGCCCTTATTCCTATTACCGCTTGTAAAGTCAGCTCCAGGGACTCCAGCCCGTGGTACGATGGCGCCCTACGTACTCTCAAGGGTAGTTGTAGGCGAGCAGAGAGGGCTTGGCGGAAGGCGTACGATAGCGGGAAGAAAGCTATTTATCTCGCCTCCGTCAAAGTATACCATCAGGCTGTTTGCCAAGCTCGGGCAGCTTATTACGCTACTGAATTCGGCAACAGCTCCAACCCCTCTAAAACCATCTTTAAAGTGATGAAGGATCTTCTGGCAAAGCGTGCCTGTATCTTGACGACTGGTTCCACCACTCACTGTGAGGCTCTCGCTCGTTTTTTTTTGGAAAAGGTCCAAAATATCTATCTTACGTTTCCTTGTACAGGGCCTTCGGTTGAGCCCCCGATTAACATCCATGGGGTTTCCACCTTGCACGTGCTGCCCCCGCTGACATCAGAGGGGTTTGACCTCCTGGCTCTGCAGGTCAAATCAGGGTCCCCCGCTGATCCGCTTACAGCGACTCTTTTTAGAGAGCCGGCGTTTGTGGGACGGGCCGTGGTTCATTCCTTGATTAACATCTCGTTGGAATCAAGCACGGTACCCGCCAGCTGGAAGCGGGCAGTGGTTTCTCCCATATTGAAGAAGCCGTCCCTGGATCCAGATAAGCCTGAAAACTACCGGCCCATTTCCTTACTTCCGTGGCCGACCAAAGTGTTGGAGGCCCATGTCAACAAAGTTCTTTCTGCTCACCTTATCCATGCTAACATCTTGGATCCCACCCAGAATGGGTTCCGTGCTGGACACAGCACGGAGACCGCCCTCCTCTCCATGGCTGAACATCTTCGCACGGTGATGGATGCGGGACAGACAGCAGCGCTCGTCTTATTGGACTTGAGCGCCGCGTTTGATACTGTTTCGCATTCCATCCTGTTGCATCGCCTGGAGGAGATTGGGCTGGGTGGACCTGCCCTCCAGTGGTTCCGGTCTTTTCTAGACGATCGTTTCTTTAGCGTCGCCGTCCCACCGTTCCAGTCCCAATTCCATCCTTTGAAACAGGGGGTGCCGCAAGGATCCTCGCTGAGTCCCACGTTGTTTAATCTCTACGTGAGACCGCTGGCTGAGGTCGTCAAGCAATGGGGCATGTCTATGGTCTCATATGCTGACGACACTCAGCTAGCGGTTACGATCAGCGGGGATGCGGACCGGGATGCCCCCAGGTTTCAGAGCGGACTTAGGGCGGTGGCGAGCTGGATGAAGAACAACTGTCTCCAGCTCAACGCCAAGAAAACAGAGATCATGATCGTAGGCAAGAGATCGGAGCTATGGGGGGACAGGTGGTGGCCTATGGAGCTGGGGCCGGCCCCCCTTCCGGTCACGGAATTAAAGAACTTAGGAGTATGGATGGATCCCTCCCTCAGCTACGTTGGCCACACGAAGAAAATCGCGGCCTGTTGCTTTGGTGTGTTACGGTCGCTTCGCCCTGTTTTGAAGTTCTTTGACCATCGCACCAGGCAGCTGATAGTCCAGGCTACAGTGTTATCTCGCCTGGACTATGCCAGCTCTCTTCTGGTAGGGTCCAATGTGGCTGAGGTTACCTGCCTCCAACGTGTTCAGAACGCTGCGGCGAGAGCTATTGTTGGCCTACCCCGTACTTGTTCTGCCTCCAGCACATTGAGATCACTGCACTGGCTGCCTATCAGGGCCAGAATTCAGTTTAAAGTGCTGTGTATGGCGTTCAAGATCCTGAGGGGGGTAGGTCCCCCTATTCTTACGGACCTTTTGTCCTGGTATGTGCCTACTCGGCCCCTGAGATCCATGGGTCAGGCACTTACTGTGATTCCCCGATACAGGTTGTGTCGGGTCGGGGGCCGTTCTTTCCGGGTCAGAGCAGCCGAGCTCTGGAACTCCCTTCCTGTAGAGTTGCGTCTGCTAGATGACCTTTTAGTCTTTCCTAAAGCCTTGAAAACTTTTCTGTTTTAATACATTTATTTTCCTCCTTCTGTTGTGTTTCCTGTGGTGTTGCATTTTTTACCTGCCATGCGCCTGGACGCCCCTTAGCTGGGGCAGCAGTGCGCATTACAAATGTATGTAACATAACATAACATAACAAATAACGTTGGCGCCGATTGACGAATCTTTGCGAAATTTTCCAAACTTTTGGCCAGCTCTGGTCCGCTCCTATCCTGAAATTTTCATGGTTATTCTAGCGGGGGCTGAGAAAAAAGGGGGTCCCAAAACGCATTTTCCCCTTGCATTTTCCCATAGGACCTTTAGCCGCAGCTACAGCCCAAACTGCTGAATGGAATTACACCAAATTTGGCAAAGAGGTAGTCCTCAGTTCAGACTGATTCCTTTAGCTTAAATGGTGTAAATCCGTTTAGTAGTTCCTGAGAAAATGACATTTAAAAGTATATATATCTATGGCCTCGGAGGATCCGCACACCCTATGCGCACCCAGTGCGCACCCTGCCGTGCACGAGCTGTATTCTAATTGGCTGTCAACACTCCAAATCAGGAAGTGTTGGCAGCCATCTTGTGCCTCGGTAGAACTGAGGCACAAGATACCTAAAAAACAAATGCGAAAAACGCAAAAAAGGCGCAGGGTAGAAACACCCTGACCCCCTAGGCCTGCTCAGGGGGTCCCACTAGGACCCCCAGGGCCCAAAAAAGCATTTTTTTTATTTTAAAAATCGGCGAGATTCGCGCATCCAGCAGGAATTTCGGCCGGAAAAAAAAAAATCAGCCCGCGCTGAATATGCTAATTTGCCCCTGGGGCCAAATCCCAGGGGCAGAATTAAAAAAAAAAGTGTGGGGGGGTCCCAATCCCCCCCACACTGCTCCGGGGACCGCCACCCGCTGGGGCTCGAACATTGTATATGTGGGGGGCTCACAGCCCCCCCGCAGCCCCGGGGACCGCCACCCCCGGGGCTTCTTGAACATGGGTGCCCCCAGCCCCGGGGACCACCACCCCCGGGGCTTGAAATAATTTGGGGTGGGGGCTCTCAGGCCCCCCCCAGCCCCAGGAACTGCCACCCCCCGGGGCAACTTGTAAATGTGGGAGGGGGGCCACGCGGCCCCCCTCCTGGAGCCTTGTATAGGCCCTGGGGACCGCCACCCCCCAGGGCCGGCTCCTGCAGTGTCCTGGGGTGTCCACCCCGGGACACTGTAGTTTGCAATGACAGGGCGGGAGCCTCGCGGCTCCCGCCCTGTCATTGCAAACTGCTTTGCTTCATTGAAGCGAGAGCAGGGAAACCTGCTCTCGCTTCAATGAAGCAAAGCTGATTGCTTCTTCCACATGGGGAGCAGCATGTTAGCTGCTCCCCATGTGGAAAAGCAATGCCGGCTCCCGCAGGACGCGGGAAGCCGGCTGGGACAGTGAGGGGATTGGGGACCACCCACGGCCCCCAACGGAGGCCAGGCCTGGGGAAGGGGTCCCCGGGGCCATATGTGGCATGGGAGGGGGGCCACAGGGACTTACAGTGGCCAGAGGAGGGGGGCTACGTAGACCCCCTCCATATAAAAATTGTAAAAAAAAATTTAAAAGGGCCATGCCCCGGGGCAAATTATAAAAATTGGGGGCAGGGCCAAAAAAATAGAAAAAGAAGGGGGAAAAAAGGACGGGATCGGGCCGGAGGCCACGCCCCCTCCTTACACCACTATGCAAACGCGCCCCCTGGAGCGTTTGCAGAGGAGGAACTAATTCCCCTTGAATCTTTTAGACCAGCACTGACTCTGAAAAGTAATTCTAAGCGTACTTACCAGTAACTTGTATTTCCTTCCATAGGAATCCATTGTGTGGTTTTCACCAGAAAAGTTTCTAAGTGTCCATTTTTGAAACGTACAAATATTCCTCTAAAATCAGCCGAACTACGAATTCCGATTTACTCACCTGTTATCAGGAGAGAACCCAGTGATGCATCTTTTAGACCAGCACTGACTCTGAAAAGTAATTCTAAGCGTACTTACCAGTAACTTGTATTTCCTTCCATAGGAATTCATTGTGTGGTTTTCACCAGAAAAGTTTCTAAGTGTCCAATTTTGAAACGCACAAATATTCCTCTAAAATCAGCCGAACTACGAATTCCGATTTACTCACCTGTTATCAGGAGAGAACCCAGGGCTGCATCTTTTAGCCCAGCACTGACCCTTAAAAGTAATTCTAAGCGTACTTACCACTAACTTGCATTTCCTTCCATAGGAATCCAGTGTGTGGTTTTCACCAGAAAAGTTTCTAAGTGTCCAATTTTGAAACGTACAAATATTCCTCTAAAATCAGCCGAACTACGAATTCTGATTTACTCACCTGTTATCAGGAGAGAACCCAGTGCTGCATCTTTTAGCCCAGCACTGACCCTGAAAAGTAATTCTAAGAATAGTTACCAGTAACTTGTATTTCCTTCCAGAGGAATCCATTGTGTGGTTTTCACCAGAAAAGTTTCTAAGTGTCCATTTTTGAAACGTACAAATATTCCTCTAAAATCAGCCGAACTATGAATTCCGATTTACTCAACTGTTATCAGGAGAGAACCCAGTGCTGCATCTTTTAGCCCAGCACTGAACCTGAAAAGTAAGTCTAAGCGTACTTACCAGTAACTTGTATTTCCTTCCATAGGAATCCATTGTGTGGTTTTCACCAGAAAAGTTTCTGTGTCCATTTTTTAAATGTACAAATATTCCTCTAAAATCAGCCGAACTGCGAATTCCGATTTACTCACCTGTTATCAGGAGAGAACCCAGTGCTGCATCTTGTAGCCCAGCACTGACCCTAAAAAGTAATTCTAAGCGTACTTACCAGTAACTTGTATTTCCTTCCATAGGAATCCAGTGTGTGGTTTTCACCAGAAAAGTTTCTAAGTGTCCATTTTGGAAACGTACAAATAGTCCTCTAGAATCAGCCGAACTACGAATTCCGATTTACTCACCTGTAATCAAGAGAGAACCCAGTGCTGCATCTTTTAGACCAGCACTGACTCTGAAAGTAATTCTAAGCGTACTTACCAGTAACTTGTATTTCCTTCCATAGGAATCCATTGTGTGGTTTTCACCAGAAAAGTTTCTAAGTGTCCAATTTTGAAACGTACAAATATTCCTCTAAAATCAGCCGAACTCGGAATTCCGATTGACTCACCTGTTATCAGGAGAGAACCCAGGGCTGCATCTTTTAGCCCAGCACTGACCCTGAAAAGTAATTCTAAGCGTACTTACCAGTAACTTGTATTTCCTTCGATAGGATTCCAATGTGTGGTTTTCAGCAGAAAAGTTTCAAAGTGTCTATTTTCACAAACTAAAAATATTCCTAAAAAATCGTCTGTATGACTTAAACACATTCTTTCAACTGTTTACAGGAAATTGGCCAGTGCTGGATCCAGGATCCACCACTGAGTAAGAAAAAGTAACAATAACACTACTTACCTGCTAAGTGAATTTTCTGCCATAGGATAAAATTGGTGATTCTATGTGAACATTTTTCGAAGTGTCAACTTTTAAAATACAATAATAATCCTTAAAAATCACTGCTGTAACCAAAACGCTTTTACTCAACTGTTTACAGGAGATGTCCAAGGACTGAATCTAGGATCCAGTCCTGTGGTTAGAAAAGTAATCCATAAAGTAACTAATTGCATTTGACTAGAAATTCACATTGAGCTCAATGTTGCTTTGTGTTTGAAATTTTGTTGTCCATTGCAACAACTGTAACTACTGTACTTAAAAGTCTATTTCCTATTTGCAAAGTATTTAAACTAAAGTAGTTCATTCTGAGAAAGTATATTTTGTATTGTAATGTATAATGTAATTAAACAAATAAAATATCTAAAAAATAAACAGTTTAAAAAATGTAGTAAATCACTATCAAAAAAATCAGTATAACAATTAATACATTAAAAATTGTCATTTACAAAACCTTTGAAATTCACTGAAAAAACCATAGGTTTCAGGCCTGATATAGTTAGGAATTAGCATTTAAAAAACCTTTGAAATTCACTGAAAAAAACATAGGTTTCAGGCCTGATATAGTTAGGAATTAGCATTTAAAAAACCTTTGAAATTCACTAAAAAAACATAGGTTTCAGGCCTGATATAGTTCGGAATTAGCATTTAAAAAACCTGTGAAATTCACTGAAAAAACAATAGGTTTTAGGGGTGTTATAGTTAGGAATTAGCATTTAAAAAACCTTAGAAATTCACTGAAAAAACAATAGGTTTTAGGGGTGTTATAGTTAGCTGGACATTTCACTCGAACAAAACCATTGAAATTCCTCCAATATAGTTTGTTGTACTAACTAGATCTCGCGTGCCCGCAATCCACTGATATTACATCATTCATGACATGGTCAGTGACATCACTGATGACATCTCAAATGACATCACTGATGACATCACTGATGACATCATCCACGTGACAATCATTTACACCTCATCATACACTAGTATAACCTTTCAGCACTCACTGTAAAATACAGAGTGCCAGATTTAAAACCACTGACACACCAATACAAGTTTCTAAACACCCACTCAGTGATTCCTAGATCTATACAAACATCTAATCACTTACCTATAGATTCACTCATATATGCTGTCAATGATCAATAGAACACTATCAAATATACATATGCAACTATATCGACATTACACACCAGCACACATCCTAATCACTTATGAAGTCATCCTACTCACTTATGCAAACAATGGATCATACTTACTTTTACTTAGATATACACTTATAAAAACACCACTTCATCTATTCATATAGATAATAGCTCATACTTAGTGTGTTATAAAATCACTATTACAACTATACAGTTATCCATACAGTCACTCATACAATCACTGAGTCTTATGTATACTTATTTATATACAACTGACACATACACTGGTTCTTATTTTTCAAGTTTGTTGAACATGTACCATTGAGACATATATTGGCTCATCGCCACACCCATAAAGATATTCACTCACCCAAACAACTGTTATAACATGTAGTTTTAACTTCATATACCTACTGAATCAACTTTTCACACATCTTTGGGCAGTCACACACCCCCCACCGAACCACACACACATTTACTCTCCCATACAAATACTCAGTTAACTAATCAATAAATAATATAGACTTTCGCGTAGCTGGTATTGGTGTGTCTATGGTTTCAAAAATGGTAGTCTGTATTTTAGAGTGGGTGTATCAACGGTTATATTAGGGTGTGAGGAGGTGCATCAGATTTTCATGTGGATGATGTAATAAGTGATGTCATCAGTGATGTCATTTGAGATGTCATCAGTGATGTCATCAGTGATGTCACTGACCATGTCATGAATGATGTAATATGTGACGTCATCAGCAGTGCATTGCGGGGACGCGAGTTATAGTTAGCTGAACTAACTATAACGGGGGAATTTCTCTGGTTTTGTACGAGTGAAATGTCCAGCTAACTATAACACCCCTGAAACCTATGGTTATTTCTGTGAATTTCTAAGGTTTTTTAAATGCTAATTCCTAACTATAACGTACCTGAAACCTATGGGTTTTTTAAGTGAATTTCAAAGGTTTTTTAAATGCTAATTTCTAACTATGCCTACAGAGATAGGACATATGAAGAAAGAAGAAAAAACACACAGAAAGAAGAAAAAGAAAGGCAGAAAGAAGTTACAGAAGTCCTCAAAGACAAAGAAAAGTGCCGGAAGAAGGAAGACATGCAGAAAGAACAAACAGAGGAGGAGAAAGAGTCTTTGTTGCAAAATCATCCTGTACCCTCAACTTTTTCAGATGGGTACTGGTGGTAACTGACTGACTAACCAGTCCTATAGCCAGTGCTATGCTAAAAGAGACTTAGAATACAGTTAAAACACCTACATACACTAGGGAACACTATGTGTTGGGGTACCCCTGTTATTAGCATGACCTCCTCTGTAAGCCCCTAGTATATAATAGGGCAGGGGTATTAAAGCTACCTCTTAAAATACGCCACAGTGCACGTTTGCACACTGGTGAAGGGGGGGCTGAGCTGACGTGTGCAAACACGCCCTATGGCCATTTTAATTTGGGGGATAAAGTCCCCTTGAATCCTGAGTGTCCCTTGGGTCCAACTAGCCCACCAGGTATCTCCAGTTAGCGCCACAGGGCTGCCTTGAAAATAAAATGGGCACGGCCTGGACCACCTCTCTGCAACGCAGCACAGTGGTGCTTACTGGAAGCACCTGGTGGACTAATTGGCCCCCATGGGCCCTCAGGATTGAAGGGGAATTATTTCCCCAACTTAAAACACGCCATAGGGCGTGTTTGCACACGTCACCTCAGGCCCAGTCCCCTCCCTTTCCCACTGTGTAAACACGCCCTGTGGCCGTTTTAAGTTGGGAGATTAACTCCCCTTGAATTCTAAGGCTCTCTAGGGGCAAATTAGCCCACTAGGTACCTCCAGTAAGCACCATTGCAGAGAGGTGTAAAAAGGGGCACAGCCTGCACCACCTCTCTGCAACGCAGCGCAGTGATACCTACTGGAAGCACCTGGTGGGCTAGTTGGCCCCCAGGGTCCCTTAGGATTGAAGGGGAATTATTTCCCCAACTTAAAACGTGCCACAGGGCGTGTTTGCACACCTCCCCTCCCTTCACCACTGTGTTAACCCGCCCTGTGGCCGTTCTAAGTTGAGAGATTAAGTCCCCTTGAATCCTAAGGGTCCCTAGGGTCAAACTACCCCACTAGGTACCTCCAGTAAGCGCCACAGAGCTGCGTTCCAGAGAGGTGTAAAAAGGGGCGTGGCCTCTGAACACCTGTCTGCAACGTAGCTCCCTGGCGCATACTGGAGATACCTGTTGGGCTAGTTGGCCCTCAGGGACCCTCAGTATTAAAAGAGAGTTAATCCCCCAACTTAAAATGCGTCACGGGGCGCGTTTGCACAGTGGTGAAGGAAGGAGGCGTGGCCTGAAGTGACATGTCTGCAAACACACCCTGTGGTGCGGTTTAAGTTGGGGAATTAATTCCTCCTCAATCCTGAGGGCCCCTAGGGGCCAGCTAGCCCACCAGGTACCTCCAGAATGCGCTAGAGAGCTGCCTTGCAGAGAGGTGTTCAGAGACCACACCCCTTTTTACAACACTCTGCAACGCAGCTCCGTGGCACTTAGTGGAGGTACCTGATGGGCTAATTGGCTCCCAGGGACCCTCCGGATTGAAGAGGAATTAATTCCTGAACTTAAAACGCGCCACAAGGTGTGTTTGCACACATATCTCCTCAGGCCCCGCCCTCTCCCTTCACCACTGTGCAAACGCGCCCCGTGGTGCATTTTAAGTTAGGGGATTACCCCCCTTGAATCCTGAGGGTCCCTGGGGTGCAACTACCCCACCAGCTACCTCCATTAAGCACCACAGAGCTGCGCTACAGAGAGGTGTACAAAGGGGCGTAGCCTCAGAACACCTCTCTGCAACGCAGCCCCCTGGGGCATACTGGAGGTTCCTGGTGGGCTATTTGGCCCCCAGGGACCCCCAGTATTCAAGGGGAATTCGTTCCCCTTCCGCAAAAGCGCCAAGGGGCCCGTTTGCAGAGTGCTGAAACGAGGGGGAGTGGCCTCCGCTGCGTTGCCGGTATTTCTTTTTTTTTTTTAAAGGGGGGCTGCATAGCCCCCCTTCTTTTTCTTATTTTTTTGGCCCTGGGGACCCCATCCCCCAGGGCCTGCTCCCTAATTGTCTACCGAGGCACAAGATGGCTGCCAACACTTCCTGGTTTGGAGTGTTGACAGCCAATTAGCATACAGCTCGTGCGCGGCAGGGTGCGCGGATCCACCGCGCCCCTAGATATAGCTATGATTTTAAAGGAACTACTGAACGGATTTACACCATTTAAGCAAAAGGCACGAGTGTGAACCAAGCTCTACCTTTCTGCCAAATTTGGTGTAATTCCTTTCAGCAGTTCGGGCTGTAGCTGCGACTAATGGTCCCTATGGAAAATTGCATGGGGAAAACATGTTTTGGGACCCCCTTTTTACTCTGCCCCTGCTTGACGAATCCCCCCGAGACTTACAGGATAGGAGCGGACAGGAGCGGGCCGCGAGTTTTAAAAATTACGCAAAGATTCGGCAACCGGCGCCAGTTATTCCAAATAGAATGTTGCGGATTTCCTATCGATAATAGGTCCTAACTATAGCTACCTACTGGTGACCGCCAGTGGGTTATATATATATATATATATATATATATATATATATATATATATATATATATATATATATATTTTTTTTTTATTATTTTATTTGTTTTTACTACTGAAGTAAACAAGGGTTAAAGGGACGTTGTAGTTAGGTGAAAATGTCACTTCAAACATACTGTTTTAAATAGACAAACTGCTGAAATTCACCAGTTATAGTTATCTCCAATAACTATTACTCATTCCCTAAAGTAACTAATCCCTTGTGCCCTCTCAATGCATTTCTTATGAACTCAATAAATCACTCAGAACATGTTCTATGGCAGCATTGATAACATCACTGCAACATCTGAAATGAAATGACATCATTGAACACAATATAGTGAATTGTGGGGCTCAAGTTAGAGCTACTTGAGGGCATGAGTTATAGTTACTTGAAATAACTATAATTGGTGAATTTCAGTGGTTTTGTTTGCTTAAAACTGTATTTTTTAAATAACATTTTCTCCTAAGTATAACGTCCCTTTAATCTTCGTTTTTTTCTGTGGATTTCTATGTTTTTTAATACACAATAATATATTATTACATACCTAACTTTAACGTCACATTAAACTTTGCATTTTTTCAATGAGTTTCTATGTTTTTTTTAACATGCAGTAAGGTGTCCATCAATGTACGTGGTATGAGATTGGACACATGACCTGGCTTGTGGCCAGGCCCTGATTCCAACCCCCTGCAGGTTCCCAGCTCCCTTCTGCACAAACCCTTTGGCCGTTTGCGGCAAGGCATTGGGCACAGGGCCTGACCTATGCCCAGGCCCTGCGTCCAAACCCCTGCAGACAACCAACTCTACAGTGGCGGGCAACCACATGCACAGTGCCATATGCCCCCTTCCTCTATTAACTAAAATGTGTCACCCCACCCCACCCGGACCCTACCCAACCCTGTATTTGTATTTTACAGCAGGAACCCGCCCTTGTGTTTTTTTTAATGTTAATCCAGATGTGTGGATCTACTGCAAATTTGCAGTAAAATGTTAAGAAAAATATGTTTTTGGCCCAAGGGGTCAAGAGGGATAGGGTAGCACTACCCAGCCCCCTTCTATCTTTTTTGCTATTTTTTTCAGGACTGGAGACTCAGTCCCCAAGTCCTAAACATGGCTGCTGCTACATATTTGTTGATGTGGTGACAGCCAATCAGATCTCATCTTCAGATTTGTTGGCCACGAGGATCCTTAGAGGTGTGAAATATACAAATTTTTCTGAGTCAAAAGTTCTCCAAAAGTACTGAACAGGTTTACACTAAATCACAAAAAGGTGTGCTGTTTGTTTCCTGCTGGCTGTTCTGAACTTGGTGTCTCCTGCTTCCCCGGGGCCGGGCTTGGCTCCGCCCCCTACACCCGCTGTCTTGAACTTACCGAGGCTTCTCCGGTTACTTGACTCGGTCGGCCGGGCTTGGCTCCGCCGGACCACAACCCCCATCATTCCTAGGGGCAGGACACCTCACAATCACGCGCCAGGAGGCGCTTAAAGGCGGGCTCGGTGCTGAGTCCCTTGGTGTGCTGTTTGTTTCCTGCTGGCTGTTGTGAACTTGGTGTCTCCTGCTTCCCCGGGGCCGGGCTTGGCTCCGCCCCCTACACCCGCTGTCTTGAACTTACCGAGGCTTCTCCGGTTACTTGACTCGGTCGGCCGGGCTTAGCTCCGCCGGACCACAACCCCCATCATTCCTAGGGGCAGGACGCCTCACAATCACGCGCCAGGAGGCGCTTAAAGGCGGGCTCGGTCCCTCGTCCCACGAGTTTGCGCGCGGGACGTGCCGGGCTAAGCCCGGGCAAAGGGCGGGCCGTCTGTGGCCGTCAGGGGCCGGAGGAGGCCGGGCTGGGCCACCTTGCTAAGATCTGCACCATTCCATTGGACTACTGACTATTTACTTAAGGTACTGTGGGATGCAAAGGGCAGAAGGATGTTCGTATAGATGAAACATTGTCATAGTATAATCGCCTCTACCCCAATCCTATATTATTGGTTCGATATACGTTTTTAATATTGTAGGTACTGAGGGGTTTTGTGTTTACTATTTGCTGCCCGACATTTGTTTGACCCAAAAAGCACTCTTGTCCCAGCAGCTGCAATGGGAAAAACTAGTAACAAATCTCACCCAATGACTAGGCAGCATGCTAACGCGACCCAATCCCTCCCGAGTTTAACAGCAATCGATAAAATGCTTCAGAAAACGATTGGAGTGGTTGCGACAGCAATAGAAAATACGGAGAGGCGACTTTCGATTACTCCAGCCTGCCCTCCACCACAGCAAGAGGGGGATTACTCGATAGCCATAGTTAACCCATTAGATTGTAGTTTCCTCCGTACATCGTCCTTTTCTGAGTTACCCTGTGCCCAGCCCGTTACTACTATTGCCACCAGTCCCACACTGTCTAATTGTGCCCGCAAGTTTTGGTGAAAAATGTAGCCAACTCTCGACCAAAAAATAAGAAAAGTAAAACCCAAAAGAAACAAAGTAAAAAAATTACACCTTTGATCGTACCCGTACAGGTTGCCGACGATACATCTACAGTCCCTGTAGGAACTCCTATCTGGGCCACACATTTATTATTAGAGTTCCAGTCCCATATTGAACAGATTATCGGCTCTCTTATTAAACCTCTGATATGTAAAGTGGATAGATTAGTTTCTACGCTTAATAATATAGATTAAGTAAAGCCGAAAATTGTGACCCAATCAATAAAAGAAGTTCACAGAATGAATTTGAGTATTACGAATCCTATCACACGAGCTGTCGATGGTGTAGAGGGGCACTTTGCTGATGGGCAAACTCTAGACAACCTAGAATTAATTGGTGGTACCCGAGTATTGCCTAGCAGCAATAACAGTAATAATAGTAGCACAGTCCCACCAGTTCAACAGGCAGTAGGTAACCGTTCCCCGGGCCCAATTACGCTATTGCCTAACGATAGGAAAGGAACGGGTGGTTCCAGTACAGTGTCTAGGGGTGGAACTAGTACAGGGACACGAAACCGGGAACGACAAGTCCCGGGAAATACAGATACAAATATCCCAGTAAGGGGTCAGCCTATTGAATTGCCCACCATAAATCTACCCCCGGAGTCCCTGCCTTATGTTGTGGTACTCACTGGGGTTCCCCCTTTGGCCCATGGGAAAAGTGAGGACCACAGTGATCTTAAAAATAAATGCATACACTGGCTAAGGACTAATAGACCCTCACCACCCAGTCATTCTGGAGAAATTTTGACAGTTAGGCGAGTTGACTGGATTGGGCTTAGACCCAAAACCCTTACAGGAAACTGTGTGATTATAAATTTTAGACACAGGAGTGCTGTGGAATTTATAATAATGGGTTGCCTGTCTGGTCGAACACCCAAATATTTCCCCTCCCCCTTTCATATTTCTACGCAAATGCCCAGAGGAGACTAGGTTGGGACACGAATTACCGACAACGGGGGATTTTTGATAATTTTCCCCATAATATCTATCAGGGGACGGTAGCCGAGGAGGGTACAAGTTCATACTCTCCCTTGCTCTCTTTATTCCCCCCAAAAAATAGGTTCAGTTCTCTTGAACTGGTCGACTGACGCCCGAAGGGATATCCCCCCATTTCCCCTATGGCCAGTGGCATAGATGGACATACTGGCGAGTCAAAGGGTGGGGCCTCTCTTTCCCCCAATTGAATTTTAGCACAAATTACCTTCTAAATAACGAAGTTATGATGCAACGGGGGGCACTAAAACAATCTGTAGAGATTAGTGCCCCAAACGATCTATTATCTCCTAATAAGACCACCGTAGGTGAATTCGAGCATAGGAATCAGATTTCGGATCTCGGGAACTATATTGGTATGGAAAGAGTACAAAGTAATCCAGTAAGAACCGAGGGCCCCATAAAAATCCTGTCTTGGAATGTGGCTGGAATAAAAAACAAATTGCCGCTGCCCGAGTGGGGTTCCTTTATAGCTCTCCACGACATTTGTTTGATGCAGGAAACCTGGGCATTGGAGGAGAGTGTTATGCCTGGGTATGTTACTTTTGATATCCTTGCTTCAATTGGGGCTAGGGGGAGGCCATCGGGCGGGCTAACAATATGGGTGGCTACGCATTTGGGTGCCAGGGTTGTACAAATGCACCTTAACTCCCCAGATGTCCAGTGTGTACTTCTGACCCCAGAAAATATGCCGCAGTTGGCTATAGCGAATATCTATTCTAGACCCACTAAGTGCGGGCGGGAGTCTGTTGCAGTTGATGTTCTCAAAAACTGTATCCAGTCACTTGATCCAACAACAGCACTCGTGATTGGAGGAGACTTCAACTGTCAGTTTGAGCCCCTGGCGAGCCCTGGGTGGGATGAACAGGACGATGAAGACCAGCTCTGGCATGTTCCCGAACCACAGATTACCCCTGTTAAGGCCTGGACTCCATTGGTCCTGCAACTACAATCATTTACCCTTTCAACTTCTTTGCGGGCATGTAATGGGCGGGTGGAGCCCGATAGACCTGGGTCAGCTACGTTTAATAGATTACACCAAACCTCCATCATTGATTATATAATGATGGAAATTAAACACTGGGACAGGCTGATGGATTTTAGGGTTGTCCCAAGGCACGATAGTGATCATAATGCCCTTGTACTATCATTAAAACCTGGCAGCTTTGGGCTGATAAATCCTTCGCCTGATATAACAAGTGCTATTCCTCCCTACATAATAACTAACAACAGACGTAGGGTTAAATGGCCACTTTTACAGGAGTCCCCTATTCTATTGGCGAAAATCTATAACATAGCCATTCCCTCGATTCTTGAAATGGGGGATGACGCCCACAAGGGCAGAGCAGTGAAAATCCATGAGCAATTGGTAGAGTATCTAGTGGATATGTTCTGCCCTGTAGTTGCGGCCAAACCACCACGGGTGAAGCTACATCCCTGGTACGATGCCCCTTGTAGAAAGGCAAAAAAAGATCTACTGGTTGCCATCAAAACCCAAGATAGAGTTTGTATAAAAAAAATTCGACTTCTCTACAAAAAGGCAATTACAAGGGGTAAGAAGGACTGGGAGGATAAGATATGGGAAGAGATGGGATCCGCGCTCAAGCGTAGGGATACTAAATCATTTTGGGCTACCGTTGCAACAGTCACGAATGGGGGTGATAGGGCTTGTGTCCCAAACATCGCGTCATCAACGTGGGAGGCACACTTTAGTGCTCTATACGCTAGTGCTGAATTGAACACTATAATTGACCCAAATAGTAAACCCCGGAAGGAAATGGGACTAAAGTGGCCGGCTGCCCTACCGCTTGGGATAGATGGGGCACCTTATCCGTCGACCTCCCGGGGCTCCCCACATGAGTACCGATTGAAGGGGGCCTCAGGCGGACGGCGGAATAAGAACCAAATTAACATTGGGGATGAGAGGTACCCCGAATGTTCCGAAATTGTAACCCTGAAGGAGGTTGAGTCAGCAATAGGAAGACTACCTCCCAATAAGGCCCCTGGCCTGGATAAACTTCCAGGTGACCTTTTTCGTACACAGCCAAAAATATGGGCACCATACCTGGCTGCTCTGTTTAATGAGATTTTATTTGGAACTGATCTCTCGGGGACATGGTTGGGCGCTGAGGTGGTTCCCATTTACAAAAAGGGTTGTCCGCTAACCCCATCCAACTATAGGCCCATCAGCCTTATAGATACAACCCAAAAGCTAATGGGCAGGATTATTTTGGATCGGATCTTGAGCTGGATGGAGGAAAATGAAGTATTAACAACACTTCAGGCGGGATTTGGTCAGGTATCTCTACTTTGGATCAAATATTCCGCCTTCAGGTCTTATTTTGGAAAACTGCAATTGTGGAGGGTGGCAGCCTCTACCTTGTGTTTGTTGACTTTCGGGCGGCATTCGATCTTGTTCCCAGGGCTAAGTTATGGGGGGTCCTGGCAGACCTGGGACTCCCGCTCTTCCTTCTGACAGCATTAATTAGATTACATACTAATAATTATGCTCGGGTTAGGTGCGGGAGGCATGGGGATTTATCTAAACGCTTCCCTGTTTTAAGGGGAGTACGCCAGGGTTGTGTCCTGGCTCCAACGCTATTCAGCCTATATATAAATGGTCTGGTTGATCATCTGTCTGGTATTACTGAGCGGAGGTATTAGTAAATTTCATAGGATATCCGATCTTAAACCGGTAGCCCCGGCCCTAGAAACTCCAAGCAAGAATGGCCTCAATCTACGGTGCTGAATTTTGGGGCCACAAAAATATTTCCAGTCTTTTGAGGGCGGAGCAGAACTTTACGAGGAATCTGGTAGGCTTACCATTAAGTACACCACTCATTCCCCTACGCTTTGACTTGGGGTTGGAGCCGATAGATGAGCTTGTAGCTGTAAGACCTATGCTATACTGGAAGAGGTTATGGTCTATTCCAGAGTTGGCCCCCTATAGAGCTGAGTTTCAGGAGATCTGGCCCAAATTAAAAAACCAAAATATCCCATGGTTGCTCCATATCAAAGCCTCTAGTAAGAAGCTAGGTATTTTACAGATTTGGGAGACCCCTGAGTTGTCTTGCCTGGGGATGACGAAATCAGATCTCCAAATTCAGATGAGGCGGCAGAACCTGTCAAATCTACAGAGATCCGTAACATTGGGCAGGTTGTCTACTGAGTTCCTCTTAGTAAAAATGGAACCCCGATTTGAAGAACTCTTAGACGTAATACAACCGCCTCAAGCAAGGAAGTTGTACCTTCAACTCAGGCATGGTAGCCTACCCATTAGGCATTTTACTTCTAAATGGGTCAAATCAGAAGGGGAAGCCTGTCCTATATGTAATTATAAAAGCGAAGATGTCCCCCATGTTTTGTTTTTTTGCCCTGCATATGCTCGAATTAGGAAATGCTGGTTAATCCCGATATGCAGGAACCTTGGATTTCGCCATTTTGCACAGGCCTGCCGGGTTTTGATTTATGATACCCATCCTCCTATTGTCTTTGCTGTATCTCGCTTTCTACTTAGTATGTGGCGCAGAAGACAAATGTTCTTGTAAATATGTGATAGATAAAGTTCCTTTTTTTTTTTTCTCCCTCCAATTCATTTTTGATAACTACTGAATTTAATGTCTTCTTAATACCTCTTTTTATCCTGTTTTTTATTCTTCGTGCTTTGTATGTATTTTATCTGCACTTTTATGGTCTTTGACCGAAATAAAGTTATCAAATGAATGAACAAAAAGCACTATGTCAGGACCAAGATGTAGCTTTCTGCCAAATCTGTTAATTGCGTTCAGCTATCTTTTCTATAGCTCTGTCTAATTTTCCTATTGAAAATTTAATGGGGAAAACACGTTTTAGGACCCTCTCTCTCTTTTTCTCAGCAACCACTTAACGGATCACCCTGAAACTTTCCAGAAAGGATTTGAGGTGAAAGAGACTCTTGTTTTGGAAAGTTTTGTGAATATTCATCAAACTGCACCAAACTTATAAGCAAACCAAAAATACAAAATTCTATGGAAATGGTGTTCTAACTATAACTACCTAGTGGCGACCGTCAGTATGTAATATGTATGTATGTGTCCATTGTGTAACTTTGCTAAGGGAATCTGACATATGATTCCAAAACAATGCAGATGATACCCTGCCAGGGTTGGACCATAAAACAGACCCACAAACACCAAAAAAACAGTCCTCACATTGACTTATCAGACCAGCCCTTTAGCACTGCCAGTATGCCCTAAAGGCCAGTATGAGCCTGCATCCTGCTCAACTGTGAGAGCTAACAACTTCACAAAGACAGCCCTTCATAGAAGATAAATAGAAACAATGTATATCATCCAAGAAAAGTGCTCACACATGCTGAATACATAGTCCTTTACAGTTAACCTGAAAGAAGTAGGATGAAGATACAAGTAATTAAATTCATGCATTGATGCAAACTAACACAGAATATGCCTTCTGACTATTAACAAAGTTGTTTCCCTCTTTCAAATTAACATGCATTCTGTGTGCCAGTAAGACATTTTACTCTTGTTATTTAATCTGTACTCTGTTAATAACATGGAATTTCTCCTTTGCACTGCAGTAAGAGATTACTCTCTAAATAACGTGTTTGGGTCCCATTTATTTTCAGCTTCAAAAATTGAAATCTCACTGTTCATTTATTTCACTGCAAATAGAAACTCAGTATGACTTTTTTAACCTAGATGATGTGTTTTAACTTCTCTGTTGTTAATACCAGTAAAAACGTGGTTGTTCAAAGAGTAAAGCAAAATAATATTTTGCCCATTTAAGCCTGCTCTGAAAACTAAAGGTACTCTTTTCTTTTATTCAAGTTATAGCAAACCTTAAAAATTTAAGGTTTAAAAGGTAAGGTTTGAAAATGCTTCAGTAAAATCTTTAAAAACTCCAATTAACTGTCAAGTTCTCCAACAGATTTATTATGCCATGATCCGCCCTTATAGGGCTAATAGGAAACTTCGCTCCAATGAGCTCCATCTTGCGATGGTTCCCAGGATCAAGAAGGCGAGAAGTGGCGGAAGGCTCCTCTCGCTAAATGTCGCTAAGCTCTGGAATTACCTCCCGCTACACCTACGGAGGGAACCGATCCATCTAAAATTCCCGAAACAACTTAAGACCTGGCTTTTCCCCTAAAGATCGGTGCCCACAGCAACATATCACAGCCAGGGGCGTAACAAGGGCCTCCGCAGCCCCTGCGGTGCGGGGGCCCCCAAGCTTCAGGCGGCCCCCCTCAAGTTTCGTTACGTCATTGCGGTGAGGCAGTCTGGTGGTGCACACACTTTTCAGAGCCAAACTCTTGGAGGTGTGGCTTGTCGACGGTGGGCACTGAGGGCCACCGTCTGCCTTGACGCTTGAAGGGATTTGCGGGGCTGCAGTGAAATCCGATGCAGGTAGCGCTGCTGATTGTGGGCCTGCCTGATTGTGTAGAGGTAAGGACGAGGCACCGGCACAACTGAGCTTGACTGTGAGGAGGGAGCCCTCCTGGGCCCATGCGGAGTGTGCTGGCATGGTTGGCGGTCGTGGTTGCCGCCGGTCGGCCTATGCAAACAGGCAAGGTGCTGTATAGCGGTGGGGCCGCCATGACTCTCAGTTGATGCATTGCGCGCGGAGCTAGATTCAGAGTAGTCTCGCTGTTCAGAAAGATTCCTTCTGAATGCATTCTTTCACTATGTTTCACTTGTTAAGCATCCATCACCGCTCGGTCATCGCGCTTAATGAATATTCACCCCAGTGCTTTAAATATCTCCTACCGAGGCAGGCCGTGTAATGGGCATTACCGGCTGCGAAAACACAATACATGTTACACCTCGGCTGCCAGAGCGAGAAAATCCTACAGTGCAGCACTGGCATTGAGTTTGAAGGCACAGTGTCCTGGCCTTCTAAGCAACAACCCCTGCCATATTTAAATGTAACCTCATGTTTGCAGACAAAATCAAGAATACGTCTACAGCGTGAATTAGTTGGGCCTCAAACAAAGTTGATGAGCCTGTTCCGAATGTAATTACAGGACCCAGTCACATCTCTGACGAGAAGACCTTAAATTGATAGGGGTTTCAAAACGAGTTGGCACCTTTTTAACCAACAGGGGAGCAGCTAGAGTGATAAATTAATTAAGCAATTGAGGGAAATTTTATTTATTCTGTTGTTTCTCTTTTGCTTCAATTCAAAATATCCTCGTTGGGTGGTACCCTGAGTCTGTCACCTAGGGTTACCCTAACAATGTTTTGTTGTTGACTGGCAGCAATTGTAATTCATTTGAATGTGTTTAAGTCTGGTTGTTTTCAATTTATCAAATTGTCTTTTTGTGAAATCACCTTTCAACTGTTTTTCAACTCCATTTCTTGTCTCCACTTGTCTCTGTAAATTCATGTAAATTGTGAAGTGTTGTCCTTATCCTTGTGTAAAATGTTAATGAAGGAAATTAATGAACAAAAAACATAATGATTAAATGGCTAGATAATCTTACTAAGGATTTTGGTCTTAGTCTGTTGAACTGTTGACAGCACAATAAATGGTCAGCTGGGAACTTCTTTTTCTATATATTTACTGGCCCAACCTAGCTGTGTGACATAGGGCCCCCCTTTTTGCTTGTATATAATGACTCTCGAGGAGGCAGCAGTCGAGTGATGAAGCGGGAGGCTGCACTGGGCAAGCTGACCAAATCGCCATATTGTTATGTCTATGGCTTTCTTAGTCAAGGAAGATTCCTAGGCCCAAGGGATGCCAGCATTCCTGGTTGGGTTGCCAGCGTTCCTGGTCGGGCGGTGCAACAACCAGAGGCTTACACGTCTTTCCCGTTGGGAGACGAACTGCCTTTTGTGGATCCAATCGTGTTGTTTTATGCTTCGTGTTCACATGACCGCGGGCTCAAGCAAAAGGGCCCTCAGAGCTGGGGTGGTCAACTGGAACACCCCTGCTCTGGAACATTACAGACATGAACCCAAATAATATCATGAAAGTGCACCCCTTTTCTCTTTTGTTCCACTGCTATCTCTCCTTCTTATTGTTGTCTCTTTTCCTCTCTTTTTATGTTGCAAGAGGCACCCTCTGCCCCTCTCACTTTTTGCTCACTGCTGCAAACGCTTTTCCTCAGGTCCAAGCACTGGTCCCATTGCCAGCAGTGGAGTGCCTGTCATAAGTAGCAGTCCAGCAGGGTGCAGAAATCATGGAAGAGGGAGATGCCAGTCTCTACATGCCTCAGGATGTGAACAGCTACATTTAAATATTCATTTGAAAGTATAAATAATTGTTATAGCTGATAACATGCTAAATGCATTTCAAATGTGGGCTGCAGTACAAGCGACCCTCCCTGGCTGTAATCATTGGGAGGGTGGGATGAGACAGTCTTGGGCAGCAACTTTTAGACAATGCTAGAAGTTGTCATTTTTATTAGGTCTAGCGTTAGCCAAGACCTTTTGCTTTTACAAAATGTTTATTTGTAATATACTTATAGTATACTTATAGGGGCTTTGAGCGAGCTCTCTTAATGGATTGGTCTGTTATTGTATCTTCCACATTTTTTTTCTGCCAACTACAGCATTCACCTCGGGGCAACAAATCAGCCCACTTTAGCCATTGGCTAACTTCACTGTGAGTGACTGCATTCTGCCCTTTCACATCTACACACAAAGTCGTTTCCTTCAGTAGAAGGGACTCCTTTGGAAATGTGAGGTTTTTGAGACCAAGAAATATTTTTGGTTTTAGACAATACTTATTTCCAGATAGACGATAGCCCAGCAGCGTCCCCTCCTCAATAACATTTTATGCATACTGTGACAAAAACAAGCCGTGGCAGTACCAAAAGGGTAGCCAATGCTGGGTTCTCTACATGTGTGCAGAAAGTGCCACTGCATGCTGGACTGATTAAAAGGCATAGGGTGGCAGTGTAAAGGCAGAATTGCTGTTGCAAAATAGGTAGATTTAACAAAAATGTAATATATTTGGCAATTTTACATTTTTGTAACATAATGGGATGCAAATAGTTTTATTAAAAAGCTAAATTAATTCTTGGCCAGTACAGTGTGGACCTATAGCTTTGGCATTGTTAGCACAGCACCATATTCCACTGAGCCATAGCGGCATGCATTGGTTTATGAAGCAGTTTAATGTTTTGTTATTGAAATGAAATTTCATGTGTCTCTTCTGTGGGAAAGCCAGAGATCTGGTTTAGTAAATGCGTGGTCAAGTCTTTTAAATCTGACTTGTGTAATGCCTTCAATCAAAGGGAATTTCAGTTCTGAAAACAACTTTAGGAATAAGCGATTCTTTTCAAAAGATAGTGAGTGTTTAGGGCATTGCTTTGTTCTTTGTCACATCACTACACTCATACTCCTTCTTTGTCACCCTCTCCCCATGGGCACTGGCTTATTCGATCACTTCAGTGCCAACCTCATCACCCCATCCAGACTGAACATGCTGCAAGCCCTCTGTCAGCAGCGGCCCAGCCCGCCTCTTTCTCAAGAAGTACCTCACCTTAATCCCTATCCTACTCTTGGACTCCAGGCCTTCCGGTCGGGGACCCAATGGAATCCGTCGTCCTACACATTACACTGCAGGTTACCCCAATGTAAGGTTCCCTAAAAGTAATGAGATAGTTCTTGGAACTGTAAAGCAGCACTCCTTGACATGTAGTTTCTACTAATCAGTAGGAACTGAGCATTTGCGGACGACATAAACGCAGGATGGTGCCAGACTGATCCCATGCACCCCTGCAGGATATGTTGTCCCTTGGACTAGTTAGCTCACAGTGCCACAGTTAGCCATCCTAAACCTAGAAAGGGAGTGACCAGTTCTGGCAACTACTGAACATGACAACCCTCAGGAATAGGGGTGACAGACTAGAATGCTTTGCTCAGTCACTCGTGCTCTCTTTCACTCAGAGAACTATACAAAGAATACACGAAGGGACGTTTTCCAATATTTATTGAACCATAGTGATTTCTGTATAGAAAATGTGTGCTGCAATGATTAATAGACAGAAGCAGACAAAAGTTATAATGAGTGTCAAAACAGTGACTAAAATGAAGAGTTCCACCATCTTGTTGAGACACCTGATATAGGCATACATATACAGTATTATAACGACCTAAAGCACTCCTACGATGCAAACCCTAACCTACGTGTCTAGGGTGTGAGTATATGGTCTGCCTTTACCTGGTGGGTAAGAATGTAGGACCCCGTCTTGGTCACGTACTGGACACCCCTCACAGAGATGTCAGTCAGCTGCTAAGTAAAAGCATGGACCCCTTGGAAACAAAAGGATATATATATACATATATATATATATAGAAAATGGCATCCTTGCCTCGGGCCGTGATTGTGATCAGGCTGCCTATTGTTTGTATTCCACAGATAGCTGAATCGCCATATGGATGTAATAACACATTTGTATCACGCACATAAAGGCCTTTGCACATAATACCAAGGCAGTGTGATAGTGTTCTCAAGAAGTTCTTTTGTGTCAGCAAGGTTGGTGTTTCTTAGAAACTAACCCAAGTGACACAAATGCAAATGTGTGTCAAAAGTCGATATGACAAAGGGAAGGCACCTTTAGGAAAGAACGTTGTGAATGTAAATTGGCACTATTTCCTACCAGGCCTATTTCTGGCACATGACACCCTCAATGCCCTATTAACTCTAACATTAGCCTGAAGAAACACCAGCTCACCTATTCTCAGACCACTATCTTTCCAAAACTCACTATAACCCATCCACTTCAATGGTAGTCATTTAGTCCTCGTTCTCGCATCTTGTCAAGAATTCCTGTCATGCGAGGGGAGGAAAACGGTAACCAGCGAAAACGGACTACATCTCCCAGGATGCTTAGCGGTTGAGAGGTTATGTAAACAGGAGAGCTGTTACATAACTCAAGGAAAACACGCCCTTATGTAAACAGGAGAGCTGTTACATAACTCAAGGAAAACACGCCCTTATGTAAACAGGAGAGCTGTTACATAACTCAAGGAAAACACGCCCTATAAAGGGAGGAACCGGGAGGTACAACGCTGTCGGATATTGTGTTTACACCGACGTACCTGCTTAGTGAAGAAGCAGTGTTCCGGAGTGGTGCTCCAGTAAGGCAAGAACGGAGGTAGGTCGAGTCGTTACTCCCTGGGCCGTGTCTTGCCCCATCGTCACCTGTGAAGGACCCGGAAGCTCTACCGGATAACCATTGAGCTTCGCTTTTTGACTCGGCTGAGTCAAAGCGCAGTGGCGCTTTTGCTGGTTGGAGTCGTAACTCCCAGCCCGACCAGAGATACAGGGACTGCCAGCTGTAACGCACACCAGGAGGTGTTTGCCGCGTTACAGACTCGGAAGTCCACAGGATCGATCGAGCGGCTGCTCTCGGTTCAGTCTTCTTTGCTTGTGATTGGGGTATCGGTGACGCATCACCAGGAGGTGACTCCGCGTCCCGGTGCAGTCTGAGGAAGAGGTTGAGCGGCTGCTCCCTTCAGGTAGAGACCCCGGCTGGGTGTTTCCCTGACTCCTCGATTCTCCCCAACACTCTTCGTGCCCCTCACAGCCTACCGATTGGCATTGTCGGCCATTTCATTTCTGCCCTCTGTTGGCATACGCCGGGATCGGCGTATATGCAGAGGACGGTTAGGACCATCCGTGCTGTGGGCTGGTAACGTACTTATCCTGGAGGATTCCAGTGACTATAACCTTTGTTTATTCCTTGTATTATTTTTGCCTTCATTAAAATAACTAAACCTTCACAAGTGGTTGCGTTCTCATTATCGTGTCTGTTAAACGATCCTGAGACGTTCAGGGCGTTACACATCTATTTCAATGATATATTTCTCCCTCACTGTTGAATACTCGCCACAAGGCTGTACCCTAATCCACGACTAGCTAGACTGTATTGAATTGTAACGAAATTGCATTTATGTAGCACTTACTAGACGAGGCGTTGAAGCGCTTTTCCTCCAATTGCCCCAATGACGAAGTTACATGGTACCTAAACGCAAACTGTCAAGAGACTCAAACTCTTCTGTCCTGAAGAGGTAAGTCAGCATCTCCTCCACACCCAAGCTGTAGATTTCTCCTGCTAAGGGGTCCCTTAAGACATATATGTAAACTCACCTGCACTTTGAGTGGAATGTCCTGTACCCCATGGCACCTAGAAATGTACAGGCACACCTTAATACCTTTACGGGTGACCATGACACTGTCAGTGACGTAACATTAGCACCCGCAGCCCTTGCTGAGTGGGAACACTCTGGCACTGTCCACGGGCAGCAGGTCCCTGGCCTAAGAGCTCCTGACTAGGTCCAGATTGTGGGGGGCCCCCTCCAGGTACTTTGCAAGGGGGGCCTCTCAAGTTTTGTTACGCCACAGATCACAGCGCTGGGATGCCTCCGGGTAGCCATGCGCTATACAAATGCCAATACAATACAATACAATTACAGAATCGCTGGCTGAAAAAATGTTTTTTTTAAGGTTTTGATTTTTATTAGAATTGCTTATATGGTGAGAAGGTAACTGAAGGTGAAACCTGGTATGCCACTTGTGTTTTGCTTCGTATGAAAAGTGGTACAAAGTATGCAATTCTGTAATTTATTGATATTTGAAAGAAAATTACTTTTGAAAGCCAATTTTAATTTATCTGGACATCTTTTCTTGATGTGGCATTCTGCAGAAGGGTGAAACGGACAGACTTTGGTAAGGTTTTTCATGGGTATGCAACTGAAACAGGAACAGTTCCTTCTAGAATAAATACTTAGGAATCACCAAAATGTGCTATTACACTGCTTGAATGAGAAAGGCAGAATGCAACTGTTGCAACAGTGTTTTAGAAGAGTTTCGTAAAATATAGATATTGTGGCCAATCTAGATGTTTTTTATATTGGGGCGTGGAATTATTACATAAGGCTGTCCATGTCACCTTTAATAGCATTTCCCTTCATGTTTTTGCAAAAGATAAATTAACAGCAGCAGCAGAATGCCTCAATGAGAATATTCCATGATGTTATTGCATTAAGTTGTACTAATGTGTGCGTCTATTAATTGACCATTGAAAAGTGCTTAAATAGTGTGTGCAATAAATGAGTTGACTAAAAAACGGATAAAACATGGCACTTTGTACTGTAGTTTTATAACATTGTGGTTATTTATAGCATTGTACTAGATATATATGTATGTATATGTGTGTGTGTTTGTATATATATAAAATATATATTGTATATATAATAACAGTATAAGAGTAGACTGTGTAAAGCCACTAGTTTGTCGTACCTCGTGTATGGGCCATTGACGCATCCCAAGAATGTGCGTGTTCCACCAAGGTGTGTACTTTAATCTCTTAGACTTCCTTCTGTCTGCTAAACTGTGATAAAGTATCAACAACGATTATCGCAATATTATTTCACGCTGTAAACCACAATGTTGATGTTTTCAATTGTTACTGTTGAGGTGTTTTGTGAATTGCATGCATCATAAAACAGGATAATAGGTCGTGTCTTGCATGTTGATACTATTCACTGCAATTTGTAGGCTTGGCTTCACTGCCAGTTTGCACTCTACAAAACTAGCAAAATGCATTAGCATGACGTATTTACTCCGTGATAGCTTTACAAAACTCCTAAATAAATGGAAATTAAATCACAATCACTGAAGACTGTAAAAGGTTCCAAGGTAATGAATGAAGGTAAAAGTTACTGACTCTGAACTATCCACAATAATCTAAACTAGTAAAGGTGACGTTTTGCACCGCAAGTAAGTTGTCATCTCCTGCGGTACAACTCGGAGTGGTGGTGTGAGTTTCAACAGCTCTCGCAGGTCCCATCACGCTGTGCTTGGTAATACACGGGGATGACATGTTATTCCCATGACCTGTCACCTCTCTCTGTGGATTGGCCCAGATATGACGGGGAGCCGCGGCCTCTCAGGTATGTGAAGTATGGTGTACGTCACTGCGCCGCTGTGTGAAGTTCGGCGCTGACACTCAGCGGCTGCCCAGCCTCGGCATTTCCTCAGCCCTCCACCAGGAAGAGGCGGAGGAGGAGGAGGCTCAGAGACGGCCCTGCAAGTCAGCAGCCCGAAGACTCTGTGAGGATGATTCAAGCGCCTGCGGCACGCCGCGCTCATTCATGGCTGAGGAAGCGATGCACCACTTCCTCTGCCTTCTCTGAGTAAACTTGCAATCAGACCGTGACTCCCCTCAACCCCCACACTCCTCAGAACCATTCCGCTTCCTTACTTTGTGGTGAGCAAGAACCTACCAAAATTACTAAAATAGGTGAAAGAGGAAGGTGCCAGGCGTTTCGAGATGGCTATCTACACAGACTTAAAGAGGAAGCTCTAAACAATGCTTTCATTATGTATATATACATGTATATATATATATATAACATCTTTTAAACTTTTATATCTACTAGACGAACAACAATTGTGAGTTAAAATGTGTATCATTAATTTGCCACATGTTTATTAGGTAGTTCGAAAGAATTAACCACTTCGGGGAACTCCTTTATTTGCAAATTCTATTTCTGGACACATTTACTGTCATTTGCAGAGCAAGATTCTTTTTAAAAATGGCAGCCAAGCTGGTTGTGGCATCTTCGCTTGTCGGTATCGTTAGAGGACCAATGAGTGGGCGGAGATAAATCGCGTGGAGGCGGAGTCCTGGCGCAGACCATGTTTGGAGTTCTCATCGCGTCACGCTCCGTATATGGTCATTCACGTCACAGGCGGGGAGCACCTACTCGAGTTAAAGGACTGACTGCGGGATCCCCGCGCAGTGAAGTACAAGCTCTCCGGTCCTCATGCAGCTCGTGCCACCTCGCCTGATGCCGGAGCCCGCCGCGCGCCACAGCCCCATGAAGGTGACGTCCGTGGACGCTCGCCGTCTCCGGCGGCTGCTGCGCGCGGGTCCCGGCCGGCGGCCGCTGCTTCTGGACTGCCGGCCCTCGCTGGACTTCCTGGGCTCCAACGTTAGAGGATCGTTGAATGTCAACTTGAACTCCGTGGTGCTGCGGCGAGCCCGTGGGGGGCCGGCGCCGGTGCGCTTCGTGGTGCCGGAGGAGGCGGCGCGCGCCCGGCTCCTGGAGGGCGCTTTCCCTGCTGTGGTGGTGCTGGACGCAGACAGCGCGCGCTGGCAGCGCCTGCCCCCGGACAGCACAGCGCGCGCCGTGCTTCGGACCCTGAGCAGCCTCCCGTCCGGGCCCCGCGTCTGCTTCCTGAGAGGTGAGCGGCTGTCAAGGGGTTCCCAGTACAGGGGTTACTGTGTGCACAGCGCTGAGTACAGGGGATAGCTCAAAGTGTATCCCCATTGATGTATATGGGCACCCCTAACACACACATACACGCACAATGCAATGCCGACCTCAAGGGAGATGCATCTGTACTCGCTGGAGTGTGGTGTACAGCGCTGAGCGCATGGGAGGTACATGTTAGTGAACTTCTCTAGGAGAGAAACCTCTGAGAGTGGGCATCGGGACATCTGATGCGCGCGGGATATCTTGCGTTGTACAGCGGGACATCTGTAATGTAGGAATTTGCTCCAAACCGAGTGCAAGGAACATGTGGTGTCCCAAGAAGCATTGTGTACATCTATCTCACCCCGTGTCACAGGGGACACTTGCAGCTTTTGTAAATGGAAACACTGTCTGTATTAATGCACGGGAAATGTGTGATGAACAGGGAGAACCCCCCCACTTCAAACTTATATAGTGTATACAGGAGCACCGAGCGATGTGTGTGAAGACATCAAGCAGTGTAAGGGGAGATCTATCGGGGCCAGCGTACAAAGGGGCATCAATCGAGTATAGAACAGTATACTGGGAGACATTTACCGCAATCAATGTACAACAAGACATCTAGCTTGACTGTACAAGATGATATGTACCTTATATATGAGATGTCTAGTAAGTATTAGGGAAATGTCTGTCCCGGAATGTATCTGCCTCAGCTATTGTGCCGTGTACAGGTGCACCTGATGTTCAGGTGCAGAGGGTGATATCTGACAGATAGACTCACCAAGCGTACACAGACGATGCATATTCCAACGTCTACCTTACACAGCAAGACAACTGTACAAGGAGATGTCTATCTCAGTGAGTACACAATGGGACATTTCATGTGCAAGGGATTTTCAAACATGACTGCATATGGACAGTTAGTGTATATGGACAGGTTAGCGATGTATAAAAATCGGTTCATCTTACAGTGTGCTTGTGCAGAGGGGAGGTGTGACAGTGCCGGGGTGCAGCTAAATGGAGCTAAGCTGCGCTGTAGTAGCTGCAAGCCCGGCCGCCTACACTGCATATTTATCGGCTGGGACAACGACCGCGGCGCTGGGACAGTTTTACAGCCTAAGTGCCATTGGCAGACCTACCTGGACGTGCCTGTCAGAACGGCAGTGTGCACATTTAGTGCCTAGAAACGGCAGAAGCGCAACATAAATCGCTCTGTATTTTTTTTACTTTGTTTGGCACATCCACAAAACCCACTCGAAGATGTAATGTGCTGCTTGCAAGTTTACAAGTACCTTCTAGCTGCTAGAAGTGACTTGTAAATGTGCAGGCACGTCACCTCTTCCTTTGGACACTGTCAATGTACTAATCACTATACCGTGGTTTGTGTAGTTATTTACACCGCGCTTCTGTCAGTGTAAGCACTTGAATAGCAGGTGTGATCACATCTTATGCTTACACTACCAGGTTCCAGCGCAACTCCGACGCTGACCGGCTCAGTTCTAACATCGCCCGCTGTCCCCATCGGAAGGCTTTCATATATCCTTGCGTAGAAGGGACTAGGTTTATTTTGTAAAGCACTCCAATGACATCATTCATGCGCATAAATAAATGCACGCAATCCTGCTCAGATGCCGCCATGCGTAGATTGCGCCGGTGGTTGCGGGTGGCGTCACTTGGGGATCCCCACATACCGTTCTTCTTCAAACTTTAACACAAAAAAAGAGAGAAAAGTTGGAGAAAGAAAAATCGTGACAAGGGGCAATATTTTTGCAGGATTGAAAAATAAGTAGCAGGGTTAAATAAGGTGGCATGAGGTGGAATCAAGATTAGTAGCCTTGGCATCGGAAAATCCTGACACTCAACGGAACCGGCTGCAAGCTTTTGAGATACACTTTGGGCCGTGGACACTTATTCTTTTACAAATTGAGTAGTCGATGCCTCCAGTGCTGGACACAGACAGCCCTTTCTGGATTCTTAAGGTGTCTTCTTTCGAAAGGGGTTACATCAACAAATGATGGACGGCACCCCAGTTTGGACCCAGCCATATGCAAATCAGTCTTGACCCTGTGCCCCATGGGAACAGTCCAGACCAAACTGCCACGCCAGGTCATCCATGGACTGGAAACAAACATCCTGGGACCGGTTTCAGGGTATGTCACCCTTCTTCAGCCAGGCTAGCTTGAATCCAGTGGAACAGTGAGCAAGGGACCCACATCTGGGCATACCCATCCCACTTAGTGCGAAAAGTGTTACAGCATACAAAGGACGGACGGAATACGGACAATGCAAACATTCTGCCCAATCAAAAGATCTGGGTTAAATCCATCGTTTTGCCCCCTACGGCACCCCAGTGTGGACCCAGCCAAAAGGGGGAGCAGAAAATAGTTTTCTTTTTTCGTAAGACATGCTATATTTTTTTATAAACGTCTTGATATTTTCCAAACTGCGCATCTTGTGGTGGGCGCCTTTCTATAGGTGTCAACCCGCGCCAGGTTCTCGAGGAACAAGCCGCTTTCATTCACAATCAGTCCCGCGAACGCTGCTTGAGGTGTTGCAGTGGTGGCGCATGGCAGGCCCCGCCCTACCTAGTACCCAGGGATACTGAAGACACACTTGCTAGGCACTTAAAGGCTCTTTTGAGCTCTATTACTTCTTTCAAATTCGTCTGCCCGTTCCAGTCCTACCTGAGTACGATTCCCTCATCGAGTACAAAAATTGGAAGAAGAAAAAACAGACAGTGTCGGGGAATGCCCTACCCTGGACTACCCTGTCTCTCTTGAACCGAACCGGTTGTGGCTGCGGCGATGCCATGTTGTGCGATCCTGTGCCAAGTTCTATGGGAAGATAAGGGAACAGAGAGTAACTGTGCCGGATGCGCATAGATGACGTTGAGTGGCACAGGCAGGGCCGAGTGCCGGCAGCTGGGGCTGCTAGCTGGTGGGCTTGAGGCCAGCCAGAGCTGCTTGTCCGTGAGGCATAGACAGCGCCAGGGTGCGCAGAGGTGAGACCGCGCTTTCTCCCCAACAGGGACGGTGGTACTGTCAGGTGTTTGCTTTGTGGTAGAGTGTGTTTTACTTGATCTCCTAGCAGGGCGGTGCTGGTGGTGGGCTGCTCCAGATGGCACGCTCCTGCGCTTTACTGGAGCAGGGATGATTGCTGGTGTGGTTGGCCCTGCTGCTCTGAGGTCGATGGTCTCTTGGTGGGTGGCGCTGGGTGGTGTACACCCTGTATTATCTGATGGTTTGTGTGCTTGTCTGCTCTGAGGTAGATGGTCTCTCAGTGGGTGGCGCTGGGTGGTGTGCACCCTGTATTATGTAATGGTTTGTGCGGTTGTCTGCTCTGAGGTCGATGGTCTCTTGGTGGGTGGCGCTGGATAGTGTGCACACTGTATTATGTGATGGTTTGTGAGGTTGTCTGCTCTGAGGTAGATGGTCTCTCGATGGGTGGCACTGGGTGGTGTGCACCCTGGATGAAGTGATAGTTTGTGTTGTCTGTTCGGAGTTAGATGGTCTCTTGGTGGGTGGCACTGGGTGGTGTGCACCCTGCCTGAGGTGGTGGTTTCTGAGGTTATCTGCTCTGAGCTAAACGGTCTCCCCATGGGTGGCACTGGGTGCTGTGCATCCTGTATCATGTGATTGTTTGTGTGGCTGCCTGCTTTGAGGTACATGAGGCCAGATGTATGAAAGGATTTTACCCATTCTGTGTCTATAGGGAAATGCTTTAGTACATATGACCCATGGTCTCTCGGTGGCTAGGTCTGGGTGGGGCAGCCTGCGTGAGGAGGTGGTTTGCGTGGTTGTCAGTCGATGCATAGATACAGGCCTCTAGCTGGTTGGTAGGTGTGCGGACAGTTGTAGGTGTCATGAACACGAATGTGGCCGTGTCCCTGCCTACCTACTCTGGAAACCGGAATGGCCCGAGGGTGGGGAGTGTGGGCCTTCAGGGGTTTGCCGGTGATGGGCAGATGAGTCACTGCTGTGGATGAGCTGTGCCAGCGTCCCGGAGATAAGCATTAACCCTCCACTCTCCAGAGCTGCATGAGGAGACTGCAAGTGGCGGGAGGTGTGAGAGTGGATAGCAGTAGAGAATCGATATCTGCTGCGGGGCACTCAGTGGTGGGCGAGGGGAAGCTTGAAAGCTCTGCGCGGCCCGCGTGCCTCCGCCTCGAAGCGCTTCCTGCCCTTGGGCAGGCTGTGGTTTGTCCTCGTCACGCGCTCGGGCCCTGGTCTCGGGAAGGCCCCGGTATGAATGGATATGAGGAGGACACTGGCACAGGCTTGTGAATGGAACTATCGGTTATCAGTGACGCTGCGTGTGGTGACGTCTAGCACCACTTCATTCACCCCGTAGAGCGGTCTCGCGTCTCGACGTGCTCGCATGCTGCGCACTCGCTTCTGAGGAGCGCCAACAACACTGTCAATCAAAGCGAGCTTCGTAAACCCTGGAAGCAGCAATCTAGCCATTAAATCTGCACTACACACACGCAGCTGTGCGTGCAGGAATAATGCCACAGACCTGCCCCCACCCAAGTCTCTGATGGCAATAAAGTGTACAAACGAATCCATGTTTATTTAGTTTTCCATGCCCGTCCTGTGCAGTGGTAGGGTGGTGATAGCTACCCATTTCCCCTGACGATTGAAAGGCTGAAAGTGTGCTGCTAGAGGCTGGCGAATGACATATTCTGCACCCCCAAGATGCCGCTCTCTCTGGGCTAGTTACGGTGGCGGCGAGGCAGGAGACGGCTTCGTGACAGAACAGGGCAGACGCGGGGAGCTGTGATCGACGGACACGGGAGAGCGGCGGGAGGGCCTTGCTAGGAAGCCATTGCAAGGATGGGGGGGGGGCACACTAATTGAGACCACAGGGAGCATTGGGGTTGGGGGTTCAGTTGCAGAGACTATGGGAAGGATTGGGTGGCCTATGCTGCTTAGATTTGGGGGGTGGGGGAGTATGTTACTAAAACCATGGGAAGGATGGGGGCCTTTGTCACCGAGAACACGCGTAGAAAGGTATGCGGGTACTGCCTTATGTCGAGTCTCGGTTCCTGAGGCCATGGGAAGGCACCGGGGCTGTGCTATTGATAGCGTGACAGGGCTCTGTTATTGACATCGTGACAGAGCACTGGGGTTCTGTTACAAAACGTGGGAAGGCAGGAGGGTATGTGATACAATAAAGTCGGGAAGGCATGGTTGTGGTACACACTGTGCCTGAGCCCTGCCACGGTTGCCTTTCACGATTCCAATAGCACATTCCCTCATGCATTCCGGCGTTTGATGTTAGTACACAGGGTCACTGTAAGGTAGCTTCCCATATTTGCTGTACCACATACCCTCGCCTTCATATGTTCTATGTACCACAGCCACTAGGCCTTCCGGTGTTTGCTGTAACACATACCTCGCCTTCATATGTTCTATGTACCACAGCCACTAGGCCTTCCGGTGTTTGCTGTAACACATACCTCGCCTTCATATGTTCTATGTACCACAGCCACTAGGCCTTCCGGTGTTTGCTGTAACACATACCTCGCCTTCATATGTTCTATGTACCACAGCCACCAGGCCTTCTGGTGTTTGCTGTAACACACACCTCGCCTTCAAATGTTCTATGTCTGCACAGAGGTGACCTTGAAGTGGAGCGTCGTCTCTTCAGGGCACCTTCAGTCAGTTTCTTACACTGTCAGTGAAGCTTGCTTCCTTTTCTTTCAGGGGGCTACGAGGCCTTCCGCCAGCTGTACCCGGAGTGCTGCAGGGAGCAGAGAGCGCCTCTCCAGGACGGAAGTGACGCAGACAGAAACCACCCCGAGCACAATGAGAAACTAAGCTCTCACCACAAGCCGGCCTACGACCAGGTGTGTGTGTGTGAGTAAGACAGCGTGACGCAGGGGGGCGGGGGGAGGGGGTGGAAGGAGCTCACTCCCAATTTAGGGCTCTCTTCAAAGAAATAAAAAATGACATGAGCTTTAGGAGAAAGACAGAATCTAGAGGCGCACAGCCTGCTATACTCATATATTTCTCTAATTGTTTTTTCTTGTTAGATAGTGAGCCAAAGTGATGTAAATATGTAAACATGCATGTCTTTAATGTTCTTTTAGACAGTGTAGGAGAAATGCCCTTGTTCTGTGTTTGTTTTCACCCGTCAGCAATTCACCTAGACCTAAAATGTTTTTACATTCAACTATGCAAGCAACCCAACATCCATCCCCTAAGTACTTTCACAAATTCTAGATTAAGTAATTTCTGACTGAAATGTTTTTTTATTGCTATTTTTTATACATAAATGTTTTAGTTGGCACCGTGGCCATATTGTGAGGTAGCAAACACAAGGAGATGATGGATTCAACCCAGATCTGTGACTGGGGGTGAGTGTCTGAAAGGTTTCAGTCCTCCGTCCATCATCTCCTTGTGTTTGCGTCATACTGTGAGGTAGCCTTACTAGTCTTGTGTGCATTTAAACATTTTCTGAGAAGTTTAATTCATTTCTATTTTCTTCGGGTTACCTCTGAATGGGTGACAGTTACATTATGTTAAACTTCATAAAACGAGAATGTCACTAGTTGGGACTCACACAAATGTAGTGCAGTAAAATTTACAAACACACATTACCATGGTTGTCCCACTTTAATTGTTAAACATAGTTTGACACTTGAGCTGGTAACATCCATTCTCTAGTGGGTGGTTCCTGCTATGATTGTAACTCCACCTCCACCCAAAGGATACCGTGTTCGCCAGGCTTTCGAAATCTTGAAGCCCCGAAGGCCCATTTTCAAACTGCTGTTGTAAGAGTGTACATCCCAGTGCAGAGTGGACTGATGCCGATTCCTGCCTGTCACTGTGATTACGTCACTGACCAGCCCTTTTCATGTATGGATTTTGGCTCGTGCGTTTTCATAAAAGGGCAACTCCTGATTAATGCAGTCTTGGGACTGTACGCCCTTCACTGGCTGGGTAAATCTTTTTACAGCCAGTAGTGCCTCACTCATAGCGCCTACCCTGCCTTTAGATCCAGCTCCTTATCCTGGGCCTTCCTTTCTGAAGGTTGCAAACATTCTGTGTCAGTGTGGGGGGGTGGATTTGTCTTATCCGAGCCTCACCATGTGCACAGTAGCTCAGCTTTGCTCCCAGGCCAAGCAAACAATTCCACAAGTGGAATTCTTGCTTGTCAATTCTTTCCTGTCCTGCCAGGAAGAAGAATGCCTTCGTCAGGAAGGGAAGTAAAGAATGTCTCCCGTTCAGTTCTGCTCAGGAAGGAATGTCTCATGCTGACCTCCGGCTGCAAGAGATGTCTCCCATTCTCTTGTTAACAGTGTGAGGTGAAGAGGGAAACCGAAAAAAATGCAGAAAACATCTAATGGAAGAGCAAACAGGAGCCCTCAAAAACACACACCACCTGCTATTCATAAATATGTATGTCAGACATGAACATTACCCCTTGATATGCTGCAGGACTCTTGCCTGGTGGTATGCCATCCACAACAAAAAAGGGCCGCACAACACGTCCACAGTAAAAAGCAGCATAGAAAGTGACCTAGGATTAGGAAAATTCCTTTCGATGACTGGCCACTTTCCAGATAAGAGGTACTCGTTCAAAGCCTCCTGGAATCGAGTTGCTTTTTTAATTTTTCTGTGGGAGAGCATGTATAACTATTGGACATTAGTATTGGACAGTACCTTGTAACAGTCGAGCTTTGCCCTTCCCCTGTCTTTACATTATTCACGTTTGTAGGGAGTGTGAATACAGGCCTTTTAAATACCATCTCCATTCGTATCCATCCTTTAAACACTTAAAACTCTGACCCTCCTATAATTGCATGTGAGGGAAGATCCGCTTCGTGTCCCATCTGCTCCCAGAAAGCTCTGTGTGGGCTGAGCCGGAAATGACGTGTTCAGCAGTGGGTTTAATCTGAGGCTGCAGATGTGGACCGACACATGAAATCAGCTCCGAGCTTTGACGCTTGTGACTCACAGGCCTCTAATGCTGGCAGATTGTGGGGCAGAGGCCAGGAAGCGGCCTGCTGTGGTGCCCTGATGGTTATGTCATGTTCTTCACAGTAAACAATTCTGCTCCTCTCCCAGCCCTCTAGCAGCGTTGAAAACAGTGCTGCGTATTAGGTTCTTCATTATCAGCTATTGCTGAAATCTGTACGTTTATGTATACAGCATGGTTGTGTTGTTTGCAGAATGGATTTGCACACTCGTGCAGTGGGATTTTATGCCACTGCACTATTTGTTACTTGTCTGTGATCATTTCAAGTCAAGGAATGGCCGGAAGTAAACATGTGTAGCTAGTTTTTGTTCCCAAACTAGGCTCTGGTGAGTATAGTTTAGTCATATGTGGCACAGCACAGACCAGAGTACATGCCTGTCATTTCATGAATTTTCTCCTCTTGCTTCACAGGGCAGCCCGGTGGAAATCCTCCCTTTCCTCTACCTTGGCAGTGCCCACCATGCTTCCAAATGTGAATTCCTGGCCAACCTGCGCATCACTGCCTTACTGAACGTATCCCGGAAGAGCTCCGACAGCGCTAAGGACCAGTTCCACTACAAGTGGATTCCGGTGGAGGATAACCACATGGCGGACATAAGCTCTCACTTCGAAGAAGCCATCGATTTTATTGGTACGTATTGATTCTTGTGCTTGCTATGCTGTTGGTTGTGACTCCAATGGCCCCTTGTATGCGCTTAGGAACAGGATAATCCTCAGTATATTGTGCTATCTGAGTTTACAAAGTGTTACGCTATTGCAGACAGGTCCGGCGGTAGGGCAGTGCCACCATTGTGGCCGTGCTGGGCGCTGAACTGTGAAGGGGACGCTGACCTCAGGGGGGGTGCTGTGTTTAGCAATGACTTCTGATTGGAGAGATGAGGGGCACCTTTGCCCGGTGGTAGTGAACAAAACCATGAATGCGATCATATGGTGTGGGGGCTCTAAAAGTGATTGTCGTACGGGGCACCACCAGCGCTAAAGCCGGCCCTGATTGCAGACAGGATTCCACGTTTCTGCACACTGGTCCCCTTAACCCCTTCCATGCGGCGCGAATTCCGCCGCGGTGCTGACCGTTTCTTGCGCGGGCGGGCTCATGACGGAACGGTTCCGTCATGAGCACAGCTCAACCGACGCTCATGACGGAACCGTTCCGTCATGAGCATGGAAGGGGTTAAGCAGTTCTAATAACACATGTAGTGTACTTCTATGTATACCATCTATATGGGCTGGGGTCTCTTGAGCTCACAAACACAAGTAAGGATTAGAGAGCAGGACGTTTTCAAAGAACAGGGGAGAAGGTTCTTGAGGCAGTGCGTAAAGTGTCGCCCAAAATCTCCATTTTCAAGAGAAGGGCATTCTGAAGTGGACTCCTTCTCTGACAGGGTCTGTTAAAATGGGGCCTGATAAAACAATAACAAAACATCCACAGGGGTATGCACGTTGACTTCGTAAGCTCTTTAAATCCATCCAGTCCGCCCAATTGTGTGTGGATGTCTAAGACGCGAGGAGACAGCAGAGGCCTCCGATGATGCTCACTACAAACTAGCTTACCTCTTGGTGCATTAGCAAGAGCTAGTTCTCTAGGGAAATAGGGCTTCTTTTATCAACTTTCAAAGAATGGCCTCTCCTGCATTTCACACCTGTGATCCGCAGCTTCCTCATATGCCCCTTTTGTGGGTGTTTTATCTCCTGAACTGTCTCATTCCCCTCTTCTTGACTCGTCAAGCAATGCTGAGCAAAAACCTTCGCTGCTCCTGTAAACTGAAAAAAGGAGCATCTATAAACTCCTTATTTTTTTTATCTCTGTCGCAAAATGCTATTTTGTGGGTAAATCTTGAATTCTAATCTGTAGATCAGGAGTGGTTCTGTCATGTCTGTACATCAGGTGGTTTTCGCAGAGTTCTGTTGCTGTGCATTCTACCACTAGTGAGGAGGGCACATTCGTGACCCTATCAAAGGGGTGTTCGTTGAAAGAATGCCTGGTATTTTTTGATGGTTTGTGCCGGCTGAAAACAAAGCCCCTGACCTCCTTTTCATGTTAAATGTGGAAGACTTTGCGTGAAGGGTTTTGTTGTGCAGCAGAGAATGCTCGGGGCAGTGTTCCTACCCACTGCTATTCAGAAAGCACTTGAAAAGCTGACATTCCGACAGGCTCCCACTGAGACTACACTATTTATTTCTGCTGAACCCCTTTTTTGTCCGCCCCATTGTTTTGACAGCTCGTCCCTGAGTGTGACAGGACTCTGCCCGCCGTCATTTGTGTGATCTGGCGCTCATTTGTGTTCAAGCACCGGGAATGTTAATGGTAATTCGGATATATTCCGCCGATGTAGAGGCTTCTTTTAAATGTCGCTTTCTTTTTAGACCGCGACAGTTCATACATTTGCTCAGCAAATGGAAAAGACTTCTGAAATGTGTGCTGTTCCTACTGTGAAGAATTGTAGCCGCGCTATGCTTTAAATTCAGGGCTGGACAAGTGAAACCAACGTGCCCCTACATTGTTACAGTTTAAGGACGGACAAGGCATGTTGTTACTACCTTGAGGGGCACAAGCCCATGTAGGGTAAAGCTGCCTACCCCCAGCAGCCAGCTATCGCCTGACGGCCTGCAGGGCTGGTGAAGTGTGACTGCACCAGCCCCACGGGCGTATTCGCCGCACAGCACTGTGGGGTATCGGCAGCTTCTCCCACAGGCCAGCCTGCCTCTGAGTCATGCTTTCTTCCTGCCTCCTCGTCAAAGGCCGTGCGTTCCCTGGGGCTCGCGAGACAGGAAGTGCTTAGCCGAGCAGTCCAAAAGTAGCTGGATGTGGGCACCCCCGGGAGTCCAAGGCGCATCTTCGGTGCCGCCCGCGCAGCAGAGTGCCCTGGAGAGGCTCGTGACGCAAGAGGCCTCAGAAGGCGCCGGATGCGAGGGAGTGCAGGTCACCTTGTCCGTGCAGCAGGCGGGCGCGTGCTCCCACTAATGGCCTCGTCTTCATCCCGTCCTTTGCTGGGAAGTCAGAGCTCCTCTTGCAGGATATACCACATCCTGGCTGCGGGCAGCGGTCACCTGAGCTGGCCGGCTTTAGGAGTTGATCCCTTATTGTCATTGGATTAGAGCCCGCTTTGTGCAGCAGGGCGGTGGCCGGGAGGTTGTCACTCGGGGAGATAGCGCCTGCGGGCCAATTGTGGCCATGCCCTTTCGTAAAGCCAGAGAAGCCTGTTTAGAGACGTACTTCCGCCACCCACCCAGATTAAAGCTACTCATTTAAAGCTATTTGTGAATTTGAAATTTAAAAAAAAACATATAGTAAAAGAGATGATCTTGCCCCTCAGTGGTTTAAAAATGTCTTATTTATTTTTGTAATTATAATCAATCAATCAATCAATCAGTGACACTTGTAAAGCGCGCTACATACCCGTAGGGTCTCAAGGCGCTGGGGGGGGGGTGCCGCTACTGCTCGAACAGCCAGGTCTTCAGCTTCTTCCTGAAGGAGAGGTGGTCTTGGGTCAGGCGCAGGTCGGACGGGAGGGAGTTCCAGGTCTTGGCGGCCAGTTATAACAATTATAACATTGTAGTCTCTATATTTAAGGCCTCTAGGGACAAAACTCTGGGAAAAGGGTTGTAAAAAAGTTGCTAAACTATCCTAAATGCCATTTCTGAAGATACACCTGCTGAGACACTAGGGCATGATATTGAAAAATGACAATGCCGTGGAACAAAATGGCTCAATGCAGCAAGGTGTATAAAACCGCACACCTGGGATCCGTATACGCGTTTGATTCCTAATGGTAGCTCGGGCCCTGGTAAATAAATATAAGATAGCCTGTACTAAAAGTACAGGTGTGATTATGGGTGGTACTCTTTTTGTCTGCCTGTAATGGATGAAGACTGAGCTAGCCCTGCTGGGATTAAAAACTGCGACTTTTTGTCTGATCGAGAACGCTTGGCCCACTTCATCTTACTGGCTTGTACACACTTTGGCATACACTGAAGGCAGTGACGACGAAACTTGTGTGGGTAAACTGCGTTCACACATGTTTGCTCCAGTGCTATCACTAGCCTGGCACAACAATGCACTGTTATGCAGTCTGCATTCGAGTCTGTTTGATCACAGCCCACGTTTTATGAATATCATATAAATGACAATATGATGCACATTTTGAAAAATAAAAAGGATGCACAATTATATAAACAATAAAAAGGAGCAGGCGAGACAGTCCGAGACTGCATGCTGAAAACCATTCAAAGGAGCTGTCTCGTGGTATTTAAATGATCGGTGTTAAGCACTCGTTGAATTGTACGGGAGTACTCGATTTATCGACTGCGAAAGACGAAGGTCACACCTTGCTGAGTTGCTGTAATGCAACTTGGGCCCCATGTAAATACAGATTTCTATAGCAGCCTCTCAACTCATTGAGCTATGAGGCACTGTGCTTTGATCTTTGTTTACAGAGTATTTCTGGTTTTCCTTTGTATGTGTCCAGCGTTTCTGGGGCGTAGCTACCATTAGTGCAGCAGGTGCAGTAGCCCCGGGGCCCAGAGCGCCCCTTCGGACCCTGATAATTGCTGTATTTACTACCCCAACAACAATCAGAGCGGCCATTTTCCTTGCTTGCGCTAGGCCTCAAGCCATCTTTGCTTCACTCCTGCCGCTACTGCTTGAGAGTCGGGGCTTCAGAGAACAACCTTGGCGTTTCTGTGGCGTCCTGCAGTTTTGAAGACGCCCGGTAATAAGAGTGCTGCCTGGTGAGATAAGGTGTACATTAGCGAAGATTCAATGCATGGGGGCGTATGTAGGCGCTTAACAACGGCGCTATTTTGTGCAAGCAGATTTGAACTGCGCCATCGTTAGATTTTCAAGTCTGTGGTGCCTGTCCTCAGCTGGCGCAGCTGCCTTGGAGTGAAACCACACTGCCAGTGCAGTTGGCACAAGAGCCCTGTGCTGGAGCTCTGCCGGCGCGCACAGCGTGGGTTTGGCAAATCCTGTGCAGCAGGATGCCAGAAAATGGGTGCACTGTAGGAGCTGACAGGCGTGGGACATGATGCGCGAGGACGGCGCTGTTCTCGGGTGTGAGAAGTGTCTCGCTGTGCAGGTGCTTACTTAGGCATTTGCTGTGTCACATTGTGATACGCTACCGTGTTCACGCAACGCACTTGTTCCTGTAGGCATAGGATGTTAGGATCACACATCCTCATTTGAGGTGCGACACACGTGTTATGCCTCTGGCATGGCCTTCTGTACATAAACAAAGCTACCGGGATCTCTACAGGAATCAACAAAGCAAGTTAGACGCACAGCTCTGTGGACATACGTGCTCAGATAAAGCATGGAGGCCTCAGGCCCAGCTGCTTCCATCCCACCCTGTCTTTGAAGCAGTCCTTCCTCTGATGCTGTTGTCATCTACTTGCGTCCTGCTGGGGGCGCAGTTGTTTCACACGGTCATATGCCAGAGGCACCCCTCATGTTGTACTAGGTGCATCTGGAGCACTCTAGTCCATTTTGTACTTAAACTTTTACTTTTTGCATTTTTAATAATCTGTACACTTTGGGATGTCCATGTTTCCAGGAGGTGGCTCCGCCCAGGGCATGAGTACCGTGTCCGAGCTTTTAAACTGCATTTATAAAACACCAATTAGGAAGGAAAGCACACGAAACATCAAATCCCCTTTAGATGGGAGCATGCAGCTTCAACGGGGAGGAAAGACTCGTGGAGGTTAAAGGGTGGCGGCCGCTTCCGATGAAGGGGCTGAACTGGTTTCAGAAAAACAGCGCAGTAAATAAAGATAAAATAAACAGGAGCAGTGCCGGGCATTGTCTCCGTAGCGTTCTTCCTCCCTGCCCCCGGCCATTAACGTAAATAACATCAGCCGGCCTTAAAGGGTTGACGCCAGGTTGTAAACTTAATTTGCTGTTTGGTATCCTGACGATAACAGGGCTATTTGTGTCAGGTTAAGTGCAATAAACCGCCATCGAGGCAGACTCCTGGCCCCACTCGGCCTTGGCAAAGTGGGATTGTAAGGAAGGGCGGATAAACCCGCCCTGCCCTCGCGCCCGGGACTTCTTCAGAGCTGCATTGACCGGGAATATCTGGAATGCGCCCTTTTGTCTGTCAACAAAGACGGCACAGCTTTGACAGCAATGGCGGGTCTCACAGAGGTGTGGTGCTCGCTTCCTGCCCGCAGCGCCGCCAGGCGGCTCTTCCCAGAGGTTTATGGTTTTAATGGTTATTGAGTTCCTGGTACACCTTCCGTGTCAACGAAAGGACAGGGGAAGGGCAAAAGGGCACGCACTAACGGGGTATGGGTCCTGAGGCCACAATGGCGTCCCACGTCGCCATCCCCAGTCCCGCGAGGCCTTCAAATTGCTATTTCGAACATGTCACATTCAGCGACAGCCGACAAATGAGGCCAAGTGGTGTTTATTTTAAACGTGGAAGTCGATTTAATTACGTTTTGTTGTAGCATAAGCTCGACAAAAAATACAATTCATGGCTTTTTCTGGTCTGTGGGTTACATATGTGTTTGGGCCCTGCTGGATGCACAATCATTGGTGTTTGTCGACTACCTTTTCCCCCTGTCCACAGTATACCTAAGTTGAACATTTCTTCCAGTAAAATAAACCGGGCTTTTTGAAATGCGCCATAAGTTATATACTTTTTCCACTAAAACTAAACATTTCTGCAGACAGCCCTTGATCAACTAGGAATATCTTGTAATTGACATTTGACATTTGTATAGCGCACAGCACCTAAATATGTCTGGCAGCGCTTTTGTCATGACTGATTCGTTGAAGGTTAGGGACAGTGAACAAGGTGGGAAGTCTGAGGTTATAGGCTCAAGGCCCACCTGGAGTTGTGGACCTGGACTCTGTACTAAGCGTGCTAATGTAAAGTAAAGCGTGTGGAGCATAGAGGCAGTTTAAGTACTTTTACGTTTGTTCCTTACTAATGCCAATGCTTGATTCCTAGTTTGGTTTGAAAGATCTCGACTAGCTTACTGTTGATCTCCAACTAGTAGAGTTTAGATGTGACTAGTGGGTTACTCTTGCCATTATGCATTGCATGCCATGGTTATTGTACTCTTAACCCAGTATCCCGCACAAGATCAGCCTTTATTAGCTGGCGCCTGAACTTCATTCGGACAATCGTTTGGTGGTTAGTGATATTGCATTGTGATGCTGTGCCCGATGCGTATTGCCCTGTTACCCTCTAAAGGAAGTATCCTTGTGCCGACTGTTTTCTTCTGGCTAATGAGGTCTAAGAGCTAGAAGTTCGACTAGAGATGCCACATTTATTGGAACTCTGTATCTTCTAACAACGCCTTGTGCCATTCATTTGCAGATACAGTACGACGAGCTGGCGGGAAGGTCCTGGTACATTGCGAGGCTGGCATCTCACGTTCTCCCACCATTTGCATGGCCTACCTCATGAAAACCAAAGCCATCCGCCTCGAGGAGGCCTTCGACTACATCAAGCAGCGGCGGAGTATGATCTCACCGAACTTTGGCTTCATGGGCCAGTTATTGCACTATGAATCGGAGGTCCTCTCTGCTGCGGTCAGCCTACCCGTTGCGGCCTGTAAACGGGATACGGTCTCCTTTTTTGCCGAGGAGCTGGCTCTTGGCAAGACCTTCGATAGTTCCCGCTATCCATTCCCTACAACGGTGTTGACCACCGTGCCCCTTTGTTCACCTGTGCATCAGCTTACAATAAGCCCAATCACTGCCTCTTCCTCGTGTTAAAACAGACCAAGGAGAAAGACTTGTTTCAAAATAACTCTGGTATTTCAAGAGCACGCTGTACATGCGCAATACTGAGAACACACATCCTTGGCAAGGATTTGCACACGTTGCGGATGACAATTTCCTGAACCAAAGCCCCTGTGCTCGCCTTTGGTATGTGTTAGGGGTGTGCAGGTGACATATTGAGCGGTCTCCAATGTGCATCTACTTCCATTTTTCGATTGCTAAAGGAATTCCTTGTCCTCCACACTAGAGCATCAGTTCTGTATTTGCCTTCTTGACCATTTAGAACCTGGATGAAACAGATAAACAGAAATAATATATTATGTTGTATGCAAGCCAAACGTTAAAAAAACAAAACTTGAACTTTTTTTTTCCAATGGTAAAGACTTGAATTATGTCCATTTGTGTTGTATGTGTTTTGCCTTTTATACATGTTTCAGTGTGACACTGACCGTGTAAATCTTAGAGGATAGGCAAGGTGTGCAGGGCAGATGGTAACATCTAGACCCCAGTAGTATATTTTCAATTTTACAGCTGGAATTGGAGTTAAGGATGCCTACTTGCAGGGTTCAGGAGCTGTTATTCCCAGCTCACAGCTGGAATTGGAGTTAAGGATGCCTACTTGCAGGGTTCAGGAGCTGTTATTCCCAGCTCGTGCCACTTGGACCAGCTGATGCTTGTTAAACAACAGAATCCATGTGAAGTACAATCACAGGGATTGTCATGAGGTGGTATTGTTCCTTTTTGGGTGGGTGGAGCCTATTACAAAACGGCTTTTAAAGCAGTAATTATTTGGGTGAAAACAAATTGCATTTTGAAATATTACTGGAGATATCATGCATGTTTCTGTGAAGCAAATTCATACACTGTACCCACAAGCATACCGACAATGGGTTTGGCAAGTTCCTAACCTTGTCAATAACAACAAATCACTGGTAATATTTTTCTTGGAAAGTGGCCGCCATGGCAATCCATCACTGCTGGAAAAGAGACCAAAAAGCTTACCAGGTGTGTAGGTGACTTGATCACTTAGGAAGCATCGCTAGGTCATAGCAGCTGTATGTCTTTTTATGTACTATGTCATGGTCTTTGTTCGCCTTGATCTCCTCTGGCTACCAGGTGTGGCGAAGAGGTCAACTGTGCTGTTTTTTTCTGCGTTTTTAATAACAGGGAACATCTGCAATAATTTCCTGTGAACCTGTAAATGTGAAACACTGATGGAATGCTTTTATAGTGGAAATAAACTTCCTTATTTAAGATTGTATGTCATCGATTCTTGAAGTATGGCACATACCCCAGCAGTATTTGTAAACACAGGGCACCTCGCTGCAGCCATTTGATCATAGCGCAATGAGTTCCAGGGAAGTGCTACTGAGTTATCAAAGATTAAAGTATGCAAGTGTGTGCTGTTCGCCTCTTCCAATAACTCTGTAGCCCAAGCTGTGTCCCTTGAATGTATTGCAAGTGTGTCCAGTCTCAGTACTTATAACACATCCCTGGCCCATTACTACCACTTTTGCCTCTCTACCTGCCGGCCTTTGTGTAAAGCACAAACAGGCTTTACATTGTTTTTTCTCCAGCCCAAAAACGTGGAGTTTTGATGAGGTTGTTGGAGACATATTTTGGAGCAACTTTCCCTGCATGTAAGAGTGACCATGTATAACAGGTGGCCTAAACTTGATGTTTTTAACATCTGACTATAAAATTATGTTGTTTTGTTCTTACGTAGCACAACATTCACCGTTCTCAGCAGTCCCTTTGAGTTTGTACACCTGGCGTTTGGCCGAATCGAACTGAATGACGCCTCTTCATGATATTAGGTCTCGTGACTCTCTGCTCCAATCCCATGTCAGTGTTATATATGACCATCTTGTTCTGATAGTTTAAAGGTTTGTACTTGATTGGAGTTTGTTGCTTTTGTTCTCTGTGAGCTCTCTGTTCCTTTGACCTCCTTCTATTTGCTGGTTATCATCCCGAAGTCGATATAGTAGGCTGGGGTTGCAACACTGGAGCTTGAGAACCAGTTCTGGTTCGAATTCTGCCTTGCCGGAACAAACTAGGATTCTGGACAAATCCCTTAACCTCTGCGTGCCCAATGTGTAATGTCTCCCTTAACCTCTGCGGGCCCAATGTGTAATGTCTGGTTCTCTTATAAAGTTCCCTGACGCCCTTGGGCTAAATTTGCGCCATATGAAACTGAAAGAAAATGTCTTGCAGGAGTTTCCCTAGTCTAATTACTGGGCTTGCTGGTCCTACCAGAAACTTAGTCTCCTTAATAGCTGGATGCCTAGTTCTTTCCACGATCAAAGAACAACTTTTGAAAATCAAGTTTGCTTTTACCCGCAGCAAGAAGCCTGACAGTAATATAGGTAACATACAAAGATAATATGAAAACGAGGTTCCTTTAGAAGGGGAGAGTAAAGTCCACTAATGCCTGCTTCTAATTGGTCAGCATGTCCATTTGCTTCATTTCCATTTCTTCTTGTTCTCAAACCACTTTAACGTGGTTGGAAGGAGACCTACTGGTAATACATAGTAACAGAAAAGTAAACAAACACTGTATCTTTTAAAATGTAGACATTCACTTAAAACATTGGTTATGGGACTTCATGGTTCTCTAATAAGCTCACATCTTAACCCACGTTATGAAATAATGATTTCACTGATGACGTCACATACAATATTGGTCCTTCAGACGACACACAGAAGAGAAACAATAAAATTGTTTCCACAGGGATATTCTCCCCAATACTTTTCAGCTAAGGCGGTCTGACATAAAACCGCTGCCCCTAGGATTAATCACTGCTTTGTTGTAAAACATTCTAGAGATGTGTCAGCTCTTCATGTGCAACCAGAACTGGTTCCCTTGTTTTACACTCTTTCGATCGAAAAGGATTTCATTTGTTTGTGCTCAAAGGATAACTTAGGGCCTCAAAGGATGACTTAGGGCTGCGTTCCACACATACAGGGGACCTTATCTTTAACCATACCCCTGCATACAGAGGGGTAGCAGTTACAGTAACACAAACAGCCATGTTGTGTGCTAGCTATGTATAGTGGCAGAGGGCACAGAGGGCTTGGCCTGCAGCTAAGCCCTGTATGTGAATACAAACGATGTTGTCTTTGTCCATACCTTGTTTGTTCTGCCCACTGGAGCATAGAACACACCTGTATGTGGCGTGCACAGGGCAGTGCCCTGTCCCCAATGCATACATGGGTATTGATCAGTCCCTGCCATGTCCTTTGAACAGGGACACTCTGCTGCACCTAGTGTGCTTGGTGCAACTTCCAGGGACCCCTAACAACCTTGAATTCTGGAAAGAGCTGAGAATACTCTTCTTTCAAGAGCACTACACCCTAACAAAGGTATAGCCCACCTCCACTGAGAGAACCTTGTACCCCTCCTACATTCTCTTTCGGATTGGATTTGAGCCTTTGACCTCACACAGCACTGAGCTGCGTTTTGGCTTGATTCGCACTCTAGATATACCACATACATAGATACAAAGCAAGCACACAGCCTCCGCCTGTAATACCCCTAAGTCAAGTCAGTGTACTCTCAGTTCATGACCGCCATCAGATCCATTGTCCCTGCAGTGAATGCAGTATCTTTGCCTGCAGAGGGTGTGAACTGCAGCTGCTTCTTTGGATGCACCCACCCACCATAATCAACATAAAGATGCACTACTCCAGGAATACGTTTTTAAGATTTGTCCTCCAGCGCAGAAGAGTGATAGTCTCTCAAACTTCCATGGGCAAGGAATTCCACAAACTGGAACATACTAAATCAAATCTTCTTCCACATTTCCATCTCTGACATGTACAGTCCTGATTGTAAGATCATTGGGCTTGGATAGGAATGTAGGAGACAATTTCTTTTCCTGAAGGTAAAATTGAGTCATTCCAGAAAGACATTAGTAAAAGCATTTTTAAAACGTCCTGTTTGTGCAGTGGCCAATGCAGTGTTACCAACCAGGCCAAGAACACTTTCATACTTCTGGAACTCGAGAACAAGACACGCCTAATTTCATGTTGATTTGTGTCACAGTACGACAGTTATTGGAAAATTAATATCTTGTAAATGTGCCTCCACTTAATGAACCAGCACAAACTTTGAAAACACTAATTGTGAACTGAACATTCTAAAATTGCCTGCCAAATTCTGTTCAGATTTGTCAAACAGTAATAATTTATGAGCAAATCGATATACATTACACAGGCAGCAATAGCTCCAGTCTAGTTATGATTCAGCCAGAGTTTCCATAAGCAGGGTATTTCCTATTTCAACTTGCTGAAGTGCATTATCCAGTTAGTAGAGCTACAGTCTGCTTGTGTACTGTCCAAAACCTACCCCAGGAACAATTAATTGGAAGAGTACCTTCCCTGAAACACAACAAATGGAGCCACACCTGTGGTTTAGTGAGGAGTGTTATGACTACTCCACAACCTCCTACCCACTACATCATAAACATTCAAACCTCAAGCTATAGCCAACTGGATGGAGTCTTTCCGCATTCGGATCATCTTTTCTACCATACCATTTCCTTGTATGGTGTACAAGGCTTCTGACAAATACTTTATGCCATGCTAGACTAAAAACAACTCGGTGAATTCATGCTTAAATTGTACTCCATTGTCTGTCACAAAATACTTGGGAATCTCTTCCCTCTAAAACAATACCTTGAAGAACTCAATGACTACCTTGGTAGTAGGTTCTCTCATGAATTTGCACTCAACCCTCTTTAAGTGAAGATCAACCAAAACCAAGGCATAACTTATATTCTCTGCAGCCTGTTCAATGGTCCAATGAAATCCATCCCCAACTTATCCCATGTTTTTTTTTTTTAGAAAACTCCACTGGCAACAGGGAAGTTTTATGTATATGAAGGGATCTTCCCACACCCATGCATTCCACGCAATACACAATATACGTTTTGACCTCAGTATCCATCCTTGGCCAACAGTGGCAATAATAATAATAAACAATTTATAAAGCGCATGGCTACTTCCAATGAAGTGTCCCAATGCAAATGCGAATTAGCTGCCAGAATAAACAAGGCCTAAAAAGAAAAAGATAGCTACCTAAAAACATTTTAAAGCTCTTAAAGACTTTTTTCTAAATAACTGTTACCCCTGCATGCCCCCTTTGGGCCAATCTCACCAGTCGTGATCTTAACTCCGTTGGAGGATTCAAGTGGTTCCCTCCCAAAACCAAATCCCCTTCAATACTCAATTCATCCTTTACCTTAGAATAGGCCTGTATGTCACTCTCACAATTACTCTCCGTGGGCTACCCTCTAGAAATGAACTTTTCCAATGCCACCAGGAACCATCCCATTCAGAGAAAATTGTCCATTCATGGCACACTATCACACTTTCAGAGATAACAACCCCGTCAATCAATCCCACACATTCCAACTCTTCCATACTACCTCCTACTGGAGTTGCATCCAACGGACACAAGGAGAGAATATCTGCCCTCATATTGTTTTCTCCCAGAAAATGCTTCACCTGAAAATTGAATTTGTTAATTTTTGGCAAAAGCTTGACCAACCTGGGACTTACTTTGTTGAAACTCTTTTCATTAACCAAGTGAACAGGAGACTAATCAAAATGTCCCCCTCCACAAAAATGTAGAGGCGTGATAAGTGGCCCAAACACACTAGTCCTTATTTCTTGATCATGCTGTAATTTTGTTCTGATTGAGAGAGTGGCCTTGAGGCAAACACAATTGTGTACTCTTTTCCCCCAACAATCTGACTGGGAACAGCTACCAAACCCACAGTACTAATATCTACAGTAACTATGGAAAGAACATTAAATCTAAAGGCATAAAGCGCTCGAGAATTGATAATCAAGTTCTTTAAACTTTCAAATGTAGAATTTGTTTTGTCTTCGCTTTTATTTTTACTCCCACCTCTCAATAGCTTCCTCAGTGACGATGTTAGAAGTGTAAAATTGTACACAAAATGGGAATAATACTCACAAAACCCAAGAAATGAATGCAATTGATCTTTATCCTTGGGGGAAGCACTATCCTTTATGGCCTCCACCAAACTCAGGTTTGATCCCTTCCACTGAAACACAATGACAAAGAAACTCTACTTCTTTCACAAGAAAAAGACATTTAAGATTCTTGACAGTAAAATCCCTTTCCTGCAAAATTTTCAGTACCCTTTCCATGACAACTAAATGGCCCTGTTCAAACTTAGTAGAGACAAGAAAGTCACCCTTATAATCCAAAACATTTACCTTGGCATCAAATAAATTGTTCATCAGGTTCTGAAAAACTGACGCCCCAGAGACTAACCAAAATGGCATTCGAAGAAATCTGGAATCACCAAATGCTGTATTAAAAGTGGTAAGGGACCTAGACTCCTCTTAGTTCTACTTGGTGGAAGTCAGACCTCAAGTCTAAAGTAGAGAATACCTTTGCTCTACCCAATGAGCCAACATGTCTAGAATCTTTGTGGGGTGAAACAATCCACCAGGATGTTTTTGTTGAAGGACCTGATAACCACACATAATCTCAAATCCCCTGTTCTCTTTTTTGTTAACATTATAGAAGAAATCCACTGGAAGGAGTCTATGGTTTAATGACCCTCTGTCAGATGCACTAACCTGAGATATCCTGAACCCAGCAGGAGCGATATTCATGCTTGTCCTACCACGCCCCTCACTGTAATGCAGACCGCTGGCTCCTGTCACAATGAAGGGAATGGGACCAAATAATAACAAAACCAGATCTGGTCTGTTGGCTCACTGGATTGCCTCGTCTGTAGTTGCCGGGTAGGCGTTGCCCAGATGATCACACCTAATGCAAGAACTCTCCTGCACATCCCACCGCACTCACTTCAGTATCTGTATTACCTTTACGCACAACCAGATCAGCAGGTAGCCTAGGATCTTGGCTCAGGAGAACGGCAGGCTATTGCCTTCAGTTAAGTCACTGGATAATCCCCTGAAGGAATGGAGCCCTTCTTCAATCCTGAAGTGCTGTAATGCATCTTACACATGTGCCTAATAATAATGAACTGTCCAGACCTAAATCAGGTAAACTTTCAGGTTACTTTACCCTCAAGCTATCCTTAAACATTGCAGCAAGTTGGGCATAAGATGCTGAGGGCAGTCTGGGTGACTCATTTCCTGATTGTATAATCACCAAGCTCATAGCATACAATGACATGTTCTGGGTGACTCATTCTCTGATTGTATAATCATCAGGCCCAGTCTGTGTGCAGTGGTTAATTTGTAATATAAAAAGTGCCGGGGCTCTCCTCAGGAGGCAGCACCAACAGGAGAAATGTGCTGGTACAAAATGCCTCCTGACTAGAGCCCCTTATTATACTGGAGAGGACTTGGCCTAATGGCTAGAACTGCAGATTTTGGAGCTGGGAAACCGGGTTCGAGTCTCGGCGTGCCTCAACATTCTGTGATCATGGGGAAAATCGTTTTACTTCCGAATGTGTGTGCCCTTAATTGGTGCTAGAAGCTCCGGTGCTGATGATTAGGTGCTGGTGCTGAGCACCGGAAAGCTCCGGCTCAAATTAAGCACTGTCTGGGTGACTCATTTTCTGATTGTATAATCATCAGGCCCAGACCATAACATAATGGTGTCAACACAAGAACTACACACAAACTAAATGGGGTGAGAGCACACACAATCAGATGCACACAGATACACAACACGGATTCATATGGGTTATAAATGTCGGTTTATGCAGAGTGCATCCTGCAAGATTTCATAGTGCTTGTCCAGAGTTGCATAGCACAACAAGCGTCATATATGGTGGTGTATGTCCCCATGACACCCTATAATTACACAAGTCCAAGCATTCCCTCACCTTCTTCCTGATGCTCAAGAGTCCATCCCTCACTTTATGCACCACAGGAATAACCAGGGCTTTTAAAACTATCCTATGTTCAAAACCCTTCATTATGCCAAGTCTATCTTCAAACCCCTCATTTGCCATGCTAGCTTGAATCCGGTGGCACAGTGAGCCCACGACCCACTTAGGGTGGCAAAAGGAACAGATGATGGCCGGGAACTTGAACAAATCAAACATTCACCCCCAGTCACAAGGATCTGGGTTTAATCCTTGTTTTTATGCTCATCGCGTATCCCAATTTGGACTCAGTCATATGCAAATCAGTCCTGACCCTGCTGCCCATGGGAACAGTCCAGTCCGAACTGCCAAGCTAGGTCCTTCCTGGACTGGACACAAGCATCCTGGGACTGGTTTCAAGGTATCACCCCATATCAGCCACGCCAGCTTGATTCAGTGGCACAGTGAGCACAGGGCCTATGTCTGGGCAAACCCTTCCCACTTAGGCTGACAAAAGCAAAAAGAAAAAATGATGGATAGAATGCTGATAATGCAAACATTCATCCCCAGTCACAAGAATCTGGGTTTCTTAATTAGCAGCTTCGGACAATCTGTTGCATCCTACCTAACTGAAAGAATCAGAGGGTTTACTAAATAAGTAGGTGAAAGATCAGTGTCACTTCAGCCCCTCAGACATGACCTCTCTACCACAGCCCTTTGGGAGTTTTGATACAACTGTACAGTGACAAACCGTAGCACACTCACTATGGTTAACCTCATAAGCCTGGCCTGGGCAAAACCTCGCTGAAATTCCTTTCACAAACTATTTGGGTAGCTCACCGCAAGCTATAGTTTTCACAGGAAACACCTTAATACATTCCACAGTCACACTGGTTGTGTGTAAAAAGTTTCCATGAGTAAATACATACTTATATCTGTGGTTGCACCCCCAAATCCATGGGGAGTGTCCCACAGGCACTGAAATGGTCCTGATGACAGGATTCAATGAGCTTATGAAAGGTTTAATAAAACAATTATAGTCCGTTATAGTTGATATGTTTAATATTGTTGTCTCGTCACAAGATTAATGACAAACTCCAAATCCCACAATGCACGGTGTCCAAAAAGTTTGTTACTTCATGTCCAGCTTTGGATCATGCATTATTCTCCTCAATCCCAATGCATTTCGGCATTGTGCCTTCGTCAGGGGATAACAATAATGAGACACGCGATTCTTTCAGTTATTTACGCGCATTTAAACTGTTTGTAGTTAGTCTCGTCACCTTGTCACTTCCCAAGCATGCGAACCAACAGCATGTGCACTGTTCGAATTTAAAAGTACGAAACTTCATCTTAACAAATAAAATCCGACTTCCTTTTCCATTTACGCATGGTTTAGACATTTGCAGCCATCTTTGTCACCTCATTTCAGGCACGTGAATGTTTGTCATTAATATTGTGACGAGACAACAATATTAAACATATCAACTATAACGGACTATAATTGTTTTATTAAACCTTTCATAAGCTCATTGAATCCTGTCATCAGGACCATTTCAGTGCCTGGGGGACACTCCCCATGGATTTGGGGGTGCAACCACAGATATATTAATTAAACACTCATTTCAGAGAGTGATACCCTGGAGCACGGCACAACCACACAATTTCAACCATCAAACACAGCGGTGCAAAGACTGAAACTCTATTGATAAATACATACTTATGTCACTCCTTCTGGGGGCTAAGTATTTTCTGACAGTACTTGGGGTCCTTTGAACTCCATTAATCCCTAATAATATAACATACCGTTGGTCATTGTCCCTGGGGACAAATAATAACCTGTGTTATGGTTAGAAATACTTTTTGCATGTCAAACCAGGCTGTAAGAACTTGTCTTTTCTCTTTAGATTGTATTTAACGGAGGTGCCATGTAGCTTATACTACCTCATTTACTAAGGTACCAAGAGGTTTTGTCATTCTGGTGAGGCACACATTCACCCTCACTCTAACAAACACTCTTGTCCTATCTATTGGGTCATCTGTCAGTTTGTTAATGGTGCCTCAATCAGGATCCTTATTGTCCATCTTTGATCCTACGACCAGAGAGTCCACCTCTCATCTAACAGTGCTGCATTAAAATAAGGGTTTGACTCAACTGAAATGGATTAATAATGAAAGAGTCTGGTGCCCTCTCTTAATTAACAAGGAGTCTAAAGAACGATGATGGATTCAACCCAGATCTGTGACTGGGTAAAAGGTTTCAGCGCTCGGTCCATCTTCTCCTTGTGTTTGCTAATTTTTTATCAAGGACTGGGTGTTAAGCAAATAAATACTATTTGCACCCTCCCAGGAGAAAATGAAAGAAACTCACTAGACAATTGGCACAGCTGTTTGTTGCTCAGAAACACATTGAAATGCATTATTGGTACCCATGCATGCTTGCTGATTAGAAAGGAAGAAGTTAGGTCACCAACGGGTGATCTCAGCCTGCTTCTTCCCTGAGTGACTGGTTTCTGTGTCCTATATGCATTTAGTAATGTAACGTCAGCATAACTAGAATAAGATACGGTGCCAAATAAGACTAACAGGGATATGCAAGATCTGCACCATGCCAATTATAAACAACTAAATATGGTCAGCACAAAAATGCAAGCTCTGCACTGTGCCAATTATGCTACAGATATACTGTGTAAGTAAAACAAACAACCAGATAAGTAAACTAACATGGACATTAGGACAGGCAAAGCGACCTCTAAGGTGGTTCTGCACAGCAATTAAAGCTTGTCCAGGCAAGGGAAGATTTGGAAGCCTTTGCGGCTCTGAGCAGCTTGTTACAGTGTGATATATCTAAGCATAATATCTTTGTAGTGCATACATATACATATTTTTTTTTTTCCACACTGGACATGTTGGAAGTCTGTTCAGTTTCCTTCTTGACTGCCAGAGGAAGTGCTACTCCTTCCAGTAGCCACAGTGCAACCCTGTACAGCATAGCACACGGAAAAGGTGTCAGGTGTATCCTTGAGAGGGTCCCAGTTAGCAGGAAAAAGCACTGAGGTAAAAACCTCCTAGGTTATCTGACACTACTTCTTTGAAGATAGAGCTGTTGCAGTAGATATACATGAACCAAGCTTCCCTGACATCAGGAAAGGTGATGCATTAATAAATTGCAATGCATCTTCCTCTTGTGATTGCCTAGTTTGTAAATGATGCAAACAGCAGCTGACATCACCAGAAGGACTCGTGTTTCATCTTGCATTGGAATCCTCATGTAGAATTCTTTGCACAATCCACCAACTTGGGAAAGGCTGTTCATAGGTTTGATCATGCATCGTCCATCAGAATCGTGGCATCTACTAAACACACCAAGACGAAGACCAAGGGCCCCATTAGGATGGCGGGTGGACTCCGGTCCGCCCGCCACCCTAGCAGTGCCGGGACTGGCCGCCAGTGCTGCGTTGGTCCCTCACCGTCAATTAGGATGCCACCGCCAGCGTGGAGGTGGCATTCCACATTCACAACATTGTGGCGGGCGGTGCTCACAGCACCGCCCGCCACAATGTTGTGAATGGACGTTGTGCATTGGCAAGCACAACGTGACAGGCACCGCGCGGTGCCTGCCACCTTGTCCATGCCAATGTTGGGGGGTACCATGGGTACCCCCCCAAGTGCACCCCCCACCTCCCTGGGGTCCCGCAACGGGCCCCCATAGCAAACACCGCATGCCGTTCCATGGCGGAGTCTCCGCTATGGAAAGGCATAAAATATGCCACATCCTGATATGGATGGCAGTGCCTGCAAGGCACCGCCACCATATTCAGGCCCTTTTCTGCCCAGTCAGAAATCCAACCGGCGGTAAAGCGGCAGGCGGTCTTACCGTCCGCCGCACAGCCCTTCGCCATAGTAATATGGCGGGGGTAATACGGGGCCATCCGGTGTGTGGATCACCACTGCTGGGCCGGCAGTGATCACCGCCTGCCCAGCGGTGGCGATCCGCCCGGAATCCTAATGGGGCCCCAAGTTTGGCCCCCCCTTTGCCATTTTTAAGAAATCTGCGCTCATGCCAATTGCAAGTTTGAAAATATTTATTAACACAAGAAAAATAGTCTGTGAATCACAGAACCAGGAGGCAAGGGGTCAGGGATCTCCTGGCACCACATGAGCATAAAACTAAAGCAGACACTTACCTCAAATGTATGCGTTTTCATACACTGTACTCAAATGGAGATCATATGACAGTCGTGAAACACGGAGCTATGCAGGTGCAGAAACTGAGGTTGTGGGACAGTACACAGTCAACCTTCAAACTGATATAAAAGGTAAACTTTCAGAGCTGAGCATGCTATTCAAGCATTTCACATCTAGGAGGCTAGGCATGTAAGTGAGACTTTACACAGCAGAGAAATGCACAATTTGGTAACATTAGTTCATATTGAGCAAAAAGATGGCTGCAGCTACTAAGGTTATGCAAAGCAATTCCATAGCCCACTTCAGGATCCCAATGCTTCACCACTGCCCAAGCCAACTAATCATGGAACACATCTCTGGGTCACTGCGACCAAAGAAACATCAGGACAGTCTATGCCATAATGACACCCAGCTACATGCTGAGACCAGCGTCCAGCAAACGCCATAGGAGTGTTCAGTCCCTGCACAGCCTTTCTCCCACCACCGTGTGTGGGAAGCCCTTAGCACAGATATGATAGTTTTGTAAAACAACCCTAGAATCAGCTTAGTTGAAGGCTCTTAAGGAGACTTAGTTAAAAAGTCATACCCATATGGTCTGGTACGGCCTACCGCCCCCTCCTCCCCTGACTGTGACAAAACCAAGATAACGTTCTTGTTTGGAATAGGGGGTCGTTGACCCCCGATCGTATTTATTAACAAACAAAACAAGTTATATTCATAAATACAATAACGCAGAAATGACAAGACAGGATTCGGTACATTTGCTTCAATCCTAGCTTTAACAAAAACTCTAATACATAAATGTTCCTATCCTAGTCTAAAACATTGCTGATCACATTTCTGCGTATTCCTCTGGGCCTACGGCTAGGTCAAAACACTGGCCCCTCCCCCTTTACACCGAATTGTCCCGCGCACCCCAACCGGGATGCGCATGCGCAGGAGGCCCAGCTGACCCGGAAGTACTTACCCCCAGGCAACCCCCAAACGTTCAGGACTTACTCCATAAAGGGGCCATGCAGACAGCGCAGCTTACTTACGCCCGCGTGCGGGGTGGCCAACCAGCCAATGGAAAGCGTAACCCCCCCTTTGTCCCCGCACCGTTCCAACCAACCGGTTGTAACTGCCCCTGGAGTCTGGTGAGAGCCAAATGTCTCTCCCCTCTGGGCGGCCCACGTAATAAGACGCCCCAAAAGATGAGTCAATTTAGTCTGTCCAACCTATGACCTTACCGCACAGGCCTGCATAGTAGACTATCAGCCCCCCCCCCCAAACCCAAGATCATACTTACCAGTGAAAACCCTCCAGCCAAGCTAAAATGTTGCCCAGGAATAACTCATTACCCAAGCGTGACAGGTGCACCCCGTCTTGTACATAGCACATGTCCCCCCTAATGCATCCATGAGCAATTACTTGCAATCTGGGGGTCCTAAACAGTTTGTCTATTTTGTTATTGATCCTCTGGGCAGAGTGATTGAGAGCCTTCACTGACACCCCCCCCCCCACGCCACTGAAGTCTTGGTATCATGTGTGACCACACGATAACCGTCTCAGGGCAGTGCTTGGCCAGCCATGCCGACTCCGACAGCACCGTTTCTAGCAGGACCCTCCGATTGAGATGTACCAAGTTGTTGCCCCCCAGATGCAAAATTATAGCGTCGGGAGGGGTATCCAAAGAGGTGAGCATGTGACCTACCCGCTCTCTGAACCTGTCAAAACGCAGGCCCCCATGACCGAAAAAGGAAACCCTGACACCTAACCGCTTGGCGCGCGCTGCCCCATCGCCTGCCCTGAAAAAACTGCCTAACCGGTGGATTGGTGTGGCTCACTGGTTAGAGGCGGCAGACCCGTAAGCAGAAGTCGGCCCGGGACCACGGTTCGATTCCCGACGCGGCAGGGTCTTGGGCCAAGGTCAGCGGACACGATAATTCTCTCGGTGCCTTCTCTAATCATGGATCCCACTCAGCAACTCTGGGCAATAGCTTGCTTAATCTCCACTTACGGCCCCACTAGCGCCGGGGATGCTTGTCTTCACCTTGGAGATTCCCAGTAGGGATCATCTCACAGGGAAAGCCAGGATGGGTTCCCCAGTTGCGCTCAGCGCCGGGACACTCTTGAGTAACTGCGCGCTTTACAAATGCAATATAACATAACATAACATAAGAATGACCAAAAACACATGCATGACGTTCCCGCTGTGCCTTCGGGGAAATCCTCGTCGTCTTGACTGTGCTACCCTCTTGGTGGGATGTCGCCGTCTCTCTTCCTGCGTGACAGGCCGAGGGAACTGGTAGTAGAACAAGAAAAGAGTGCCATCAGTACCGTTAACATATGAAGTCACAACATATCAACACGCACATAACGCCTAAAACAATTGGAGGCCCACCGCCCAATCCTACGCACAGCCTCCTCCCCAAGACCCTGCGCAACCGCCTCAGTGGCGGCACCAATCCTGAAGGAATGTGTCCCAAAACTACCGGGGTCCAGACCCGCCCTGCCTCTTGCCTTATCTAAAACCCGTTTAAATTGGAACTTTGTCAGTGGATCCCCCCGTGTGCATTAGTAATGTCCCCCCCCTACTACTCGGTCTGTATGGCAGGAAAGCCTCCACATGAAAAACCGGGCAGCAGGGATTGCCCGGTGCCCGTCTGAGAAACACGACCTGGCCTTTTCCCTGCTGATCTGTCTTCGAACGCCGGATTGTAACCTGCAATGCCCCGTTATGGAAGTGAATATCACCCAGCTGTAAGCCACCCCCCAGATCCCTTTTGTTCTTAGCCACCAATTCCCCTATTCGAAAGGCCCCATAGAAAGCCAAAGTAAAGGCTGCCCGGAATAACAAGCATTCCGAGACATTGTCGCAAATCTGATCTAACGCTGCCATGACTGCTGTCAAGGTAGTCAAGCCTATCGGGCGTCTAGTATCCGGTGCAGACCCCTGTAACCGCTGCCAACCCTTCAATGCCTTGCGCACTATGAATGACTGCGTAGGGTCCCGCCTGCCACCCATCTGTGCAAGGAATGAAATTGCTGCTATGTGTCTCCTAGCCACCCCTACCGACTTCCCCTCGTCCCGCAGGGCTTGCAAGTAACAGCACACCCGGCCGAATCAGCCTAATGTGTCCCTCCCTGATCTTTTAAGAAATTACAATATGCCCCAAACGCCCCTTCGTATGCCTTACTTGTTCCTGGCGCTAGGCTCGCTGCCACCAAGTCTGGTAAGTGTGGGCACCAATCTGCCAGAGCTGTTCGGGAAAAGGCGTTGGGCATGGCGCTGCTCCCGGGAGATGAGCTCTGAAAACCTGCATCTTGAAACGAGATAGAGCGTCAGCAGCATGGTTCAACACCCCCGGGACATATTTCGCCCTAAACTGAAGATTCAACTGGAGGCATCTCAATACTATCTCCTTAATCAAACGCAAGATCATTTTACATTTTGCTGACTGGTTGTTTATGCACTCCACCACTGCCATGTTATCAGACCAGAACACCACTGCTTTGTTGCGTAGCTGCTCCGGCCAGACCCACAATGCCACCCAAATGGGGAATAGTTCCAAAAAACCAATGTTAGCGGTGAGTCCATTGTCCCCCCACCATGCTGGCCAACGCTGTGCCACCCACTGAACGCCCAGAACGGCGCCAAAACCCTCACTGCCCGCGAAGTCTGTCATTAAACCCAACTCCGCGGAAGAAGTGACCGGGCCGGGCCACAGGACAGAGCCATTGAAGTCCCGCAGGAATGCCAACCAAATCCGCATGTCCTGCTTGACCTCACTGCTCAATCTGGTGTGGTGGTGTTTCTGTTTAAGGCCTGACATCGCCTGTGCAATGGACCTTGAAAAGGGGCGTGCCATTGGTATAATGCGTAGTGCAAAATTTAACTGCCCTACCATCTGTTGTAGCTGGTGCAACGTTACCCTTTTCGCTTCCAGACATTGCCTCAGTGTCTCCCCAAACCTAGTCACTTTGTCAGCGGGAAGCCGTGAGCACCCCGCGACTGAGTCCAGTTCGATCCCTAAGAACTCTATAACCGAGTAGGGACCCACGGTTTTACCTTGCGCTAGGGGTACCCCAAAGCTCCTCATTAATGCACAGAACTGCACCAGCGCCTGCCCACACCCCGCGCCCCCTGGTGGCCCCAGGAAGAGAAAGTCATCTAGGTAATGCAGCACATGCCTATGCCCTGTCGCTTGTCTGAAAGCCCACTCTAAGAACGTACTAAACATTTCAAAGTAGGCGCACGACACCGAACACCCCATTGGCATGCACATGTCCATGAAAAACTTGCCCTCAAACTGGAAGCCCAGGAGGTGAAAATCGCTCGGGTGTACGGGCAGGAGCCTGAAGGCAGACTCTATGTCTGATTTTGCCATCATTGCCCCCGGCCCCAGACCCCTCAGCATTTCAATAGCCTGATTAATAGATGCATAACGCACAGAGCAGCAATCATCATCAATGGAGTCATTCACAGACTGCCCCTTTGGTGCCGATAAATTGTGAATCAGCCTAAACTCTCCAGGTTCCTTTTTGGGGACTACCCCCAGGGGGGAACAAACAAAGTTATGCACAGGTATTTTGTCAAAGGGCCCGCCACTCTTCCCAACCTACATTCCTTTCCAATCTTGGCTGCTGCCACCACAGCATTCTGGGCGACCGATACTGGATTCCTGCAGAACGAGGGACCCACAAAATTATCCACGGGAATTCTAAAACCGTCTCTGAAACCCTCAATTAAGGTTTTTGCTGAGGTCGGGCACTTATATCTGTTTAACCAGGGCATCATGGCGTGGAGGAGGATGGGTGACCTAGCTCTGGTGGAAACCCCTTCCGTCTGGTTTCTTCCCCCCCCTATCCTTCTGTTTTTTAAGGCATTTTGCCTCGCCATGCCCTGAGTTGCCACAGAAACTGCACGCATGTCTAAATCTGCATGTCCCTGGTGCCCTAACGCAGGAGCGCCTATTGTAATCCCAGCAGCATCCCTTCTTTCCGCCCCCCCCTTTGTGCAGCTGGGGGGAACGCCCGAAAGGGCTGAGGTTTGGGCGGGTCACTGACAGCCTCAGCTGAAAGGCCGCCCACATGATCCAACCAGGATATTCCCTCCACCTGATTCCACTTTAACATAGGATCAGATGCCCTGATGCGCCTGAACTTTTTGTCATACTCCAACCACCCGAGCCCCCTTTTGTCGCCTGCGCCGTGCTGATCCTAGACATATAGCAGGCCATCGCAGGTGCCTTCTCAGGGAAACGCTCCGTCACCGCTGCCATGTAAATATTGTAGGCCAGCATCCAATGCCTGATGTTCTCCTCAACCCTGTATTTTAACATTTCGTTCACCCACTCACGCGTGGGCATATAATCCTTTTTTCTCTTCATTTCTTCCCTCTCAACCTCATCTATCAAGAGTGAAAAAATGTCAATATATGTCCCTTTCCAAATTCTCTCCTTAACCTCCTGCGACAGGTGGCGTGAGAGAGATTCGTATGACGTGCGTGCCTCACCCATGCCCAACAATGGCAACGTCTGTGGCTTACCATGCGAAGGTCCCGGGGTTTCCTTGGGGGCCCCGACCGCCGGCACGTCTTTAGGCTTGGCTAGATCGATAACCTGTTTCGCCCTTTCCAATGCGTCCGCCCCGACAACACCTGCCGCACTCACGTTCAAACCCATGCCCCCCAGCCAGGGAAGCACGGCTGCTAAACTGGAAACAAAATCGGGAGGAAGTGTTGGCACCCCCCCGGGTGCGGGGGGAACAGGTACAGAAAGATGAGGCACCGCTGGCACTGGCACCGCTGGTGCGGGGGTAGGGTTTGTAGGTGCAGGGGGAACAGGTAAAGAAAGATCAGGCACCGCTGGCACTGGAACCGCTGGCACTGGCACCGCTGACGTGGGGATAGGGATAGGACGTGCAGGTGCTGGTGGCGGGATAACGGGCGTCGCGGGGAGCAAAGGAACAGACCCCCCCACTGGGTTAACAGGAGAAGGCTCGCCCCCCGGAGCATTAGGGGATGCGGGAAGGACCGGCAAAATTGGGGCCCCACCATTCCCAGGGACAACCTGCGGGCCTCTCTTTGCCCTACCCTTCTTCGGCAAGGGGGGAAAAGCATCTCTTGGGGGTAAAGCATCCCTGCGTGACCTCCCAGATGGCCCTTCCCGCGCATCCAGCCTCTCTGCCAGCTGCGCCATGGTAGTATCCATTTCCCCAATTTTTCTCATGAGCGCGTCCAAAACAGTTGCTATACCCGGGCGCCGCTCGCCACGCTTAGCCTTAGGGGGCACGACTACCCTGCTACCTGTACCAAACTTTTACCGTTGTTTTGATGGAGGAAACATGACCGGCCACTTCACCCCTGCTACCGGAGCCTCACTACTGGATAGCCCAGCAAGGCAGGTGGGCAATAGGCTCCTACCCGCTTGGCTCCCAGCAGCGCCAGGATGCAGACCCCTGTACGTGTCCTCAGGCACCCTCTGCGCAGGTCCCCACGTCCTTGTGCACCGCCGCGTCACACCGGTGAGAAGGCACTTGCAAGCACTTGGAGCTGCTTTTCCACGATCCGCGTAGTGTCTTTGACCAAAACTGTGATACACGCGCCGCCTTCCTGTTGTGTAAACCAACAATATAGTGATTAATAAATGCCCCTTCTGTGCAAAACAAATATTAGCGACTGACAAATGCCCCTGATGACACGTTTCGTGTCCCTGCAGCTGGGAAAACAAGATGCAATTATTAAACGATCAGCCCGATGGACGGGCAACATCGCTGGCAAAAATCTCTCCCCCACACGCGTTTTGCTTCCCTGCAGCTGGGAACACAATCAAATCGTGTAAACGATCAGCCCGATGGGCTGGCACAAACGCTGCAAGATCTCTCCCCCACACGCGATGTCCCCAGCATGGGCCGGGAACCTGTGAGCAGTTCCGGGCAGCCTCCGAGGGCCGACGACGCTACCAATACCCAGGAACACTCGAAACAGCCACACCCGTTGACCCGCGAAGGCCGCCCGAAAACCGCCCAAGCCCCCGACACCTTACCTCCGTCAACGAGGGGAACCCGCCTGAGAGGATGCTAGCACAAACACAGCCGTCCGCCCAGAAATCGCGATGCACTGCCCGTGTCCCAACCGCGAGTCTGCCCGTCCGCCGCAGTCCGAAAAAGCAGCACGATCCCCAGTGCCTGTCTCCTGCCTCGATTACGATGCCCGCAGCTTGCAACCAAGGAAACCTCCCGCTGGAGCGAAAGACTGCCGGCGAGACCTCCTGTGTTCACCACGCCCGCACCGTCGATGCCACGATTCCGGAGCAGCGCCGAACAGAAAAAACCTGGAACACAAAGAGGAAAAAACGGTTAAAGATCCTCCCGAGGGAGGGGTGGCACATGCAATGGATGTGCTGTCGAGGGGAGGAAGAGATCGTCTCTTGTGCTCCCCCCGGCTTTAAAGGGTCCCCGAGGGTCGCCCACGCCCCCGGAAGTGATCAGATCACTTCCGGGGTGCGGGGGAGCCTCCCATGACCCGGAAGTGATTCAATCACTTCCGGGGCATGTCCCCTAGCGCAGGCGGGGACAATGATTGGGGCACGATTCCGGGGGGCACGGCCGACCACCATAATGGCGGCGGGGCCGATGCTGGCCCCGCCTTCCTCGTCTTCAGCTAAATCTGAGTTGCCACACACAGCTTTCAGCCAGCGCCAGGTCAACATTTCATAATATCCTCACAGACACTCTGCAGCTGTGGCTGGCAGTACACTGTCTCCTGAGTGACACCACGCGTCATTCAAACAGACAATCAACAGTCAAATGGAAACACCCAAGCAAACGTACTCTGATCCAAAAACAATCTCGATCCAAACCAAAAATAAGACACATCCAGTTGCAACTCCATTTCACTTCTGGCAAGCGAATTCCAAATCCCAAAACCATAACTGTACACTTAAAGGAGTTTCACTCGGTTCAATAACGCACCAACATGTGGACTGACCAATGGATGCAACATGTAAAGTTTGCACTGGACATTCAGAACACATGTTGGCAGAAATGTGCATGGGCACCAGAGTAATGTATGTAATTCAGCCACACTTGCACATTAACCTTAAGCATGTGTAATAACATTTTAACAAATAAAACGTTGCCCATGTACAAGCTTTAAGAAATGCAACCACCACATTGCATCCAGTTCTTGCTGCATCAGTAACAAGATACCCTGGCCTTTTATCTGTGACGCTGTCACTGGCCCCAGCTTCTACCTCCCTTCTTCCCCTGTCTCCATTTTCCTCTGAAGTTCACCATTACCACCTCGGGGCTTCTGTAATCTTGGAACTCCAGCTTCTCCACAAAGGACTATCTCTAATCCCTGTAAAACACGAGAAAACAAAGTCCTCCCCAAGGCTCTTTCCAAAGTCCCCTCTTTCCTCCATCTCTCCTACTTTGATCTGCCTTTCTGGTAGCAGAAATACCTATCAAAGGTTCGATGTTTTTTCTATGGATCATTAATTACTTTCGGATTAAATCTCTAGCTAATGTATTGTGTATGCCTATTTTTGTTGTTGTTCAATCAACATTGCATTACATTGTTTTAATTCAGTTATTCTTCTTTCAGTCTTTAGATGGCAGTGCTGCTTCGTTTACAAACATATCTTAAAAACAAAGGGGAATATTATCAAGAAACGGCGTTAACATTGTCGCCGCTTTAGCGGCAGAAAACTACCGCTAAAGCGGGGATAATGGGCTTGATAATATGCCCTTGAGAATTCCCATAGAAGCCCATGTTCTGGTGTCAAAATGGGCTTCTGTTGGAATGCTCTGCGGCATATTATCAAGCCCATTATAAAGCGGCGGCGATGTTAACGCCATGCTTGGTAATATATAGGCGCGCACGAGTCTTGTTTCATGTTTCAGCGTGGGTATTTAAATCTCCGCCTTTCGTATGAACCTTTGAAATATAGAAAGTACTCCACAGGTTCCTGAAAAATGTGGATTTCATTTTCACATTGATAGCCTTAGACCACTCTGAGCAGTTTGATCTTTGGCTATTGTTTAATCAACTTCCAGCGCTCTGACAACCGAAAGGGTCTTGTTTGCGCTATATAAAACTCCATAAATAAAGTAAAATAAAATATTCCTGGAAGCTAAACAAAACCTGAGCATTCTATTTCCAAAGAGTGCTCATTGTTATCTGCACCCTGCGCAGAATAGCTTCAAAAATCTCTCATTTCTACAGAGAAAATCTGCTATTTAACAAAGCCAGGACTGTTGTTTTAAAAATTTCTATTTTGTGGCCTACGAAATTAACTATTTTTCTCGTTTGTTTTCTATAGATAACCAAACAGGATTCCACTTGCTGTTTTCAATCGACCACAAACCCCAAAAGAATCATGTACTATCAAAAAAATACTTAACGGGTGACGTGTAAAATCAGCCTATATTGCTTCTCACCTTTCTGATGAAATTTACAATCCATTTTATCTTTTTTGCAGTTTTATATAGCGCGAACTCGACCAGAAGGTATCAGGGCGCTTTACATGAGCACCAGTTGCATTACAAGCGAAATTTGGACATAAGCTTCTAAATGTATGATGTCACCAGAGCCCCTTGACAGCAACATAGGACCATCATACATGGTTCCGTGTTATGCATCCTGTCTTTCCCCGCCTCCCCCTTTCTCTCTGTCGCTTAATAATTTAATTTGAATAATTAATGGGGAGAAAATCCCGTAATCACCTTTCAAAATATAATATATATACATTCCACTTCCATTTATCTTTAACCCTGTTTTAATGTGCAGTTTCAGCCTATTTAATCATAATCTTTCTTTTATTATTGCTCCCTTTTTTTTTTTTGTTGCTATTCTGGTTAAATTAACCCGAGAATGTTGTGTCCCAGGCTAAATGAATTGAAAGCAACTAAAATGATGCAACATTGCCTTGTATGACTGACCACGTATGGACGAGACAAAGATCGTATGCCACGTGCTTTATTCTGCGGTTTATGTTTCTAAGCCAGACCTTTCATTTCAAATTATTCTTAATAAATGAGCCCCCCCTAGCGTACAACTGTTGAACTACCGCCAGTGGTAGCAATAAATGCCAGAAAAAAAACCCATTTTCTCGCATCAAAAGCTTTAAATCGTCTAACAAGGACTCAGCTAGTGCTCTGTGCATATTAAAATTCTGTATGTTTTTAAAAGAGTCTAAATGGAGTCCTAATTTGCGTGGCATCATGTACATAAACCCATAAATCTTGGAGCACGTGACCACCATATTTCAACAGTTGAGGTTTGAGCTGCACCACACAGAATTTAGTGTCTCACCTTAAAAACCTCTCTTGCTTGTATGGCTGCACCAAGAGCTAATACATGTCGAGCCTTCTCGTTAGCGAACAGGCCTTTGAATTCGGTCAGCTGGAGGACTGTTGTCCAATCCGAATCAAGTCCCGCTGCTGTACCGTGACCAGCTCTTCTAAAGGTGTGAATATTTCTCACTTCTAGATTGTGGCTCTTGGGAGTCAGCAAATGACACACAATTGATGGACGGAATGCAGAACAAATAAAAACATTCACCCCCAGTCAAGAGATCTGGGTTAAATCCATTATTCATTTGCTCACCATGCCACCCCAGTTTAGACCTGGCCATATGCAAATCAGTCTTGACCCTGTGCCTCATGGGAACAGTCCAGCCCGAACTGCTAAGCAGGTCCTCCCTGGACCGGAAACAAGCATCCTAGGACCGGTTTCGGGGTTTCACCCCTCTTCAGCCAGAAAAGCTTGAATCCAGTGGCACAGTGAGCCCGGGACTCACGTGTGGTAAATATTCAAATTACCTGTACTATTTTTATGCGGTAAAGTCTAGTAAGAATAACTCAGTCAAAATAAGAGGCAGAATCCGTGGTATTAGAGGTTCTAAAAAGGGCTTTATTCCTTACAAAGGAATCATAGTTCGAACTAGGCAATCTTGTTCCATCACCACGAAGGTTCAGGAAGGGATAGGCAATACATTATTGACAAGTAAATATATATATATGAAAATCATTGCATTAAGACAGATGCAGGAGGCGTGACAGCTGATAATACAGATAAGAATACACATACGTAATGAAAATAGGCGTAAATACAGGCGTATACTAGAAACGTCATTTAAAATGATGTCACAAGTGGGTGGATCCATAAGAGAATCCTGCAGTGTCAGCAGAAATATTTGGCAGAGATGCGCGCGCAGCCGCATGACGTGTGATTGACGTGCAACTAGAGGGTGAAGGGGAATTGACATTTAGCTCTACATGTGGAGACAAAAGTCTGGGGGGTCAGGTCAACCTAATCCCAAATCGTATCTAATATCTTTGTTTAAGGAACTGTGTTATCCAGAAGGAAAGGTTTCTCGGACGGAATCTATTCTATACTGACTGTTAGTGCATGTACAAGCGTCTATGTGTCTACATGAGATGCGAGGGGGCAGGAATCTTCCATGGTAACAGGGGCTATGAATTACTTGCATAAAGACAGCGAGGCCAAGCTCTTTGCTCGGTAGCTGGAAGGATGTTTACCTAAACTACTAGACAGGAATGCATTGAATGAGGAGCGGAGCAGATAACTTGAAGGCTGAATACAGTTTTTGGCAGGCAGCAGGCCGCGTCAGGCACCGTTAGCCGCGCAGGGAGTAGGACAAAGTTCATGGATACGGATGCAGGTCCAGGCTGGAGCATTTCAGAGGCAGAAGCAGGAAATGGCTTGATGACAGAATTCAGGGCCTACTCGCCTGAACTGTAAAACTAGAAAAGTGAACCATATAAAGTCGGTGGCAAATCATACTTAGGAATGGAATATTTGACCCATTCATGGCGGATCTGAAAGAGGACATGTTGACGTTGGACGCACATGTATTTGCGTCTTCATAGCTGGAACTGGAGGGAACATACATGTACTTGTAGCATGTACATGGAGCCGTTGGGGTCTAAGATAGGGGACACAATTGACCATAAAAATTCATATTTCCTCATTCCCTCCTTGTCCCCTACGGACCCTTATGAAATATCCATCTTCATCAATCCATCAATCTGTTCATATAGCATCATTTGTTCTTCTTTCTTCTTCCGGGATCTTGAGTGAAAATTCGAAGGCGGGATACACGATGTGGCACACAGACCACAAATCACTGGCCCACATTGTAGACACAAGCAGCAACTGAATAGAATGAGTAAACCAATACCTAGGAAGGATAGGATCCTCCATCCCCAGGCTGACAACACGCTCCAGAACCAACCGGACCAAGTCCAGGTGCCTGGATTCTGGTGTATCTGGCTTACGATCTTATGAAGTCGAGTTATGGCTTTATATACTGACGGCGCGTTTTCTGGTATGAAAACACAGCAACTTGATCCGATGACCCTACAAGCTCCGCCCCTATCGGCCAGGATGACGTCAAGGACAAGACGATTTTGAAGAACAACAATCCGCATCGCAGACTGCTCCTCTGTTAAGTTGCCTAAGGCGGAAGTAGTTTCATTCACTACTGCTTCAAGGGTTCTAGTTAATCTACGTATCAACTTACTATTAGTGACTGTACCTATGTAGGGAAAGAAACCTTTATTGAAATCTGTGTATTGCTCCCATGCTGTTTCGGTGTAGTCGACAATCGGGAGATCTCTCTGCTGTCTATTGTGTACTAAATGGGTATTCCTATGGTAATCAGGCGGGGCTAGGAAAACAGGTGGCAGAAGGAATGCAATGTAACAGGTACCATCCCAATCTAGGGGTAGGCGTATGTATGCGGTGTGACCACAGATGAAGTAGGAATGACGAGAAGCTCTAAACGTAGATTTGCCTTTATCACTGAATTCTATTACAGTGGTACATTTGCTATGGCCCATGTGAATTGAACCATTCTTTCTTACACATAATTCGCCTCTAACTGGAAATACTGACATAGCGGGCAAGATTGGTGTAGCTTCGGATTCAACATTCAGGATCATGAGATTAAGTGTAAAGTTACCTAATCCATATACTTCGTTTTCTAGATCAGTTCCTGTTCTTTTGGGAAGTCCCTCCTTGTTAGGGTAGCAGACTTTAAGTAAAACTAGGTTCAGGTTTCCCCAAACCCAGTTGTCTTGATAAACTACTGAATTTGAATCTAGGGAATTAATCAAACTAAACCATGCTCCACAGGAGCCATTGTGGGTGAATGGATACGGAAAGAGAGGTAGAACTCCCTTGTATTTCTGATAGGGGGGAGTCGGCCACATATCCAACAATTTGTAGCATTGCTGGTCTGATGAGAATGATGTAACATACTAATGAATGTGTTGTTGCGCAGCGCAAATCTATAGGACAACTCATGCGGGGGTAGTTCGCTAAAAGAATGTTCGGCAGTAACATTGAAAGCATGCTTGGAAATAGGGTAATACATGTGTAATAACATACTAGTAATGATAATCAGAAGACTTAGAAAAAACATAATTAACAATGTCACTATGCAGTGACTGCGAAGTGATTTATAGTACGCATATTTTTTTAGCTGTTTCTGTCTATTTCTCTCTCTATTTCGGTCTAGAGGATACATGTCAGAGACAAATTCAACCGATTCACCTTGGAGAGGACTTAAACAATCAAATTGTCTGACTTGCTAGACCTTAGTTTCAGTTTATAGTTTTCTTTTTCAGTTTTTTCAACCAGGGGGAGTTTTGAGTCAATCTGTGAGGGAATGCAGGGCGGATAATTCAAGTCGGATGATAGTCCATGAAATTTTTTGATATGGCTCTAGTGCAACCACCCTTTGCGTCCCTCAATCTTCACAGCTGTCCTTGTGGTCAATAAGACGAGTTTAGGCGACTGCCAGCGAGGCTCCAGCGGGTTCCTTCTGTCGAAGTTCCTTATCAGTACCAGGTCTCCCGGAACCACGTCATGGGGCTTCACCTCAGTGTTATCGGGAAAAGCTGCAGCTACCTGTGAACGACAAGATTGTAGTGCAGACATCAAGGAAGCCAGATAATCTGTCAGCATATTACAATCAACATCAGTTATTTTACGGGGTATAGGCGTCCCCCACATATTTGGTGGTCTACCGAAGATCACCTCATACGGAGATAGCCCTGTTCGAGAGTGTGCTACCATTCTCATGTAAAAGAGCGCAACTGGTAAAGCTACTATCCAGTCAACACCTTTCTCTTTACATACTTTGGACAGTCTAATTTTCAAAGTTTGATTATGCCGCTCCACGAGACCTGCTGCCTCGGGATGTCGGACACAGTGGAATTTCCATTGATAGCCTAACAAAAGTGAAACATGTTTCATTAGCTCGGATGAGAACGGTTGGCCATTATCTGAGTACACGACACGGGGCAAACCATACCGTGGGAAGAATTCTCGAACTAACTGTTTGGCAGTAGTCGGGGCAGTGTAATCTGAGACGGGATACGCCTCTGTCCATCGGGAAAGAGCGCATACAACTACGAGAACATATTTGAATCCTCGACATCGTTCCATCTGAATATAATCCATCTGGAGGACTTCAAAAGGGTGATCGGGGGGTTGAAATCCACCCTGGTCTACAGGTACGCTTTTTCCTGGATTGAACTGACAACAAATCATGCAGGTACGTACTTTCTGTTTAGCTGCTGCTCGCAAGTGTTTATTGAACCAAATGTGTTGAATACTGTCTAGCATAGCTTTCTCTCCTAGGTGCGCTGGACTATGTATTGTGTTAATGATGACTTGAACCATTGAGTCGGGGAGAAACCATATAGATTTTCCCTTTGTCATCCATCCTTGATCCGTTTGGATCCCTCCTAATTCAGTCCATCTCTTTATTTCTTCTGGTGTAGCATGTGTCTGTATGTCAATTACATCAAGGGCGGGATCCTTAACTGTCATGCAGCGTGTTGGTGTCGGAACTATTGTCTTTGTCGTATCAGTTGTATGAGTCTGATTCTGAGCCGTCTGTTTAGCTGTTCTGTCAGCTAGGTCGTTACCCTGAGAAATAATGTCAGTCACTTTTGTATGGGCTTTACACTTCATAATCGATATTGCAGTTGGTAGATGTATTGCATCTAACAGGGCTTGAATAAGGGGACCGTGCTGGATGTGGGCACCGTGAGAAGTTAAATAACCTCTCTCTCGCCAAAGCACGCCGAAGTCATGGACGACTCCAAATGCATAACGTGAATCTGTGTATACGTTGACTTTCTTATTTTTGGCTTGAATACAGGCTTGTGTCAGAGCGATGAGCTCTGCTGCTTGAGCTGACAAGGCATCGATACAATTTGTTTCAATAACTTCAGTGTCTGTTGTGACTGCATAAGCGGCCACTAACTCTCCTGTACTTGTTCTCATGCATGAACCATCTACATACAATGTCAGGTCTGGATCTGATAATGGAATATCTGTCAAGTCTTGTCTGGGTTTCGTCGTAATAGTAATGACTTCAATACAATCATGTGCCAATGGGTCTGTTCCACTTACTGGCAAAAGTGTGGCAGGATTTAATGTGCTACAACGTCTGATTTCTATGTGTGGCTGGAACAATGTTAATTCATAACCCGTCAGTCTTGCTATGGTCAAGTGTTGTGTTTGGGTCCGGTTCAAGAGAACCTCTACTGCATGTGGTACTTGTACTGTCAATTGATGTCCTAACACTATGGCATCGCTTTGTCGGATTGCTAAAGCTGTTGCTGCGACTGATTTCAGGCACGCAGGAAGAGCCTGAGCTACGGGATCTAATGTACTGGAAAAATAAGCACATGGCTTATGTGATCCTGCTTGTTCCTGCGTGAGTACTGACAAAGCAGTACCTTCTCGTTCTGTAACAAAAAGTGTAAAACGTTTTCTGTAACATGGTGTTGCTAAAACAGGTGCTTGACATAAAGCTTTCTTTAAACTTTCAAAAGCTTGCGTATGTCCCTGAGTCCAAGGGAGGACAGTTGATGTCGCTGCCTCCTGTGTTGTCAACTGAATGAGTGGTTTTGCTAGAAATGCATATTGAGGGATCCACTGCCTACAGTACGAAGTGAGGCCTATGAATGCCCGCACCTCCTTTTGTGTCTTGGGTATCGGCATGTTAACAATTAACTGGATACGGTCGGGTGTAAGCTGTCTTCCCCCCTTGGACAGCAAGTGCCCAAGGTACACAACTTGCTGGACACAGAATTGCAGCTTTGAAGGGGACACCTTGTGCCCCTTGTCGGCTAGGAAATGTAAAACCGTCAGTGATGCTTTTTCACATTCAGGTTCGCTTCGGGCGGTGATCAGCAGATCATCGACGTATTGAAGCAAGGCAGTGTTAGCTGGCATGTGGATACTGTCAAGTTCTCTTTTCAGTGCTTGGCTATAGATGCTGGGGCTTTCTGTGAATCCTTGAGGTGCGCGTGTGAATTTAAAACTTCGTCCATTTAAACTAAATCCGAACAAATATTGGCTTTCCGGATCAATTGGGACACTAAAGAAAGCGTTCTTGAGATCAATTACAGTAAAGAACGTTGCTTCTGAATCTATGGCTGTTAGCAATGAAGAGATATCTGGGACCACAGGGTATTGTGGTACAATGCATTTATTTAATTCTCGCAGATCAATAACCAATCGATATACTGGTGGTGCCTTTGGATCAGTTTGTTTAAGAATCGGAATTATCGGGGAATTACATATATTGGAGTCCGTTTCTGCAACCACTCCGTGTGCAATGAGCTCGTCAATGATTTGCAGTAAAGCCACAACAGCATCTGGCGGTAACTTGTATTGTCGTATTCGTGGTAATACTACTCCTGTTTTGAGTGTAACTCGATATGGTGTAATGTGCATACAACCTACATCAGTGGGGCCTTGTGCCCATAAATGTGCAGGTAGATTCTGTAACCGATGATCCATGTCTCTAGACACATAGTGACCTTTAAAGTCACGCAAAAATAGTCGTACTCCTTCCGGAGAACAACATATTACAGCTCCTAGAGCTTTCAATGTTTTTATACCTAACAAGTTTTCTGGGCATGATTTTGTGAGCAATAGATCTGTAGTCCGTGTTAATGGACCGACCGATAATGCAAGCGGTTGCGATACTTCATTAATAGTGGGCTTTCCTGAAAAACCAAGGGAAATATTTTGTGAGCCTGAGAGGGGTACCCCTGGGACTTCGCTGTGACGGATAGTGGTTCTGCTTGCCCCTGTATCGAGTAGAAACTTTCTGTCTTTCCCTAATACTTGACTCTGTACGTAAGGACCTTCTTGATCTACGGGAACCTCAATAAGGGGTGGGCCAACTTCCCTCTCTAGGCTATTTCATGTGTAGCGCTGATACTCTGGATAGTCATTTTGTGCATACTGGTACATCTGTTGTGTCGTGTTTTGTGTTGCAGCAATAGGCTGTGGCTGTTGTTGTGGTTGTTGTTGTGGTTGTGGTGCGTTCTGTTGTGGAACTGGCATAGGCTGTGTATTCTGAGGTACGTGTTGTTGGATCTGATCCTGTCTAGGCGGACGTGGTCTCTCCTTAGTTCTACCCGTAGAGATATTATGTTTTAGAACTGCGCAATCGTGTATATAATGACCTGGCTGTTTACAATAGTTGCATGTTCCTCTAACAGGATCTACTGAATCATTGGACTGTGTTGTACCCCTTTTATGACCATCAGCTGGAACTGACTGCGCAACAAGCATTTTCATTTTCGTGTCTTTCATACGTCTTTGTTCATTTTCTTGTTCTTCTCTAATTCTATTATGGTGATATTGTAACATTTCTAACATCTGGGACGGTGTGTTACCTTGCCAGGTACTCTCGAATTTTAATACTCTACCTTTAACTTGGGGCAGGGAATTCTCAACTAATTTTGTCACAAACAGATGTGGATACGACTCACTACTTGCTTTTATGCCACTATTAATACCAAAACATTTTTCAAATCGGGAATAGAAATCACTAGTGTCTTCATCTTGTTTTTGTTTACAGGCTGAAATTGCACCCCAGTCTTCCTTTTTCGTAGTTAATAAACGTGGTAGTACCTGCACTAATAATCCTGGTAATGCTGTAGTCTTTTCCCCAAGCCCTGAACCTGCAGCTCGGGCTTTTTCTTCGTTTTCTAATGCTGTCCACTCTATCTTTTGGTCTCCCACTTCCCATTCCTTTTCTTTGAGTTTCTCGTAAATACCGGCAGGCAATAAAACTTTTAATATTTTCATAATGTCCGGATAAGTATACTCTCCCATGAGTAACATGTCTTTTATCTCACGGTGGAAACCTGCTGGGTCTTTGTCATGGCTAGGTACCACTTTCTTCATTTCTAATAATTCAATTTTAGTTATGGGCGTGTACACAAACACGCGTTTAAAAGTATTGTCTTCGCCTCTGATTGGGTGCACTTCGCGTAAGGGATTCTGTCTGTCTATGTGATACGTTTTTCTTTCCAACTTGGGGGGAACTGAAACATGTTCTGGACATACGAAGACAGTGTACTGGTGTCGATGTTCTAGAATTTCTTTAATTAAATCAGTACCCGAACCTCTCCATTTATTCGTGAGCAGTTCTATCAATATATCAGGTAGGGGACCAGGATCGGAACGTTGGCTTCTATACAATATAACGAGGTGCTGTATCATGTATATACCAGCTAAACGCTGTTCTTCTGGGGTAAGATTCAAAAACGTGTGTGCCAACGCATCATCACTGTATTTTTCAGAACTGTCAGCCCATTGTACTGCTGACCTGGCTAATTCTTGTTCATCCATAGAGTCGAGCATATGATACCTCCTTCGGTCTCGGAGTAATTTATCAGCAGCCTGGAATAAGTGTTCAGGGGACTTCGCATTTAGCATAGGGGCTTGAAAATGTCTGTTACATTCTGGACGTATCGGACGTATCGGGTCATTAAAGTATCTGGTATTGTTACAAGGTCTTCCCCTACCTACATAAGCAATCGTTTCTAATTGTCCTGTGGGCATTTCTGATTCTTCCTCCTCCTCTCCCTCTGATTCAGTTTTGTCTGCCTCCGATCTGGCTTTATGTGTTCGTTCTACTTCCTTGCGGATCTTTCGGCACATAGCTACTATACATGTCTGTTTATCGTGTTTTCCCTCTGATATATTCTGACCCCATCTGGTAAGGACTTGCATTTCATCCTGATCTACCTCGGACCTATCTCTGTCTCTGATCAAGCAGTTTATGAAGAAGCGTAACAATAGTCTCTGTACATCCACTTTCTGGTATTCCATGGCTTCGTCAATACTTTCAGGGCCTTGCCCTGTTTGGACAAAGCGATATATATTGTCTAAATGTTTAATCATTCCTGGTAATGTCGTTAAATACGTTGAAGCTCGTCGTATACGTAGTGATGATAGCAGCATTCTGTCATTTTTACCGGGCACTGGATCATATCTACAATCTATAAGATGTTCCTTAAACATGTCGGACGTTGCTATTTGTGGTGTACGTTGGTTTGCTAAATCTCTAAGAGACGATTTACTTCGTAATGGTGGTGTGGCAAAAATTGCTGCCGCACCTCCTGTCGCACCTTCTGAGGTGCTAGGCATAAAAGGGTTTGTGGGATGTAAGGTAGAAACTGCGGATGCAGGAAAAGTTGGATTGTGCGGAGGAGTTTGTAGTTGCGGAGTTGGGGCCGGATGATCTCGGCGTTGAGCACCATCGACAGGTGGTGTGTGTGGCGGAACATTAACATATTCGGGAGCTACATCGTCTAAATAGGAGGAAAGGAAAATATCCTTTGCGGTCTTGGGATGTGCTTTAATCGGGAGTAATGGGGGCGGCAAGTCTTTCGGTATTTCCGGGGTGGCCTTAGGTAAACCTTCGGCCAAGAGAGGATACATACCATTCATAAGAGTGTTTCGTTGCCTGTCTACTTGTTCTGTTTTTACTCGGGTACCTTCCTCAATTAATATATTTTCTCGGGCTTTATTTGAGTTCTCCCTACTTTTCTCTTCCAGTCTGAGCGCTTTCTCTGTGCGCCTATGCGATTCTTTACGCCATAGTTCAATGGCATCTTTCTGTGACTGTCTGGCTTTCTTTTTCCATAATTCTTCTTCTACTCTCATGATGCAATCTGCATCCCATGTCCCAGCTGCGGGCCATCTCTGACTTTCTGCTAGATCCTTGGTGTAGTCCACCCATAAGTCAAGATATAACATGGCATCTAAGCCATGTTTATGATACATAAAATACCCTGGAGTATCCCTAGGTGGAATGGGAACAGCTTCTTCGAGTACTCCTTTTCTAGTTTTGATCTGTCTTAATTTTGAAAAGAACGGCATTTTTAAACCTTGCTACTTGATTCTTACTTGAACTGGACTTGAACACAATTAATACGAAAAAACACAATAATGAACACTCATTCATACCACAATTTTTGAACACAGTAAAACATTTAACATTTAACATTTAACGAACAATAATAATTAAGAGAAAACTAACTACTGACATAATACTAATACTAGATAATACTAGATTATATATACATGAACATACTGGATATACTGCTAAACAGTACAGATACACTGCTAAAACAGTGCAGACCGGATTTGTGTACCCAAACCCGTCGGACCGGCACAAACCAATGTGCACGTCTAACTGCCTCCCCAGCAATGGTACTCACCGGGTAGCACGGAACGGAAGGCCTCGGAACTGAACTGAACAGGACCGGACTGGACTCGACTCGACTCGGAACTTCGGAACCTGGTGGGCCTCTGTATACCTCGGATCTTGCTCTCTCAGCTAGGCTCTGGTCAGGATACTTCGCACTTCTCACCGCCTCGTCTGGGTGTTGATCGCAGCCTCAGTCACCCCCGCTTGGCCGGAGGGAGATACAGGAAATCCTGCGGGTACGCGTTTTTGTCCGTTCAGCTGTGGCAGGGGACCGGGCCTGCAACGCACCTCCGGCGCGTGAGATGAGAAAGTGTCCCTGTTCGGGCGCCAATTTATGTGGTAAATATTCAAATTACCTGTACTATTTTTATGCGGTAAAGTCTAGTAAGAATAACTCAGTCAAAATAAGAGGCAGAATCCGTGGTATTAGAGGTTCTGAAAAGGGCTTTATTCCTTACAAAGGAATCATAGTTCGAACTAGGCAATCTTGTTCCATCACCACGAAGGTTCAGGAAGGGATAGGCAATACATTATTGACAAGTAAATATATATATATGAAAATCATTGCATTAAGACAGATGCAGGAGGCGTGACAGCTGATAATACAGATAAGAATACACATACGTAATGAAAATAGGCGTAAATACAGGCGTATACTAGAAACGTCATTTAAAATGATGTCACAAGTGGGTGGATCCATAAGAGAATCCTGCAGTGTCAGCAGAAATATTTGGCAGAGATGCGCGCGCAGCCGCATGACGTGTGATTGACGTGCAACTAGAGGGTGAAGGGGAATTGACATTTAGCTCTACATGTGGAGACAAAAGTCTGGGGGGTCAGGTCAACCTAATCCCAAATCGTATCTAATATCTTTGTTTAAGGAACTGTGTTATCCAGAAGGAAAGGTTTCTCGGACGGAATCTATTCTATACTGACTGTTAGTGCATGTACAAGCGTCTATGTGTCTACATGAGATGCGAGGGGGCAGGAATCTTCCATGGTAACAGGGGCTATGAATTACTTGCATAAAGACAGCGAGGCCAAGCTCTTTGCTCGGTAGCTGGAAGGATGTTTACCTAAACTACTAGACAGGAATGCATTGAATGAGGAGCGGAGCAGATAACTTGAAGGCTGAATACAGTTTTTGGCAGGCAGCAGGCCGCGTCAGGCACCGTTAGCCGCGCAGGGAGTAGGACAAAGTTCATGGATACGGATGCAGGTCCAGGCTGGAGCATTTCAGAGGCAGAAGCAGGAAATGGCTTGATGACAGAATTCAGGGCCTACTCGCCTGAACTGTAAAACTAGAAAAGTGAACCATATAAAGTCGGTGGCCAATCATACTTAGGAATGGAATATTTGACCCATTCATGGCGGATCTGAAAGAGGACATGTTGACGTTGGACGCACATGTATTTGCGTCTTCATAGCTGGAACTGGAGGGAACATACATGTACTTGTAGCATGTACATGGAGCCGTTGGGGTCTAAGATAGGGGACACAATTGACCATAAAAATTCATATTTCCTCACACGTCTGGGCATACCCTGTGCATTTAGGGCGAGGAAGCAAATGACACACAATTGATGGACAGAATGCAGAACAAATCTAAACATTCACCCCCAGTCAAGAGATCTGGGTTAAATCCATCATTCTTTTGCTCATCATGCCACCCCAGTTTAGACCTGGCCATATACGCAAATCAGGATAACTATCCTGGCTGAAGAGGGGTGAAACCCCGAAACTGGTCCTAGGATGCTTGTTTCCGGTCCAGGGAGGACCTGGCTTGGCAGTTCGGGCTGGACTGTTCCCATGAGGCACAGGGTCAAGACTGATTTGCATATGGCCAGGTCTAAACTGGGGTGGCATGGTGAGCAAAAGAATGATGGATTTAACCCAGATCTCGACTGGGGGTGAATGTTTTGATTTGTTCTGCATTCCGTCCATCAATTGTGTGTCTCTTGGGAGACAGAAGCAAAATCTTGTCCTGAGAGGCTAAGTGAACAACCTCTCCAGTAAAACAGATGCAGCAGAACAGCCACTGAGACAAGAAGAGTCCAGTGTGCCCTCCTAAGTGAAGCACCCTGAGTGCGGCTTGCATGCCTAGATGTTTGCCCTGTGGCTTGCCGTAGCACAGGACTCAGTGAGGCCAGCACTGGTCAGGGTTGCTTGTATTCCCTTCTGGAAGAGACGCGGCCTTGCAGTTGGGACTGGACTGTTCCTGCTGCAGCAAGGCCAAGTCTGACGTGCATATGGCCGGTCTCTGCCTACAGTGTATAGTGGGAAAAATTAGGGGCTAAATGTGGCCTAAATAATTAATAACCTGTTGCTAAGAAAAAATCAAACAATACACCCATCACTTTTTAAACTTTTTTTGTTGTTTTCAAAATAAGAGGTACAACTTTGTGAAAATGACACAGGTCATTTATGCTAAGAAGTCATCACTTTGTTAACCTGATGCTGGGAAAACCACCACAGGGTGCCGTTCAGTCTACCACAGAATCTATTTTTGTTCCTGCTCTGGGTGAGCTGCTGACGGCCGCAGATGGTAGATGCCCCCACCCTGACTGGGCTGGAACTGTCAGCAGCTTTTGACACGTTTATATTTCACCAGATCCGAGCACTGACACCTCTGCTCCTCGGCCATTCTGATCTTAACTTTACTACTCTTGTTCTAAGGTGCTTTTGATCATATATCTTCTCCGATCTTGGACCCAAGAAATAGGGCTGCCCACAGCGCGCTCAGCGCAGCCAGGTTGTGGGCAGAGGCCTAGTGCCGCATCACCATGCCCCACGGGCCCCTTACCTCCCCCAAAACCATCCGCTTTTTGGAAGGTTGCAGCCAGCCAGCTGGCTATCAGTAGCCCGACTTCAGGGGTAGGTGGGCTCTTCCGTTGCAGGCACACCTCGGGAGAGGCGGGCAGGGGGGATAAATACCTGGCCGCCATTGCCCCTCATTCTCTTTTGGCGTTCTTGAAGAGTTACAGGGTTTCTGGTGCCGAATGCAACCAAAGAGGGAGCATAGAGAGTGTTCTCCTGGCCAACTACCCGCGAGGCCTTACTGAAGGGGGGGGGGGGCGGTGGCGCCCAGTTAGTCCCACGTGCAGTTGTAAACCTGAGCAACTGTGGGCATGCCTGGTACCGCTCTGCCACCTGTGAGTTCAATGTTAGGGGTATGTAATCCAGGCACCAGGGCTAGCGCTATGCATGGGCAGTGTGGGCAGCTGCCCAGGGCCACGCACTCAGCCCACCAGCATGGGGCCCCATACCAGTTTAACACATCAACAGCCAGGGCCGGACTGGCCGTAGAGGGGACCAGGCGTTTCCCTGGTTGGCCGCCAAAAATATAAAGAGACGCAATTGCCTCCCTTTCTAATGACCATACTATCACCATAAAACCGGCAGATAAGGGGGGAGGAGTTGTTTTTGATACGAAAGATTATGAATGTAGGGTATTGGAACTGTTATCCAATGAACAACATTATCTAAGGGTATCACAAGTGAGACTAGATGGACTCAAAAGAGAGATAGAAACATTATCAGTAACAGCTAAAGATAATGAAGAGATCAGTGAGGAGGAATATAAATTCTTAAACAACAACAATCCCAAAACACCTGCTTTTTATGGACTTCCCAAAATCCATAAAAGCTTGGATAATCGACCACTTAGACCAATAGTAGCTTCCATTTACTCCATACTAGAACCACTCAGTAAATATGTGGACAAATTCCTAAAACCCATTGTACAAAAGCAGAAATCAAATATAAAAGATACTGCAGATATTATCACCAAAATAGAAGGTATAGATTTTAATAAGAACAGTGAATATATGGTGACCCTCGATATAGAGGCACTATATACCAATATACCACAACAGGACACCATAGAGGTGATTAGGAATATATTGGAAACAACTGAAATCATAGGGGCTAATAAGGAATTTATATTGAAATGTGTCTCAATGGTACTCATTAATAATATTTTTCTTTTCAAACAAGATCTTTTTATCCAAAGGAAAGGTACCAGTATGGGCGCAACTTGTGCGCCGAGCCTGGCCTGTATTTATGTTAGTGTGTTTGAGGAGAAGCATATATATAATGAGATGTGCCCCTTTTATGAAAATATAAGTAACTGGGTCCGGTTTATAGATGACATTTTTTTCATCTGGACGGGTCAAGAGGAAGAACTTGCTGAATTCCTCGAATGGATAAACTTAGGAGACAGGAATTTAAAATGTACAGCCCAGTACAGTAAGAGTAAAGTAAACTTTTTAGATATTAGCATAAAACATGAGATAGGACATCTAGAGGTAGAACTATTTTCAAAAGAAACAGACCGTAACACCCTACTACACTATAATAGCTATCACCCGAAATGTCAAAAAGATAGCATATCTTTCGGGGAATTTCTTCGCTTTCGAAGAAATTGTACTTCAGTTGAGGATTTTTATAAGCATGCAGAAATGACCAAGAGTAAATTTAGGGAGAGAGGATACCCTAAAAAACTGATTAGCCATTCCCTAAAGAGGGCGAGATTTTATGATATGGAAAGTCTTTTAGTAAATACAAAGAAAGAAAACAAAGTAGAAAAAATGGTAATGGTGAGTCAGTTTTCCAACATAAGCAATAAAGTGAAGAACATCATCAATCACAACTGGAAGATTCTCAATGATGGTGAGGAGGTAATCCTGCCGAAACCTAAGTTTGCCTACAGAAAAAATAAAAATGTACGTAACACCTTAGTGCATACGTATAGAGAGGATAAGGGGAAGACACAACAAACTATCTTAGGCCGTAGAGCTACGGGTAACCACAAATGTGGTAGTTGTAGTATTTGTGACCTATGTTTGGTTACGAAAAGTATTACCCTAAATTCAGTAAAAGTTGAAATTAAAACTTTAAACTGTAGAAGCAGGAACATCATGTACCGTATTCTCTGCCCATGTGGACAGGGATACATAGGAGAAACTGGAAGGGAGCTGCGATTAAAAATATGTGAACATAGATCAGCAATAAACACAAATAAAGAGAACGCACCCTTGGTAAGCCACTGGAAAGAGAAAGGTCATAAGGCAAATGACATGAGGTGGGTGGTACTAGAGAAAATTACAGTACAAAGAAGAATAGGCAACTGTACACAGCGCAGAAAACATCAAGAACAATGGTATATGATCAAACTTGACACCATTAAAAATGGATTAAATAGTAGGCAGGACTGGGAAACTATCATCTAGAAAATAAAGCAATATAGAATGTCTGAGTCATATAAATCCTGTATAACCGTTGAATAATAATATAAAGTGAGGGCAAATAGATCTAGTCCATACTCTAGATCAGAATACATTTATACATCTATGGGACTGTAGAATAAACGGTAAAAGATTTAGTCGTTAGGCCAGTAAAATATGTCATTATATTTGGGTCAATAAACCTTCCAGAGTCCGTTTAAAGATGGCCACCACATGCCCTGGGGTAGACCTGAAATATATGAAGATAAAGATCTTGGTGAATTACAAATAGAAGATCTTTAATCCATATGTACCATACAACAAAACTCTGATGTAACCACTGGTGTGTAACTTCATGACTGGCGGCTTACAATAATAGATTAATATTTATGAAGAACATGATGTTTTGAAAGAAAAAAACTTTTTACCTCTCAAAGATGGCCGCCAAACATGCGCAGTGGAGTCAGAGAATGTCCCCGATCGAACTAACATATCGCATTAACATCGACGTCTCATGAGAATAGAAGCGCGGATTTGAAATCCGTTGACTGAATAAATAGAAGGAAACAGGATAAAACATCGGATGCCAAACGGGAAGATCAGATACCGCAACGCTTTTACGCCGAGGTAAGGTACCTACAAATAGACAGAAAAACCGTAGTAAAGTTATCTAGACAATATGCCCAGTGTAGGGGGAGAAAGTAAATCGTTGCCCGCATGTCTAAGGACTTTTAATTAAAAGCTGTATCCCTTAACATATTACAACGGTGTTAGAAATGGGATTTCTGGTTGGCTAAGGCTTGCGCCAAAGTCAGGCAGAAACCACCACTCTAGTCAGGGCAAGGAAGTTACACGCCAAAGATAACCCCTGCTCACCCCCTTGGTAGCTTGGCATGAGCAGTCAGGCTTATCTCTGAGGCGATGTGTAAAGCGTTTGCGCGCGCACCCAGCAACAACACCCAAGGCCCACCACAAAGGAAACTCCACACAAGGAATTCTATAAAAATAGCCTTTGTATTATACCAAACACATTAGATAAAAACACACACTTTACAATGTGCCAACAGGCACGGGCAGAATTTACAAGGGATTATATATACAGGGGACAGGGCCACATGGACCACTGTCAGGAATTGGCACTTAGAACATAGCACAAATCACCAATAGTAACCGTAGAACATAACACCAAGTAACTGTAGAGCACAACCAGTCTCTACTGGCGCAATAATGACCTCAGCGTCATCACACTAGCATCAGGTATAAAACCTATCCTGCATCTATCACAGGGGCATAAATCACATTATGCAATTCTCATTGGTCCAACGCATTCGACCTAACCACCTAAGTATAACTATACTAGGGGCGCACATCGCACAGGGAAGTACATTCTCCCTACCATCAACCTAAACAGGTAAAACAGCCTCCTAGGCAGAAATAACCACATTTAGAGGTATAAGACACAGGGTGCGCAAAACATGCTATACACAATACATTTCCTAGCACCCAAAATCACATTAGCATGAATCGCAATAACACCTCAATCACATTAGGGTCCAGGACGCACCAGAACCTAAACGTAGCAGCTGCCCACTACTTGCTGGGCAGCTGGGGACAAAGCAGGGCCTAAACGCTGCAGCTGGCACTAAGTGCTACGCAGCTGAGGAAGGCACATAGTAGGCAGGGGCTCTCACTAGCCCCTGAAACACTATCCAGACGTTGGAGCCGCCTAGGCTCGAAAATGACAGGTCCCCATGGAGCGCGCGGGCTCCTAAAATAATGGTGCGCCAATATAGACAAGGGCCAAAGTACTGTGGAGTGCGCTGGCGTCTTGGAGGAATGAACTACGCAATTGTGGGAGCCACGGGGGCTCTAAAGATACACATGTCCCCCTGGCGCACACTGGCTCCTGAAATCATCATGCCCTCAGCGTTGGAGCGGAGGAGGCTTGGGAACTAACCTCACCCTCGCTGGAGCCACGCTCGGGCTCGAAGACGACGTCTGGGGCGTGGGAGCCATCTGGCTCTGAGAACGCTGTGTCACCACTGGCACTCCCAACCTGTGCCACGACATGTCCCTCCAATACTAGAAGCCGGGGCCCCAAGGGGCCCTGACACACAATTGTGCAGCATCGGCGGAGCGGCCCGCTCTCCTGGCGGGACCGCTCAGACCCTAGGACCAGCCCTTACTCACCGGAGCTTCTTCACCGGGACTTCTGCGGGCACAACAGGCGGCCGGCGGGGCTCTCTCTCGTCATGGGAGCCTCGCGCTGCTCCCGCACTTTACCCGGGCCCCCTCCTGGGACCCGGGACTTCTCAATGGAGCCTGCGAGGCTCCGGGACCTCGGGTTGCTGGAAAAATGGCCGCACTTCCGCTTCCGTCCAGCGGCCCCGCCCACAACCAGGCGGGCCGCGGACTCAGCGGTGATTTTTAAATGCGGCTCGGGCCGCGGCGGCGATCTTGGTTCCCAGCAATAGAACGCGGGGTGGCACCCGCAAAGTAAATAACGATGAAGCGGGGTGGGCACCCGCTCCGGCAGCATTTCGGGGGAATCCTTACGAAGGGGATTCCCTCCACACGGACGGCAGCGCATCGCTGCGGAGCTCCAGCACTCCTACGGGGCAAAATAAAGCAATATAGCGCTCCCAGGGCGCTAGAAGCAGCCAGGTCTTGGACAGAGCCAGGAAACAGCAATCAACGGTCCCACAAGGTCCATCAGGCATCCAGGGGCTGGGCAGGGCCCAGGGAGGCAGACCTTCCCCTGGGCCCCAGCAGCAGCACGCCCCTGGCAGATTCAAGTACAGAACGAGAACATTTTGTAAGGGGACACAGCCCCTTTTTATACACCAAATCCCTTTGTTCTGGGTTCAGGGTGAGGGGGAAAACCAGTCGCAGCTGGTTGGGGAGCACCCTTGATGTGCTCAGCCCCTCACTCTATTCACTGGCAGGGCTAGGGCCGTCAGTCGCACCACAGGGGGCGGAGCCAGCATTGTGTGGGGAAAACCCTGCCCTATTCAGGTCCAAGGTGCACTCCTCCCCAGCCATCAGCATGCTAATCTCACACTCACCACTGGGGCAGACCCAACCAGACTCCTGGAGCCAGGCTCACCAGCCAGCTCCAGCCAATCACACGCCAGACACACTGCACACAGAAGTGCCCACTTCTAGAAGTGGCACTTCCACACTAGGTACATGCACGCCGCACACATCATCGCGCAGCATTCAATCCCACGAGTCCGCACATACCAAACTCGGGCCTGCACACCCCACGCATCAGGAACTACTAGGGACACATACATTCCCCATGCATTCCTATGGGAGGGCAGGCCTATCTCACCACATGCACTCAGAGCGCGCCCGCACTTCACCCTGGGACACAGGGAAAGTGCGCAGAAACCAAAAATCACCACACCAAGTCACCAATAAAAAGCAAAAAGTTTCAGGGGTGAACTTGCCAGAAGGGCCAAGTCCAACACAACCCCCTTCCAGCCAAAACGCAGGGCAGACCAATCACCACCGTGATGGACTTCCCTGCTTGGGGCGATAGAACACGGACGCAGGCCCGCACTGCAGGGACACTCTCCGGTTCTACGCCATTCTCAATCAACATGATTCCATCTGAAAAAAACAACCGAAAAGAACTCAGGCCCAACTAGGCTACCCCACTGGTACTACCTAGTTGTCCACGGCCAGGACCAGGCCCTAGGCCACCCAGATACCACTGGTCCTTGCCAAACCCAGAGTGGGGGGTAGTAACCCCTGGCGTACAAGCCACTCTCCACTCTCCCTCTCAGTGTAGTTCCCAACTACCACTGATCCTTCAACCTAGGGTCCGCACCCTCAGGCTGACCAGAGGTCACGGGCAAGAATGCCCCACCCTACCTCTACTTCTGGGGTTCCGCACCCTCCCAGGGAAGCACCCCCCAGAACACAACTCTCCCACCAGTTCAGGACCTCTCTCCACCAACTGGTCTACCACCTGGGATCCAAGGGGTCAGAGGCGAGGACTCCCTCCCTCTGCACCCCCTTCCACTGTAGAGCAGGGTCTTCTTCACTTAAGATGAGCCCCACCTGCCCTCAGGACTACAGCTGCCCTTACGTCCAGATCCGGAAACACCGACTACTGGCTCCCCAACCGAGGGACGTACCCTTTGGTCAGATGCCTGGCGAACCAGGACTTAACGAGGGTGACACATACCTAATGGGTCATGTGACAGTCTGCCTGGCGCTGATCTCACGACCTCCTGTCCATCTGACAGTGCGTGCAGACCCCCCAGGACAGAAGTGGCGACACCACAGTCACTCAGTGGCGACTCAGCCATCCCGGCTGGTCCCTGACCTACTGGTTCCCACTGGGGAATCCCTCCCCCTCTCACCCCTCCCTCTGGACTTCTGCACCCTCCCAACTGGAGCGGTACCGCCAGACACCAGGACTACTGGAGCTCTGATTACAGACGCTCCACGCCCTCTAGACACTGGGAGATCCTCCTCAAATGACCTATTGGTACAGCCTAGGCCCCCGACCTGATGTTCCCTAAAGAAACCATCCAGGCCCTGACACTGGGTTTCGGGCACCTGGAGACACGCAGTCCCACCCACTCCTTCTCCGCAGAGACAGGACGTGAGCCCCTACACCGAGACCTAGCTGGGCTACTCTGAACCTCTTCCACCACGCTGGGCTGGAAGACACCTCAGCCACTACTTTTGGAATCACTCCCCAATGCAAGTTCCCTATCCCAGAGAACTCACACCCAATCAACCAGCAAGCTTCTTATTACAGAGAACTCACACCATTCATCCACACACACACCCCCCAGACTAGTAAGACAGTTTCTACCGCCCCTGATTTCTCAACCTGACCACCACGTGACACAGGTACTATTACTGCGGGAACTGGGAATGGGACATTCACATTCATCCAGCGCATTACACATTCATCCCCAAACCCCTCCCAAGACTGGTAAGACAGTTTCTACCGCCCCTGATTTCTCAACCTGACCACCACGTGACACAGGTACCACTACCCCGGGAACTGGGAATGGGAATACATGCACTGGACACACATCTGCTGCCACCACTGGATCCCACCCTCTGGTGAATCCAGAAAACACAACGCACTAAGGGGGATGATCTACCCTCCCGAGCTAGGGACACCTAACTCACAGTGCACAAGAAACACATTTCCACAGAAATGACATTTAAAAACAATAATCCCTATACCATGTGATTTATCTAAATGCAGAGTTTTGTAGTGCGGCCAGTTGCTGCTGCGGTACAGCGCAAACGCAAGTCCAAATCCCACCGCTGATCACCAATGTTAGAAATGGGATTTCTGGTTGGCTAAGGCTTGCGCCAAAGTCAGGCAGAAACCACCACTCTAGTCAGGGCAAGGAAGTTACACGCCAAAGATAACCCCTGCTCACCCCCTTGGTAGCTTGGCACGAGCAGTCAGGCTTATCTCTGAGGCGATGTGTAAAGCGTTTGCGCGCGCACCCAGCAACAACACCCAAGGCCCACCACAAAGGAAACTCCACACAAGGTATTCTATAAAAATAGCCTTTGTATTATACCAAACACATTAGATAAAAACACACACTTTACAATGTGCCAACAGGCACGGGCAGAATTTACAAGGGATTATATATACAGGGGACAGGGCTACATGGACCACTGTCAGGAATTGGCACTTAGAACATAGCACCAAGTAACTGTAGAGCACAACCAGTCTCTACTGGCGCAATAATGACCTCAGCGTCATCACACTAGCATCAGGTATAAAACCTATCCTGCATCTATCACAGGGGCATAAATCACATTATGCAATTCTCATTGGTCCAACGCATTCGACCTAACCACCTAAGTATAACTATACTAGGGGCGCACATCGCACAGGGAAGTACATTCTCCCTACCATCAACCTAAACAGGTAAAACAGCCTCCTAGGCAGAAATAACCACATTTAGAGGTATAAGACACAGGGTGCGCAAAACATGCTATACACAATACATTTCCTAGCACCCAAAATCACATTAGCATGAATCGCAATAACACCTCAATCACATTAGGGTCCAGGACGCACCAGAACCTAAACGTAGCAGCTGCCCACTACTTGCTGGGCAGCTGGGGACAAATCAGGGCCTAAACGCTGCAGCTGGCACTAAGTGCTGCGCAGCTGGGAAAGGCACATAGTAGGCAGGGGCTCTCACTAGCCCCTGAAACACTATCCAGACGTTGGAGCCGCCTAGGCTCGAAAATGACAGGTCCCCATGGAGCGCGCGGGCTCCTAAAATAATGGTGCGCCAATATAGACAAGGGCCAAAGTACTGTGGAGTGCGCTGGCGTCTTGGAGGAATGAACTACGCAATTGTGGGAGCCACGGGGGCTCTAAAGATACACATGTCCCCCTGGCGCACACTGGCTCCTGAAATCATCATGCCCTCAGCGTTGGAGCGGCGGAGGCTTGGGAACTAACCTCACCCTCGCTGGAGCCACGCTCGGGCTCGAAGACGACGTCTGGGGCGTGGGAGCCATCTGGCTCTGAGAACGCTGTGTCACCACTGGCACTCCCAACCTGTGCCACGACATGTCCCTCCAATACTAGAAGCCGGGGCCCCAAGGGGCCCTGACACACAATTGTGCAGCATCGGCGGAGCGGCCCGCTCTCCTGGCGGGACCGCTCAGACCCTAGGACCAGCCCTTACTCACCGGAGCTTCTTCACCGGGACTTCTGCGGGCACAACAGGCGGCCGGCGGGGCTCTCTCTCGTCATGGGAGCCTCGCGCTGCTCCCGCACTTTACCCGGGCCCCCTCCTGGGACCCGGGACTTCTCAATGGAGCCTGCGAGGCTCCGGGACCTCGGGTTGCTGGAAAAATGGCCGCACTTCCGCTTCCGTCCAGCGGCCCCGCCCACAACCAGGCGGGCCGCGGACTCAGCGGTGATTTTTAAATGCGGCTCGGGCCGCGGCGGCGATCTTGGTTCCCAGCAATAGAACGCGGGGTGGCACCCGCAAAGTAAATAACGATGAAGCGGGGTGGGCACCCGCTCCGGCAGCATTTCGGGGGAATCCTTACGAAGGGGATTCCCTCCACACGGACGGCAGCGCATCGCTGCGGAGCTCCAGCACTCCTACGGGGCAAAATAAAGCAATATAGCGCTCCCAGGGCGCTAGAAGCAGCCAGGTCTTGGACAGAGCCAGGAAACAGCAATCAACGGTCCCACAAGGTCCATCAGGCATCCAGGGGCTGGGCAGGGCCCAGGGAGGCAGACCTTCCCCTGGGCCCCAGCAGCAGCACGCCCCTGGCAGATTCAAGTACAGAACGAGAACATTTTGTAAGGGGACACAGCCCCTTTTTATACACCAAATCCCTTTGTTCTGGGTTCAGGGTGAGGGGGAAAACCAGTCGCAGCTGGTTGGGGAGCACCCTTGATGTGCTCAGCCCCTCACTCTATTCACTGGCAGGGCTAGGGCCGTCAGTCGCACCACAGGGGGCGGAGCCAGCATTGTGTGGGGAAAACCCTGCCCTATTCAGGTCCAAGGTGCACTCCTCCCCAGCCATCAGCATGCTAATCTCACACTCACCACTGGGGCAGACCCAACCAGACTCCTGGAGCCAGGCTCACCAGCCAGCTCCAGCCAATCACACGCCAGACACACTGCACACAGAAGTGCCCACTTCTAGAAGTGGCACTTCCACACTAGGTACATGCACGCCGCACACATCATCGCGCAGCATTCAATCCCACGAGTCCGCACATACCAATCTCGGGCCTGCACACCCCACGCATCAGGAACTACTAGGGACACATACATTCCCCATGCATTCCTATGGGAGGGCAGGCCTATCTCACCACATGCACTCAGAGCGCGCCCGCACTTCACCCTAGGACACAGGGAAAGTGCGCAGAAAACAAAAATCACCACACCAAGTCACCAATAAAAAGCAAAAAGTTTCAGGGGTGAACTTGCCAGAAGGGCCAAGTCCAACAAACGGACTTGAATGAAACCCCCACAGTGAGAGTATAGCCGGGACGCCAGATATAAGAGACATCGAATGAGAGCAGACAACATGAAATGGGGGACATTACACTACCAGATAGAACGTAATAACAACAAGGATGGTGCCTGCCGTTAAATATAGATTAAAGTTAAGATAACCAAAGGGGAAAAGGCAATGATTATGTATGGGCGAGGTGTGTTAGAATATAAATGGGTCTAGCCGCATACGAGGAAATAGTGTAATAGACTCTCTTAGGTATAGAGGAATATCTGGGAGTAAGACGACACAATAGAATATCTAAATAGATAGTTGAGAAATATTAGAAAGATAATAAATGAACAACTAGGGATAGAAACAAATACATTTTTATCTATGTTATTCTTAGATTGCTGAAACTGTGGATTACCCAGATAAGACACATCAAAGCCTACTGGGAGTCGAAATAAGATGTGGGTAGAATAAGACTCCCACTACTCAACAAATAATTATCGCATTAAAGGTAAGCCCCTAGGAGAAAAACGAGAGGGGAGATAATCACTTGAATTCTAATAGACACCAAAGTGGATAATATCTAATTGGTTATGTGACAATCATTTGTTGCAGTTGTTATATGTGGCTAAAAGTGTACCATTGATCCGGAGAATCGGCAGAATACAGTTAAAGAAAGAAGAATTGTATATGGCCTAACATATGGAATAAAACAAAAGAGGATTCATGAAACTAATAATGAATTTGCAGGTAATAATCAGAAATAAATTGTTACAAACAAGAAGTTATTCAAAAACGCAACAATTATGTGACTGATAGATTTTCCTTATATCCTGATTTAGATCAAGAAATCAGGGGGGACTGTGATCAGATAATCAGAACTCCAGTTGAAATACATGACCCTACATATTTTATGGTCAGTATTAATTTAAGATTGTGAAATAATATATGAATACATGTGAGTGTGTGAGATTGGTTTTTTTCTCTAGATTTTTATCTAATGAGGGGTTTATAAGGGTTATTGATACCACAAGAAATTGGCACACAAACCTGACTTGAAATAAAATACTTTGTATTTAGGATGAAGGGCTTCTAGATAGTTATAGTACCACATTGCATGTTGGACTCAAAAGCATTTTGCCTTTCTCTTTAATAAAAGATAAAGAATTGTATGTTTTAGATTATATAAGGTTGCGCAATGACAGTAGTGGCTGATATTTGTTTTTTCTTGTATATAGATAAAATAACTTTTAAACTGTGGAGAAAAGTGACCCGTTATCAGTTTTCTGTCCTGAAGAAGGTGGTTTCTGCTTATAAAGCCATACATTCCACCGAAACGCGTCGACGCCTGTGTTAATCAAGAATCCAAACAAACAGGGAATACTTTAGATAAGAATGAAATCCTTTCACTAAAGACCCCTTGTATACTGTGTATTGTATTTGGATCAATTGTAAACAGACATTTCTGATTGTTCCTGTTGTTTCCTTGGTTCATGCTTTTCAATGTTTTTTTAATGACTTAGTATGTTGATATATGATACTGTATTGTATGAATTGTGAAACTTTATTTTTATTGCATTTGTGTCCACACATGGACTTTGGTGGTTTCTTTGAACATAGACAAAGGAGAGAGTAAAACTCTTTTAATAAAATAATAATAATATTGTATTTCTGTTTGGGGCTTCATTTGTGTGCCAAAAAAATTTGTAAAGTTTTTTATATAGAACCGACTGAGTGATTGACTGTAGAGTGATAAACGAATGAGATTTCTCCAGGGATTCTTCCTTTTTTACTGATCTAAAGTGCCCTGTTCCCTGGAACGAGTTGGGTCATCTCTCTTTATCTACCTGGCCTGTTTTGGAACCCAGGGGGGCCGTTTGTGTTATGGGGGTTGGCAATATTGGCCCCCTGTAACAAAATCGGCCGAAACAGGCCTTTGCAAACATCTTGGATGCACCCCCCCTCGCTGGGGGGGGGGGGGGGCTTGGAACCGAGCAGTTTGCCAGGGCGGTTTCTGTTCCCAGTCCGGCCCTGCCAACAGCCCTCGTCAAGGGCCGATTCAATTGAAAGAAACACATCTCTTTGCAACTGGACCCATGAGAGGGAGGGGGCCGGACTGGGACCCAAAACTGGCCCTGGCAAAGTTCTCGGCCGGCCCCCCCGGGGCTTGGGGGTGACGCCGAGCTCTTTGCCAAGGCCGGTTTTCGGCCGATTTTGTTACAGGGACGATTTTGCAGCTATGCTGCAAAAACGACCCTGTAACAAAACAGGGCCCACAGGTACCCAAAACCGGCACCCACCCATGCGGCGCACCGGGGGATTGCCCGGTGCCCGCTACGGCCAGTCCGGCCCTGGGGGAGGGTGCCCTCCCTGGGCCTCTTAGGGATGGTGTCCCAGTTGCAAGGAGACACATTTTGCAGCATCCTCCATTCCGGCGCTACCTAACAGATTCTGTATAATAGGGTCTCTTTTGTGGTCTCAGTTTGGTTTAGTGTGTCCTTGCACCAAGATGCTATTATTTGTATTTGCTATTATTTGTAGTTAATGTTCTCTCTATGTATACCTTGAACTCTTGGGAACCCACAAAGTGCCTTTTAAGGTAAACCTCTTTCTACGAGGATGACGGTGACCTGTCCAGTCCACCAATAACTACGCTATCAGGTTTTGAGCGATGTACGTAAAAAAATCCACCAACAATTGAAAGCAATATCTGGAGAAGTAAAACAATAAAGCTCATAAACTTATCGGAATCTTGGTGTAAATGATTTCAGTCGTTGACTCAGAGTGGAAAGACTTTTTAAACTGAATACAGCGAGCGCCGGCAGTTTAATGCGCACGTGAGGTGTCCACGAGGAGAGCTGTCGCGCGCACGGCTGTGATTTCATGGTTCTGACATTTTCTTTCTCGCAATAAAGGCTCCTCGGGAGCCGTAGTTAAGCCCACTGAATTGGGTTAGGAGATGTGGCTTGTCACATTGCTGAGTCATCTGGACAAATGAAATGCAGCATTCTGTTCAGGTGTGGGGGTGCCAACAATCTATAGAACAAGGGGAGTGTTTAATATCTGACCAGCAGTGTGATGCCCTCCATCTGAATAAATAGAAAGTAATACATATTTAATGTGTGCGCTGTAAGAACAGAACAAATCACGAAGATGCAGCTGTCTTTGACCTTCAAACATTTTTCTGTGAATTCTCTTGTTATACAAAAAATAAGCAACACCATGAAAATTGTAGAAGTGCATTGTCACACTGGACGTGGCGCATCTCTGCATTAGTTGTTTGATCTGAATACACTACATTTAAAGCGAGCATGTTACAAAAAACCCCATCAAATCATTTGACGCTTCTTAACTCATAAGACACAAAAATGTAATAGAAAAACAGAATTCCAATCGCAAAAGAAGGCAGTATTTTTGCAGTTCCACAGGGAGAATTAAGTGGTGAATAATCTTTGCAGTTAATGAGTGCAGTTGGTATGGCAACTACATAGGGTCCCATTAGTATGGCGGGCGGACTTTGTCCGCACACCATACCCATGGGAAACGGGACCACCCGCTGAGGGTGCGGCGGTCCCGCACTCCCGATTAGCATGCGCCCGCCACACTGGCGGGCACATGGCGCATCTGCAACATTGCGGCGGGCGGTGCAGAGAGCACCGCCCGCCACAATGCCACAAAGGAAGCCTGTGCCTTTCAATGCACAACGTGACAGACACCGCGCGATGCCTGCAACGTTGTACATTGAAATGCAGGGGGGTACCATACGAACCCCCCATGTGCACCCCACACCCCCCGAATCCCTGGGGGCCCGCTACGGGCCCCAAATGTCAAACACCACCTGCCTTTGGAAAGGCAGGTCCCTGCCTGCATAGTAATATGGATGGAGGTGCCGACCAGACACCGCCACCATATAAACTGCTTTTCCACCCAGTAGGCAATCGGGCAGATTACCTACCGGCGGAAAACCGGCGGACGGTCTTCCCGTCTGCCGGGGTCCCCCCCGCCATGGTAATGTGGCAGGGGGGAAATTGGCAGCGGGCGGAGGTTTTTAGCAGGCGGAACGTCACCGCCATATGGGCGGTGGCGATCCGCCCCCTATACTAATGACCCCCGTAGTCTAGAACCCACCAATCTAGACTTCGTAAGGTTTCATTGTAAGGACTCTGAACCAGGCCTCTCAAAAGATCTCCATGTATAAGAATTCCTTCTCCGCATAATTCCTTTCTCCTCAGCATAGCACCACTGTCTCAATGAATCAACAATATCATATTTACTTGCTGGATTTATTTTATGTGTGAGGAGTACTTCTAATGTCTAAACCTGGTAGGAGCTTTACTGAAGTGCTTTACAAGAGAACAAAGCAGGAAGAAGGAATGCATCAGACAGCAAGGAGCAATGGATGGCAGCCTGTGTGATGTGTATACTTGGGCCTACAAAGGCAGTACTTGGACATACAAAGGTTGTGGGTGGGCAAGTGAGGGGATTACTTGGACATATTATGTAAACACTTGGGCATATGAAGGGGCATCTATACAGTTGATTGAAGTACTAAGGCATATGATGGGTGCACCTGGGCGTGGAAAGACATATCTAAGCATTTGATGACCATACCTGGAATTTGATGACCTCCTTAGTCTTTTATGGCTGTATTTGAATCATGCACTGTGTGTACCATCCAGATATATGTCACAGGGAGCGCATCCTAAGTCCATGGCCCATGTTTAGAACATGCGCTGTGTCCACACATTTACAAATCGTGGCCAAAGTTAATGGCCTTGGTCATATTAGGTTTCTCAAAATAGTACACACAAGGTTCTCTAGCCTTGCCCTGCACGTGCCCCTCAGAAGACTGGTACACAGGGTGAACAGTCAAAATATCGATTTTTTAATATCGAAGTACATTAATATCGAGTTTTAAATATCGTAGGGGTAGAATATCGACATCAAGAATATCGACAACCAGAATATCGAACTGAAGGTAAGAAATATCGATGTTGCAAATATCGAAGTTAGTAATATCGATAGTAAAATTATCGATGTTAATAATATCGATATTTATATTAGTGTTATGTATTTTAGTATGTACTTTATATGTATGTGTTCTATATTTTTTGTTAAGTATTGTACTGTTTTTTAAATATATGTATACATTTTTTAGAAATTAGTAATTTTTTTAAAAGTAAATTATGCGTTTTAGTACCGTAGTGGGTTGTGGGTTTATAGGGGAATAGGGTGGGAAGTAATTTAAATATAGTAAATGAAAAAATAATTTTTAGGAATTATTAATAATTTTTAATTAAATTTTGTGCTTTAGTTCTGTAGTGGGTTGTGGGTTTATAGGGGAATAGGGTGGGAAGTAATTTAATTTTAATTAAGTCATAATTCATTTTTATTTATTGGTATTAATAAATAATGTGTTGCAAATTAATTATTAATTGGTAATTAATTTTTAATAATTGATAATTATATTATTTGTATTAATTTATGATTATAGTGGGTTGTGGGTTTATAGGGGAATAGGGTGGGAAGTAATTTATTTGTAAATGAGTAATTATTAAAAATAAATGGGGTATTGATAATTACTTTTTTGTTAATTAATTATTAACTGGTTATTAATTTCTATTAATTGATTAATTTAATTAATTGTGTGAAATTGCATGTGGAGTGTGGTGTGTGTTTATTGGGGAATAGGGTGGGAAGTATTTAATTTTATTAAATGTATTATTCATTTTGATGTATTTGTAGTTTTTATTTTATTTATTGTTAATTTATTAATAAATCACTATTTAATTACAATATTTATGATTTATAAGTATGTTATTTTTAACACCTACGCTATCCAACGCTTTCCCTACTGTTGCACTCTCTGGAGTGGGAATAGTAATTTTTACCCCTACGCTATCCAACGCTTTCCTTACTGTTGCACTCACTCGAGTGGGAATAGTAAATTTTACCCATACACTATTCAACGCTTTCCCTACTGTTGCACTCTCTGGAGTGGGAATAGTAATTTGTACCCCTACGCTATCCAACCCTTTCCCTACTGTTGCGCTCTGTGCAGTGGGAATAGTAATTTTTACCCCTACGCTATCCAACGCTTTCCCTACTGTTGCACTCTCTGGAGTGGGAATAGTAATTTTTACCCCTACGCTATCCAAAGCTTTCATTACTGTTGCACTCACTGGAGTAGAAATAATACATTTTACTCCTACTCTATCCCTACTGTTGCACTATGTGGAGTAAGTATATATATTAATTTATATGTATATGTTTCATTTATTTTAACATTATGTGTATTAGTTATTATTTTTAAACATGTTTTAATATTTCTAACTATGTTTCTTTTAATTATATATATTATTTACTTAATTTTACATTATTATTAAAACATTTGAAAAAACGATATTTTTAACATCGATATTTTTGACGATATTTTTTTTCTCGATATTTTTGTACTTACCATTATGTAGATAGGACTTTGATATTTTTGACATCGATATTTTTGTGTCGATATTTTTGTAGGTCGATTTTCTGTCCGTCGATATTCTGTCAGACATTCAGTACACACAGGGTGTATCATTATTATGCCACAGTTACCTCTGGTTCCATTGCCCTACTCACAAATTTGTCCTTATGCTTAATTCTATGAACATGCTCAAAGCCAAGGACACTATGAAAAGATTTAAGGGAAATCCCTGAAGACCAGCCCCATGCATTCTCCTGGTCATTTAGTATACTGTCCATTGTGAATCTGGTTAAGTACGGTGTATTGAATGGTTATGCTTTGTTTTAGCTGTACATGTCCAGTGTAGTACAAGTTTTATCCTATTACATCAATGGCATCGAAGCAGACGAGATAGTTGAGTTCTATGCCCCAGCTTGTCCAGAGCCACCCTTCTTCATCCATAGAACTGATTATTGGCCCCATTACCGCGCTATGCTAATTGAACTCACTCACTTCTTCTTATGTGGTCACAGTATACATTGTAGCATCTGTGGACCAGCAGACACGGACTTAACATATAGAGGCATTTTCTAATCATTTTATTTTAGTCACTTTATTTGAATGCACAAGCAACAAAAGAATTTCAAAAGTGGTCCATCCGTTGGAATGCATATTGATTACCTGCTGTCAGATGAAGTCAGGACTCCACACTAATCCCTTGTGGTTCAGAATGGACTTTGAACAATTTTAGGCTTCTTTGCAACATTTCTGATATTTTCAGAAGCTCCAGTACTATAGAGAGAGAGAGGAAGGCACGGAAAGACCATTTTAAACCGACACAAGTATAGTTGAAGATGTTATGTGTTTTTGTATAGCCTGAGTCCACCAATCACCAGGCCCCATAGTGCTTTTATTTCCATGGTGTATTTCTCAGGAGCTGAGGTTGTAGCTTTGCCCAGGTGGGGTCTGACCACAGGTGAATGTCTGTTTGAAGAGCCCCAAAACCTCAAAGGTCATTTGTTAACTGATGCTGCATAGGAACACACTGGCAAGACAATATTCTGCCAACAAACAAGGCACTATATTGTGTACTACAGAACTACTGTATTGTATTGTAATTGCATTTATATAGCGATTACTACCCCAGACGAGGCGTCAAAGCACTTTTTCTGTGAGCAGCAAACTACTCCGGAACCCATAAAGAGTTAGTAGTGAATTAGTAGGGAAACAACCATTACAACGCAGGCATTACATTGCACTACCTTTACAACGCAGTCATTACATCGCAACATCCTTAACATCGCATGACATTGCAACGCAGCCATTACATTGCATGACACCACAATGCATATCATTACAACGGATGTCACTACAACGCAGGCATTACATCGCAAGTCATTACAATGCATACCATTACAACGCATAGTACCCTTACACTATCCAACACTTACCCTACTGTTGCACTCACTGGAGTTAGAATAGTAATTTATACCCCTACACTATACAACACTTACCCTACTGTTGCACTCACTGGAGTTAGAATAGTAATTTGTACTCCTACACTATCCAACACTTACCCTACTATTGCACTCACTGGAGTTAGAAAAGTAATTATTACCCCTACACTATCCAACACTTACCTTAAATGCGATGTAGTGGTATGCATTGTAATGGTATAATGCGATGTAATGGAACGCGTTGTAAAGGTAGTTTTTAAAAATGTGACGTAGTGGTATGCGATGTAAAAGAATGCGTTGTAAAGGATATTGCAATGTAAAAACTGTGTTGTAAAGGCATGCGCTGTAAATGTATGCGCTGTAATGTCATACATTCGAATTAGTATAGTGAAAATTTGAAAGTAATTTGAGTGGTGAATATTTAAGTCAGTTATTTGGAATGAGAAGGATAGTGGAGGGATAGAGAGAAAAAGGTTTTCATTTATACAGTGTTTACTACCCCTGACGAGGCGTTAAAGCATTTTTTCTGCGAGTAGCACACTACTTTGGAACCCATATAGGATTAGCGGTGAATTAGTACAGTGAAATATGATATAATTTGAGTGCTCGCCATGTTAGTTAGTTATTTGGATTAAGAAGGATAGTGGAGGGATAGAAGAGGGAAAAAGGTTTGCATTTATATAGCGCTTGCTACCCCTGATATGGTGTTGAAGTGCTTTTTCGGCGAGTAGCATGCTACTCCAGAATCCATAAAGGGTTAGTAGTAAATTAGCATAGTGAAAATATGAAAGTAATTTGAGTGGTGGATCTGTTAGTCAGTTATTTGGATTGAGTTCCAGTGCTTAGGGGTCAGATAGGAGAAGGCACGACCTCCACTTCTTTTCCTTCGGACCTTTGGAGTCACCATCAACCATGAGTGAACAGACCTTAAGGCCCTAGCAGGTATATAGGGCTGCAATAAGGACTGTATCAGTTGAGGGCCCTTTTTATAGCACACCCTATGAGCAATACAAAGGGCCTTAAATTGTAGTCTTTGTTGAATTGGTAGCCAGTATAACCAGGCCAATGAACATGAGACTGAATGATGCCTTGGAACCTTCACTAAGAGACGGGCAGCAGCATTTTGCACTACCTGTAGTCTTTTGACTATGTATAGTGGACAACCTAAATAAAGGGAAATCCTGTATAAAGGCATGACTGTACAAGGGCCTGTAAAATTAACCTTAGAGGAGACAAAGGTAAGAGATCTAGTATCTTTTTGAGCATTTTAAGTATGCCGTAGCAGTTTGCTGCAAACTTCCTAGCTTGAGTTTCAAAGGTGAATTTGCAGTCTAACGAAATACCTAGTTTTGTTTTATTTTTGTAGAGGTTTTAGAGGTGGCAAGACTTCCTAGAGAGTCTGGGCAGCAGACTAAAGTCCAGCTGTTGAAATCAGTGCCAACCATCATGAACTCAGTTTTGTCACCATTAAGTTTGAGACAGCAATTGGCCATCCAGCCTACTACTTCACTCAAGCAGGGTCTAAGATGATGCACTTTTGAGCAGTTCTCTGGAGTAAGGGACATAGCTATTTGGGTCTCATCTGCATAGGTCACTATTGAGAGACTTGAACAATCTCTGCCAGAAGGCACACCTAAAGATTACATGGAGTCAGTCTCAACAAAGAGCCCTGAGGCACCCCTCATTTCAAGGAACATATCTCCGAGTAGCTTGGCTTATAAAGTACTTGAAAACGCCTGTCCTCAAGAAATGATGTAAGCCAGTTTAAAGCAAGAGCATTGACACCCCCATTTTCAAGTCTCTGGGTTAAGGCTGGGTGGGCTACAATATCAAATGCCTTTAGATTTAATAATATAACTACTGCCGACCCCCTTTAGTCAAGGAACATTTTAAGTTATTCCATGACTGCAAGAACTGCCTTCTCGGTACTGTGCTTCAATCTGAAAACTGTTGGTGTGGGGTGAAGAATCTCATTGTTTTTCAAGAAGAGCGATAAATGCTGATTGACTTGTTTCTCCAACATTTTCCTAACCCCTGTTAGTAAAGAGATTGGTCTGTAGTCTTCATGTAACAGTGGGTCCAGAGTGGATTTTTTTAGCAGTGGTTTTACCACTGCATGTTTCCAAGGAAGTGGAACTACACTATTTCTTAAAGAAAGTTTAAGCAACTCTTGTAACACTGGACAGATTACTTCCGCCCTCTGCTCAAAATTTGTAGTGGAGCAGGGTCTAGTGGTGAGCCTGATTTGACCACAATGAATAGAGCCATTAGCTCTTCTGCATTGAAAGATGGAAAAAAATAAAATAATTCTGTAAGATGCCTAGGTTGCCAAGGAGAGGTAAACAACTGTGGATCGTTAACCTTATCTGAAAGCGATAGGTATATATCTATGACCTTTTTTAGAAAGAAATTAGCCGTATCATTGCAGCGTGCCACTGTAGGTGAATGTAAAGAACTGACAGGTGAGGGATCTGTAAGGTTTTAACTACTTGAAAAATGTCTATGGCTGTACTTGAGGCCATATCTACTTTAGATGCATAGTAAGTAGACTGGCTCATTTTAATGTCAGAATGGCACTTTTCTACCACTTTCTTGTAAGCCAGTTTACTCTTGGAGTCAGAAGATGTCCTCCATTTCCTCTCTAGTCTTTTACTGTCCTTTATTAGCTCTAATAAATTAGAATTAAACCATGGCGATCATCTAGCATGTCGTGCAGATTTATGAGTGCTAAGTGGAATGGGGTGATCCAAGGAAGTCTTAATCCAATCAGTACATTTTTGTTTTGGAGTTACCAAGAATTAAATCCCTTTCCATGGGCTCTAGCTTAGCCCCGCTATGATCTGTCCTCACGGTGTGTGCTAGAGGGCTGCTATTAGCCTGTCCTGGCAGAATAATCCGTATCAAATAATGATCTGACCATCTAACTGGAAGTGGTTTCAGTACAAACATTTTTGAGAGATTCCTAAAAACAGGATAGAGAAGATGTATTTTCTAACATGTTGGTCTATCGACATGTTGCATCAACTGTAAACATGCTAGATCCTGTAGTAAGTTAGTTGCTATGGTGCTATTTAGATCATTAAAATGAATATTCATGTCCCTCAAAAAGTTTTTTTAATGCCAGACTGGCAATTACGGCAGGGAGTGCACAGAGAAACTGAGCGGCCGGGCCTGGCGGACGATAGACCACCGCCCCGGAGAAACTAAAATTAGAGGTGAAATTTATAGAGAAGGCGATGTTTTCACAATCCGGTAGGGTTAGTGGCGCGTTGGTGCATTTTAATGTTGCTTTATAATTAATGGTGATCCCTCCTTCCATCTTGTCTCTCCGATCAATCCTACAAATAGGATAACCAGTGTGCAAAGCCTATATCACATCAGACATAGATCCTTCATGGACCAGGTTTCTGTGGGAAATTGCACATCAGGCTGCTCTTCACAGATGAGTGAAAAATAAATCTAGTTTGTGGTGTGCTACAGATCCACAATTCCGAGGAAACAGCTGCCACCCTTCAGTTTGCATAAGAGTAGTGTGATTGGTTGGCTGTGGTTTGTTTGGATTGAAATTACAAGCCTCACATTGTAATGGGACAGTACTAAGGTTGGTTGAATGTAGACACAAATCATTAATACTTATTTTGGAGGGCTGACAATTGTTTTGGTGAGTATGAAATCCTGGTTTGGGTAAAAAGACCAGGGTTTCTGGTCCCTGGTCCCGGCCAGTCACGGACGGGCGCAGACAGACTTGCCTTTGGCGCTGTGGCCTTCATTTGTAGAAATGGACAAGAGAACAACTAGAGCGCCTACCAAAATCGCATCACTAGTTGTTTCAATGAGGTAAAAATAAAGTGCAGAGCTAGTGCAATAAAGGCAGAACACCCCCTTTTTGAGCCTCCCCCACTCAGTTAAATACAAACATTGAAATTGCCAGAGTAAAAACAAAGGGCTTGATTTAGATCTCAGCGGACGGGTTACTCCATCACAATCTAAATAGAAATCCCATAGGATTTAATGGGATATATATTTTGGCGGACGGGATATCAGTCACTCTTGTGACGGAGTTACCCGTCTACCGAGATCTAAATCAGGCCCAACATCTCTGACTGACGAAATGCGGAGCCTGTCGGTTAGCACGTTCATGCCATTCCACTAGGCTTCCCTTTCTCTGTAAGCTACCCACCCCATGCCCCGTGTTTTCTCTTCTCGTTGTACCTGTGTGTCTAACGTGCTATCCCGGGTCTTATTTCTCAAGAACCTCTGGTTCACAATGTTCTACGGGTACTTATATAGCACAGCGATCCCTAATTACTTGCCTCTTTTCACATTGAATTCTCTTGGGCAGACACAGGTCTGTGATTGTGGGTTAGTCCAATGGAGAATCTGAATTTGGAAATGCATTCAATACCGCCCTGATCATGTAAGTGATATGCTGTGATATTAGGTTTTTCCATGCATTTGAGTTTCATACGATGGTGACAGGTTTTGCAACCTTCCAGCCTAAACCAAGTGAGTCAGATTTATGTCACAGATTATCTCAGAAGCATGCTATGTAGGGAGGATTGGAATCTATAGCCCTTATGAAATGTAGAGACAGCCAGAACATAAAGTTAGACCAATAGGCAGCCAAAAAGTTATACTCTTATCCATGAACATATCAGACAAGCAAGCCATACCTATAGTAGCTGTAAATAATATTGGAAAGCGCTGCGGTCTGTCACATGCGAGCAGTGGCCCTGATCTTTGTGACAAGTGAGGGATATCTCTGCTGTCTACAATGAGTGAAGAATATGTCAGTGGAGGAAGGCGATGGTTCTGCATTGGGTGACAAGCTAGCATTTTCACTATTGCATCTGTCTCTGGTGGGCGAGAGTTTAATCCCTTTCTGCTGCTAAAGTGTTCTCAGAACTCTCTACAGGAGGAACTGCAGGTACCGATAGGCCTTGCTTCTCCCTGTCACTAATTGTTGCATCCTACAGGCTCAGGCAGGCCCTCGTCCTGCACCCTCTCCCTAATGGATATTTTTACATATAGAGCCAAGCGCTGCAGAGAGTTCATATAGATTAATATTTGACCTTTTAAAGGTAAAGGCTACAATTTACAAGTTTTATACTTAACAGGAATAATTTATACATGATACAATAGCTATGCAAAGAGGAATAAAATCAATATGTCCAAAAAAAGCTATGGGCCATATGTGTTACACTCCATGCAAGAAGCAATATCTGTGGCTCACAAGAAATTTTGGCAGGAAGATGTGTGCAAGTTAAGGAGGAATGAATGAGGATTGCTAAACACATGATGCAAGGTATAAGAAAAGAAGGTAGGTTTTGTGGCAATGCTCTTAATGAAAGTGAACTTTCTTGGCATCACTGTGGCAGTTTAGGTAATACTGCAAATCACAAGATGTGTAGTGCACCTTCTGTACAGTATCTAGTTTGCCAAAACAAATGGCATTTCATATTAGATCTTGCAGCTAAGAAAGTTGGAATAATACTGTTGTGGAGATTTAAGATAATTCTGATTGAAACAGTTTAGTTTAGAGAGACAAATAGGGAGGAAGTCACCAGTTTGTACGATTAACATTGGAGGTGTGTCTGTGAGAACGTTAGCTGGCTTGGATCGCCACATACTATCATCCAAAGTTGGAATTGAGAAACAGAGTTTACAAAGAAGATAGGAAAAGAACAAACCTGGATGAATGTGACGGCAAGTGTGTATAAAGATCAGCTATTTCTTAGAAGTGATATTAGTATGGACATAGCTAACTCAATAAATAATGATTCCATGAAGATAGAGCTGTATGGTTTAGTGGGCATTAAGAGTGTCTGAATCCACACTGGAGGCAACATAAAATTCTGAAATCTCTCAGCACTTAAGCTCTGGATCCTCAATCAAAGGTTTCCTTGGGACACCGCTATTTATTATAGACATATGTCTTCCTTTAGAAAGACAATGTTAGATTATACCAGTGTTACAATTAAACCCTACAATGTATGTTTGAACTTTGATATTGTTTGTAAAGTACACAGTAACCACTGTAGCGTTGTGTGAGTTTGTAATGATTGAACACTTGTGGCTCCTGATGTACTCTGTAGAACTGTGACGTGAGCATTAGAGAGGAGTGAAGTGAATACAGGTTTAGAATGTTCTTTGCGGTTACACGCAGAAGAATAAAGACATATTACACTAAGCGCCGTGTGTGGTCATTGACAAGTACCAGGACTGGGGCGGACTCTACAACAGGCGACGAGATAGGGGATAAGTAACCTGAAGATCAACAGTGCTCTCTCAGAGAGTTTGCCATGGTCCAGTAAACTGCTCGTGCATGCCACGTGTGCCTCAGCCGAAGTGCGAAATCGATGTTTGGCGTATACGAAGTCAGAGCACAGCCCCAGTTCTGTGTAAAGAATTTGAAGTTAACGAAAGCTTCACTGAGAAGACTACACATTGGTGGCCGGGAACCTGCTGGGAAGGCCGCAAAGAGAAGTACTGCGCTATTATGGAACTCAAAGCCGTGCATTCATATGGAGTGATAACGCTATAAGCGGATGCAACCAGGTTTTGAAAGAGCAGCAAAGTGCAAGATATCGCTGTGAACAGAAGCTCTTCGAGGCAGAGATCAACCATGTGTCAGACAGCAAAAAGAAATGGCTAAATGCAGAGGGATACAAGAAACAGTCATCTGCTTAACAGTACTGATTTAAGAAAGTAATCATGAGACAGTGCTGGTAGGAGTGCTGGGATTGTGCTTGCAGAGCTGTCCATACCCAAAGTGGCTCACCACCAAAGCTGCAGGGTAGTGGCTCAGAACAACTCCAAAGTTCTCCTGAAAGTAAAGGGCTCTCATCGAAACCAAGAGGGAGGTCAAAGTTCCATGAACTGTCCAAGATGACACACAGTCCCGCAAAGTACAGGGCCTTAGAGGTGGTATGGAAAGAGCAGGACAGCAGACCGTGTCGGAGAGATTTCCACCCTCAGTGTCAGCCAATCTCGTAAATGGTTACAGTGCCGCCACCTTCTTGAAACCACCACCACCATTTGTTACTGCCAACAAAACTGAATATTGGTGACAGATGGACTGCATGGATAGAGACATTTATTGATGTGATTGAAGACACCAATACCAAGAAGATTATCGAGTACCTTAAGAGTCATGCTGGTGAAGGTGTAAAAGAAGTCATAATTAATATGCTGTGAGCTGACGAAATTACATACAGTCAAATCAAAGCAGCCTTTGAATCTCAAGTTCAATCCAATGCCAAATGTATATTACGAAAAGTACGTCTTCAGTCAAGAAGGACAGAAAGCTGGTGAGACTATTGACAAATTTGTTGAGAGACTGGATACGCTCATCAAACACTGTAGGTTCAATGAATTTAATGATGAAGAAGGTATGTGGCTCAAAGCGATTGATGGCTGCTTGTCAGATTCGTTCAGAAGATGAATGCTTAGAGAAACTCTTAGTCTGGAGCGAGTTCTCATAGATGCCAGAGCTGAAGAGAATGCTAATCAACAAGCTGCTGACATGGAAGCCAGAGGTGCCCAGAGTGAGTCAGTCATGAATGTAAAAAGTAAGCCAAAGCACAAGGCAGAGGGACGCAGAGTGAATTCCCCACACAAAAAGAAGTTGTGCCTCAGGCGTGAATTTTCATTTCCATATAAATGTAAATGTCGCGCCATTGGGCAAATCTGCAAAGGCTGTGGAAAGGAGAACCATTTTGTAACAGTTTGCAAGTCAAAGGAAAAAGTAAGTGCATCACGGCGCAAAGACAAAATGGCTGCGCAAATGTTCCAGGAACAACATTCAAAGAAGGCCCACAAGGCCAAGCAACCACGTCAGCTGAGGCAAATCGACACCAAATGAAGTCGATCGACATCTAAATCTTCGTCGAACAGTTCTTCTGTATCAATCTCAAGTGAAAGTGAAGAAGATGGTTGTGCCACGTCGATGTTTACTTCAGAGAAATGTGTGTAATGTTGGACTGGCCACATGTGAGGAAAAATACCGGTCCAATAGATCACACTAAAAGTCAATGGTTGTTCCATACCTTTTTATTATCGATAGCGGTGCATCAATTTACTCAGCTTCAGCACAGCCGCTGATATGGGACTGACATCTGTGAACTATAACTTGAATGCTCATCACAAAATAGTGAGTCAATTCCCTTTGTTGTTTCATGGGTTGGGAAAACTCAAGACTATGAAAGTCCAATCACACATTAATGAGGATGTCCGTCCTATTGCTTACAGACACAGACAAACTGCTTTTCACTTACAGGAAACTGTTGAAAAAGAACTTGAATCCTTACTCAAACACAATATTATTGAGTGTTCCACTGGTCCAACTCCATGGTTTTCTCCCATAGTGGTAGTACCTAAAAAGGTCAGTTAAGGAGGTAAATGCATATGCGTGGATATGCATCAAGCGAACAATGCAATTGAAAGAGAAAGATATCCAGGTCCGCACATTGCCAACATGATAACACAATTGTATGGTGCAAAGGTTTTCTCTCACCTTGATCTGAATAAAGGATATAATCAGTTGGGACTGAAAGATCATTGCAGGTACATAACAACCTTTTCGACATATGTTGATCTGTTCTGTTACAATAGACTACATTTTGATGTGTCATCAGCTGCACAGCTAGTTCAAGATGCATTCAACGTATCATACAGTCTGTCATGAATGCTTTCAATTACAGTATTGGCATATTGGTTTTCGAAGCTGTAGCGTCATGTGAGTTTGTAATCACGGAATCCTTGTGGCTCCTTATGGACTCTCTAGAACTGTAAAATAAGTATTAGGCGGAGTGAAGGGAATGCAGGTTTAGAATGTTGAGTTCGCGGTTTCACACTGAAGAATAAAGATGTGGTATACTAAGCTCCATGTGTGGTGTAGTCATTGGTGAGTACCCTGGCAGGGGCGGACACTACAACTATTATCCTCTGTCACACTTGAACAAATATTCCAGAAACCTTAGTGGATTGGAGAACAGTTTGAAGACCTCTGGAGAACTGTAAAATCAGGAAATCAAAATAAGGCTAATGTTCCTTAGACGAAAGGAGGGAGGGGAGAGGCACGGTCTCTCAGAAGGTGGAGAGTGCCTGGGCCAGAGTATTGGAACGGGACAGTCAGCAGGACTGCTTATGTTGCCCTCATACATCCCCTAAAGGATGTCATGCTTCATCATAAGGCAGTGCTTCTCGTTGGGCCGGCGCTGCAATGCCCAACAGGTCCCCGGAAGGGTCCCTTTGGCGGAGAGCTTTTTTGAGGCTGCTGTATGATGAGTGTGGGTGAGGTGGCTCGTGACGTGAAGTGGGGTGTGCATTAAGGGATAAAACTGATGAGGGAGATCCTACACCATACTTTATTGAGAGGCTAGCCCTTCCAGGGATAAAAACCTATGGTAGGTGAGTGCTATCTCAGGGTTTGAAAGGAACCCAGGTAGTCTGAGTGTTGAGATTAAGTAGGGGACACGCATACCATCTCGAGGAGCGAATCTAACTATGGTCACTCATTCACTTGCATGCATTTTTACATGCTTTTTAAATGCCACAATTTTCACCATTTTACACAATTGGGGTACCAGTGTATGGGTCAATTACTAAGGGAATCCACTGGTGGATGACGACCCGCTCTACCATTATTTTTAATGGATTTGTCACTATGCTCTCTCGTCCCTACAGGTTGGACCCGGAATAACACCCACACAGTAGGTAGCACCAAGGGGCACCAACGCAGTGTGGGGTAGTTTATTCACTATATGTTTTTTATTTTTTGTCCTGATGAAGCGCGCCGGATCCTTATGACCAGTTCAGGTGCGAACCATGTCTACACACTTGTGAAGGAGTGACCATAGTTAGGTCCCTCCCTTGAGAAGGTAGGAGTGTTCCCTACTTCATCTCAACACTCAGACTACCTGGGTTCCTTTTAAACTTTTGCCTCACCAATTACTATAAGACCAAAGGGTGACGAGGGTGCCAGAGGTAGGCTTTGGGTCAACTGTAACAAATACTGCTATGAATAAAAAATAGAGAGTTCTATCTAAATCAATCAGCTACAACTTCCACCATTATGGAGATTCGTAGAGTAATAAATGACTGCAAGGCCGGCATTTGGAAGGCAAAGGGAGCCTATACAGACTCCCAATTAATCCCTGTTCAAGAGGTCTACAGGAAAGGCAACAGGAGAAAGATTTGGGCATATATTATTGCGCTAGACAATACTAGATCAATTGATATGGGGCATACCATACCTCTGGGTGTATGGAGAAATCATAGATTCTTATTATGTAAACTATTTGACAATTGCTTCCCCTTTTGTGCAGATATCCATTGATCCAGCGCAAAAAGAGCCGGGGAAAGAGAGTGAGCACAAACCGTCCTCCCTGCATCGCAGACCCGTCGTCACACTAACTCATTCACACACGCATTCATTGGTGGGGCCCATAACACCAACACTCATATGTCTCTCTCTCTCACGAGTCTGCACATAGGAGGGATGATACAATTCTTACGCTGGACATGTGGGGGGGGAACACCTTCTAACCTATAGGGAGAGAAAAGTTATTTTACAAAATATACATTAGCTTTCGTCGCCTATAGATCCCTAATCCTAAACATCAAGGCACTCCACCCACTTGGTCGACAGACCAATTAGTTGGATTGGTTGATGGTGATTTAGAACCAGCTAAAACACATTTAAGACTCAGAATCCTTATTTCACTTAATGAAACACCACACACTCATATTTTCTTGTTAATCAATATTTGTTTATCTATATTTTCATAATGATTTATATTTTCATTTGTTTCGTCAAAGTTTAGAATTTCTAGATCAATTTAAGTAAATCACAGAACATCATATTTACCTAATCTGGCTATCTGGGGTCCTCTAATTCATTGGCTCTGCATAACCAAATTTGTCATAAATTGTTCGAATAAAGCAGGCCAAGGCTCAAAGTCCAAAGTCCTCTGCTCAGCACGTTACAGTCCCAAATTTTATCAAAGGACCAGAAATCGTGCAAGCATCTATCATAGCCTGTGGATTTGGAGAAAGTTTGCAGTCATCAAACGGTCAGGCAGCATCTGGACCATCAGGAAAAGGCGTCTCTCCCCTCTCTATTATACTACCCTTTTTTATAATAATATCTGGTTAAGAAGATACATTTTTAGGCCTAGAACAGTGGTGATTGGCTGGTTGGGATCGTCCGATTCTTATTCCCAGAGTCTCAGTTCAGTCAGAGTTGTGAGGTCACTAGTTCACATTAGTATCGGCTTGTTCCGGTCTGTTGAATTCTTGATTGTTCCCTTATCTTGGCAGACCACCAAACTGTTATCCTTGACCGGGAACATGATGTGTAAAGGTTGCTAAGAAGTTCACGATACAGTCCGGACATGCGCAGTTGACTCCAGGCTTCACGAGACGGTGGCCACTTCTGTGTACGGTGTCAGCGGCCATTTTGGATTAGGCCCAGATGTCAACTTAAGCGAAACAAACACAAAAGAATAATTAATATATAGAAATGATGATTCTAATGTTAACCCCTTACTAATCCCTTTATGTGTTTGTATTTATCTAGCATATAGCGACATTTAAAGCAATCATAGTCACCTTTTCGATCCTCCACGAAGATGCAAACATCACAAAGCCATATATCATGCAATATAAAATTACCACATATACTATTGTTAATATGCGTACAGATTTTAATTACATGAGTTATTAAGCCATGCAAATAGCAGTTTCCCACGTGTAATTTGGTTTAATAATGTTGATTAATATTCATGCAGCACTCGTTTAATAATATTATAATTAATAGATTATCTAATTAGTATTTCCATGCAAAATAGAGGAGGCACTACCTGCTCCATCAATCCCCCCTTTGGTGATTATATCACCACACTACTAAAAATGTTGTAACTCTATAAAAAGAAATGAATTCAAAATTTTATTAGTTCACATTTCTGTTTCACCTGTCTCTTCTTCTCTTGCTTTTTTATACATACTATCTTTCATTTCTTCTAATTCTACTTCTTCAAATTCTCTTTCTCGTCTTTTATTTTCTCTTTTCTTCAAAGTTTTTTTTTTTAATGTTTTTCCGTATTTTCTTTCTTTTGTAACATAAACATCCTAGTCTTAAGATTAATATTACAAATATCACACATGTTAATGGAAATAGAATCTTACCTAAAAAATGTACTACCTAATTTAAATAGGAAATCTTTAATAGAGGAAAAGTTCTTTCCAATCTTTTCCCAAACACCTTCAACCTCCAGTGGTGCAATTTCTTCATGCAAATCAGTTATATTTTTAATGTATGTCTTTAAATCTTGACTTTCATCAGGAATGTTAGTACAACAATGTTGAACTTTAAGCATTCCACAGACTCCACCCTCTTTTGCCAGAATTATATCAAGGGCAAGTCGATTTTGCATTACCATGGCACGCATGACAACCATTTCTGTATTTACTAATAAGAATCCTCTGGCGGTGCTTGTTGACAAGCGATCCACTACTGTGGATAATTTTCTAATTTTGTGTGCGTTCAGAGATATTCCCACTGCTGGTATCAATGCTCCAAATATGTCTCCTACAATTTCTGACAAAGATTCTCTTCTCCTACGTGTTATTTGTCTACCTATCTCATGTGCACCATCTCTTCCTCTTCCCACATGGAATATCTTTGGGAAAACCAGGCCTATATAACATGTGCCATACCAATGATCTGGCAAACGATAATATGCTTTGTTCCCGCAGATAAAATATAATCCAGGAAAAACTGGATAATTTCCTCCTTTAAATCCCCATCCACCCATGATTCGATATGTATCATGACAATCACCTGTACCTACAAAATAATTATCATATGCAGTTTGATTCCTTCTAATACACAACTTTCCTTTCTGTGGCCAATCTAAAGCCATTGTTGGACTAGCTTCTACCTTCAAATGTTTTTCTCTTTCAACATCCCAAACTTTCTTTTCTTCTTTTCCTTCAGGTATTTTCCTTTGCATCTTTAATCTCCTTTCTTCAACCATTTCTAAGAAAATCCTTTCCTCCTTCTTTAAGCTGCAAGTTAGATTATTTCTAAATATGGACTCTAATGTTAGTTCTTTAGTTTCTAAGAAAAATTCACCTAATACCTTTGCAGGTTTCACTTTATTCAATTTGTTAACCACAGGTACTTGTGAAAATATCTTATCTACATCTGAAAAGCAATATTCTAATTTCCCTATTTTATAAAACAAACTTGCTATTACACTACATGTTATTCCATATGTTACTGGGAGGTGATGATAGGTCACTCCCTCTGAAACAGATGCAGGTAACTGCATGCAGACGTAGCAGTCCCTCACGTCCATTGTCTTTACATATTCGTATAGTAATTTTGAAAATCCATTATTAGAGAAATCATTTATAGACCTGTCTTTATGTAAATAATTTCTATCTATTTTAGTCGGGTATACTTTCTGAATCTTTTCAACATTAGTTTTATTCTCACTATATCCTTCTATTGTTCCTAGTGTAACCTTGAATGAAACTATTAAAGCCAATACACTCCATAGAAGCATTAGCATTCCTGTACAACAACACATTTTAAACCATCTTCTAAGAAATACACATTTAGTATTTCTACTTTCTGTGTTTGCCATTTTGAAAAATGATCAGTGTCTTTTGACTTAGCCTCTTCTACTTCACGACTAATTTTTTTCTAACCCAAGGCTCTAAGCACCTACTTGGTTCTATCAGTTATGTCCTTTTCAGTAATTTATTGTCGTCCCACTTGGGTCACTTTTGGTCTTCTCAGTTTGGCATTTGATCATCTTTCACTTTCCTTTCATAATCTTGGTACAGAACTTCCTGAACATCCGTCTCTTCTTCAATATCGGACAAGATAACTCTCAGGATTTCCGATTCTTCGTCTTCCTCAACCACTTCTGGTACAGTCACCTCTGGATCCCATTGGCTGTCTGCCTCTTCTTTTATTTCAGGCAGTGCCACATATGACCATTCCGGCGACTTATACTTCTAGTTAGGTTTTCTCGTTCTCTTATTTTCTTCTGCTGTCGCTTTTTCCCCTTCTTTCAATTTTTCTTGACTTGATAGTTCATTTACTTGTTCAGCTCTAGAGGAATTCACTCTTGTCAATCTGTATCTCAGTCTCTTTATTTTATTTGGCCAAATTTCATCTCTTTCTGATCTTTTCAATTTATTTCCTTTTTCATTTTTTTCAGTTCTCCATGCTCTCTTTCTTAATACTCGACCTTCTGGTACTTCTTCATCACTGTCTTCCAATTCAGTTTCAAATTGACATTTACCTTCTGCTATTCTTTTTTCCACCACTTCTTTTATTTTTCCTACTTCTGTCCCTCCTCGTGGTTCTTCCACACAATCTTCCTGCTGACTAACTGTCCCTTCCTCTAACTGGATATGTGAATTCCCTACAACTCCTCGGGGGTCTTCCGCAAAAATCTTTCCCTCACTCTCTGTATTTGGCACCTTACCATCTAATGTTATTACTTCAGGTGGAATTTCTCTTGAACTTTCACTTGGAATCTCTTTAGCAAAGATTTCTTTGACAATCTCTTCACCGTTTATCTTTCTTTTTTCATGTACTCGTACTGGTTCAGTATCCGATTCCGAGCTGGTATCAGAAATCTGCAATTTTCTTCTTAATGGAAGATTTTCTGGGGTAACAACTGGATTTGATTCTGATTCCCCCTTTCAGGAGTTTGTCTTGTTCTTGTGTCCTCAGTATCAGATTCAGAACTGGTATCTGATTCTTCGAAGTACTCTCCTTCCTGGTTATCCACTGGGTTTGGAATCCGCAAGGTGTGACTAGCATGTATCCAGTTTTTACTCCTGCACACTTTACTGCTGTTGTTGTGGTCAAGATCACCTGACGTGGTTTCCCCCAACGTGGGACCAAACAGTTTCGTCTTCTGTGCACCTTAATTCTTACCCAGTCCCCTGGGCTCAAATCATGAGCTGGCTTCTTTTCAAGGGTGGTGGCATCCGATCCAATCTGATGGAACACAGAATGAACGGAATCAGCCAACTCCTTGCAATAATCCAACACCAAGTCATCAGATATAGGCAACAGTTTGTTGACTGGTATGAAAACATGTCGCATGGCTCTTCCCATGACAATTTCGTGAGGACTCAGACCTGTATTTCTATCTGGAATAGATCTAATAGTCATGAGTACCAGAGGTAAGACATCAGGTCATTTCAAACCTGTGGCTAAACACATTTTTCCCAATCTGTTTTTAATAGTGCCATTTACTTGTTCCACAACACCAGAAGCCTCTGGGCGATAGGCACAATGTAATTTCTGTTGTACATTCAATGCTTCACAAATTAGCTTCATGATTTCATTATGAAAATGTTTTCCTCTATCTGACTCAATTGTGACTGGAAATCCGAATCTAGGGATAAACTCTATCAATAGTAGGCCACTGTAATTCCATCACTCCTTCTTGTGGGGTATGCTTCTACCCATCTAGAAAACAGACAGACCATCACTAAAATATTCCTCAACCTGTTACAGGGAGGCATTTCAACAAAGTCAGTCTGCCTTCTGGTGAAAGGCCCTCCTTCTTGACCTATCGTTCCTAGACTTACCACTGTTTTTCTTCCAGGATTGAACTGCTGACATATAAGGCATCTTTGACAAAGACTTTCAGCTACAAGTCTGAATTTTGCATTATACCATGTTTGCTTGAACAATCTGATCATTGCATCTCTCCCTACATGTGCTTGTCCATGATACATCCGTGCCATAGTGGACACCATGCTATCAGGCATAACTGGTCTTCCATCCCGATAGACCCACACATGATCTGTTTCCCTTGGTGCACATCCTGCTTTTACCCACTGTCTCATTTCCTCATCTCCTGCTTCCTCTTGTAACTGTCTCACTTCTTCCCATGTATTCACAATGTTAGTAAACAACAAGGGACACGAATTAATTTATTTTTCTCTTGCCCGATTTACAGAATTCTGATTGCGTGCGCAATATTGAGCCATATCATTAGCAACCTGGTTGCCAGCTGGGATATAACCTCCAGCCTTTGAATGCGCAGCACATTTTACCACAGCTAGTTGCTTAGGCAGCTGTATCACCTCAAGCAATTTTGCAACCACTTCAGCATTCCTTATAGGAGTTCCACTTGAAGTCAAAAATCCTCTTTGGGACCAAATTTGCCCAAAGTCATGCACTACACCGAAGCCGTATTGACCATCTGTTATCACAGTCACTCTCACATTCTTTCCCAACTTACATGCTTTTGTTAAGGCAAACAGTTCGGCAACTTGGGCTGATTTTACTCCTTTCAGGCATGACGCTTCCAAAACTGCTGCTACGGTGCAAACTGCCTATGCTGCACTTAGAATTCCATCATCGGTTCTCAAACATGATCCATCCCCAAGCATCACATAGTCACTTTCTGTCAAAGGTACATCTTTTATATCAGGACGTGGTTTGGTACAGAAATCAATCACTTCCAAACAATCATGATCCACATCATCTCTGACTTCCACATTCTCAGCATCAGGTAGCAATGTTGACGGATTTACATTCAAACATCTCACAAGACTCATATTTGTTGCACCTAAGATGACCTTCTCATATTTAGTCAGATGACTATGCGTCATGAACTGTGTACGGCTCCTTGTTAAAAGGATTGCCACATCATGAGGTACAAACACTCGCACAGGATATCACAATTCCTTCACTTTGTTCAAGGCTCTTACATGTAGCTGCGACTGCTTTTAGACAACCTGGTAATGCTACAGCTACAGGATCCAATATAGCTGAAAAGTATGCAATTGGCCTTCGCAGTTTCCCATGTTTCTGTATTAACACAGAAAGTGCACACCCATTTCTTTCACTGCAATAGAGCTCAAACTCCTTTTCATAATCAGGCATACAAAGGGCTGGTGCTTCACACAAACTGTCTCTCAATCGTTTAAAAGCCATCAATTCTTCTTTATTCAATTCAATAGGATCTTTCACATCACTTTCTTGTCAATCGTACTAATGGTTTTGCAATCAGGGAAAAGTTACTTATCCACTGACGACAATATCCCACCATTCCGAAGAACATTCTCACTTCTCTTTGCGTCATTGGGGTTCTCATTCCCTTAATTATTTTGATCCTATCTGCAGTCACTTTCCTCAATCCTTTTTCGATTTTGTGGCCTAAATATTGTACTTCCTTTTGACAAAATTGTAATTTTGACGGAGATACTTTAAGTCCTCCATCTGCCAAATGATTTAGCAATGCTATGGTATCTACCACACAAGCTTCTCGAGTTTTTGACACCACAAGTAGGTCGTCTTTGTACCGCACCAGTACTGAACTCTCAGGCATCTTTAGATCTTCTAAAGACTTTTTCAATATCTGATTGAATATTGAGGGGCTCTCTGTATACCCCTGTGGGATTCGGCACCATGCCAAAATACGTTCGCCAAACCGGAACGCAAAAATCTGTTGACTGTCATGATGCAATGGGATAGAAAAGAAAGCATGACACAGGTCGATTACTGTGTACCATTCTGCATCATGAGGAATCTGGTACAAAATCACAGATGGATTTGGTACAACAGGACACAACAATTTTGTTTATTATTCTCAGGTCTTGCACTATTCTAAATGTTCCATTAGGCTTTTTCAGACCCATAATTGGTGAATTACATGGACTGCTCATTATTTCTCTCAAAATACCTTGTTTAATCATTTTCTCTATTATGGGTGTAACTCCAGTAATTATCTCGGGTGTCAATTTATACTGTGGAACATTTGGGTAATTTACTCCTTCCTTTACAGAAATGAAATTTTTATGGGATCCACATTTTTCATCAAACCCACATCTTCTCCAGTAAAATCCCATACCTCTGTTTTCACTGTCTTTTTCAATTCTTGAGGCAATTCCTCAGGATCAAACACAGCAAATGCCTCAGTAAATTCGGTTTCCATGTTAGCCATTGTCATTTTGTACAGAACATCCTCATCTGGAGTCTCAAATGCTATTCCATCTGGAGTACAAAATATTGTGCAATTCATTTTGCACAGCAAATCTCTCCCTAACAAATTTACAGGGCTTGAATCGCACACAACAAAGCGGTGCATTTCAGAAAATTTCCCTATTTTACCCTTGACTGGATCGGTGAGATACATTTTTGTCTGTCTGTTTGATACTCCAACTTCTTGGATTGTTTCGTCCGAGAGAGGAAGATTTTTAACATCAGCTGACCTAACAGTTGAACGAGTAGCACCAGTATCTACTAGGAAAGTAATATTTTCATCATTAACCTTTCCATCCACAAAAGGCCTGTCTGGTCTACTTCTAGAGTTGCGCCAAGCATGCACTCTTCTTCCTCCCCTCGGCACCGTCAATAGTTTTCGTCTGACTCACTCTCATCGCGTTGTAGCCAATACTGTGAAACAGCACTAACGCGCGGCAGCTTAGTTACCTGTTCTTCGTTGTAGAATCCTATCTCATTACTGTATTTCTGAGGATTTACGCTCTGTGGAAAAGGCGGTTTTGGCGCCTGATTCGGTTGGGCAACAACCTGTTGCTGTCGCTGTGGTTGACAACTCACCTCTTTCTGCACCTGTGAATTCAATGATGCATTATCATCATTAGCACTCGGGGGAAATTTACACTCGGATTTCCAATGCCCTATTCTTCCGCAATTATTACATGGCCATTTCTTTTTGGCTTCATCTATATTAAATTGTCCCTTTCCTTTTCCAACATTAAATTTTGGTTTTATACCTGCACCATTTGCCTGTTCAATCATTTGAGCTTCCTGTCTTTCTGCCACTTTTACCTGTGCCCACATAGCTTTTTCTTTTAATTTACGCTGTTTTGCTTCAATTTCATCACTAAAATATTTTGCATGTCTCAGTACTTCGTCTATTTTCTTATTTTGCCAGTCCATTGTATGCTGTTTAATCATTTCACTTATTTCTGGTCGAAGCCCATATACAAATCGATATACAAAATGACTCAAATCCTTTTCACTCAAATTTTCATCACCACTAAACTGCTTACAAGTGAGAATTAACCTTTCTTAGTAGGCATGTACCGATTCCTTTGCTTCTTGATGAGTTCGGTCAATTTTTACCCTATCAGTTTCTTTAGGGGGTACTTTGTTTTTCAGAAAAGTAATTACCTGTTCATATTTTTTCTTTACTTCGGGATCAGGGGCACCTGTTTTTGGGTCCCTAGGGTACTCTTGTGTAGGCCAGCTAATCATTATTTTACATTCCGTCCATAAGTCTGCTGGTACTATTATGTCAAAACGACTATTTAAATCTATCCATAGAACTTGTGATAATTTCACAAACCTATCTACCTGTCTATACAACTCGACTGGCTTTTCACGCAATCGAGGAAAATCATTTGTAAATGACAAAATATCCCGTCTAGTCCAAGGGACATGTACATATCCTCCACCTGGAATTTCTCTCATGGAACATTCTGTTACTACCTTTTCCTTTTCTCTCACTGGGAAAGCTGCAAATATTTTGTCTGAGACATCATCTCGCTTCCGAAACCACCTACTTTTCCATTTATCTACATCTCCCCATTTTCTTAATAAAATGATTAAGTCTTTAATCTGGGTTGTTCGTCCTGTAGTGTTCAGATTTTCAATATCCTTTTCCGAAAAATCTACTCGGTATGGTTTTTGTAAAGACTTTACCTTTTTAAAGTCTATACCCATTTTATTTGCTACTTCTTCTAATCTTTCATGTAGATTCCTTGCTCTCCATGTTATACTTTTGCATAAAAATAATAACTCTTCATCTTGATAAGCTTTTCACTTCTCTGTGGGGATAGTCCCTACTATTAATTCTTCCAACACAATTTTCAGCTTGGCCACATCTATAGGTTGGGGTTCTGTATCTTTCCACTGTAAGCTCCTCAACCATTCGCTTAATTCTTCTGTAGTGGGTCCTACTGGACTTTTCTCGCTACTAGGTTGTTCTGAACCCTTTGGCGATCCTGGAACTGATTCTGTTGTCATTATTATTCTGTCCACTAAACTTTGATTTACTGTCAAGTTTTTAGGCGTACTTTGTTCTGAAATACTTACTGTTTGTCTCCATGGATTTTCATCTGCACTCTTTCTTGCCCTCTCAGTCTGTTTATTACTGTTATAACGAATCGTCAGACAATGCTCACTATCCTTTTGTTTATCAAAAATAGGCATTACAGGTCCTATAGTTACAGGAACAGTTACGGCTTCCAAGTTTTTGGTCAATTCCCTAATCTTTTCAGTTAACTCTAAGGTGGTTTTTGCTAATTCAGCTGAATTTTCATTACCTGTTTTACCATGTTGTTCTTTCTCTATTTCTCTGAAAGGATTATTTCTTCCTACCTCTTGTGGTACTGATTCAAATTTTATATATTTCGTGATGTCTCTTTCATTGGGGCACTTGGTGTCAATAATGTGGAATCTGATTCATATGGGGGTGGATTTTTATAAAACATGTCATCAAGAACATCATCCTCCGATTCATGCACACCATACCCTCCTGACTCTGTATTATTTCTCTTTTCCATACATTTTCTACTGCTAACGTCTTCCGCATGTCTCACAGGAAACAAACCATCAGTCATATTTGCGCTTCGCCATCTCCTCATTCTGTCATCATGATTCTCCTGTCCATATGATCTACCAAACATATACTTATACCTTCCGCCACTCCTCTGTCTTTCTCTGTCATGCATCTCATCTTCCCATTCTGTCAATGCTTCAAACTGAGTTGGTCTAGGTCTCGGTTCTAAATTCATCCTTCTTTCTCTTAAATTTCTCAAAACTGCAAAATTAAATGAACCATGTTCCGGGAATGCTAAAACTCCATCATCTTTTGTATACTTTGCCCAATTGTCCAACCAAATACATGTATGATATCCGTATTTTGCAACCATAAAGGATGCAGGCGATTTTGGTGGAGGAAGTAACTGTCCCTCTCTAGTCACAATCGGTTTGTCCTTTTTAAATAGACCTTTGATTTTTCCAAACCAAGACTTTTTCTCTTTTTCTGGTGGATCGTAATACATCATTTTGTCTTTTCAGCACCGCTAGATTTACCTACGACTATTCTGCTGTTCAACCAATCGTAGCGCGGCTTACACTAACACACCTATCCAGAGCGTTTATGTCACTTCTGTAATTCTCCAATCCCAGCGCGACTCACACTAACGCACCAATCCGGAGAGTCTACGTCACCCTGTAATTCTCCAATCCTAGCGCAGTGTACACTAACACGACAATCAAGAGCATCTACTTTGTTTTACAGTGGTCCAATCCCAACGTGGTCTTTCTGACGTCAGCTTTTCTCGCTACTCCTGCTTCTGCTGACCCCTCCTTTACAAAATTTATCGGCAAACTTTCTTACGTTTGTTCTGACTTACAAATCTGTGGGTAACGACATAAAAATGCCATCGCTAACAAAGTATAGTTAATTACCTTTCTCACAAGAATTCCGTCTTTCCCGAGAGCAGCGCTTACCTCTGCCCTACTACGGAATTGTTACTTCCGTTGATAAAGTAGCACATCCCTCTACCTTACCCTTCTAACAAGCATTAGCTAACCGTTTCTCTAGAATTAAGACACCTGTTGGAGACGCTCTGCTCCTGAGAAATAAAACCAGAGTTTCACAATTAGCCTGAATGCTATTTCATTCACGCACTCTCATACGGAAAATGTAGTTAATTCACACAGAATTCTGTCTTTCCCGAGAGCAGCGCTTACCTCTGTCCTACTACAGAATTATGACACTTGTTAATAAAGTACCACTTCCCTCTACTTTATCCTTCTAACAAGCTTAGGGAACACCTATTACCTTTCCAGTGATAAGCGTAATCAGAGTGCCTTTTGGACTCCTGGTACTTAAGACCAAAATTTCACAGGTGGCCTTCGCTACCATACATTTCTCTCATACAGAAAATGTCCCTAGCGGCAACACACGACGATGTTACCAAATCGAACCCAGACAATGTGTCGTGCAACTTCAATCATCACACGTTTTCCCCGTGTACCTACAGGGCAACAACAATTCCGTCTTTCCCGAGAACAGCGCTTACCTCTGCTCTACTACGGAATCGTTTCAAACTTCCGACTTCCTACATCCCAGAAACTGTCAAACAACATAGAACTCAACACGACTCAACATAGAGTGTTAATACATAAACCAATACTCATCCAAACATCCGCAATCAATAACCAATAAGCAAAATTGAGAAATCAATAAGCAATAATCAGATCAATAAGCAATAATCACCAAAACAATAAAACCATCATCCTGCTACCAGAAAAACTGATCCAGCGCAAAAAGAGCCAGGGAAAGAGTGAGAGCACAAACCGTCCTCCCTGCGTCGCAGACCCGCCGTCACACTAACTCATTCACACACGCATTCATTGGTGGGGCCCATAACACCAACACTCATATGTCTCTCTCTCACGAGTCTGCACACAGGAGGGATGATACAATTCTTAAGAGGGACATGTGGGGGGGAACACCTTATAACCTATAGGAAGAGAAAAGATATTTTACAAAATATACATTAGCTTTCGTCGCCTATAGATCCCTAATCCTAAACATCAAGGCACTCCACCCACTTGGTCGACGGACCAATTAGTTGGATTGGTTGATGGTGATTTAGAACCAGCTAAAACACATTTAAGACTCAGAATCCTTATTTCCCTTAATGAAACACCACAAACTCATATTTTCTTGTTAATCAATATTTGTTTATCTATATTTTCATAATGATTTATATTTTCATTTGTTTCGTCAAAGTTTAGAATTTCTAGATCAATTTAAGTAAATCACAGTACATCATATTTACCTAATCTGGCTATCTGGGGTCCTCTAATTCATTGGCTCTGCATAACCAAATTTGTCATAAATTGTCCGAATAAAGCAGGCCAAGGCTCAAAGTCGAAATTCCTCTGCTCAGCACGTTTTATCAAAGGACCAGAAATCGTGCAAGCATCTATCATAGTGTAAGCGGGTTAGAGGAACTCACAGACACAGGTAGTGCTTTTAAGCTGGCCTTTATTGTCTTTAACAGTTTTTTTCTCCTGGGAGTCAGTCTATAGTATGGTAATGTAGTTTCCGGCTCGCTGTCGGGGAATCGGCGTCATCTTTGAAAGCGGCTTCCCTCCTTCCTCCACTCCAGGGTGCTCCCATAGCGGCCACCGGACAGGAAAGCAAATAAAAGAAAGAAAAACAAAGGACTGGGATTCAGTCGACGGTCCTATTTTAATCGGTGAACGGGAAGGGTTGTGAGGAGACACACGGAGCGCAATTCCCCAAAACAGTATATCCCAAACAAGAGGTAAAGGGATGCCCCTTGTCGATAGTGCTCAGGGAGAGGGGGTGTGTGGGATTCGTCGGAGTGATTACGGGAGTTTAAAACCTTTCTTCCCTGCCCACCCCATGACTCGCACCCGTACCTGGGTGAGCCACGCATCTCCTGACGAGTGGCTGGGCGATGTGTGGTATCCTTGGCCTCCTGGCTCTCTCGTGCTGGGAAGGGAATCGTCTCTGCGGGTCACCTCCGTTGGGGTTTCTTCCTCTGCTCGATCCTCCTCTCCCTCGCTCTCGCGTTCCTCTTCGGGTCTCTCCGTCCCCTTCTCCTTCCTTCCGGGTTTTGGAGCCTCTGACGCAGTAACGTCCCAGGAGGCGGGACCTTCCACGAACTCGGCCCAGTTAAAGAAACAGGGTCCTGCTTCCTCCTGTGGTCGGGGAAGTGTCGGTTCTGCTGGGTTCCAGTGTTTGGGATGCTGCGGGGAAAGAGGCGAGAGAGGTATAGTCCTGCTATTCATCTCGTCTATCACTGGGGTTTCGGACTGGCTGCCCTCGTGACACATAGCCTGTGGATTTGGAGAAAGTTTGCAGTCATCAAACGGTCAGGCAGCATCTGGACCATCAGGAAAAGGCGTCTCTCCCCTCTCTATTCTACTACCCTTTATATAATAATAGCAGGTTAAGAAGATACATTTTTAGGCCTAGAACAGTGGTGATTGGCTGGTTGGGATCGTCCGATTCTTATTCCCAGAGTCTCAGTTCAGTCCGAGTTGTGAGGTCACTAGTTCACATTATTATCGGCTTGTTCCGGTCTGTTGAATTCTTGATTGTTACCTTATCTTGGCAGACCACCAAACTGTTAACCTTGACCGGGAACATGATGTGTAAAGGTTGCTAAGAAGTTCACGATACCGTCCGGACATGCGCAGTTGACTCCACGCTTCACGAGACGGTGGCCACTTCTGTGTGCGGTGTCAGCAGCCATTTTGGATTAGGCCCAGATGTTAACTTAAGCGAAACAAACACAAAAGAATAATTAATATATAGAAATGATGATTTTAATGTTAACCCCTTACTAATCCCTTTATGTGTTTGTATTTATCTAGCATATAGCGACATTTAAAGCAATCATAGTCACCTTTTCGATCCTCCACAAAGATGCAAACAAAACAAAGCCATATTTCATGCAATATACAATTACCACATATACTATTGTTAATATGCGTACAGATTTTAGTTACATGAGTTATTAAGTCATGCAAATAGCAGTTTCCCAAGTGTAATTTGGTTTAATAATGTTGATTAATATACATGCAGCACTCGTTTAGTAATATTATAATTAATAGATTATTTAATTAGTATTTCCATGCAAAATAGAGGAGGTATACAAAATTTTGCACTACCTGCTCCATCACCATTTTAAAGACTTCAACAATTCCGCAGAAAAATTGAGAGATTGACAAGAGATTTACACTCCTCTGATGCACTGGGCTCCAGCAGCCTTTCCGAATCACTGCTTGCATCAGAGTTAATGGGCTTTATGGTTATTTCCCTTATAAACAACTTGTTCAACCTCCACCCAAGTGCTAGACTCGCATTCTGGACTCGTTTTATCACCCTTGTGAAAAGCGAGGTAAAGATGTTTGCATGCACTCGGATCACAGAACTCTGGGTTTGGGCATCGGGGGCCAACCACGGCCCCTATCAACAGACAGAATTTCTCCTGCTTTGCAATACCACAGATAACATGGTGAAAATTTACATCATGGTACGCTGCTCTGTGCACATCACACATTGATTAGAAGACCACCGGTAGGGAATTGGGTTACTAGTTGAGGGTGTAGAACCCTACTCAAGTAGTAGCCACAACTCTTGTCAGGGTAAAACCCAAACTAACCCCAAATTATTATCTGCTTAACTCTCTGGCAGCTTGGCACAAAATCAGTCAGGCTTAACTTAAAAGCAATTTGTAAAGTATTTATGCAGCACACAAGCAGTAATAAAGTGAAAACACAACACAAGACAAATCCCACACCAATTAAGAAAAACAGAGTACAATGTAATAAATATATTTCACACCAAAATGACAAATATCCAACGAGTAGAACTGGAGATATGCAATTGTAAAGGTTTAGGTAAAAATAGGGCTTAAAAGCACAAAGTGTCAACTGTGATTTTCTGGTCACGCAGGACCAGTACTAAGTCACAAATTCACGCTGACCTCGATGGAGCTGGGACCACGTTAGGCCACTGACTAAGTACCTTAAATCCTAGTTGCAGAGTGTTGCCAGATCCCACATTGAAGATGTTCCAATAAGCTGCTGGCTGCGATGCAAGGTTCTACGTTGAGGATGCGTCACGCAGTGGTGTTTCCGGGGAGCTGCGGAGCTGCGATGCGACATCCTGGTCGAGGAAACATAACGCAGCAATGGTTCTGAAGAGCTGAGGTTTCCAGTGATGGGAATGCTTCACTCAGCGGCGGATTCGATGCCGAGCTGCAAGGAGATGCATTGCGCTGTATCGGTGCTGATCTGGGCTGGCTGAGCACCTTCTGTCCACTTCCAAGGGCCCAGGAATTAGTCAGCATCACTTGAGAGGCAATGCTCACAGCAGCCAGAGTCCAGGAGCGGGGTTTAAGGAGGTTGGAGCCTTTTCTGACCCTGAGGATCTAATCAGGTGGCCAGCTAACTAGCCCTTTGAGTCACTCTGGTGATACTGGATTCAAGATGTAGGTCCAGTCCTTCTCACGCAGGCAGCAGGGCAGCAGAGTAGCAGTCCATCTTGCAGCAGAGCACCACAGCAGTACTTCTTCTCAGTCTTCCACAGGTCGAGATATGTACTGAAGAGTTTGGTCTGAGGGTCCTCTATTTATCCTTCGTTCCAGCTTTGAAGTAGGAAAGGTTTCTAGAGGGATCCACCCTAAAAAGGTGACGGGAATTTCCTTCCTTCTTGCCCTGGCCCCAGCTTGTCTGGTGACACAAAAGACTAGTGTGAAACCCTTTGTGAGTGTCCTGAGGCAGAGTCTTTGTGATGTGCAAGTTTGGTAGATGACAGCTCCACCCCATATCAATTCAGAGATGGCCCATCTTGATGACACCTATTCCCCCTTTGTCTCACTGTCTGGTAGTAATACATAAAGACCAACTGCCAGCTAGGCCTAGTCATGTGACCCAGGATACAGGCTGCAGACCTCAAATGGTTAGGACAAGAAAATGCAACTTTCTAAATGCAATACAAAACAATTACCATTATTCACCATAGATTAATGCATTTTCAAAAATAGACATGTAACCTTTTTCATTATGTCACACCTCAATTACTTCAAAAGTTGTTCATTCAACTTTTTGGTAACAATTAAAAAATTTACAGCAAAAGCAGTTTTAAACACATCACCATATTTCTTTTGACAACACTCATGAGTGACATTTTAAGCCATAGTCTATCATATCACATTCAAATAGCATTTTCCAAAATAATCACTTGGCAACAGAAAAAGTGCTGTGTGTCCACAGACCAATAATTATCTCACATTTAAATAGCATTTTTTGTAATATTTACACATTCAAATATCTTTTTTTTTTTAAATGGGAGAATGACAAACTCAATCATTTTACAACAATTAATATAAAGTCCCCTGCCTTGGTTCAATATGATGTCCATACACATATGAAGGTTCAGTCTCTGATTAAAAGGACACCCAGGCACTCTTTAAGACAGGCCAACACGTATTGGGCATATAAAATAATTATTTAGATCTTCATCAGGGCTAATATTATTTTAGTGCAAAACAGTCAGGTGTGCCAGTTCCCCTTGATGTAGGTTGTGATATATTGATTGGTGGACCAATGTACGTTTTCTCACCATACATGCAGATCTCAAATCATTAAATAATATTATGTGTAAAGATATCGGTCCCGCTCCCCAAAAAACAAACAGCCAACTTTGACAATTTAAATAGCACTCTCACCTAACCTGTTGATATATATTTACTGTGGAAAGAAAGAGTAGAGGAATGATTTATCTGAAATTGTTTGTAGCTCAGTGGTACCTGTGTGGCTAAAACATTTGTCCATGCCTTCTCATGCACATAACACATTCATTACTCAAAGCGGCTTGCGTACCTCTGAAGGCCAGATGAATCCAATGAGTCAATAATTACTCTGACCAGCTCTGTTTTTATTCAACAGTTTTTTGCCGGACATCCTTGGGCTCTACTCCCATCTGAACGCCCGAGCATACCAGTGAGTCAATCACTGCTCCGACAGGCTCTGCTTCCATTCGTGAGCCCGAATAATCAGGAATCTTTATGGAATGCTCAATCAAAAGTTTCTGTCTTATGCCCTCACGCGTAAGGTCAGGCAAGCATGGGAAATGAAGTCCCACAGGAGTGCTCTGAGTGGCACTATTTCTATTTGCATGCTCAATGTGGCCAGGGATAGTTTTGAAATGCTCTGCCAACAAAATTCTCATTTCTGCTTCGCGTCCTTGTGTATAACGTCAGGTCATCATTGGAAATAAAGTCTCATATGAACATGAGATGTGATTGGGCATATCCATGCTCCCTGCACTTATTCGTCAAATTTAAGGTTTCCTGAAATATAGAGTCTAATTAATTCCACATGCTGCTGGGAATATGTGTCTCAATTCTATAAATCAACACTCTACAGGTTTATTAATCATTAAGATAGAGAGCGATAGGTATAGTTAATACCCAAATTTAATCTTTGGCATTGTTCCACAGGGAATCTCTATACAGCAACTTGAATTATGAAGTTAAAAGGTCATCAAATGTTGTTAAACTCAGACAATTAATTGAAGCCAGTCTGAGCTGTGCGCAACTTCAAAATTAGTTTTGCTTCGCTTCAACTCTCAGCAATACCTTCTCAGCACTCCACAACAGATCATTTTCAGTATAATGTTGATCAATATAGTGCTGTACTAATGGGGCATTTAATACTTTCTTGTGAATCCTTGATTTTTGTTGAATGATACACATTTTTATTTATAAGGTGAAATGTATTTAATACAGCTTTTGCTGTGGAATTTTTAATTGTTCCCTAGAAGTTGAACAAACGTTTTTTGAAGTAATGAGGTGTGACACGATGAAAAAGGTCTGCATGTCTATTTTTGATAATGCATTAAACTATAGTGAATGAGGGTAATTACTTTGTATCAGTTTTAAAGTACACCAATTCTCATTGCCCTTAATGGGTCTCGCCCCATTCTTTGAATACTGTACTTTCTAAAATGGCATTTTTAGAATTGTGATTTAAAATCCAACTTTACCATTAAAGAGGGTTTTAAATTACAATTAAGTAAAACCCAAATTTGACTTCCCTACCTTCTTCCAATTGAAAGTTATCGCTTATTAATTGTAATAAGGTAACCCAATGCCATCCTATGAGAGAGATAGGCCTTGCAGCTGTCAAAAACAACTTTGAGTTTTTCACTATCAGGACATGCAAAAGTTAAAAGAACATATCAAACTTTTTTAATAGACGGCACCCTGCCCTTTGGGCTGTTTATATGTATTAAAAAAGAAGGTTTGGGCCTGAAAAAAGGTTCATTTTGCCAGGTCGAAATGGTAGTGTACCCTGCACATAAAGGCTTCAATGGCAGGCCTGAGATATGTTTAAAGAGCTACTTAAGTGGGTGGCAGTATGAGTGCTGCATGCCCACTAGTAACATTTAATTTACAGGCCATGGGTACATGTAGTACCACTTTAGGAGGGACTTACAAGTAAATTAAATGTGCCAATTGGGTATAAGCCAGTGTTGCAATATTCAGAGGGGAAAGCACAAGCATATTAGCACTGGTTAGCAGTGGTAAAGTGCACAGAACCCTAGTCAACAAAAACAGGTTCAGAAAACAGGAGGGTGAAGGCAAAACGTTATTGAATGACCCTGCAGAGAGGGCCAAGTCCAACACCACCTTTGAAGATAAAATATCTACCAACCAAATTCTGAAGAATGGGTGTGTTTTGGCACCTCTGCTGTTCATTTCATATACTTCTAACCCCAAAGAGGGAATTGCAAAAGAGCAAACCTTCCTGTCCGAGCCTAGCAAATCCTATGTACAAACCCTCCAGTATTTGATACCATGTTGCTGGATAACTATTGAGTGGGCTTATCAAGAAAAATGAGGTTCTTTGAGAAGTAAAAATAAATAAACAAACTTATTGTGAATATATCTAAGACTAAAGTTATGTTTTTGGTAATAAACACAAAAAACAGGTGAGTGGTATCTAAAGTGCAGTGAACATGTAGCTATAATTCCTTGGAATTCTGGTACAGGAAGCAACATGGACACAGGTTTCATTTATCATCCATTAAAAGTAAAGTCACATTTTTGACATTCGCCATGCAGAAACTTAATACTAAGTCCAACAGACACTCTACAATGTGAGTGAATGAAGGATTCAGTGTATGCTGTAGTACATTTTTACAAAATGCCACGGAGATAGCAGCTATTCGAGGGGCATTGGGAGATTATATATTTTTTATTTTAATAGGTGTGAAACTTCTTCTTTAACAAACTCCTATCAGGCATTAAAATAGTTGGTGCTACTGGAAAAGTAATTATAAGAATATACATACAAACATATGACATTCTGAAAAGTACTCATTACAAAGTTCAAATAAGATTCTGATATGATACTTATGAAATGTTAGTTGGGTTTTCCTGTGTGGATGTGCTTGTTAGATTCAGGGGGTAGGCCTGATTTTAAGATCTACTTTAGGAAATGTGTATTTATTCTTTGTTACATTAAAATATATTCTGCCCAACACATTTAAATTAGATTCTGCTTGGCCCCTTCTTCATTACCTGAAAGACACTGTCTACTTTTTCAAAACATGTGATTCTTTGGCTGGAGTGTGGGGCAGGACAAACTGTCAAGGAAGAAATATTGTATGTGAAATACTTCTAACATCTTATGCTTTTAAAGCACCTACCATACTTGAAGCTGGCCACTGGAGAAAACTGTTACATTTACCTGTTCAAAGGGATTCATTTTGTGGACCTTGGAATGACTGAAAGTGGAGTAAGTAGTATTGGAACCTAAACCTGTGACCTTCAGCTTAATCTAACCTTTTCTTCCGTTTATCTTACTTCTGTGCTAACCTACAGAATTTGAAGTTTGTATGCAGGTTACAGAGCAACCACTGCAATTGACACATTAGCTCTCTTGCTGTTGAGTTCTCCTACTAGAAGAGGTCAAAGGAATGCCAACTCTTGCAGTTATATAAGATGTTTCACTGTGGTGACAAATTGGACAACACTTATGTAGCACATCGAGCTGAATTACCTTGTGGTAGTTAAGATGAGATGTTATTACCAAACTGAGAGAAACTTTTTTTTTTATCTCAGAAGAATGATAGGGTGAGTTGAATGGGCCTGTTTCAAACATGAAAATGCAGGTTTACACAGTTCACTTTTGTCAGTCACATTATTGCCATTATCAATCATATAGGAAAGAGAGGTATGAATAAACTGTCCATTGAAATCTATTAAAACAAATGGATTTCATTGAAGTAGACCCACACTTTGTGACTGGTGTTTTTCTTTGATGTTGCCCTTGCCAGGTGCCTTCTATACTCCTTTGAAAATGCTTCTGATGCACTCTCCCAGAGAACTGTACACATTTTTCTCCACATTTGAGCTGTAATCTAAATATCTCAATTAATTAATATTGTTGCAATTGCAAGATGCAAACATAAAAACTGTTAAAACTTGAAATGGAATCATTGTAGCAAAGGTCAGGCTCAGTTATACATTCACGTGGCAAGTTTAGCTATCTTGCTTAAAACTGTGTTCATGATTTTTTTTTAAACGACTAGTTAGTTGTGAATCACCTCCGCTTAAGCAAATTATCACTGCTTAGCTGCATTTTCTAATGTTTACATAAGCAAACACAGGTCTTAAAAATTGTTGTCTCTGAGCTCAATTTTCTGCAAATACATTTGATTTGTTTTGTAGCTACAGAGGTTAAACTTAAACATAGTTCAATGTTTGTATTTGTGGTCAATATTAATTGCATTTGAAGAAGTATTTTAACTTTCTGTGTAACAATCAGTTTATAAGGCGGAATCACTTCGATTACGATCAAGAGGTATTTAATATTTCAAGGTCTGTGAACACATGATTGCTCAAGCCCCATTTTTAGTTACCGAAATGCTGGTTAATATCATCAGTATGAGTATCTGTGTGAATCAGAGGCTATCTGGCTCTTAAGGTCAAGTGAAAACAAACAGAGCTTGCAATCAGGATTCAAGATTGAAGATGGCAGTTATTTTAGGTAAGAGATTAATTCATAGGATATACACAAAATTTGATACACACAGTACCAAAAAGGTCTTCATATTGTTGCAATTGTATTCTACGTCCTGTACTCATGAAGTAATTAGTGTTTACTCCAAACGAAAACTTTAACTGCAACTCTAAAGTTCATGCTGCGATTACTACTTGGTAATGATAATAGTTATTATCGATGTAATTTAGGGGTCACCAAGAGTAGCACTGGCTATCCCTGACTTGCCTTTTTGTACCCCTAGCACTGCACTTGCTAACCCAGGTCTCAGGTATTAGAAAACAGTGTCAGGAAAGAAAATACAAGTATTAATTGTAAGTTTCCTGATGTAACTTTATATTCAGGCTCCCTTGAGCCGGTGGAGTCGACGGACTCATGGTTACGCACCTGCGCGCTAAGAGAGGTACTAGACCTGATTATGTTTTTAGCAGCTTACACAGCAACCTCACTCTCATTTTCCTACTCCCTGCTGACGAGAGGCAACTACCTCGAAACACGTGTCCAGGGATGGCACACGCCACGCATACTTGCACACACTCTTGAGCATAGGTGTATCCGCCGACGCTGACCTTCAGGGACCATTTTCATTGGGGGAACACGACTGGTAGGTGTAGCAGTGTGCGACCAATCTGATGTAATATTAATTGTAAGTTTATTGCACAAGATTAATTAAAATTGTAACAAAACCATAGACATAAGGCCTTTGGCGTCTAAACAATTACTTTAGCTAAAACAGTTACTATAAATCTGTAGGTGTCCAAGATATATAAATAGCATAAAGTAGCAAAAATGATGGCAGATTATATCTAATGTATGAAGATGAGATTGAAAATTGTTGACTATTTATACAGTAGATTACCCAGAAAAGAGCGGGGTCAAAAACGATGTTTGCCAGTTGGAATGCAATTTAACAGTTTTCTGAGGGAGACATCCATTACATGCGGTCTTTACACCGCGATACGTTTACAACGTGGTCATTACAATTCAAGTTGTTACAACAATTTGTGCAGGATGGCGCTATACACTAAAGAATAGTATGATTTACTATTCCAACACCTTCCCTACTGCTACGTAGGCTGGAGTTGGAATAGTAAATCATATTATTCCTAAGTCCAGCGCCTCTTGCAGTAATGACCGCGTTGTAAACGTATCGCGGTGTAAAGACCGCGTTGTAAAGTCATACAGTCGTTTTCTGAACATACTACCAAAATGTTTTCTGCCGTACTTAATTCAGTTACATTCTTAGAGTTCAGACAAATCTTCAGAGTGTCCTTACAAGTTATGATTCCATTGGTCATAAATATAGGTCTTAACCATTTATGTTTTTTCAAGTTTAGGCTAGGTTAGTAAAATAGGAGGTGCAAAGGTGACTCTTTCTTGTAGCAGAAAAGATTGCAATGAACAGGTTCCAGATTACAATTAGGGGACCCTCTGCTGATTTCTTCAGGGAGTGCTATCAAGAATCTTATGTGAACAGTGTTCTTTCTACATTGAGATTTAAGGATTTCCTAGCGCTATGATTGTTGTGATAAGCTTTTATAAGAGTCAAAGAGAATATTGCAGGACCTACGTTGAGAGAGTTCAAAGTGGTCACCTGCTTGTAAAGTTAAAGCAAGTTGTGCTTTGGATGCTGCCTTAAATAATGAATGGGATATGTTTTGAACCCAAAAGGAATCCATTTGTAAATTGCTTAGGAATAAATTAAAATATTCTAAGGATTTAATGCGTGATTGTTTGCGTGGATTGTTGTACACAGAGAGTGGCTTTAGAGGTAAAATCTTCCTTTCACAGTTTGAACTCTAGGTGAATGTTTGCCCTGCATGTGCATTGTCGTAGACAAAAAATTATTTCTTAACAGATTACGTTATAGTAGGTGGAGCGTTGAAGCTGGTCTATTAGGTAGGGCACACTTGCCATAGACTAAGGGCCTGATTTATAGTTTGGCAGACGGGTTAATCTGTCACAATGAGAGGGCTATCCTGTCTGCCTTATTACAAGTGCCATAGAATATAATGGACATGTAATAAGATGGACTTTATATCTGTCACATTAGTGACAAAAAAAACTGCCCGCAAAATCCAAAATCAGACCCAAAAATTGGCAACAAATTTATCTTGATAACTTTCAAAATAGAATCAGCTGTAGGACTTTGGAATTTTGCATTCAGTCTGAACAGAGCTAAGGTTAGCGAGGCAGCTTTTTCTTTTTTAATGTAGATATATGTTATCTTCAGGAGAGTTTTGCGGTAAGGCAAACTCCAAGATAGTTATAACTGCAGATCTTAAGTAGCACACAAATGCCAAAATGCCATTTGGAGTTTTTATTTTCTCTTCCAAATACCACAATATATATCTTACTCAGGTTGACCTCTAGACTGTTGTTCCTATTATATTTTTTAAGTGAATCCAGCAACCTCTACAGTCCTATCTGTTTGGTCCAGAATAATCGGATTGTCAGTGTACTGTAATATTTTAATATGTTAGTTGTTCCTCAGCCCATTTTCCAAGGTCAGTGAGAAGTAAACTAGCATATACTTTGGCTTCAACCTCTAATAAGGAAATGAGACAGTAATGACAGAGATTAGATCTTTCACCCTGGTAAGTTAGCAATGTAAGAGTGAAAAAGTACTTCAGATAGATTACGGGACTTGAAGTGTGTGACAAATTATGACAGGCACACAGGTAAATGTTGATAAAGTTTATTCATCAAGGTCAAGACGACACTGCTGAAAAGCCCTCAAAGGAACATCTCCAACTGCCACCAGATTGAATGTTTCTTAACATGAGCTCGTAGCCTTGGAATCTCTGTACATAAGCATTCCACAGTAAATGAAAACCGTAATACGCATCAAAACATTAACTAACCCACAACATAGCATCTCACTTTTTTAACAAAACAAACAAAAGCTCCCCAACAGCTGTTATGAAACAATTTTCTTTGCCATCATTTGGATCTACCTCGTCCATGTCATTTAACAGCAGTCGGGACAAAAAAATCTGCTGTAACATTACCTTTTCCAGGTATGTGTACAACCTCAAAATCATACTGCAACAGCTTAGTAGTTAGTAGGGCAATACGTGGTATTCTGTATTTAACTTTATCAGCATTCAAAACATACATCAGATGTTTGTGATCTATCTGGAGGATGAATCTTCTCCCCTATACAAAACATCTGAACTTTTCTATAGCCCAAAAGCATGCCAACAGCTCTTTTTCTATACAGCAGCAGCTTTAAGGACTGTTTCGGATGCTGAACTCACCTCCCACTACCTCTGCCTTATCATACACTCGGAACTAAACCATGGCTTTATTTCAGACAAGGTCCTTTTGGTGCCTCTTTTGCTATGGGTTAGAATGTGGACGAATCCAGCTGCCACGCTATATAGGGATATGATCCTTGATTATCTTAGCCTGGCTTTTTTTATTCCATGGCTGAGATCTATCCGGTATACTTTTGCATCCTTGGACCTTTCTTCCCTGACGACTGAACTTTGTGGCATAACAATTGCTGACAAAATAGAGGCGAAAGCAATATTCCCTGAGCACTGCCAGGACTTAAGACTAAAACTTGAGCTAGCACAACCCTCAGTTTTGAATTACTACAGATCTTTAGCCAATGGTGAATCCCCCATGTATCTATCCTTAGACCTTACACAATGGGAGCGTGCGCTCCTTCTTCGTTTCAGGGCATGTTCAATATATTGGTCCTTGTGTTTTAAAAACTTTACAGACCCAGAAGGGCACACAGTATCCTTCGCTCCCTGTTACAATCGATCGGCACAATCACTTCTGCACTTTATTTTTTTCTGCAATTTGTACAGTTTACCGCATAAGCACTTTCTGAAACCCTTGTTATCCACACTAGGGTTTCAGCAGTGTAAAGTAGCCTTGCTTCATTTACAGTTTCTAGGTTTGCTTTAAATTTGCTATTATGTTTGTGCCTTCTTGAAAGCAGCCAGTCGGGCCAGAAAAACTATGATAAGATAATTGATCTGAGGCCACTGCACTGTTTTTCAATACTCAAGCATATTTACTTGTCATAAGCATGTTGTACGTCTTAAAATGACCAAACAGGAGCTGTTATGCTTTAGAGGAGATTAACTGTTTGTTCTAGTTTATGTACAAGAAGATATATGTGTTGTACCGACTTTTAATAGTTGGCATAAAGTAGAGGTGCCTTCTTCAATTACCGCGACAAAGGGGAGTACATAGCAGATCCTTTTTTGAGGTTTTTGTTACCCTTTTTTCTGGCCCCGATTGGATATGATATGTGTGTTCTGGCAACTCAAATTCCTGAATACGAACTGCATTGTTGAATGCTTTTTTGAACCTATCATCTGCTGAATCATGGAGCTTTTAATAGCATTTTCTTTTAAACCATTTTAATCGACTGCTTAATAGTTTTAACTCTGGGGTACTGTGATGAATTTGTATTGTATCTTAATTCACATTAATGGCCTCATCAGGCCAACTAAACATTTGAAAATTGGATTGAACAGCAGCAGCTTCAAGGACTCCTCGTTGTCAACACATGCTGTATCCAACATCACACCATGCACACAGATAACTTTATGACAACATTTATTCATCTAGGTAAAGAAGTCACTGTTGACAAGCCCTCAAAGGAACATCTCAAAGTGCCACCAGATGGAAAGCTCCATAACATGAGCCTGCAACCTCGGAATCTCTGTACAGGAGGATTCCAAAGTAAATGCAAACAACAATATGCAGTAATACATGAACTACATCACAAGTTGGCCGTACTGAGTAATCAGAATGGACTTAACGGACAAGTTGATGTAGCTCCTTAGTTCTTAAGTTAAGCATTGCTGCTAAATTTTGAATTGTCCTTGGCTTGAGTTACATCACTTCTTTCTATTAAGGGGTGAAATACACTAAAGGTTTCCAATGCTTACCTAATAGGCAATATGTGGGACTTACAGATAATTTTTGCAAGAATAGGAAAGTGGTCCCTCTCGTGCCCCTGAACCATGTTGAATTTAACACAGACATTATACAAAGAGTGTGTAACAAATATAACACTTAATGTTGCTCATCTCTTTTCCAAATAGTTTGTGAAATCCTTTCAATGGTTTAATCTGGGACTGCTGTCTAAGGGCAAGAGGACAACAATATATTAAGGATCTACAATTTCCGTCCACTTGTTTTGATTTATTTACAGTGGGATCACTCCTTTGAGCTTTAATATGGGACCAGATATTGGCATTATGGGCAATCACTTTATTTTCAGGGTAAATTTAGATCGAAATCCCCTGCAATTATCACTAATTCTCCATGATATGAAACTATAAGGCTGTCAATAGGATTAAAAAATTGCTAGATTATATTTTTATGATAATGGCCAAGCGTGTTAACGCCTGAAAGTCAATGCTGTATTGGGTTATTGGTGGGATCATGGTATCAATAGCTGAGCATATGTAAATTTAAAGGCTGCCTAATGGGTAGCTGTGTTTGTGTGTTTTTACTGCCGGGACTCTGAATTCTTGATAGCCTTCATAGGATGTGATTTTGTGCTCCAGGTCTCTTGCAAGCATAATTTGTCCCAGTTACATAGAAAGAATACTGAAGCAGATGACTGTAGAAGTGTCATCTACTTGCTACATTCCAGGAGCTAAGTTGGTATGATGCTTGTCTGAGGGAGTTTATTGCTTAATGGGCATGGCTAGGGAAGTTGTTTAGACTGGCCTCCCAAAATGGTCTGGCGCTCTGACCAAACAACTGTGCTAAGTAATATTTAATGAATTATTGTTAAAAGGAAAATCCTTGTATAAATTATTGATATTAGAGTGCAAATGTAATCCCCGCCATTAATAAAATCTAGTCAGGAATGGTTTGCATTATGTGCCACCAACCTGTTTAGCAATATAATTGCTTTGGCTGAACAGTGATATGATGTTTCATGCGCTGTGGCCTTGGACACTCTATTCGACAGGCTTCCGTGATCTTTTCTGTTTGAGCGTGTACTTGGCATGGCTGTCCTGTTAGCATGGTTCAAAGCCTGTTTCTCAAATTAATAGCATGTACTCATGCACATTATTTCACTACTTTATGCTCAAAGCAATGACTCCTCTCTAACCAATCTTTTTTATTTTAGCTTTAGATCAACTTCTGGAGGGCATTATACATAAAATATTCATGGAGTCAAAATGTATGATTATGTAGTTAAATTTTCAGCATGCGCCAGTGCCCTTGCAACAGCTGATAGTGATTTATTAAAATTGTGTGCTTCACATGGTGAACATTCTTGCACTAAAATGAAACCACTGCACCTTGCTTAACTATATTTTGCTGTGCTTGACACAACTCGGCCTGAACCCCAGGCTCCCCCACTCTGCACACCTTCAGGAAGAACCTCAAAACCTGGCTCTTCGGCTGACCGGAACTGCACCACTTCCCACACCCCCACCAAGAGCCTTGTGACCCTCAGGGGTGAGTAGCGTGCTTTAAGCCCCCTGATTGATTGATTGAACCAGGCCTATATGCCATCTTGAATTCTGATGCAGTCATGATGCTTGTTTTCACTTCTCCTCTTATCACATGTAACAAAATGTGCACCAGTATAATGCTATGTGTTGACATGCTGTTCTCTAAGAACTTCGGAGGCAGCCTTTGCAACATAAAAGACTTTTCCTGCCTGAATCACTGTGTGTCTATTCATTGAGAGACTCTCATTATTTTGAGCGTAATCAGAATTTTACTGACATGTGATGATATTAGGTAAAAGGGGTAGTTTTAATATTCATATTAGGGGATGGAGCTGGGGAATGCTAGATGATGCAGTATTGCATTTTATTTTTCTGATTTGTCAACTTCTGTAATGATGTATGATTACCTTGTGCTGACAGTGTGATTTGACTGTGTATTTACCTATAAAAAGGATGCCTTTTGAGGTGAGCCAGTCTGTTTAGCCCTGATTCTTTGAGAGTAGAATTGCATCAGTCTGTGTCTTGATTTGGACTTAGAATATTTTCACTCTGAGACTAGACTTCACTTCATGTCAAACTCTTTGCTATATCTGAGGCTTATGCTAATTCCCTATATTGATTTACCTTGCATTTTGACTATTATTTTTGCCTTCTGTAGTGCACATTATTTAAATAAACTTTCTAGTATTTACACTTTTAGAAGGCTTGTGTCCCTTCTTGATTTGAAGTGTATTCAATTGGCTCTACTGATGTATTTGCTGTTAAACTGTTATCTGTTGAGAGACTACACCTCGTATGATCTTAAGGTTAACACCATCTCCAATCCTGCCGAGGCGCTTTATCTTAGATTAGCTGATAAAATAGTGTCAACACCATCCTCCTGCTTTAAATTCAGCCCACAAAACACAATTCTAGAAATCTGAAAAGAAAATCATAATTTGGCAAATGATTGCAGTCACAAGCTTAATTAAGAAAAGAGAAGATTAGGCCACTCAGTTTTTTAAAATCTTAAATAGAGGATTTTTTCCAATTTCAGCTTTAGTTAGATCGCCCCCTCCCCTCACACAAACATCTATCATATATCTTCAGGCGTGACTGGCACAGGTAAGAGAGGTGGGGCAGGGCAGGGCTGGTGAAGTTGACAGACGACGGGATAGGTAAAATTAAATGAAAAATTAATAAAACCACTTACCTAGTGCTCACCATGTCAGCGAGCACAAGGTGAGTGGTTTCCTATTCTGTTGTCTGTGACCTGCCCCCCACTCCACCTGGCCCCCCCAGCCCCCGCTCTTACCTGTTCTGGCTGCACCTGCATATATTTCACATCCAAAGGCATCTTGACGTAGCTCTGGAATTTTATCTCAAATTAAAATGCCAAACTTTGTTGCTGAACTTCACAAATTGAACTCTTTAAAATTAGCCACCACACATTTCCCTAAAAACTGCAAGTACGTGGACATAAAAGTGGGGTTAATTTTCCAAACTTTGAAAGATGTTAAAAGGCATTTATATTGAAGATGGACACCCTGTGATTCTCTACCATAGACAAGTCCAAGTCACCAGAAACCAGCATAAGTGAGCTTAAAAGAAGTGATGATCAAACCCATTCCCCGTTCTCAATTATTGGCAAAAGACCAAGCAAAATTCTGCACACTACTGAAATTATTACAGGTATCAAAAGTAAGAAGGCTCTTAGATAGAAGACAGGCCACATTGATGGGAAAATGACTCAGACAGCCTATTTGCTTGAACAAAGACATTAAAATGAATATGAAATACAACGACTGAAAGGCTTGGATTGAAAAGGAGCAGTACAAGTCTTCTCACAGGATGAATGATTCTTTTTTCTTCACTCCAGCTTGTACTTAGGCCCTCTAAAATTAGAGAGTAACTTTCTTAATAAGATGATTTCCAATGTAGCCCACTCAATATATATCAGATACAGACATATCAATAAATCCTTTCCACATATGCAACCAAAGGCAGTAAAAATGTTAAGAAAGTACTTGCAATTCTACTTAACCTTCTGGGATGATGAGTTACCATTAACGGACAAACCTACATTCTTTTGCCACAACTTCAATAATCTTATCCCCCATGAGGACATAAATTAAGTGTTATTGAGGATAATATTTCTCAAATCAGTCTCTCTGGCACAAACTCCTTTCATTCTAGCACACTGTGCCCTTTTCTACCTCAAAACACCATATAAAGCAGACCTCTATATATATAAGGCCTCACTTTCAAAGTAAAATGAGGTTATTCCAGTAACTATTTTATTGTTGTTGGTGGTAACATTGCACATGCACCTTACTAACAATCTTCAATATCTAATTAACAATGAGTTAGTTCTATTGCCGTATTATTTTAGTTATTGTAAAGTTCAATACACAAGTCGAATAAAGGTGGAACATGAGATTTATTCCATCAATTGAACACCACTAACAGATAAGCTCCTTCCCCGTCAGCTTCTTCCCCGCAACTGCCACGGCACTAGCTCCCGCATTCTATTCTAGAATTAGGAGCTCTCACCGTGTCAGCACAAACCCTTTAAGTATCAACACAACAAAACCCCTTCCGTTAAACATATCAAAACAATATACATAAATACATAGAATATGCTTGAATAGTGCAACATATGCATATAAAATAGTAACTAGTAACTAGGAAAATACATTAAACAAAAACGATGTAAGATAATGCAAGAACCAATTTAGATACATGAAAAAAATAAACAAACCAATATATACCCACACCCCAACTTTTGAGCATATTTAGAATAGAACTCTGAGAGACCTAAAAAGATCTCACGTCATCCTAACTCAATTCGTGCCGGGACTAATTGGATTGCTTCCACTAATATAGGCTTAGGTTTCACTTGATCCTTATTTAACACATGACCCAAATAGGCAACTGACTGCACAGCAAACTTGCATTTTGTGAATTCTACAGTCAAACCCCTTTCATTCAATATTTCTAAAACTTTCTAGCATATAGTTATATTCTTCCTTGTCATTTCCATAAATCAAAATGTCATCTTGGAACCATATGACATTGTTGAATATTTTGCTGAAGAGTTGGTACATTAAGCGCTGAAAGACCGCTGCAGCCAACGCAAGACTGAACGGCATTCTCAAGTAATGGTAGAAGCCCATAGGAGCAACAAAAAGGTGTGTAAGGTGTGCAACCTTCCTAGAATGAAATCTGATGATAGGCCGTGGAAAGGTCTATTGTGGAAACTAAACTACCGTTCTTTACAAGGTCTAACATTTCTGAAATTCTTGGCAGTGGGAATTGATCAACCAGGATAATATTGTTAAAATGACGTAAATCAATGCATAGTCTAATTTTCCTGTTACTGCACCTGACCACAACAATGAGAGAAACCCACTCAGAAGGTTCAACCCTTTCAATAATATCATTTCTCACATGTTTCTCAAGCTCTTTGTCCACTTCATCTCTAAGTAAGGTATGTATGTTTCTAGCGTTGTGTTTTTTCAGAGTAGCATCTTTTATTAATACAATGTCATGTTCGAAGTCACTCAACTTCCCAATTTTGCCACTTAACACATTGGGAAATCTACTTAACGTGACCCTTCCAGTACTTTCCCCTTGATCAACAATGATCGCCGGTTGTGAACTATTCAGATTCAATTCATGTGCAAATTGCCCTGCTCATACCACCCAAGAACTGAAGGTCCCTTTTTTGTAACATATAGTCTATCTGTAGCTTTATGATTTTTAAACCTGAAAGTAAGTGTCTTGTATCCTAGCATGTCAACTTTCTCAACAGAATACCATTTGGACTGATATCAGGTTCTTCCAATTCACTATCTAGTCTGTCAACAAACATGGATTTCTATAAACGTTCATTAACAATAGTATATGGAGTACCTGAATCTGCATATATCTGAATGCTCACTCCTCCAATCATCATATCACATAAAGGTTTTCCCTTTATCCTTTGGTTTTCAATTTTTAAAACATTAGCATCACAATCATTAATATTCAAGATTAACGTGCAAGTACTCTCCAACTCATTGTAGAATCCTCCCATTGGACCTTCCCTCATCCAAGCATTTCACTCTTGGATTTTTTTTTCTTTGTGCAAACCCTTGAGAAATGCCCAACCACACCACAATTAGAGCACTTTTGTTTTAGTGCCGGACAAGATTTGCTATATGCAAGATGTGATTTGCGATCACAACAATAACATCTTAAACCTTCTATATGGTTTTCTGATTGCCTGCAATCATTTGTTTAATTGCTTACATTTTTATGAGATGGTTTGCTTATTAACCTACTCACACACTCATCACGCTTCTCTTTCACTTCCGTCTGAATTACTTTAGCACTCATTCTTCATAGCTCTGCTTTCCTGACTACTCCAAGAATATCTTTCAAAATAGCATCCCCATTGACCCACAGCCTTTCTTGAATTGCAGGGTCTTTAACATGCATTACCACTTGATCTCTTATTAAATCCTGCTGCAGACCTTCAAATTTATAGTGAAGGGACAATGACCTAAAGGAAGCCAAGTAATCATCTATAGGTTCATTTTTTTCCTGTTTTCTTTTGAACGAACTTGCATCTCACTATTCCAATGCATGCCTTAGGAGAAAAGTTGTGGTCAAAATCAGAAACTGAACTTTGAAACACATTGCTATCAACACCACCTCCCCCTACCTCCCTAGTAATCTGTTCAAAAACATTTAACCCTTCTGGACCAAATGAGTGTAAAATAATCCTCTTTTTCTGTTCTGGTGAAATTTTTCCTTCTCGTCAATGGTTGTTATATAGTTTACAAAATATAAGCTTTCCATTCTACCCACTTCATACAAGGAGCTCCTACCGCTGGCCAGAATGGTTGTGGAGGAGTGAAAGAAAACGTTTTGTGCACTCATATTGTCGAAAATAGGTGAGAGGAAAGAAAACTGAGGGACTAGAATCACTGTAAGAAGCTTAACCACAGCGTCCTTTCTTCACCCCAAGCAGTAGTACTAGAGGTAATAGCACACTCTCCCTCATCACAAGGGACTAGTTCACTGTGCAAATTCAAAACAGTGTCCTTTCTTCACCCTGGTGCTTGAAATGATTAGGCACCAAAAAAGATACAAGAAATGAAAAAAAAATTTAATATGACCAAAATTCAAAGGCGTGCTAGAAAGGATCCAGATGTCACCAACTTCCTATGATATAATGGCAATGAACACTAATCGCAATAATAGATCCTGTCAAATCGTAACCACATGCATAAAGAGCACGTTCCCAAAAGGGATTGGTGTGGGTGCACCTTAGGCTACCAAAAATAAAAACGTAGACACCCAAGATGGCAACGCATTTCCTGGGGTGCTATGTCCGAAACTCTGTTCTCCCGGTATGTCCGCGTATTTCCTGATGCACGCTGTCTCCAAAACTCTCTTCTCTCAAGAAGGCGGCACGTTACAACACCTAACGCCACCTATCCCAGGGTACCATGCGGCATGGTTAGAACTGCATTGTTTCTTAACACAGGTGCACTGGAATGCGGGGAGCATGAGGAGACCTGCAGAGCAATCCATACTACAACCATAAGTTGTCAAAACAAAATTAGCTCCACTTACCAAGGGGAAATGTCCTTTTAAGAGATAGTTCAAACAGCTTACTTTCTAATTTTCCTCAACTTCTGAGGCCATGAGTTTTAAAAATCCATGTTGTATAGAGTTCATGGTGGCAAATCTCGATAACACGTGTTTATCCAGAGTGTGGTGCTCAGTACCGTAGGTCCATCGTTGCCACTTGTGAAGTTCAATACACAATTCAAATAACGGTGGAACATAAGATTTACTCCATCAACTGAATAACACTAATAGATAAGTTCCTTCCCCATCAGCCTCTTCCCTGCAACTGTCATGGCACTAGCTCTCACATTCATACCTGCCAAATCACATTAAAATGTACACAAACACCCCCAGGACATTGGCAACAGCCTCAATGACCCTTTGGTTTAGTTTTTTTTTGGGAGGGGGTAGGGGTCTTGGTAAGTTGCAGAGTGCCGTGTAGATAGCTCTCAGCACCAGGCCCCGCCCTCTTCTCACACGGTAAAGTTATTTTATTAGTTGGCAGGTATGCACATTCTATACACTTAAAGTTTCAACACAACAGCTATGCAATTTAATACTGTATCAATCTGTTTATCTTATGTTGCCAGCAATGAACGTTGGACATTTTAGAAACCATTAAAATCAACAATTAATTTCTAAATCATGTCTATCATCCCTAAATTCAAACATGTGTGTTGCCTTTTTTTCATTTTTAATGCATTTTGTAGTTTATTTGATTTACATCATGATTATGTGTGCCATTGACTGCATTTTCATGAACATTGTTTTTCAGGGTTCTACTTTTTACCTATACCTAAACGTATTTAAGGACCATCACGGTTAACGTTTTTTTCTGGTCTGGCCTAGGCAGCCCTTGCGCTGTTTCTTTGAGGCATGCTGTATGCAGGATTGGGGTATTAAGCTCTGCCCATGCATTTTTTTGGCTCCTTTCAGTATCTCCTGGAATTTGGTTTATTTCATTGGTTTATTTGTTTACTAGTCCCTCCTTATCCCTCTTTAGTAATTCCTTCTCTTCATTTGTAGCCTCCCATAAGGATAGCACCTCTTACATGTGTCCTTACACTGTATGTTTCATTAACTGTTACTGAGGACTATTTAGTTAATTTATGCTTTGTATGTAGTTGCTGTAGGAGGCACGACACGCTCTCCTGCTTCGGCAACCCGCCCGGGTGTCTCACTGCATTGTGACTTTCCCCAGTGATGGGCTCAGTAACGCTGCCTGGATTAAAACATTTTATATTTTGTTTTTGCAGCGCTGCAGACAGCGCTTCATCTTTAACATGGTGGCTGTGCCTTTGTTTACCTATGCGGGGCTCGCCCAAATCAAAATTACTAACATTATTTTTTTTTCATGCCATACTGCGCTTTCACTTTCATAGTAGCGGCCACACCTTCCTTTTGTGCACACCACACTTGATATTAAAATGGCAGTCGCGCTTTTGTTTGCTTATGCGCGGCTCGCCCCCAAAGAAAATTTATTATTAACATTTTTCATTTTTGCCAGCGCGCCATGCCTCGCTACTACCCGCTGGCAGGAAAACGGCACTGTCATCTAAGGAATGCAAAATTACATTAGATCGAACTGCAGGTACTATCCCGTGGTTGAGAAAAGTAAAGTATACAACGAATGCCAGAAAAATGTGTTCTGACTACAGGGCGCCAATCATAGTAGCACGAATTGCAATACCAGCGCGGTGCAAGAAAATGCAGCTCATGATTTACATTAGAGGTACTATGAATAAACAAACTGACATGTCACACCTGATATGTGTGATGGCATCTTTTTTTATACAATCTGACACGATCTACAGCACAAAGCTGTTGTCACCACTTTGCTGAAAATAATTGAAACTATAAACAATATATATTTTATCACAATGGGCCAGACTCATCCAAGGGCAAATCGCAGATTTGTTTATATTAACTAATAGTTGTTCAGTTTTGACATCTCTGCGTCAAATTGATAGGTACGCTATTATTGGGCAATTCGTATGTGTTGTCACTTGAATAAGGAAGTTGATCTACATTAGTACATAGAGCATTGCATCTGTGGTTATTGAGCTGTGACTGGTCTTGTGTATCGGTGAAAGCACGAGTTGCAACTCTCCTGGGCTGTATTGCTTTATATTGCCTGGCTTGAACTTTAATAATACCCCCACACACCTTGCTTTTTCTCTGAACATGAAGCCAGCACTCCTGCTTATTACAGGGACCTCAAGCACCCGCCTCCCCTATTGTAAGTACATTTCCATCTAATTAAAACATTTTTGTTTAATTTTTAACGTATTTGGAATCTTCTAGCACTTGTGTCCCAGTGTTCTGTTTTAGACTTAATAAGTATGTTTTCCTTCTTAAAGGAGTATTTAACATACTCACACTGTTATGTTATCCAAGTTTCAGATTTGCTACCTTGCTCACTATTACACAACCTTTCAGCAGTACTGCGCCATGTACATTTGTCTTAACACCCACTTTAGGTTGCTGCTCCTTGCTTCGTTGTCTTACATATAGTGTGCCTTACATTATTTTCATTACAGACCTGCAAGTAAAGTCATTGCGAGACCGATTGCATTGCACACGCTAGGTTTACCTGTTATTGGAATATTCATTTCAAGTGACTAAACCCAGACACTGGAAAAGGAGCATACACAACATCAACTGTAATGAGCTAACCTCTCTTAGCCACAAAATCCTGCCTCCTCCTTGAGAGATATCCATGATCTTACTAATCATTACACTCGCTCCATGGTGACGGTTCTTGACACGGTTGACCAACTTCAACTAAAAAGAGTGCCTGCAAAAGACCCCAAACCTTGGAATAATGGTAGCTTCAACACAGAAAAACGTGACTTGAGGCCAGCTGAACATCAGTGGAGATCAACTCCATCTCTGGAACACCTCAAACACTTAAGATCTTTGAGGAACATATACTACAAAAGCATCAGAACTTCAAAAGCAATTTATTTCAGAAACCAGCTGGATCAAGCTAACAACCAACCCCAAAAACTTTTTGAACTCATAAAAGCTCAAACTGTGCACCTATTCCGTCCCCTGCTGGATCTAATCTGCTTTCAAATTGCGAGGAATTCACCTTCTTCTTTCTCCAGAAAACAGAGAGCTTGATAAATGATCAGCAGACTACCCCGGAACAGCGTCCTCCTTCACCGCAATTCAACCTCTGTGCCTACCAGACCAGTGTTCCTTTGTGCCCCCAGGGGCACTTCCCCAAAAACAATGCTTCATGCAACTCTTTCAAAACCTTTGAGGAAAGTACCATTCATAATATTCTAACAATGCTCAAACCACTTCATTGACCCTTTAGCTCCCAACTTCCTCAAGGAGATCATTCCCACAATACTCCCACTTTAGACCAAGATTGTTAATGCCTCCCTCCTTCAAGGCACTATCCTCGACTGCCTAAAGTCCCGTCAGGTTTCCGCCATCCAATAAACACCTAAAGCAGATCAAACTGATTTAAGCAACTTTCGACCTATCTCCAATATTCCTACCTTGGCGTAACTACTTGAAAAATGCGTTCACATCCAACTCTATAACCGCATCGATGAATTCCGATTGTTAAATCAATTTCATTCCGCTTTTCGCCCAGGGCACAGAACCGAATCGGCTATGACACGCATAGTGGATGATGCCCTTAAAATGCTGGATTAGAACCAATCCTGTCTTCCAATCCTTCTTGATCTATCGTCAGCAATTGATACAGTTAAGCATGGCAATCTACTAGACCTTTTAGAATACTGGATGGGGGTATCAGGGTCAGTCCTTAACTGGTTCACCTCCTATCTTCATAATAAGAATCAGAAAGTCAAGGTTAATTACTCACTATTGCAGACCACACCAGTCACATTAGGGGTCCCACAGGGCTTTTCACTTTCGCCCACTCTCTTCAACCTGCTCAGGGAATCTCTTACGGAAACTCTGAGTTCATCCAACATCCACTATCACGTGTACGCTGATGATACCCAACTATACCTAAAAATCAACGCCCCAGAAGACATCAGTTCCATCAACACAACTCTTCAGAAAACTCAAGATTGGCTAGCATTCAATCATATCAAACTTAATACTCAAAAAGCTGAATACCTACTAATCACCCCCACCTAACCAGTCACCTGTCATTGAAGTATGGTTGAAACATCTATCAGCCCTCAACTGCATTCCATAAATCATTGTCTCTGTGAGATCACTGGGATTAACTCTTGACAAAAATCTCAACAAGCAGAAACACATCAGTGCAGCCACCAAAAGAGCGAATCACCAAATGAATATTTTAAGAAAATTAAAACCCTTCCCAATCCCCACACGACCTCAAGCATGTGGTGCAAGCCCTAGTAATTCCCAGGTTGAACTGTGGAAGTGCAACCTGCTCTGGATTGCCCAGATCCAAACTAGCTCCTCTGAAAACCTCGCTCAACTCAGCTTCTAGGCTCATCACTGGCTCTAAAAGAAACAACCCCATCATCCCCAATCTGAAATCCCTCAACTGGCTCCCTTTCAAAGAAAGAATCCAGCTAGAAATTGCCTGCATGACACAAAAAGCCCTCCACTTCAAAACCCCTAAATATCTTGCACAGAAACTAGAATTTGCTAGTGGTTCCAAATCATCCAGAAGCTCCAACACCTTGCCTCTGAAACCTCAAGGATTTCACAAGAAAAAAAAACTTACAACCATTCTTTGTCTGGGATTGCTGAGAATTTGGAACGCCCTGCCTCCTCAAATCAGAATGAATCCCTCAGCTGTATCCTTCATGAAAGAAGTCAAAATACTCCTTATGAACACATTTCTTCCCTAGATCCTATGTTACCCATCCGGATTCCTCAATCTTCCTCATGACTATGGCATACCGAATACTTTGTGTCTTCTCCTTTGCTCTCTGAACATAGTAAACCATACCCTTCCTTCTGGGTATTACTTCATCATGCATTTTTCTCGAATATTATATTATATTATAAGATCTGGAATCTGTGGAATTCAAAAGATACAAGCACCTGTCGGAACAGGAAACAACAAAGACTGCCTGGATCACAGGAGACCTAGTGGAAACATTTTTAAAAGAGGAACACCAACTACAAGAATGGAGGATCCGTATAAAACCTTACTACAAAGTTGTCTACCCAGAACCATTACTTCGACATTTCCAAGATCATAATGACAACACACAAAAAAGAGATCGGTCTGGTGCGCCCATAAAATCTGGGCTAAAAGGAGCCTGGGGAGTCTCAGTTGAACCAAAGGCTAGAGACACCCCGATGCTAAGGGACAAAGGTGAGAAGGACACAGGAAAAGACTGGACCTGGGTAGCAAAAGCCATTAATACCAGATCTATAGGTACGTGACGGATCGAAAAACAAGACAGGAACCTGTCATCGTCAAAGTTCTTGTTAAAACTATGTTCCCGGAACTTAAACGGCCTAGGATCAAAAACTATGAACAAAGACCTATTGACGTACTTTCAGCAGTATGACCTAATTTTACTCCAAGAAACTTGATGGAAGAGCCGTTTCACCTTCAAGGTTATAAATCATACCACCTTCCAGCCAGCAGAAATTCAAAGTTTGGACATCAGAAAGGAGGCCTCACCATGTACGCCTCAATAAGAACAATAAATACAGTTAAAGAACTGCTGAATAAACATATATCAAACAACGGTATTAACGTAATACAGTTGGAGATTGTAGCCCCAGGAAAAATCAAACAACAGCTAATTCTGGTAAATACATACCTGCACCTAAACGGGAAAAAAGCCGGCGCAAAATCCCTGGTGTCAGAACTGACCAAACTTATCACTGAAGTGGAAACACCAAATTACATCATATCAGGAGATTTTAATATGTTCCTCTCAAGGAGCCTCGAAAACGATCAGCCTGCAGACGACCAATTGCTTGAAAGGGGGGTTCAACCCCAGGAAGAGTGTATGTGGGGAAAACAAACTAAGCTATCTAAAGACTTACTAATGGACTTAACAAGTTTGGGCCTGATATCATTAAACGGGTGAACGCCTGGCGATCTCCCCCAAGCAGCAACTTACCATAACTCCATCTCTAGTACTGCGATAGACTACACTTTCTTATCTTACCCACTTTTTTAATTAGTAAGCAATTGTAGGATTGGAACGTCAGATTGTAGCGACCATCAGCCACAAGAGCTGACCCTGACGGTACAGGGAACAGCACTTACTTTCCCAATCAAAGCCCAAAACATAGCAGCCACATCAAACTGCAAAAGAATCAAATGCAAAATGAGTGACCCGGAAAAACTTATGAAACAGGCCAAAATCTGCTAGGAAGAAACTAAATCACAGAATGATAATAGTATAAATGCCTGGGAATCACCCACCAGGCCCTTAAACAATCAAAAAATCCACCCACTGACAACCCAAACCAGCAAATTAAGGCAAATAAAAAGGGATATCAACAGAACACTCCGCAGACTCCGTAAAAAGGGCCCCGACAGTAGCATACAGACGGAGCTGAGGAAGCTAAAAAGCAGTAAGAATAAGATCATTTGGCGAATAAAACAGGACAACACAGAAAAAATATGGGCCAAACTGCTTTATGATGCAAAAACTAACAACAGCACAAGATTCTGGCTCACAGTAAACAACATAGAGAATCCTAAGGCCCCTGGAATCAATTCCCACATAACTGAGGAGGCCTGGGTAAAACACTTAGTGTACTACTTCAATAAAGAATCTGACGGAACAAAACAAGACACTATGGTCCGTCAGCTACACCCGGAGGCCCTTATACATCTAGTCGAGGAGACCATCTTCCCAGGCACAACAAAACAGATCAAGAAAAGAATTGCAAAAGGCAGGAAAGAGGGGGCCCCTGGGCCAAACGGAATACCCCCAATTCTTTACAAGCAGGACCCAAATTACTGGGCAGAGCAACTGCACCCTCTCTTCAAGAATATCTGGGAGGCAGAACGAATCCCCAACTCTTGGAAAGGATCAATCATTGCCCCGGTCTACAAAAAAGGCAATAGGAGCCAAGCAAAGAACTACAGGCTCATCGCTCTAATAGATATAGATGCCAAATATTTTGCAGGCCTTTTACTGGAAGAACTCTCCGAATAGGCATCAATGAAAAACGTAATCCCCATTTTTCAGACAGCCTTTCAAAAATGTACAGGGACAATGACAAATATTCTTGCTCTCTCTCTCTTAATAGATGCCACCATAAAACTAAAAAAAATGCTATATGTTTGTTTTATTGATTACTCGTCCGCATTTGACAGTATAGACAGAGGGAAACTCTGGGCTAAATTATCAGGCTGGGAAATAGACCCAAAAATGTTGAATCTATTAATTTTACTCCACTCTGAGACATAGTGGTAGTATCCTTTATTGTTTGATTATTTAAAATCTTACAATAATACAAGTTTGTATAGTAAACAAATATTTACAGTTATAAGAGTCAATCTTAAAAAAAATTGTATACAACTCTTTATATAAAATATACATGATAAAATTTCTTACAATTTAAAATTTACAAAAGTATAGTGATTATTAATCTCCTGTTTTACACTCATCTAGTTTTTTCCACACTTTCAGTAAAAACTTTACTAAAGCTGAATTCATGAATATATTGTCAGCTGACAAACATAGTATCAAAGCCTGTCTACACGTTCTTACTCCTTGTTCATTAAATAGTCTCTTTAATATAGTCACTCTTTAATTTTTCAATTCAGGACAAAGGCACAATAAATGAATAATATTTTCCTCTCCAGTGTTGCACAATCTACATAATGTGTCCTTTTCTAGTTTTTTCCATGGCGGTAAATGGCATAATCCTGGTAAAACACCAAATCGTGCTTTAATAAAAATTTGCTAATTTTTTAACTACCATGGTGTAACCAAATATTGCTGTGCCTTCTTTTTTGAGTAATCATTTATAATGGGCCAGGCGTGTTGTCTTTTTACAAGTATGTCTTTGTCTCTTATCAATGATAGATGATCTGTTATTTTATTAATAGTTTTTTTAAAAGATTCCTGCGTTATGGTAATATCCCAAATCGGCCTAATCTCAAATTCATCCAGTACCGCATCTAAATATTTCCAGGCCGATGATTTTCTATTTTCCTTAATTTCCTTCCATAATAATTGAGACATTAGGTTGTCTTGGTCATTTTTTATTCTGCTCCAAACTTTAATTGCTTGTCCTTTTCTTTCGTACAGTTGGTTATTTAATCCAAATTCCAAACTAACTTGCGCTTGTGATGCATTGTTAGGGAGGTGGAAGAGGGTTTTAAAAGTTTTTGAGACAGCGTTATTGATAAAAACTGCGTCTTTTCCATTTAACGCCTCACTTCCATATGTTAGCGATGGAAGCAAATTAGCTGATATCACCTTTAGGAAAGGACGATAGGTTAAGTTACCAATTGATTTTTGGGCTATCCTAAAAGCAGCTGTCAAAGAATTTGCTTTCCTACCAATGCCAAGTTTTTGTGAGAGAAGGTTTCCGTTATCATTAAATAAAAGACCCAAATATCTATAGGTTTCTACTTGTTCTAATTGAAGGTTTCCCAGAAACCATTTAGATTTGTGTTTTAATCTTGTATTTTTTGTAATGACCATCACTTTGGTTTTTGTTTCATTTATTGCCATCCTGTTTTTTTGAATACTCAAATGTTGTCGTTATTAGACGTTGCAGACCCACTTTCGTATTACTTAAAATACAACATCGTCCGCATATAGTAGGTTTGATATATGCTTATCAGCAAGTTTAGGTGCATGGGCATTTATATCATTCAGAGCTTCAGTTAAATCTACTAAGAACAAGTTAAAAAGTAGTGGTGCCAATATGCATCCTTGCTTAAGACCTCCTGTTGTTGGTATTTCTTTTGTGAGTGTTCGGCCATCCCCCATCCGCACTCTGACCCAGGTAGAAGTATATAAAAGGCGAATCAGCTTAAGAAGTAGGGGAGGAATCCCTTGCTTTTGTAGCTTATCCCACAATCAATATCTATCCACACAATCGAAAGCTGATTTAAAATCGACAAAGCATAAGTACAAAGGTTGTTTAGTTGTAATTGCTTTGTCCACTAGTACGGATAGGGCCAGAATATTAGTGGCTGTTCCTAAGCCTTTAATAAATCCTGTTTGATTTGGTGGGAGAATACATTTGCCCTTTACCCAGTCAGTTAAGCTTGATAATAATATGGCTGCAAACAATTTAGCGTCCGTGTCTTGTAATGTTATATGTAACGTCCTGGCTTTCTCGGAGTTGGGACAAACAGACAACGGACCAGAGAAAGGGAGGTTTAAGGATGATTTAATAAACAGATAAACAACTACAGACAACAAAGAATACCGGTACTGGAATCACCAGTTAAAGTACGATACCCATTCACAGCTCTTCTAACCGTCCTCCGCATGCACACCGGTCCCGGTATGCTCCAACGGAGGGCACAGTGCTAAGCAGTGGCCGACAATGCCACTCGACCACTGTGAAGGGTAGTTCCAAGGTTGTGGAATCTACGGGGGGCACGTGAGAGTGTCCCGGCCGGGCTCTCTACCACCTGGGAACAGCCGCTCTACCAGTTTCCCCCAGAGTACTGCCACAACACAAAGACGCTGGGAACACCTCCTAGTGTGCATCTCTTGTATCCGGGTTTAAGTGATGATACCCAAGGTGGTGCAGAGAATGGATGGGAGCAGCCGCTCTACCTATCCCAGTTCTCCTACGAGTGTCGATGGCTAAGACGCGGAAACACCTCCTGGATAGCGTCTTAGCTCTAAGCGTGTGTTTACCCAAGTAACAAGGGTTGGGAGCTTCAGCTCGCACCAACCTCGATTTCTCCAAATGGTCAGGCCGTTGGGAGCTTCGGCTCTACCAACGGTACTTGTGCCCAATGACGTTGAATACGGCTCTCAGAACGGGACAGGACACGGGCAGGAAGCACACGCCAGCACCTCTCCTCCGCTCCTTAGAATGTTCCTTCCGCCGCTCCACTCTCCAACGGGTCCGTGTACCTCAACCAGGTACTCCGGCAAAGATCAAAATATCCGACGCCGAGTCCCAGTGATCTTCTCCTTAAGTAGTACTCTCGGCGTTGTATAACCATGACTCTTGAGTTGCATAACATGAAAACTAGGCGTTACCCTTGGTGTTATGTAACCAGAACTCTTGAGTTGCATAACATGAAAACTAGGCGTTACCCTTGGTGTTATGCAACCAGAACTCTTGAGTTGCATAACATGAAAACTAGGCGTTACCCTTGGTGTTATGTAACCAGAACTCTTGAGTTGCATAAGGCAATTGTTGCCGGAGGGCATTCTGGGAGTTGTAGTCCGCTCTCCTCCAAGCGCACCAGGTTCATGGAAGTGGCATCGTGGGAGGGAATCCATGTGCGGGAGGGGATTCCTGACAGTACATCCCCCTCCCATCAGCGCCCCCCATCAGGACCAGCACAGGAAGGATATCGACGATGGAACGACGATACCAGACGATGAGCGTGAACCCCCGCCGCAGGTTCCCATGACTGCTCCTCGGGTCCGTACACCTTCCATGCCACCAGATACCATAGTTTGCCCCTGCGCCACTTGGAATCCAAGATACCAGCCACCTCGTACTCCACCTCCGAATCCACAGTCACCGACACCGGCGTACGAGGCCTCGCCGCGTTCGCGGGTTTCAAGAGGGAAACGTGGAACACGGGATGGATCCGCAGGGACTGGGGCAGGCACACTTTCACGTTCACCGGGCTGATGCATCGAAGGATCCTATAAGGGCCCATGAAGCGGGGATGGAACACGCTACTTTTCTTGAATCTCATGTGCCGTGTAGAGACCCAGACATAATCTCCAGGTTTGTAGACCGGTCCAGGCCTTCTCCTCCTATCAGAAAAGGCTTTATACGTGGCTTTAGCCCCCTCCAGGGCAACTCGAGAACTCATCAAGGCCTCCTTGATGCGGGCCACCCTCTTGGCTGTTGTCGGCAATTTGTCTTCCCTGACCGGGTGCAGAAACGGCAAGAACCGGGGATGATGGCCGTAGTTACTATAAAAAGGGGAGGCCTTGGTGGAACAATGTGTGGCGTTGTACGCGATTTCCGCGATCCAAAGTAGGTCCACCCACTCATCCTTCCCTTGCTCTACAAAACAACGTAGATATTGTTTGAGCGACTGGTTCAGGCGCTCCGTCTGGCCGTCCGTCTGCGGGTGATAACTCGTGGACATGGCAGACTTGACGTGTAACGCCGAACACCAAGTTTTCCAGAAGTGCGACGTGAACTGAGACCCCCTGTCCGACACGATCACGTTGGGTAGGCCATGTAGTCTCACTACATTCTTCAATAACAACGATGCCAGCTCTCCTGCCGAAGGTACCTGTTTGCAAGCGAGGAAGTGCCCCATCTTTGTGAGATAGTCCACCACCACCAGTATGGCCGTCTTTCCTTGATCCTTTGGTAGCCCGACAATGAAGTCTAAGGATATGTTTTCCCGGGGTTTGGTCGGTGTAGGAAGGGGTTGGAGGAGTCCTTGCGATCTTCTGTGGTCCGATTTCATGGATGCGCAAACGGTACATGATGAACACCAATTCCGGACGTCTGTTCTCATGGCAGGCCACCAGAACTGCCGTCCTAGGCTCGCTACCGTCTTTTCGACACCCAGAAGGCCGGCACAGGGAGACACGTGGCACCAGGTGAAGGCCTGTTTTCAAAGCCTAGGCAACAACATACATCGTCCTTTCACCGGAATCCCGTCCTTCATCTGCCACTCCTTGTGACTGTGAAGCCACCTCCGCCACATGAAGGTATGGGTCCCCTTCTGGACCCCCCTGAGGAACGTCTGTGGTTGAATCACCCCTATCACAACTCCTGGAGGGATGATGGAATGTTCGGCAACCGGCTGCGGATCCCTGGCATTCGATTGCCTCGAAAGCGCGTCCGCTTTCCTGTTCTCCATACCGGGTCGGTATGTGATGTGGAAATTGAAACCGGAGAAAAAGATCATCCACCTCATTTGACGGGGAGATAAATGCCGCGCCGCCGTCAGAAACTGGAGGTTTCTGTGGTCCGTATACACTGTAACCACGTGTCTGGCCCCCATTAACAAATGCCTCCACTCAGCAAATGCGTACTTTATTGCGAGTAGTTCCTTCTCCGCAATATGGTAATTGCGTTCCGCGTCGTTCAATTTACGAGACATGTACGCCACAGGATGGAGCAAACCCGACACCTCATTCCTCTGAGATAGAATGGCACCCAGCGCCACATCAGAGGCGTCCGCTTCTACCACATAGGGTAATTCCGGATTCGAGTGAGCTAGCACCGGGGCGGTGCTGAAGGCCTTCTTGAGGGCCACAAATGCTTTTTGTGCTTCCGGTCCCCACACGAACTCCTGAGACTTCCTTAGTAGTTGCGTGATCGGGGCAACCAAGCCAGAAAACCCCTCAATAAAACGCCTATAAAAGTTGGCGAAGCCTATGAAGCTCTGGACTTCCTTTACTCCTCGGGGCACCGGCCACTCCTCCACCGCTCTGATCTTACGTTCCGCCATCTCCTGTCCGTTGAGGCTCAGCATCACCCTGTGGAAATGTGGATTTTCCTGATCAGTTATGTCCCCTATCTTGGACCCCAACGGTTCTATATGCATGTTACAAGTACATGTATGTTCCCTCCAGTTCCAGTTTCTAAGACGCAAACATATGTGTGTCTACCGTCGACATGTTCTCTGTCAGATCCGCCATCAATGGGCTGGATATTCGATTCCTAAGTATGAAAGGCCACCGACTTTAGATGGCTAAGTTACTCCATTTTTACAGTTCAGGCAAGTAGGCCCGATTCTGTCCTCAAAGCCTTTCCCTGCTCTCTGTCTTTGACAGCTTCAGCTTGAGCTCGCATCTGTATCCATGAACTTTGTCCTACTCCCTGTGCAGCTAACGGTGACTGCCTCGGCCAGTTTTCGCCTGTCTGCCAAGAAGTTGTATTTCACCTTCGAATTATCTATTTTACTCTTCAGCCGATGCATTCCTGTCCAGTGATTTAGGTAAACATTTCCTTTAGCTCACAAGCAAAGGACTCAGCCTTTCCGTCCTCCTGCAAGTGATTCATAGCCCTGTTGCCATGGAAAGTTTTCTGCCCCTCGCATCTCATATAGACACTTAGACGCTTGTACACGCACACAGTCAGTATAGAATAGATTCTGTCCGAGAGTTCTTCCTTGTGGATAACATAGTTCTTTAAACATAGGATGTTAGATATGATTTGGGATTAGGTTGACTTGACCCCAGACTTCTCGTCTCCACATGTAGAGCTAAATGTCAAGTCCCCTTCACCCCCTAGTTGCACGTCAATTACACGTCATGCTGCCGCGCGCGCATCTATGCCAAGTATTATCTTATAGATCCACCTATGTCTGATAATTCTAACCAATCATGTTTCTTTTATTCCTTATTACGCCTAGTTTCGATTATGTCACTGTTTTGTCACTTTTCTTATCAAATGTTACGCCTTCTACATTCGTTTCATTGTAATGCACTTATTATAAAAATACATGTCTGTTAATGAATTATTGTACTTCACTTCCTGAACCTTCGTGGTGACGGAACCTGAGGACCGCGACTCGAGTCGGCCATTTTGAATGGAATAAAGCCCATTAGAAAACCTCTTATACCACGGATTCTGCCTCTTGTTATTTTGAGCTATTTACTTTAATTTAAGATTCCGCATGAAATTCAGTCCGGTAATATTTATTTTATTTACCACATAATGGCGCCCGAATAGGGACACTTTCTCATCTCACGCGCCGGCGGTGCGTTGCAGGCCCGGTCTCCTGCCACAGCTGGACGGACCATAAAACGCGTACCAGCAGGATTTCCTGTAAGCTCCCTCCGGTCAAGCGGGGGCGACTGAGGCTGCGATCAACCCAGACGAGGCGGTGAGAAGTGCGAAGTATCCCGACCAGAGCCTAGCTGAGAGAGCAAGATCCGAGGTATACAGAGGCCCACCAGGTTTTCCGAAATCCCGACGTCCAGAGGGTCCGATGTCCGCAGTTATCGAGTCCTGTCCATTCTCTGAGGCCTTCCGTTTCAAGGAGCTACTCGGTGAGTACCATCGCCGGGGAGGCGTGTTGACGCGCACATAGGTTGTGCCGGTCAAGACGGATTTGGGTACACAAATCCGGTCTGCACTGTTTAGCAGTGTATATGTACTGTTTAGCAGTATATCAAGTATTCCGAAGTATTCAGTTATTGTCAAGAATTCAGCGTGGTGATTAGTTAGGCAGACTGTCATCATTGTCGACCATTGTTATAATGTTTAATGTTTAAAGTTTAAAGTATTCAGAAATGTCTTGCATATTGTGGTATGAATGACTGTTCATTGTTCACTGTTCATTATTGTGTTTCTCGTATTAAGCAAGTTCAAGAGTAAGTATCAGATCAGTTGTGAATATGCCGCTCTTCTCGAAGTTAAGACAGATTACTACCAGAAAAGGGGTGCTTGAAGAAGCAGTTCCTATTCCTCCTAGGGATACTCCAGGGCATTTCATGTACCATAAACATGGCTTAGATGCCATATTGTTTCTTGATCTATGGGTAGATTATACCAAAGGATTACCGGAAAGTCAAAGGTGGCCCATAGCGGGAACCTGGGATGCAGAGTGCATCATGAAAGTGGAGGAAGAGTTATGGAAAAGAAAGGTCAGACAGTCACAGAAAGACGCTGTTGAGTTATGGCGTAAAGAATCTCATAGACGAACAGAAAAAGCACGTAGACAAGAAGAGAGGAGTAAAGAAAGTTCAAATAAAGTTCAAGAAAATCTATTAATTGAGGAAGGTATCCGAGTGAAATCAGAACAAGTGAATAGACAAAGAAATGCTCTTATGAATGGTATGTATCCCCTTCTAGCCGAAGGACTACCTAAGGCTGCTCCAGAGATACCAAAAGACTTGCCACCCCCATTATTTCCAATTAAGGTACATCCAAAGGGGCATCCCAGAACCGCAGAAGATGTTTTTCTTTCCTCATATCTAGACGATGCAGCTCCCGAGTATGCTAACGCCACACCACATAGACCGTCTGGCGGAGGGGTCCAACGTCAGGATCAGGTATCTGTCCCCGTGCAACAGCAAGTCCCGATACAAGCTTCGGCAAGCACATCTGTTTCCGCATCTGTCTCCGCAGTCGACTCTACAGAGGTATCGACACCCATAGTTGCTGTGTCACGTTCAACGAACCCATTCACACCCGGCGCCCCAGATAGGGCCACGGGAGGTGCTAGCAGTACTTTTACACCACCTAGAATAAATAAACTTGTCTTTCAAGAGTCAGCGCATTCACGTACACCTAAATTCGTAAGTGAACGTACGCTTAAAGAACTCCTTGTAAATTGTAGATATGACCCAGTGGTTGGTAAAGAGGACGAAATGGTCCTGGCATCATTACGTATCAGGCGAGCCGCAGAATATTTAGCAAGGTTACCAGGGATGACTACGCATCTAGATAACATATATCATTTTGTTCAAACAGGACGAGATCCAGGATGTATTAACAGAGCTATGGAATTCCAGAAAGTAGAGATACAGGGGGAACTGTTACGTTTCCTCATAAACTGTGTAATCAGAAATCAAGATCGTCCGGGGGTAGACCCGAATGCAATGCTTATTCTTACAAGATGGAGTCAGAATATATCAGAAGGGAGACACGATAAGCAAAATTGTATAATAGCCATGTGCCGAAAAATACGTAAAGAAATAGAGCGTATTCATGAAGAGAGATTGGGAACAGACGAGTTTGAGCAAGATGAAGTGTCCGAATCAGGGAATTCCGCAAGACAGTCAGAGACCATAGCTTATGTAGGCAGAGGAAGATCTTGTGAAAATACTAGATGTTTTTCTGATCCCATACACTCCGTATGTCCAAATAATAGCAGAACGTATCCGACGCCTGTAATAAATCTGAAGTCTCCTGAATATTTGTTTCAAGCCGCAGATAAGATACTACGAGAACGAAGAGGTTACCACCTCCTCGATTCTATGGATGAGCAAGAATTAGCCAGATCAGCCGTTCACTGGATTGACAGTCCTGAAAAATACGGTGATGAGACCGTAGCACACACGTTTCTCAACCTCAGTACAGATGAACAACGCTTAGCTGGAATCTATATGATTCAGCAACTTCTCATATTATATAAGAGCCAACATGCTGACCCTGGTCCTTTACCTGATATATTAACGGAACTACTCACAAACAGATGGAGAGGTTCTAGTAATAAGCTAATTAAAGAGATATTAGTGTCACGTAAGCAGTACGTCCTTTTTGTAAGTCCGGATTCTCTCTCGCTGCCCCACAGAGAAAGAACGCCGTACTATATGGATAGACAAAATCCTTTACGAGAAGTGCACCCAATAAAAGGCGAAGACAATGAGTTTCACCGTGTATTTGTTTACACACCCATATCAAAAATGGAATTATTAGAAATGAAGAAAGTAGTACCTAGTCATGACAAAGACCCAGCGGGTTTCCACCGAGAAATTAAAGACATGTTACTGATGGGAGAGTACACCTTTCCTGATATTATGACGATATTAAAGGTGCTTTTGCCTGCTGGCATATATGAAAAACTGAAAGAAAAAGAGTGGGAAGTGGGAGACCAAAAGATAGACTGGACAGCATTAGCAGAGGAAGAAAGGAGCCGAGCTGCAGGTTCAGGGCTCGGGGATAAAGTTAAACTGTTACCAGGTTTACTAGTACAGGTACTGCCACGTTTATTAACTACAAAAAAGGAAGATTGGGGTGCAATCACAGCCTGCAAACAAAAGCAAGATGAAGACACAAGCGATTATTATGCTCGATTTGAAAAATGTTTTGGTATAAATAGTGGTATAAAAGCAAGTAGTGACTCATATCCACATTTATTTGTGACAAAATTGGTGGAAAATGCATTGCCTCCAGTGAAGAATAGAATATTGAAATTCGAGAGTACCTGGCAAAGTAACACTCCGTCGCAAATGCTACAAATGTTACAGTATCATCACAATAGAATTAAGGATGAACAAGAACACGAGCATAGACGCATGAAGGATACAAAAATGAAAATGCTAGTTTCTCAGACAGTACCAGCAGATGGTCACAAAAAGGGTGTGACACATTCTGGTGATTCTGCAGTTCCTGTAAAAGGAACCTGCAATTACTGTAAACAACTAGGCCATTATGTACATGATTGTCAAGTCCTGAAACGTAATATAGCTACAGGTATTGCAAAAGAGAGACCACGATTAGTTAGACAAGATCAGAATGAACAAGGAGCTATGCAGCATGGACAGTCCATGCCAGTTCAGCAACAGTCTATGCCAGCCTCACAGCAACCCATACAGTTTGTGCCAGCTGCACCACCGTTGCCTGCTACTACCACACAAACAACGACACGACAAATGTATCAGACTGCACAGTATGAATACCCTGAGTATCAGCGCTACGCATGAACCAGCCTAGAGAGGGAAGTCGACTTACCGCTTATCGAGATTCCTGTAGATCAAGAAGGACCTTATGTACATAGTGAATTATTAGGTCAAGATAGAAAATTCTTACTCGATACAGGGGCAAGTCGAACAACCATAAAACGTAGTGAAGTTCCAGGGGCACCCCTCTCAGGCTCTCAAAATGTTTCCCTTGGTTTTTCAGGAAAACCTATTGTTAATGAAGTATCACAGCCTCTACCACTTACGTTAGGACCTTTGACACGAACTACAGATTTATTGCTTACTAAATCATGCCCAGAAAATCTGTTAGGAATTAAGACTCTGAAAGCACTAGGAGCCATAATATGTTGTTCTCCGGAAGGAGTAAGGTTGTTTTTACGTGATTTTAAAGGTCACTATGTGTCTAGAGACATGGATCCCCGACTACAGACTTTACCAGTACATCTATGGGCACAAGGCCCTACGGATGTTGGCTGCATGAACATTACACCCTATCGAGTTACATTGAAAGCAGGAGTGGTACTACCACGAATGCGACAATACAAGTTACCGCATGATGCTGTAGTGGCTTTGTTGAAAATCATTGATGAGCTAATTGCCCAGGGAGTAGTTGTAGAAACAGACTCCAATGTATGTAATTCACCGATAATTCCGATTCTTAAACGAACTGATCCTACTGCTCCGCCAGTATACCGATTGGTTATTGATTTGCGTGAACTAAACAAGTGTATTGTACCACAATTCCCTGTGGTCCCTGATATATCATCATTGTTGACAGCAATTGATTCCGAAGCAACATTCTTTACTGTAATCGATCTCAAGAATGCCTTTTTCAGCGTCCCAATAGATCCGGAAAGCCAATACTTGTTCGGATTCAGTTTAAATGGGCGCAGTTTTAAATTCTCACGCGCTCCCCAAGGATTTACAGAAAGCCCCAGCATCTACAGCCAAGCACTGAAAAGAGAACTTGACAGTATCCACATGCCAGTCAATACTGCACTGCTTCAATATGTCGATGATCTGCTGATCACCGCAAGAAGCGAGTCAGAATGTGAAAAAGCTTCTCTGACAGTTTTACATTTCCTAGCCGACAAGGGGCACAAGGTGTCCCCTTCTAAGCTGCAATTCTGTGTTCAGCGAGTTATTTATCTTGGTCACTCGCTGTCCAAGGAGGGAAGGCAGCTTACACCAGATCGCATTCAGTTAATTGCTAACATGTCAATACCCCAGACACAAAAGGAGGTGCGAGCTTTCATAGGCCTCACTTCATATTGTAGGCAGTGGATCCCTCAGTACGCATTTCTAGCAAAACCACTTATTCAGTTAACCACACAGGAGGCAGCCACATCGACTGTTCTCCCTTGGACTCAGGAACATACACAAGCTTTTGAAAGCCTAAAGGAAGCTTTATGTCAAGCACCTGTTTTAGCAACGCCATGTTATAGCAAACATTTTACACTCTTTGTTACAGAACGCGAAGGTACTGCCTTGTCAGTACTCACTCAGGATCAAGCAGGATCATGCAAGCCATGTGCTTATTTTTCCAGTACATTAGATCCCGTAGCTCAGGCTTTGCCTGCATGCCTGAAATCAGTGGCAGCGACAGCTTTAGCAATCAGACAAAGCGATGCCATAGTATTAGGACACCCATTGACAGTTCAAGTACCACATGCAGTAGAGGTTCTTGTGAACCGAACACAAACACAACACTTGACCATAGCAAGACTTACCGGTTATGAACTAACATTGTTTCAACCACACATAGAGATCCGACGGTGTAATACATTGAATCCTGCTACACTATTACCTGTAATTGGAACAGACCCACTAGCTCATGATTGTGTTGAAATCATTGAAATAAAGACGAAACCTAGACAAGACTTGAAAGACGTTCCATTGTTAGATCCAGACCTGACGTTGTATGTAGACGGATCATGCATGAGAGCAAGTACAGGAGATTTAGTGGCCGCGTATGCAGTCACAACAGACACTGAAGTTATTGAAACAAATTGTATAGATACTTTGTCAGCCCAAGCAGCAGAACTCATTGCTCTAACGCAAGCCTGTATTCAAGCCACAAATAAGAAAGTTAATGTATACACTGACTCACGTTATGCATTCGGAGTTGTACACGACTTCGGCGTGCTGTGGCGAGAGAGAGGTTATTTAACGTCCCATGGTGCCCACATTCAGCACGGACCCCTCATTCATGCTTTGTTAGACGCAATACATCTACCCACTGCTATATCGATTATGAAATGTAAAGCACACACGAAGGTTACTGATACCATTTCTCAAGGCAATGATTTAGCTGACAGAACAGCTAAACAGACTGCTCAGAATCGCACATTAGACATGACAAAGCCAATAGTTCAGACACCAACACAGTGTATGACAATTAAGGATCCCGCACTTGATGTAATTGACATACAGACACATGCCACAGCAGAAGAAATAAAGAAGTGGACTGAACTAGGAGGGATCCAGACAGATCAAGGGTGGATGACAAAGGAGAAATCTGTATGGTTTCTCCCTGATTCCATGGTTCAAGCCATTATAGCTACAGTTCACAGCCCAGCACATTTAGGAGAGAAGGCTATGCTAGACAGCATTCAGCACATTTGGTTCAACAAACATTTACGAGCAGCAGCTAAACAAAAGGTTCGTACCTGTATGATATGTTGTCAGTTTAATCCAGGAAAGAGTGTTCCCGTAGAGCAGGGTGGATTTCAGCCTCCTGACCATCCTTTTGAAGTCCTCCAGATGGATTATATTCAGATGGAACGTTGTCGAGGATTCAAATATGTCCTCGTAGTTGTCTGCGCTCTCTCCCGTTGGACAGAGGCGTATCCCGTATCAGATTACACTGCCCCGACTACTGCCAAGCAGCTAGTTCGAGAATTCTTCCCACGGTACGGTTGACCACGTGTTGTATATTCAGATAACGGTCAGCCTTTCTCATCCGAATTAATGAAACATGTCTCACTCTTGTTGGGATATCAGTGGAAATTCCACTGTGTCCGACACCCCGAGGCAGCAGGTCTCGTAGAAAGACATAACCAGACACTGAAAATCAGACTGTCCAAAATATGTAGAGAGAAAGGTGTCGACTGGATAGTAGCATTACCAGTTGCACTCTTTTATATGAGAATGGTAGCACACTCTAGAACAGGGCTATCCCCGTATGAGGTGATCTTTGGTAGACCACCGAATATGTGGGGGACGCCTATACCACGCAAAATAACTGACATTGACTGTAACATGCTGACAGATTACTTGGCTTCCTTGATGTCTGCACTACAATCTTCTCGTTCACAGGTAGCTGCAGCCTTTCCCGACAACACTGAGGCGAAACCCCATGACATTGTTCCGGGTAATCTTGTCTTTGAGAGAAATTTCGACAGGAAAAGTCAATTGGAGCCCAGGTGGAAAGCACCGAAGTTGGTCCTGTTGACCACAAGAACAGCCGTGAAGATCGAGGGACGTAAAGGGTGGATCCATTCAAGTCACGTCAAAAAATTCCATGGACTACCTTCAGATATAGACACTGTGCCCTGCACTCCCTCACAGACTGATTCAAAACTTCCTTTTGTTGAAAAGAATGACTCTCAGTGCTATAAATTAAAGCTTAGGCCCAAACAGTCGAGCAATTTGATTGTTTAAGTCCTCTCCAAGGTGAAGCGGTTGAATTGTCTCCGACATGTATCCCTTGGACCTGAGTAGAGAAAATACCAGAGAAATGTTGAAACGACAGGCGTATTGTAAATCACTGCGTAGCCACTGTATTGTGACTTTATTAATTTTGTTTTTCTTGAGTTTTTTAATAGTTACTGCAAGTATATTGTTGCATATGTATTATCCTGATTCTAAACGTGTTTTCAATATAACTGATGAACACTCTTTTAGTGACCTACCGCCACATGAGTTGTCCTATAGACTTGCGCTGCGTAATAACACATTCATTAGTATGTTACATCATTCCCATCAGACTAGTAATGCCACCAATTGTTGGGTGTGTGGCCGACTCCCTCCCTATCAGAATAACAAAGGAGTTCTGCCTTTCTTTCCACATCCGTTCACACACAATGGCTCCTGTGGAGCATGGTTTAGTTTATTAAATTCCATAGACCCAGACACAGCAGTTTATCAACAACATTGGATATGGGGAAATCTGAATCTAGTTTTATTCAAAGTCTGTCACCCTAATAAGGAGGGTTACCCCAGTAGAACAGGAACTGATTTAGAAAATGAAGTGTATAAATTAGGTAATTTTACGCCTAATCTTATGATTTTGAATGTCAAATCCGAAGTTGAACTAATTCTGCCCACTATGTCAGTATTTCCAGTTAAGGGTGAATTATGTGTAAGAAAAGTTGGTTCCATACACATGGGCCATAGCCAATGCGTTACTACAGTAGAATATAGTGATCAAGGTAAATCTTCATTTAGAGCTTCTCGCCATTCTTACTTTATATGTGGTCAGACGGCATATATGCGTCTGCCTCTAGATTGGGATGGTACCTGTTACATAGCATTCCTTTTGCCACCTGTTTTCCTAGCTCCCCCTGATTATTATCGAAATGTTCATTTAGTACACAATAGAGAGCAAAGAGATCTCCCAGTTGTCGATTATACTGAAACAGCATGGGACAAGTATGTAGATTTCAATAAAGGTATCTTTCCCTATATAGGTACAATATCAAATAGTAAGCTGATACGCAGACTCACCAAGACTCTTGAAGCTGTAGTAAACGAGACTATAGCCGCCCTAGGCAATCTGACAGAGGAACAATCAGTGATGAGAATTGTTGTTCTCCAGAATCGTCTTGTCCTTGACGTCATCCTGGCCGATAGGGGCGGAGCTTGCAGGGTCATCGGATCCAGCTGCTGCATATTCATACCAGAAAATTCGCCATCTGTATATAAAGCTATAACACGCCTTCATAAGATTGTAAGCCAGATACACGAGAATCCAGGCACTTGGACGTGGTCCGGGTGGTTTTGGAGTGTGATATCAGCCTGGGGATGGAGAGTTCTATCCTTCCTAGGTATTGGCCTTCTTATGCTTTTCAGTTGTTGTTTATGCCTACAATGTGGACCAGCGATTTGTGGTCTGTGTGCCACATCGTGTATTCCACATCAAGGTTTTCGTTCAAAATACCGGAAGGAAGAAGAAATGATGCTCCATGAGCAAATCAATGGAATGATGAAGATTGATGTCTCGTGAAGGGCAAGAAGGGGACAAGGAGGGAATGTGGAAATGTGGATTTTCCTGATCAGTTATGTCCCCTATCTTGGACCCCAACGGTTCTATATGCATGTTACAAGTACATGTATGTTCCCTCCAGTTCCAGTTTCTAAGACGCAAACATATGTGTGTCTACCGTCGACATGTTCTCTGTCAGATCCGCCATCAATGGGCTGGATATTCGATTCCTAAGTATGAAAGGCCACCGACTTTAGATGGCTAAGTTACTCCATTTTTACAGTTCAGGCAAGTAGGCCCGATTCTGTCCTCAAAGCCTTTCCCTGCTCTCTGTCTTTGACAGCTTCAGCTTGAGCTCGCATCTGTATCCATGAACTTTGTCCTACTCCCTGTGCAGCTAACGGTGACTGCCTCGGCCAGTTTTCGCCTGTCTGCCAAGAAGTTGTATTTCACCTTCGAATTATCTATTTTACTCTTCAGCCGATGCATTCCTGTCCAGTGATTTAGGTAAACATTTCCTTTAGCTCACAAGCAAAGGACTCAGCCTTTCCGTCCTCCTGCAAGTGATTCATAGCCCTGTTGCCATGGAAAGTTTTCTGCCCCTCGCATCTCATATAGACACTTAGACGCTTGTACACGCACACAGTCAGTATAGAATAGATTCTGTCCGAGAGTTCTTCCTTGTGGATAACATAGTTCTTTAAACATAGGATGTTAGATATGATTTGGGATTAGGTTGACTTGACCCCAGACTTCTCGTCTCCACATGTAGAGCTAAATGTCAAGTCCCCTTCACCCCCTAGTTGCACGTCAATTACACGTCATGCTGCCGCGCGCGCATCTATGCCAAGTATTATCTTATAGATCCACCTATGTCTGATAATTCTAACCAATCATGTTTCTTTTATTCCTTATTACGCCTAGTTTCGATTATGTCACTGTTTTGTCACTTTTCTTATCAAATGTTACGCCTTCTACATTCGTTTCATTGTAATGCACTTATTATAAAAATACATGTCTGTTAATGAATTATTGTACTTCACTTCCTGAACCTTCGTGGTGACGGAACCTGAGGACCGCGACTCGAGTCGGCCATTTTGAATGGAATAAAGCCCATTAGAAAACCTCTTATACCACGGATTCTGCCTCTTGTTATTTTGAGCTATTTACTTTAATTTAAGATTCCGCATGAAATTCAGTCCGGTAATATTTATTTTATTTACCACACCAAGGAATTCCACTGATGTGACGTGGAAGTCACATTTGCTGAGTTTGCAGTATAGCATGTTTTCCCTCAGTTTTTTGAGAACCGCGGATACGTGCTGTACGTGTTCTTCCTCTGAGTTGGAGTAGATGAGTATATCTCCCGGAACACCTCATTGAGGAAGTATTGGAAGGCGGCAGGGGCATTGCATAGTCCGAACGGCATGACGAGGTACTCAAAGAGCCCGAACCGGGTCTTAAAGGCGGTTTTCCATTCGTCGCCGTCCCTCATGCGCACTAGATGGTATGCTCCCTTGAGATCAAGCTTTGTGTATATTTGGGCCTTTTTTACCTGTTCCAGGAGAACGCTTATGAGAGGCAGGGGGTACCGGTTTTTTATGGTTATCGCGTTCCCTAAAGTCCACGCAGGCCCTCAATTCGCCATTCGCTTTCGGGATGAAAAAGAGAGGCGATGCGGCAGGGGATTTCGACGGCCTGATGAACCCCAGCCCTAGTAACTTATCCAAATATCCCCGTAGATGTACATTTTCGGGTTCTGTGAGCGCATACAGTCTGCCGCTGGGAACGCTAGCCCCCGGAACCAGGTCGATTTGGCAGTCGAACGGTCTATGTGGAGGGAGCACCTCCGCTCGGATTTCATCGAAGACGTCCCCGAAACTGTGATACACTCTGTCGCAGCCTCGAATCCTCGGAATCGTACGTTGCTTTTATGGTCCACCTCTCGACACCACCACGGTCTGGTTTGTTTTCACAGACTCCATGGAGTGGTCAAGCGGGGGAAGGAAAGGATGGGGACAGCGGGGAGGGAGACCTGTAAACAAGGGTACAAACACTTAGGTATAAAGAACTCACATAAACATAAGCCATGTACATATCCTGTCTACACTTATACTGGGAAGGCACCTTTGACATATGAGTATACCTGCAAAGGAAAAAAAACGGCTTCTGCTTGTTTCGTCAGCAGTTGAAAGTAGCAGTTTCAATTGTGTCTAAAAAACAAGAACCACATTGTTTTTAGCAAGAGCGGCCCCACCCCTATTGTCTTGTGATCCCCTCAAAGATGTATCAACACGTACCCCAGTAGGCTGGGAGCTCGAAGGTACAGGGGTGCAGGGCTGACAGTGGCGCACGTTCCCCTGTAGTTAAATAACAGAAACACAGCACCCTCTCTTGAGGAATTAATGCACCACATAACATTCACTGGGTACTGCAATATCACCCAATACGCCACTCCGGGCGCTATTCACATTGGCAATGATAAACGATAATTGTCACCCAATACGCCACTCCGGGCGCTATTCACATTGGCAATGATAAACGATAATTGTCTCACATCAAGGTCTGATACTTCTCACACCTGTCAGGCTTCTGCCCTGTTATGTCATTAGTTTTCCTGCAATCACCAGTTCCAGCAAATCACAGGTAGATTGTAAGTGACACGCGGGGCTGATGCCTCTGCGCGGTCCACTATCTGCTCCGGGGAAGGATTCCCTAGCCGGGGTTCCCAGAAGAAATCAAACAAGCCTACTTCCCGCAAGAATCCGGACAGGGATTCCGCCAACGGGAGAGTATGTGTCACCAGGACTTTTGCCGCTTCCACTGCGAAGCACTGCCACACTAGAGCTCGAGAGACAACAAGATTTGGTGCTGCTGCACCCTTACCGGACCTTTGGCAGCGAGTGCTCCTCAGTGTCTGGAGTAACCGGCACCGACATGGAGTGTTCCGCCCCGGAAATACCTTCCTTGCGCGTCGCGCTGACGTCATCGACGCGCCTCGGCCAGGGCTCATGGGAATTGTAGTCCTGAGGCCGGCGGAACGGGAACCTCCTGCGGCGCCTCTTCAGTGTCTTCCGACGTGGCTCCTGACAGTACATCCCTCTCCTGAAGAACACTGACAGAGGCAAGGTTTATGAGGGAAACGATTGTGAAACATCCGCACATATCTAGGAGCGTGGACGGCCCTAGCAGGTTCCCATGAATTCTCTTCTTCACCATAGCCTTTCCAAGCGACCAGATACCACAACCGGGTGCGGTGGATCTTTGAATCTAGTATGCCTCGTACTTCATGCTCAACCTCCCCATCCACCAGAACGGGAGCTGGGATTTTACTCGCCCCTGATTTTGCTGGTTTAAGGAGGGAAATGTGAAAAGCTGGATGTATGCGTAGGGAAGAGGGCAGATTTAGCTTCACTACCACAGGATTGATTAGCTTCGATATTCTATATGGGCCAATGTAGCGAGGGTTAAAGATACTGTATCTTTTAAACCTGATGTTCTTGGTTGATAGCCATACATAATCGCCTATTTTGTACGAGGGACCTTCCCGCCTATGCTGGTCTGCCTGTGTTTTGTACTGTCTTTTTGCGTTCAGCAATTCATTGCGTACCTGTTTCAATGTTGTTTGGATGTGAGTTATCCTTTCCCGTACCTCGGGCACATTTTTTGGGCCCACAGGATGCTGGAAGGGAGAAAAGTCAGGATGAAAGCCATAAGTGCAGTAAAAAGGCGTGTGTTTTATGGATCTATGCATGGCGCTATTATACGCAACTTCCGCCAGCCATAGATGTTCGACCCAGGCTTCGGTGGCAACCTCCCCATAACATCTGAGGTATTGTTTGAGGGTCTGATTGACCCGTTCTGTCTGGCCATCGGTTTGGGGATGGAAGCTGGTGGAAAGGTTGGATGTAATCTTAAGGGCCGAACACCATGATTTCCAAAAGTGTGCAGTGAATTGGGCCCCCCTGTCCGATATTACCACTTGAGGCAATCCGTGTAGACGGACCACATTATGCAGCAACAGTGATGCCAATTCCCCGGCGGTCGGGATCTTTTTGCAGGCTATGAAGTGAGCTAACTTGGTCAAATAGTCCACCACAACCAGGATTACTGTGTGCCCTTTGTCTGGAGGCATCCCGACCACGAAGTCCAGGGATATCTGTTTCCAGGGTATGACCGGCGTAGGAAGAGGGTGTAGGAGGCCCACCGGACGAGCGTGGGTGGTCTTCATTTGACAACACACCGTACATTCACCCACCCAAGTTCTTACGTCCTTCCTGACTGTGGGCCACCAGAATTGTCGAAGGATTCGCTCTCTGGTTTTTTCGATGCCATTATGTCCTGCACTGGGTAAGGAATGACACCAGTCGAATACTTGTTTTCTTAAGCGAAGAATAGGTACCAGTATTTGGTTTCCTCGTACGGGGATCCCCCCTTTTACCGACCACTCCTTGTTATTACCCAACCATGCCTTCCATTTGGCGTTGGAAATGTTGAGCGCTATGCTCCTAAGGAATTGTTCCGTGACTGTGGCGTTGATCACATTCTTGGGATTAACGATGGCGTTCTCTTCTGGAGTTTCTGGAGTGTCGGGAGAGGACTGGCGACTGAGCGCGTCGGCCTTTTTATTTTCACTTCCAGGGCGGAACGTTACGATAAAGTTATACTCAGCAAAGAAGAGCATCCAACGAAGCTGACGGGGAGACAGGTGTCGGGCTGCTGCCATGAATTGCAGGTTGCGATGATCCGTAAAAACGGTAACCACGTTTTTGGAGCCCATCAGGTACTGTCTCCATTCCTGGAACGCATTCTTGATGGCTAACAGTTCCTTTTCAGCTATCGTATAATTACGCTCTGCGGGGTTTAACTTTCGTGACATGAAGGCCACCGGGTGCATTTGCCCAGTCTCTAGATGTCGCTGTGAAAGGACTGCTCCTACCGCATACTCGGAAGCATCCGCTTCTACGATATATGGTTGGTCAGGGTTGGCGTGTCGCAGCACCGGGGCGGTGGTAAAGGCATCTTTTAAGGCTTCAAATCCCTTTTGAGCTTCCTCGTTCCATTGAAATACCACCTTCTTCTGTAATAAACGCGAGAGGGGAGCGGCCAATTTGGAAAATTGATTTATAAAACGACGATAAAAATTGGCAAAGCCCAAGAAGCATTGTATGTCCCAAACCGTTTTTGGTGTTGGCCAATCCTTTACTGCTTGTATTTTCCTGGTGGACATTTCCTGCCCCGAAGGGGTTAGCATTACCCCAAGAAACTCCACGGTGGTGACACTGAACTCGCATTTGCTGATCTTGCAGAACAGTAGGTGGTCGCGTAGAGCCTGCAGTATGGTTCGTACATGAGATCGGTGTATTTCCATAGATGAAGAATAAATCAAGATGTCATCTATATATACCACCACGAAACGATCAAGGAATTCCCGCAGTACATCATTCAGGAAATACTGGAAGGCGGCAGGGGCGTTGCAGAGGCCAAAAGGCATGACCCGGTACTCGTATAGCCCATACCGGGTCTTAAACGCCGTCTTCCACTCATCTCCCTGTCGCATTCGTACCAGATGATAAGCCCCTTTTAGGTCTAAACGGGTATAAATCACGGCCTTTTGGACTTGCTCCAAAAGGACAGGGATGAGAGGCAGCGGGTACCGATTCTTCACGGTAATGGCATTAAGGGCGCGAAAATCCACACAGGCGCGTAACTCGCCGTTGGCCTTGGGTATGAAAAACAACGGGGACGCTGCCGGTGATTTGGATACCCGAATGAACCCTAAGGCTAAATATTTATCCAGGTATTCTCGGAGATGGAGGTTCTCGGGTTCAGTCAGGACGTACACTCTTCCTGTCGGTACCACTGCCCCAGGCAATAGGTCTATTTGGCAGTCATACTGTCTGTGGGGAGGTAGGGTTTCGGCCAAGGTTTCATTAAACACATCCTCGTAATCCCTATAGTCTTCGGGTAGTGTCACTGGATGTTCCGCCGCTGTAGCAATGTGGTGTTTTTCCGTCTCAAGGGTATCCGGGAGAACGAGGAGTGGCTTGCAATGCCGTTGACAGTAGTCGGATGTAAAGGTCAGGGTTTGTTTTTCCCAATTCACCAAAGGGTTGTGTTTCTTCAGCCAAGGTAGGCCTAGGATAATTCCATACTGTGGCGCGGAGATAACATTGAAGACCAGTCTTTCAAGGTGATCTTTCCCATGGAGGACTTCCACTTCTTTGGTGCAGAACCTAATGGGACCCGCCTCCAAACGTCTCCCATCCACTGCGTACACCGCCTCCGGCATGTTCTTCTCGAGTAGCTCAAGGCCTATGTCCACCGCGTGCTCATGATCGATGAAGCACCCTGTTGCTCCCGAGTCAAGCATAGCTTGCACCTGCCTCCATCTGCCTTGGAAATGAAGATCTAGCGTCAGGAAGTAGTGTTCTTTCCCGCTAAGATGGTACTGGTCTAATGAAGGGATGTACATTCTGCTTGAAGAAGTCCCTTCGTTCGTCCTCAAGCTTGATCGTTTCCCGCCGTCGACGAGGAGGTGGCTGGAAATGACCTTCTGGTGTCTGGACGTGCGAATTTTGTTCTCAATGAGCACTCCCGGATAAAATGGCCCTTTTTGCCACAATAGATACAAAGGCCTGTCTTTCTACGGTGTTCTCTCTCCTCAGCGGTGAGTGAGGCCCGAACCGATCCGATATCCATGGGTTCAGGTTTATTGGGGGAGTGGGTTTCTCCACGATAGGGTGGATCATATCGAGGGGGCACGCGCTCCTTCTTCTTGCGATCCCCTTTCCGGTCACTTAGGCGATGATCCAAACGTAACGTAAGGCTTATTAAGTCTTCACACGAGGTAGGTTGGGGGTCTATCTGGGCCAAAACGTCTTTCATTTCGTCCCTAAGTCCTTGATGGAAAAGTGCCGCTTGTTTGTATTCTGGCCATTCGGTCTCGGCAATCAACCTTCGAAAGTCATTTAGGTATGAGATGAGATCTCTGTTTCCCTGTCGCAACTCCAAAAGGTCTCGGTCTGCTGAATGCGTGGCGGCCCTGCGATTAAAGGTTTTCTCGAAGTCGCTGAGAAAAGAGTCTCAATCGTAAAGCAGAGGGTCATCTTTCTTCACTAATGGCACGGCCCATTGGGCTGCATCCCCTGCCAAGTACGAGAGAAGGAATGCCACCCGGGCATGGTTGGTGGCGAAGGCTTTGACCTTGCATGTGAAGTGTAACATCACTTGGGTCAAGAATACTTGGACCTTGCTACTGTCCCCGTAAAACCTCTCCGGTGGGGCCAGGGGAATGGGAGTTGGCATCTCCACTACTACAGGAGTTGGATGGGTTACCTGAGCAATGCCTGCATTAAAGGGGTTCCGCTGCATCCTATCTACTACTACATGTAGTGCAGCGGTTTCCGCTCTAGCGGCCGCGAGTTCTGTTTGCATTAGGGCTAGTGCGGTCATGACGTCTTCTAACGTGGCCATATTCAATGTACGACCGGGAGGATACGTATACTTGGGCCGGTTACTCTGTCGCAGCCTCGAATCCTCGGAATCGTACGTTGCTTTTATGGTCCACCTCTCGACACCACCACGGTCTGGTTTGTTTTCACAGACTCCATGGAGTGGTCAAGCGGAGGAAGGAAAGGATGGGGACAGCGGGGAGGGAGACCTGTAAACAAGGGTACAAACACTTAGGTATAAAGAACTCACATAAACATAAGCCATGTACATATCCTGTCTACACTTATACTGGGAAGGCACCTTTGACATATGAGTATACCTGCAAAGGAAAAAAAACAGCTTCTGCTTGTTTCGTCAGCAGTTGAAAGTAGCAGTTTCAATTGTGTCTAAAAAACAAGAACCACATTGTTTTTAGCAAGAGCGGCCCCACCCCTATTGTCTTGTGATCCCCTCAAAGATGTATCAACACCTACCCCAGGAGGCTGGGAGCTCGAAGGTACAGGGGTGCAGGGCTGACAGTGGCGCACGTTCCCCTGTAGTTAAATAACAGAAACACAGCACCCTCTCTTGAGGAATTAATGCACCACATAACATTCACTGGGTACTGCAATATCACCCAATACGCCACTCCGGGCGCTATTCACATTGGCAATGATAAACGATAATTGTCACCCAATACGCCACTCCGGGCGCTATTCACATTGGCAATGATAAACGATAATTGTCTCACATCAAGGTCTGATACTTCTCACACCTGTCAGGCTTCTGCCCTGTTATGTCATTAGTTTTCCTGCAATCACCAGTTCCAGCAAATCACAGGTAGATTGTAAGTGACACGCGGGGCTGATGCCTCTGCGCGGTCCACTATCTGCTCCGGGGAAGGATTCCCCAGCCGGGGCTTCCCAGAAGAAATCAAACAAGCCTACTTCCCGCAAGAATCCGGACAGGGATTCCGCCAACGGGAGAGTATGCGTCACCAGGACTTTTGCCGCTTCCACTGCGAAGCACTGCCACACTAGAGCTCGAGAGACAACAAGATTTGGTGCTGCTGCACCCTTACCGGACCTTTGGCAGCGAGTGCTCCTCAGCGTCTGGAGTAACCGGCACCGACATGGAGTGTTCCGCCCCGGAAATACCTTCCTTGCGCGTCGCGCTGACGTCATCGACGCGCCTCGGCCGGGGCTCATGGGAATTGTAGTCCTGAGGCCGGCGGAACGGGAACCTCCTGCGGCGCCTCTTCAGTGTCTTCCGACGTGGCTCCTGACACACTCTGGGCAGCTTTACGGCCTTTTCTGCTGCCGTGGCGACCGTGTGCCCTTCGCCTACCTCACCTATGTGGGGGTCCTGCCGCATGCCGCACCATTGTTCACAAAACGGGGAAGTCATCTCAATGTGATGCGTAGGCCAATCCACCGTTGGGTTATGTTTTTGGAGCCAGGGTAGACCCAATATGACCCCGTACTGCGGGGCTCTGATTATGCTAAAATCGATACGTTCGTTATGCAGTTTTCCGAACCTCACCGGTACTTCTCCTGTGTGCTGTCCGATAGGTCCGGTCACCAGACTTCTCCCATCCACTGCATACACCTCCTCTGGTATCTGTTTGGGAAGGAGAGTGAGACCCAGTCTCCGTGCTTCATTGTAGTCCATGAACATGCCCGTGGCTCCTGAATCAATCATGGCTACCACAGGTATCCACTGGTCCTGCACTCCTACGTGTAAGGTAATAAACAAATGTCTTCGCCCTTCTTGATTCGGGCTCAACATGGAAGGGATGTGGGTGTGACTCCAAGATGCCCCTTCCCTAGACCCGGAGTCCCTCAGTTTTCCGCCGGTGCATCCACCACTGCTGTCACCATTTTGTTCGCTCGGTATCGTGAGGTCTTTGGCTTGGCTGGACACTCGCGTACATAGTGCCCCTTTTTTCCGCAGTAAAGGCAAAGGCCTTGCTTGCGGCATGATTCTTTTTCAGTGGCTGTAAGGCTCGCCCTTATAGCTCCTATGTCCATGGGTTCTGTCCTGGTGGAGGAGTTGGTCTCAGGGCCACCCATCGAAACATACGATGGCAGCGCTTTCCCTTTCCTCTTGTGATCGCCCTTTCTTTCGTTCAATCTATGGTCCAGCCGTAGCACCAGGTTGATCAAGCCCTCACATGTCTTGGGTTGGGGGTCGATTTGTGCTACTACATCTTTGAGCTCTTCGCTCAAGCCCTGGTGAAACAGCGCGGTTTGTTTGGCTATGGGCCACTTGGTTTCAGCCACTAACCGTCGAAAAGCATTAAGGTACTGCACCAGATCATTGTTGCCTTGCCTCAGCTCCAACATCTCTCGATCGGCAGTATACGAGTCCGCCCTTCGATCAAACACCTTCAAGAATTCCTCGCGGAAGGCTCCCCAATCACACAGGATAGGGTCGTCCCTGCTCACCAGTGGGACTGCCCATTGCGCCGCGTTCCCAGCAAGATACGAGATCAGAAAGGCCACTCTGGCTTGGCTGGTCGGAAAGGCCTTTGGTTTGCAGGACAGATGCAGTGCTACTTGAGTGAGGAATACCTGCACTGTGTTGGGGTCTCCGCTGTACCTCTCTGGTGTCGCCAAAGGAATGGCTACGGGCATCTCTACCACAACCGCAGGAGCCGTGGCCGTGTGAGAGGCACCCGCCTGTAGCGGATCGTTCTGCAGAGCGTCCAGTCTAGCCTTAACGTCTGCTGTTTCCTTTCTGGAAGCGGTGAGCTCGATTTGCATCGCGGCTAAGACGGCCAACACATCCTCAATCGTGGCCATGTCGTTCGCCCAACCAGGAGATAGTTATGGAAGAGGTCGGATATTATGTAACGTCCTGGCTTTCTCGGGGTTGGGACAAACAGACAACGGACCAGAGAAAGGGAGGTTTAAGGATGATTTAATAAACAGATAAACAACTACAGACAACAAAGAATACCGGTACTGGAATCACCAGTTAAAGTACGATACCCATTCACAGCTCTTCTAACCGTCCTCCGCATGCACACCGGTCCCGGTATGCTCCAACGGAGGGCACAGTGCTAAGCAGTGGCCGACAATGCCACTCGACCGTTGTGAAGGGTAGTTCCAAGGTTGTGGAATCTACGGGGGGCACGTGGGAGTCACCCGGCCGGGCTCTCTACCACCTGGGAACAGCCGCTCTACCAGTTTCCCCCAGAGTACTGCCACAACACAAAGACGCTGGGAACACCTCCTAGTGTGCGTCTCTTGTATCCGGGTTTAAGTGATGATACCCAAGGTGGTGCAGAGAATGGATGGGAGCAGCCGCTCTACCTATCCCAGTTCTCCTACGAGTGTCGATGGCTAAGACGCGGAAACACCTCCTGGATAGCGTCTTAGCTCTAAGCGTGTGTTTACCCAAGTAACGAGGGTTGGGAGCTTCGGCTCGCACCAACCTCGATTTCTCCAAATGGTCAGGCCGTTGGGAGCTTCGGCTCTACCAACGGTACTTGTGCCCAATGACGTTGAATACGGCTCTCAGAACGGGACAGGACACGGGCAGGAAGCACACGCCAGCACCTCTCCTCCGCTCCTTAGAATGTTCCTTCCGCCGCTCCACTCTCCAACGGGTCCGTGTACCTCAACCAGGTACTCCGGCAAAGATCAGAATATCCGACGCCGAGTCCCAGTGATCTTCTCCTTAAGTAGTACTCTCGACGTTGTATAACCATGACTCTTGAGTTGCATAACATGAAAACTAGGCGTTACCCTTGGTGTTATGTAACCAGAACTCTTGAGTTGTATAACATGAAAACTAGGCGTTACCCTTGGTGTTATGCAACCAGAACTCTTGAGTTGCATAACATGAAAACTAGGCGTTACCCTTGGTGTTATGCAACCAGAACTCTTGAGTTGCATAAGGCAATTGTTGCCGGAGGGCATTCTGGGAGTTGTAGTCCGCTCTCCTCCAAGCGCACCAGGTTCACGGAAGTGGCATCGTGGGAGGGAATCCATGTGCGGGAGGGGATTCCTGACATTATAAGACGGAAGTTCTCAGGCAGGGCCCAGTTTCCTTTTTTGTAGATGGGAGATATTAATGACCCTCTCCAGGATTCTGGTATTACACCGGTCCTAAGGACTTCCTTAAAGACCTTGGTTAAATATTCGGCCCATAGTGCTGGTTCCTCCTTATACAGGGCAAACGGGATACCATTCGGGCCTGGTGCCCCGTCTTTTTGCTTTTTTATTAACTTAGACACTTGTTCTTGTGTTATTTCAATTTCATTTTCCAAATCTGGAATAAGGAATTCCTTCCACTCTGAGACATGGATTCAAATAAAGGTGGGGCAGGCAATTGTTTATCAAGGGAAATACCTACTACAAAGGGGCTGAAGCAGGGTTGTATCCTTGCCCCGACCTGTTCAACCCCTTCATGTCAGACCTCTCAGCAGAGCTTGATAACTGCAACCATCACGCCCAAATCTAGGGGGCCTTACACTGTCTAATCTTCTGTACGCGGATGATTTAATACTGATTAGCCGAACCCCAGTAGGCCTCCAACACCTTATTAACACGACAAGCAACTTTTCTGAAAGGAACGGGTCAAGTATAAACCTGGAAAAATCAAAGGTGATGACAATAAATCAAAAATGCAAAAAACAACATCCTCAGTGGTCTCTACGGGACCAGAGGATGGAGGTCGTCAAAGAATATAAATATTTGGGTATAATCTTCGAAAGGAAAGGAACGTTTAGGCAACAAAAAACGGCGATCAGAAACAGAGTAATATCTCTGGCCGTCGCATTAAAGAGCATTAAGCACAAAATAACGGACCCAAACTTAATCCCTTTGTTAGAAGTATTACAAGCAAGATTACTACCGTCAATAACTTATGGCAGTGAATGTATGAGAGGGAGAGACGAGACCACCTTAGATAAGGTGGTGTCTAAAGGAATGCGAATATTATTCAACCTCCCACAGCACACTTCGCCAGCGCAACTAAGGCTTGGGTTCGGTGTCCACAAACAAAAAATAGCATGCAAGGGTGCCTACGCCAAATGTTGGCACAAAATAAAGGGACCTGAGACAGGTACTTTGAATTCATATCTATGGAAAGAGCTGAAAATGAATAAAGACTGCCCTGCAATTATCTATCTTCAGGCAGCAATAAGCTCTCTCTCTGGGAAGCGAATGGGACTCACAAATGTTTTAAGCAGCTGGTAAACAAAACAGTGAAGACACTATCCCTGGAAGAAGATAAAACTACACTTATCAGGAGGGCCCATGGGTGGTTTGTCATCCAGAGCTATACCAGGTCTCTACCACAAGCATACCTGGGAACAAGGTTTTCACGGGCTGCGAAGTAATCTTTTTTGCAGTTGAGGATGGGAGTTATACCAGCAAAAGAACATTCTACCCCCATGGAAACGCTTGGAAATTACAACGAACTGCAGACTTTGCGGTGACCAAAAAGAGGATGTCTTGCATTTACTGTGCAGCTGCAAAGGTCTAGAGAAAGAGCGAAGTCTATTATTTAAACAACTCTGGAACCAAAGACGCCTGCAAACTCGCCGACAAGCATTAAAAGCCTGCTTTGCAGGAGGAGACATTCAATTAGCTTGTAAATTGGTCTGTTTTATGAAAATAGCAAACACTATGCTAAACCCTCCTGGTAGTACATGAATGGACTAAAAACACAAAAACCCAAAATTCAATCCTTATCTGTTAAGCAGTCTTCTTGTTAGATTTGTTGTGAACCTTTAATGTATAGTAAGTAGAAAGAGTATAAATTAATGTTTGTTAAATGGAAATCCTTGGCTTTCAATTTTTAATCTAGGCTAGTTTAAAGAGATTTTACAATTTTCGCTTATAGTAAATAGTACTAACTCAAAAGCATAAACACATTGTTAAATTTTAAACGGTTTTAAACTAACCTCATCACAGACGTTGCCACTGGTTAAACAGTCGTCAAAGTCAAAGTCAAGCGTTTTCAGCTGAATGAGTGTTTTAGTCTTACCAGTAAGTTTCATTACTTTAAGCCTATGTCTTCCTCTGCCCTGTCCTCCGTCTAGTTTCAGCCTTGGAAGCTGGGTGTCTCTGGGAATGGTTAAGTTCATTCTGGCTTTAAAAATTTGGCTGCACTGTGCCCAGGGTCCAACTTGGTGGTGATGTGATTATCACGCCGGACGTCGAATGCCTTTTGTTTATAGCCTCCCTCCTCCACTCCCCAGGGTGTGAGCTTCCCAGCGTGTGGTGTCTTTGCACTGGCATGTGAAGTTGCCTCCCTGACGTCAGCCTCACGAGGGAGGGTACAGAGAAGACTACAAAGGGCACCTTCACTTATGGTGCTGGTATGGCATTTTCTAATATTTAACCACGTGTGAGGAAGGGTACAGCTGTCTTTGTTTAATGGAACACCCAATGTAAATATTACCTTGGACTTACGGTCCCGAGAAGAACCTGCACACACTAATATTGGTGTTATCTAGGACTGGTGCTATGAAATGGATCGTCTTACTCCACAAAGTTCACCAGTGACCTTGGAAAATAACAGCGCACAGGCCCAGAAGGCCGCAGAAAGGTTGCATCTTCACCCTGGGCCTCCTCGGCGTGGCGTGTCATAGCTCACAGCTCCTTACTATTCTGTGTGGATGTTGCATGTGCTGGTTAAGAGTTTCGTCTGAAGCTGAGTTTTCATATTTTATCCAATAAACGGTCCGCACATGCAAGTACATTCAGGTAGCCCTAGATTAGTGCTCATTAGAACAGGCTGCTATTTTTCCAGAGTTTTTTTTTCTTTGTAAGTACTTAAAAAGCGTTCCCTTATGCCAGGTAAACTTTCATATTTTCAGGAAAAAGCCAAAATGAAAATTTCGCAGATGCTAAAACGTAGGCTTGCCTAATGGAGTAAAAGAATACGCATGATGGCTGAGTCACTGGGGACAATAGCAAACTGAGTTCTGCAACTTATAGTGGGATGCTTTTGCCATGCCTTCCATGCCTCCCAGCATCCAAGGAAATTAATTCTCCTGCAGTCCATGTCTACCTCTACACCTCTCTCTCTACACACCTCTCTCTTTCTACACACCTCTCTCTCTCTCTACACACCTGTCTCTCTCTCTCTCTCTCTACACACCTCTCTCTCTCTCTCTACACACCTCTCTCACTACACCTCTCTCTCTCTCTACACACCTCTCTCTCTCTCTACACACCTCTCTCTCTCTCCACACCTCTCGCTCTCACTCTCTCTCCACACCTCTCTCTCTCCACACCTCCCTCTCTCTCCACACCTCTCTCTCTCTCTCTCCACACACCCCTCTCTCTCTACACCCCTCTCTCTACACCTCTCTCCCTCTACACCCCTCTCTCTCTCTCTCCACACCTCTCTCTCTCTCTCTACACACCCCTCTCTCTCTACACACCCCTCTCTCTCTACACCCCTCTCTCTCCACCCCTCTCTCTCTCTACACCCCTCTCTCTCCACCCCTCTCTCTCTCTACACCCCTCTCTCTCTCTACACCTCTCTCTCTACACCTCTCTCTCCACACCTCTCTCTCTCTCCACACCTCTCTCTCTCTCTCCACACCTCTCTCTCTCTCTCTCCACACCTCTCGCTCTCTCCACACCTCTCTCTCTCTCCACACCTCTCTCTCCACACCTCTCTCTCCACACCTCCCTCTCTCTCCACACCTCTCTCTCCACACCTCTCTCTCTCTCTCCACACCTCTCTCTCTCTCCACACCTCTCTCTCTCTCTCCACACCTCTCTCTCTCTCTCTCCACACCTCTCTCTCTCTCTCCACACCTCTCTCTCTCTCCACACCCCTCTCTCTCTTTCCACCTCTCTCTCTCTCTCCACACCTCTCTCTCTCTCCACACCTCTCGCTCTCTCTCTCTCCACACCTCTCTCTCCACACCTCTCTCTCTCCACACCTCCCTCTCTCTCCACACCTCTCTCTCTCCACACCTCTCCCTCTCTCCACACCCCTCTCTCTCTCTCTCTCTACACCCCTCTCTCTCTCTCCACACCTCTCTCTGTCTACCTCTAAGTGGCAGCCGGAGCCTGATCGCACTGCTTGTCCTTTACAAATAAATAAAAAGGATTGGCATAGACAATAGGTCTTGCCTTTGGTGCCTTATAAGTGTTTAACCATGCAACAGTTAATGTTGTTGCACAAAGGATATTGTGCTGCCTATCTAAATACTTATAAGGTCCCAAAAGCGAGACCTATTGGCTATGCCAATGCTTGCTTTGTCTTCTTAGCTCAATTGCAAAGATTTTTATCAATCACGCAATAAAGAATTTCAATCTCAATATTATATTATTGTTATTATTCTTACACTGCTCTCTGTATACTTGTAAAATGGTCCAATACCGGAAAGTGTCATGTTTGCGCTATAAAACTATCAAAATAAATAAAATAAATACACAAAAAAATTACTGTGATTCAATTTTGCTACTGTTTACATACATAAACGCTAAGCAGTGTGGTAATTTGTGCCGCATATGGTATTGTTTCTTGTGCTCACTACCACGTGTGCTGAAGCGTTGGTACGTAACGGGCTCCTTCGTAAGCGGTGATAAACAGTACGCCTGCGAGCTTCTAAAATGTTATTGTCTGCCATGCGGTGTCTATATCGGCCTATAACAGACGCAAACCGCACTACCACTCCCGCCGCTGTCAAGAACTGAACAGCACTGTCAGGCTTTGCCGCCGAGCCTTTCACCCCGGAGAGCAGTACCATAAACCACTTCAATAGGGGAGCTCTCTTCCTTCTCTACACTATGTCCTTAACAACTGAGAACATTTTAACAGTAGTTTGACGTTTTAGGGAGTTACATCTTTAAAAACGTCAGCTAACGTCACATGTATAGCTCTCACGTTAGCCGTCTTAAAACGACTAATTCTGTCGAATTTGACACTCCCCCTCTATTTAGAATTTTGTTGGTACCTCCCGGACGTCTGAGGTCCTAGCCGGCCTCCATTTTGTCGGCTGGCTACGCGCGCTAAGGAAAGCCCCCCCGTATCACTGCAGGGAACCAGAGGTGGAACCACAATTTTATCCCAGTGGGGAGGCGGGGGTCTCCCGCGGCGAACGGGAAAATGTATATCAAGCAGGTGAGGGCCGCGGCGGCAGAGCTGTGCGATGTGGGAGCATCACTCAATGGGCTGCAGGTTGGGAGAGCATGTTGACACAGAGTGCCTTAACTCACGGTGTATGAAGTCCTCGGTGTTGTAGGTTAGTGTCCCTGATTTGGAGGCGTTTGGGGTTCTTGCCCGGGTGTGGGTCAGAGAGTACTGGTACGAGGAAGTAGAGCTGAGCAGCGTCAGACCAGGATTTATTTTAGGTCGGTGAGAAGTGGTTGCAATGTATTAGCAACTGTTGTTTAGTTTCCACTTTTAGTTCCATACCCCACTGTACAGGACCCCAATACAGGTAATCAGGTTGGGGAAAATGGGGCACACATCTCACTATAAATTAATTGAACTGGGTGAACGTTTTGCGCGGCTACAACTGGGAACTGGTTTATTTTGGTATTAAGTTTGCACACTCTAGGTTCACGGCGTTCAAATGATGCTCACTTGAGAAATTTCGTAGCAGTCGTCTTTGTTTACCCGACAGCAGCTGCTGGTGGATGACCCCACGTAACACGTTGTGCAGTCTCTGCTTTCTCGTGCAGCTAACTACACATTGCATTTTTGGACAAGTAGATACATTGTTATCATGGGTTCACAAAACCCAGCATGCGAGGGGCTTTTTATTAAAAGGTAAGATTTGGCTGAAGCAGACGTCCCTCATGACATGTCACATGCGTGCTCAAAGTTTCCAGATGACCGTCGTCAAAGATGTAGTGCTTCTCTTCTGATTGTCTATTTACCAGCCCAGCGGATTCTGAAAGTTGTAGTCCTGGTTCATGCACTTCAGTTGCTGAAAGTAACTCGCAGTTATAAAAACAATGATTTGTTGTAGAAACCCAATGATTGAAGCTTGTCTTTTTGGGGACATTGATTCTTCTGGTAGCCTTATTGTCTGCCGTTCTAATGCATTTGACTACAGTTCGACAGCTCAGTGGGCCATACACATGTTTCACCACTCAACACCAAACGGGATTTGGTGGTATAGATATTGTCTTTTCTTCCTTCCTCCACGAAATAGGGGAAATTCGTTTTTAATGTAATCAATCAGAATGGCAGGCCAGGGATGGACTTGAAGTCAAGTATTATTTGATGCATACCAGACCCTACCCAATGAACCAAACGTCTTTGTTTTCATTCTGTTCTATTCTCCTATATGATTCAGTTTCTCACAACAGCATCACTGGGTGATTTATCTAACAGAAGATTTCATATGACCATCATACTCCATTCCTCTGATGACTCCTTGATGAACATATTCTAATTCGCTGCATCTCTTAGTCCTGAGATGACTTCAGAGTTATTATGATATATTAAAAGTAAAAAAAAATTCAGTTAGTGCGCTGCTCTCCCTGCTGATATAGGCGGAAGGCAGGGCCATTGCTTGTGCACTGGATAATGACAACCTCTGGCCCCATACAATTGCAGGCTGTTAAAAGGGAAAAGCTGTAAGGGTGGGAGATGCTGCCTACACGTGTGGAGCTGCCAGAGTCAAGTCAAATTAACTTTATTCGATTTGACTAAGCAAATCCTAAAAGTACAAGACACAATATAAACATTTCATAGTATCGCATATTAATTAATAAACATGATACACACCTGCTAAAAAATGTGTGACATAAAAACATACATTAAAATTCTCTAAAAACTACAAATATAGTTATGCTGGCTTAACCTGTTTAAAATTCAACGTTAAAAGAAGGGGGCAAATACACCTATGTTGTAAACTCACCCACCCGAGACACATAAGGGTAATATGTAATGTGTCTTGTGCAGCACCCAAGTCACATGAACAGGTCGGGTAGTCAGAGGGTCTATGCGAACCCCCTAAAAGTTGGGGAAACATGTTTAACCGAAGTGATGTTTGCATCCATCTGTACTGAATGGGTAAATCTAGCGTAAGGTACAGTTCGATATTACTCCGAGAAGACACCATCCCATGGTGAATAAACATGCTTTTGGTCAGAACACCTTTATCCCTTTCCTCCTCCTTATATGCCACAGAAGCCTCCTTTACCCAAGCAATATCTGTATTGGAGATCATCCTTGTATCACTATACAGTCGAGCATTGCCCAGTACTTCCAGCGTAGCCTTTATGTACCTCAGCCAAGGTATCTGTAGACAATGGTCCATTCCCAGGCAGTCAGTGTAAATAAATACCCCTTGGCAACCCGATTGAAAATAATATTGCTGATTTGAAAACAAACCTGAAGAACATGTGAAAAGTGGAATATATACTTTAAGTGAATGCATACATATTGATTTGATGGGGTTTAAAAACCTCCTAACTTGTACAAATAATCATGAATTCATACAAAACAAAGTGCTGAAAAATACAACAAAGTACAAAGACAGTGAGGAGAACAGGAGAATGACCAGATAAATAAACCATATTATATATATATATATATATATATATATATATATATATATATATATATATACAGCTAAAAATTAGCAAAAGTTATACACAGTCAAAAATACTGAATCACAATATAATCAAATGATCATCTCTATATTCACCTTTAATAAAAACAATATGTAGTACAGATTCCAAAGTGAACTGTAAATGTGGCAGCAAGAAGGGCTGGTTCTACGCACAATTCGGTGACCTGGGGTGCCTTCTTCAGGAAAAACGCCACATCTTGTACTTTGTACCTGGGGAAAGTTCACATGTACTTTGCTGCAGACCACCGCACCGGCCCTGATCTGTCCCTTCCCTTAATGAATATTAGTTTTTGCCTGTGCAATATGTATTGGCTGTGTCAATGTTTTTTAAGACATATTGGACAGAAGTGCAGGCTAGTCTGCACTACAGCTTACAGTCAAGAAAAAAAAAAAGTACTATGACGCGGCAAGCCTTGACTGTATCATAGCCCTTTTTTGTGTTTTTAGTTTGTCATGTTGCACAGCGGCCCACAGTGAGGTGCAATACTTCTTAAAAAAAAAAAAAAAACATTGCCAAAGCCAGCAAATCTTTTGTTAGGTGAAACCTATTGGCTTTGCAATTCTTGCTTACCATCTGGTTACAGACCGCTTTAAATGTATTTTGCTGAGACATCCAAGGCACAGCATATTGCGGATAATTATAATGCCATATGCCACGTTATTGACTTTACATTATGGCTTTCTCTTGACATAAAGTAGTTCCTACAATTTCACATGCGTGGAGTAACACCACCACCCTATACTCTACCCTTTATATTATAGTAATACATTGAGAATGCAAGCCATCTCTGTTTCCATTTCCTATTGCTTCTTATTTATTTGTTAGGATACGTTTTATTCTTTGAAATTATGGCGCTGGCAGGGGTGTGGAATTCCTATAGCCAGACGCCCAGGACATATTGTTTGGGGTCTAGGACAACACGTTTTCATGTGTAGTTTGTCCTTGGGACAAGTAGGCCCAACCCTCTCCAGCACAAACCCTTTGGCTGCCAGTTTATAGTACCACATTATGGATCAGGGAAAGGCATTGTCTTGCGGTTAAGGTAATTTTTGTGTTCATATGTTTGTGCAGTTCGAACTTGTATTTATGGTTCATTAATACAAAGCATTTATTATTAGGGTGAGCATTCCAAGGAAAAGTTGTAAGCTTGGACTGCACTACTGATGGCGGTTCCTGTATAAACCTGTGTACACACGTTATCAAAGTTTAGCAGTATGAGGCTATGTATAATGCTCCCAGAATGGTCTCTGATTTGATGAAAACATTTGCAGAAGCTTGAAAGCCAGATGGATCATTTGTTGCTTTAAAAATAAAATGTTTAAAACATTTTTTATTTTTTATTTTTCCTCTGGTGTAAAAACATCACACATTCACATAACTGTACCAACAAATTGCACTTAGACCGTATATATTTGCATAATTTGCTCATACCCGGTAGCCAGCTGATCAACATAGTATTTCACTAGAGCAGAGACGCCTCCACCACCCCAATACACCTTAAAAAATAACTGCGATCCCCATCACATTCCCCTTTTAGAGCTCCCGGGTTCGAGCGACCTCTTTTATTCAGACCTCCCCATTTCAGCATGTTGAGTCCCCGGCCTTTTGGGTTAGTCCATAGTATCTCATCCGGCTGCGCCATATTTTTGTGAATTTTCTGGGGCACCCTCTGCTTTTATATCTCACCCTCCCTGCGGCCATATAAAGATCTATACCCCGCTGCCGTTCTGATAGTGAAGGGGCTTCCTGCACGCCCCAATGTCGTGCGATGTCCCGCTTGGCCACCATCAAATCCAGTGTACTAAAAAGTAGTTGAGGTCGGGGGATATCTGTCGCAGGGGATACCAGAAGGATGAATATAGGGTCTAGCGAAATAGAGGTGCTCAGGATTAGATTTAATTCACCAATTATAGTGACATACTGGCAGGCGATATGTGGACAGGCCCATACCATGTGAAGGAAGTTGCCTGGAGCAGCCTGGCAGCGCAAAAACAGAGGAGATTCCGCACGTCCCATTTTATGTAGTTTTTATCTGTCGTAATAGACCTGATGGAGGAATTTGAATTGGATGAGACGGAACCTGGCCGTAACGCAACCTCTCTAGGGTGCATCAAAGCGGCCTCCCAATCTGTGTCCTCCATCACCCCCATATCTCCTTCCCATGTCTCCCTCAGCTTACTCAGAGAGTCGGGCATAATATTATTTATTGTTTTGTAGGTAACGGAGCCCACCTTAGTGGTTAACTCTTCCTGGGGTATTCTCCCTTCCAGAGGTGCATATTATGGGAACCTGTCTTCCATGCAAAAACAACAATTGATGGACAGAATGCAGATCAATGTCATACATTCTCCCTAGTACAGAGAGGGTCAGACTGATTTGCATTTGGCCATGTCTGAACTGGGGTGGCAGAGTGGGCTAAAGAACGGTGATGGATCAAACCCAGATCTGTTGACTGGGTGTGAGTGTTTGATTGGTTCTGATGCTCCGTCCATCACCACCCCCTTTTGTACCGCTTTGTTCGCCATAAGTTGGCAGGGTATGCTCAGACGTGAGTCCCTTGCTCACTTTGCCACTGGATTCAAGCAAGCCTGGCTGAAGACGGCTGAAATGCCAGAAACCGGTCCTAGGAAGCTTGTTTCCGGTCCAGGGAAGGCATGGCTTGGCAGTTCGCGCTGGACTGTTCCCATGAGGCACAGGGTCAGACTGATTTGCAAATGGCCATGTCTGAACTGGTGTTGCTAGAGTGGGCTAAAGAACGGTGATGGATCAAACCCAGATCTGTTGGCTGGGTGTGAGGGCTTGATTGGTTCTGATGCTCCGTCCATCACCACCCCCTTTTGTACCGCTTTGTTCGCCATAAGTTGGCAGGGTATACTCGGACGTGAGTCCCTTGCTCACTTTACCACTGGATTCAAGCAAGCCTGGCTGAAGACGGCTGAAATGCCAGAAACCGGTCCCAGGAAGCTTGTTTCCGGTCCAGGGAAGGCATGGCTTGGCAGTTCGGGCTGGACTGTTCCCATGAGGCACAGGGTCAGACTGATTTGCATATGGCCATGTCTGAACTGGGGTGGCAGAGTGGGCTAAAGAACGGTGATGGATCAAACCCAGATCTGTTGACTGGGTGTGAGTGTTTGATTGGTTCTGATGCTCCGTCCATCACCACCCCCTTTTGTACCGCTTTGTTCGCCATAAGTTGGCAGGGTATGCTCAGACGTGAGTCCCTTGCTCACTTTGCCACTGGATTCAAGCAAGCCTGGCTGAAGACGGCTGAAATGCCAGAAACCGGTCCTAGGAAGCTTGTTTCCGGTCCAGGGAAGGCATGGCTTGGCAGTTCGCGCTGGACTGTTCCCATGAGGCACAGGGTCAGACTGATTTGCATATGGCCATGTCTGAACTGGGGTGGCAGAGTGGGCTAAAGAACGGTGATGGATCAAACCCAGATCTGTTGACTGGGTGTGAGTGTTTGATTGGATCTGATGCTCCGTCCATCACCACCCCCTTTTGTACCAACCTGTCTTCCATGCCATCCGCCCCCATGCGTGCCGCAACTGCGCATATTTAAGGAATTGGGAGGTTTGAAGTTGGAATTCTGTCCGAAGGACTGAAAAGGGTTTGAGTATGCCCTTGGCTATGATATCTCCCACTGTGCAAATCCCCAGTAGATCCCATGTTTTGAAGCACTGAAGCTTGTTCAGTTCTTTAAACCAGGCACCCCTCCACAGGGGGGAGGGTGGGTGCCCTGGTTATTTTGCATGCCCAGCCTAGAACCCTGGTGGTCCTGTCCCAAACCTCAATGGCGACTCTTGTAGCAGGAAGTAGTCTGTGGGTTCCTTTACCTCCATATAGATAATGCAGCAATGTATTTGGTGCTAGTGTCTCCCTTTCCGGTCTATCGGTGGGGTGGTCTCCTGATGCATGTATCCAATCATTTATGGCTGTAAGGTGAGCTGCCCAGTAAAATACCTCCACATCGGGAAGCGCAAGTCCCCCATTATATGGGTTGCGTTGTAGGGTCTTTAAAGCATTTCTGGGGTGTCCGTTCAGCCAGAGGAATGCGCAAAGTCAATTTCCCTACATATCTATCTGGGTAAAGGGCGATATGTGTTATGTAATGCATTAAGAAATTGGGGCAGAGAAATCATCTTAAACATGGCCGCACGCCCCATTATAGTAAGTGGTAGGCCTCCCCATCTGTCGAAGTCTTGCTTAAAATTTAATAGTACCCGCTGTATATTGTGTGCGCAACAGATTGTGGGGTTAGGGGTGATAAAGATCTTAAGTTATTGGAATCCCTCTGTAGCAATATGCAAGTTTCTGGGTAGTCGTGTCCAGTCCATGTTTTGCATTGGGCCATATAGTATGGATTTATGGTAACCTTATACCCAGAGAACCGGCCATATTCCTCTAGAATACGGAACACCAAGGGAATCATTGTGGCTATGTTTGTGATAAATAAGAGGATATCATCCGCATAGAACGGGAAAAAAAAATCCTCCTCTTGGTCGTTATCTGTGATCTGAAAGCCCTGTATCCTTGAATGCTGTCTAATTATACAAGCTAGGGGTTCTATCACTGAAGCAAACAGCAATGGGTAGAGGGGACACCCCTGCCTGGTCCTGCAAAAGATTGGGAATGTACGGGAGAGCCCGCCATTAACTTGCAACGCTGCTCTCGGTTCAGTATATAGGAGTGGGACCCATTTCCTAAATTTAGGACCAAAACCAAATGTTACCAGGACAGCGTCTGGAAAGGGCCAGTGCACCGCATCAAAAGCCTTTTCTGCATCTAATGCCAAAAAGGCGTGCAGAGTGGTGCGATTTGTCGGCCATCGTCCAGTTATGTGCTCTCTGGAAGTTCCATCCAGTCGCTCGGCCTGGCATAAAACCGGATTGGTCACAATGAATGAGAGTCGTGACAACCCTTCAAAATAAAATGTTCACAAAAAAATGCAACTAAGAAAAAAAACATTTAGCAAAAATACTGTAAAGTTTTAGGTACCATTTCTTTACAGCATCATTTATAAAATGTGTTGATGCATGGTAGTATTTCCCAAAAATATCAGTGGATCTGAAATTGGTGGTTAGCCTTCTGGTTTTGTCGATGCATGTCTTGTTTTGGTATGGGTTTTTGTAAAATCTTATTGGTGTGGGAGCTGCGGGGCGTTACCATTATAACAAGCATTGGCAAAAAGCAAAAAAAAGTTTTGGTCTCAAAAAGCACACACTGCCACATTAGTTCCTGGCCCTGAACAAAACTTCTTTGTGTGCCAATATGCTCCTTGTGAAAGAGCAGAGTGCTGTCACTAATAGTGAAGCCAGCCGATAGAGAGAGAGAGAATTTTAATAAACACAAAAGTTCTTGGTTAATGCCAGACCTAATTAGGGGCACAATTATTAAAGAAATCTCAAAAGTGCACCCATGGTATATCTCCTTGCATTAGTGCAGATGTACGGCTTTCATGAATTTATAAGATTTTACAGAAGTAGGTCAAGAAATCGTAGCAATAGCAAATATTTGTGAATTGCATTTTAGCACGAGCAAACATGCATGTGTAGATTTGCTCATGCGAACATTTGTTGAGCGTTTGCAAGTTCACTTTCCCTCCATTCATCTTTTTCTCAACCCTGTAGAAAGTTTTACGGTCGCCATTGTCGGGAGTGAATTCAACTTTTCTCTGTATGGGAAAAGATTAGAGTAGAGTTGGTGAAAGTCCTTAAAACATGCAAGTTAGTAGGTTTGCACAGACTCTGAAGAGCATTCCAAACCTGGAACTATTGCTTACCACTAACTTCAGACCCAGTATGTATATCTGCGGAAAGGTGGAATGTAAAGGAATTGCTAGTATTCAAACCCTACTATGGTATGAACCCTGACGTAATCAGAGAGGCTATATCAGAGCTCTTATATAATGAAATTGCTGCCATAATTTGTCACTACACTATATGGCACAAACGGGAAAAGTGGATTTTGTTACAGGACCAGCAGATTTATGCAGCAACTTGCCCCATGGACAAGTAGATATTTTATTAAATTCCACACCCCTGGCTGGGTAGACATTGTGTATATTGTCTATACTGGGTATATTATTGTTTCATGCTGTTTTAGGTCGAAGGGCTGTAAGGTTTGCGAAAGACATGTTAGGTACATTCAGAAAGCTTCACTGGGAATACATTCCGACAGTTGCTGAACGTTGTTTTTTTTGGTTTGTAACTAATATTTTGTGGCTTTCTTTTTGCTGGCTTTATTTGTTTTAAGCTGTCTAGGGTGAGTTTGTCCCTCCTAAGGAGCAAAGCCTTCTCACACCAACTCCCCTTGTATTCTTCCACTAGTGCTTCTTTCTGTTCACAGGCCTGTATATCTTGATCTTATCTTGTAACATTTGCTGTGCATTCAAAGACTGAGGTCAAATTTCAGGCTCTGTCTTCAAGGGAGCTTGATGCTTACTTTTCTTTCTCTGACTCCAAAGTGAGAGGATTTATGTGACAATCTTGCTGGATACTGTAGGTAGGAACGTTTTTTTCTAGCATACAACAACATTTAAATGAACTATGTAAGTATTCAGAATACATTAGAATTAGGAACACAAATGAAGCAGATGTTTTGCTAATTCTTGGGCATGTTGGAAATAAATACTTTAATACAAACAAAACAAATCATTACATTAGGTGATGCCCTTTCCACACATTATTGTTTGTGCACTGTAGAGTTTTATTAGTAAAACTGTATGTCTGCTGTACTAATGTAATGGTCATTTCAATTGAAAATGTGTTGTCTGTAATAGCCGTCTGCTACCACACCATACATACTCCACTCCCCTCTACCCTGCACCACCAGGGATGTGGAATTCCTATAGCCCAATGCCCAGGACATATTGTTTGGGGTCAAGGGCAACACGTTTTCATGTGTATTTTGTCCTTGGGACAAGTAGGTCCAACCCCCTGCATCACAAACCCTTTGGCTGCCAGTTTGCAGTACCACATTATGGATCGGGGAAGGGCACTGTCTGCAGTTAAGGTAATATTTTTGCCCATTAGGGTGAGCGCTGTAATTAAGTGTTGTAAGCTCCAACTGCACTACTGACAGTGGTTCCAGTATAAAAATGTGTACACACCCTTTCAAAGTTTAGCACTATGAGGCTATGTATAATGCCTCCAGAATGCGGTCTGATTTGATGCAAATATTTGCAGAAGCTTGATAGCAAGATTGATGATTCTTTGCTTTCAAAATAAAATATTCATTACAAAATGAAAGCAGGAAAAAAACACTTTGCTAAACTATTTAAAAATTTCAGGTAGCATTTCTTTGCAGTATCATTTAGTAACGTGTTGGATGCATTCTAGTATTTCCCAACGCCCGGGACATAGTGGGTCAGGGGCAACAAGTTTTCATGTGCATTTTGTCCTTGGGAATAGTAAGCCCAACCCCCTACAGCACAAACCCTTTGGCTGCCAGATTACAGTGCCACATTGTGGATCAGGGAAGGGAATTCTCTACAGTACGGTAATATTTGTGTCCATGTGTTAATGCTGTTCAAACTTGTATTTATGGTTCATTAACCCCTTCGATGCTGCGCAGATTCCGCCGCTGTGCTGGCGGAATCTTGCGCGGGCGTGGTCATGACGGAATGGTTCCGTCATGAGCACAGCTCAACCGTGGGTCATGACGGAACCATTCCGTCATGAGCACCGAAGGGGTTAATGCAAAGTCTTTATTATTAGGGTGAGCTCTCTAAGTAAATGTTGTAAGCTTCGACTGCACTACTGACAGTGGTTCCAGTATAAAAAAGTGTACACATGTTTTCAATGTTTATCAATATGAGGCTATGTATAATGCTCCCAGAATGCTCTCTGATTAGATGCAAATATTTGCAGTAGCTTGAAAGCAAGATAGAGGATTCTTTGCTTTCAAAATAAAATGTTTACAAAGAACTGCAAAAACATTTTGCTTAAATACTGTAAAATTTTAGGTACCATTTCTTTGTGGCATCATTTAGTAAAATCTGTTTATGTATGCTAGTATTTGCCAAAAATATTCGTAATTTGAAAATCAGTGTAACCAGTTTTAATAAGATTATGGGAAACATAAAAAAATAAATAAGCATTTTTGAAGCCAGTGGGTCTGAAATTGTTGGTCAGCATTTTGTTTTTGTCAATGCGTGACTTGTTTTGGCCTGGCTTTTGAAAAACCTTATTGGTGTTGGAGCTGCTGGCCCCTTACCGTTATAACAAACATTGGCAAAAGCAAAAATTGTTTTGGTCTAAAAAAGCACACATTGACAAAGTAGTTCCTGGCAATGAACAAAACAACTGTGTGCCGATAACAGAATGCTGTCACTCACAGTTAAGCTACCTGAGAGAGAGAGAGAGAGAGCGAGAGAGACAGATTACGAATAAACACAAAAGGTCATGGTTAATGCGAAACCTAATTAGGGGCCAAATTATTAAATTAAGTCTCAAAAGTGCACCCATGTCCCTGCATTAAGTGCAGATATACAGCTTTCGTGAATTCACAAGACTACAGAAGTAGGCCTAAAAATAGTACTCCTAGATAATATTTGTGAACTGCATTTTGGCGTGAACAAATATGCAGGAGTAGATTTGCTCATGCGAAAATCTGAGTGTTTGCAAGTTCACTTTCCCTCCAACCACTTTGTTCCCAACCCTGGAAGAAATTTTATGTCTGCCATTATCCAACCTTTCTCAGAATGGGAACATTTTAGAGAAGAGTTGGTGAAAACCCTTAAAACACGCAAGTTAGTAGGCTTGCAGACTCAAAAGGGCAGTACAACACTGGAACTGTTGCTTACCATTACCTTCAGCCTCAGTATGTAGATCTGCTTAAACGTGGCAACATAAGGGAATTACTAGTATTCAACCCCTACTATGGAAGGACCACTGGCATAATCAGAGAGGCTATTTCAGAGCCTTTATATAATTAGATTGCGCCCATAATGTGTTGCCGCATTACATGGCACAAAACGGGCAAGTGGACTTTGTTACAGAACAAGTAGATGTATGAAGCAACCTTCCCCGTGGACAAGTAGATATTTTATTAAATTCCTCACCCCTGTATTCATAATGAAAAGTCAATGTAACCAGTTTCACTAAGATTATGGGAGACCAGAATAAACGAGCATTGGCAAAGCCAGTAGATCTGAAATTGGTGTTCAGCTTTTTAGTTTTGTCTATGTGTGACTTGTTTTGGCATGGCTTTTGGAAAACCTTATTGGCGTGGGAACTGCCGGGCCCTCTCCATCATAACAAACATTGGCAAAAATAGTTTTTTTGGTCTCAAAAAGCACACACTGCCACAGTAGTTACTGGCACTGAACAAAACTACTTTGTGTGCTGATATGCTCCTTGTGAAAGATCAGAATGCAGTCACTCCCAGTTAAGCCAGCCGATAAAGGGGGAAGAGACAGAGAGACAGACTTTTAATTAACCCAAAGGTCACAGTCAACGCCAGACCAAATTAGGGGCCCGATTATTAAATAAAGTCTCAAAAGTGCACCTATGGTATATGTCCTTGCATCAAGTGCAGCTATATGGCTTTCGTGAATTCCCATTAATGTATAGAAATAGGACAAGAAATAGTACTCCTAGAAAATATTTGTGAACTGCATTTTAACATGAGCAAATATGCATGTGTAGATTTGCTCATGCGAAAATCTGAGTGTTTGCAAGTTCACCTTCCCTCCAACCAACTCTGGAAGAGGGTTTACGTCTGCCATTGTCAGGAGTAAATTTTCAACATTTCTCAGTATGGGAAAAGATTCAAGAAGAGTTGATGAAAACCCTTAAAACATGCAAGTTAGTAGGTTTGCACAGACTCAAAAGGGCATTCTAACCCTGGAACTAATGCTTACCACTACCTCCAGCTCCAGTATGTAGATCTGCGGAAACGTGGCAACATAAGGGGATTGCAAGTATTAAACCACTACTGTGGTATGAGCTCTGGCATAATCAGAGAGGCTATATCAGGGCTCTTATATAATGAGATTGCTGCCAAAATTTGTTGCTGCACTACATGGCACCAAAGAGGTGAGTGGCTTTTGTTACAGGACAAGTAGTTTTATGAAACAACCCGCCACATGGACAAGTAGATATTTTATTACATTCCACACCCCCTGACCACTCTGCGCCACTGCACCCTACACCACTTTACAACACTGCACTCGACACACTCTGCTCTGCATCACTGCACTCTATGCCACTGCACTCTTTATCACTCTGCTCTGCGCCATTCTACACTGTCACTGTACTCTGCGCCACTCTACTAGGCACCACTGCATTGTATGACACTGCATTTTACGCCACTGAATTCAGCGGTACTCTACATCTCTATACTCTGCAATACTCCCCGTCAATGCACTCTACACCAATCCACTCTACCCTACGCCACTGCACTCTACCGCACTATATTGTACTCTGCGCCACTGTGTTCTATGCAAAACACAAATCTATGCCACTGCAATCTATGACGCTAAATTTTATGCCACCTCACTCTACGCCACTATACTCTGCAGCACTCTACGCCAATGCACTCCACTGTATGCAACTCTGCGGGACTGCCCTAAATACCTATCCAATACACAATACTTTTTGCCACTCCACTCTAAATACTGTACTCTACACTACTCCACTCTTCACCATTTGACAGTATGACTCTCCACACCACTCTCCTTCACGCCACTAATGGTTAGCTATGATGAACAGCAGCCACGCTGGTGTACAACTTGGCTAACTAAAACACATTGCCAAACCAATAGCTCTTGCATAGGAGAGACCTATTGGCTTTGCCAATGCTTGTTAATTTTGTAATCCATGCCACCATCTAGCTTGGAATCTTTGAATGCCAGATTAATGTTGACCTGCATAGTGAAATGTCTAAATCTAAAGGAGTAACTTGGTTATTCACTTGAAGTCCAAATTAATTCTCGGTCGTGGTACACCAATAATTTTAATGATTAGAAATGAAGCAAGCATTTACAATGCAATGGTCTCGGCATTGGTAAAGTTAGAGCTATTGGCATTGCTCATGACATTATTTTTGTTTATGTTTTTGTAATTAAAACATTTAACCCCTTCAGTGCCCGCCCCTTTCCCCGCCCTGTGCCGGCCGTTTCATTAGCGGGCGGGGTTTATGACGAGCTGGTCTCGTCATGGGCACAGCGCAACCGCGGCCCATGACGAGACCAGCTCGTCATGGGCATTGAAGAGGTTAAAGAAACGGCATTGTTATTTAGAATGTCAATAGCTTAATCACTCTCAAATGCGAGACCTATTGCATTTGCACCCACACATAGAGCCACCCACACAGAGCCACTCACATAGAGCAACCCACTCACAAATAGAGCCACCCACAGAGCCACCTACACACACACACAGTTACCCACACACAGACAGACCCACCACGCATAGAGCCACCTACAAAAAAAACACCCACACACAGAGCCACACACAGAACCACCCACACACACACAGACCCTCCCCCACACACACACAGCCACCCACACACAGAGCCACCCACACACACATAGCCACCACCCCCACACACACAGAGCCACCCCCCCACACACACAGAGCCACCCCCACACACACAGAGCCACCCCCACACACAGAGCCACACAGTAACCTCAAAATGTAACACATATTTACTTTTTGCTGGATCAACTGACAAACCCTTCAACAGGCTATTTTTACAATGCCCGTCCTACTGATAACAGACTATTGACATACATAAGAGTTGCAGGCAGTGGGCTTGTGGAAGAGGGCAGACCATGTCTAATATCAATAGTTCAATTTGGAAAGTGCGGTTGGATTGTCACAGCTGTCTGCTTTAATGCGTCTACTATAAACCTATGGACAGTTGGTTACAACAAGTCCCGTCCCCAAAGTAAAAAAATAGTTTTTTTAAACGGTTTAACTAAAGCGGCTCTCATCGCGAAAACTCGTGTTACTGCACCTTTTGACACTCCGTATGGACTCACCACATGAATGCATCTACACCATATGGTAGCCATGTTTACAGGGGAATTTGCTTCCTGCAAAGATACTTTCGTTTTAGAGTACAAAAGATGTAAACAGAAACTACAACTCCCAGAAGGCACAAAGATAAAAAAAAGTCTAGCGCTTGCAGTACGTCAGCACCATAAGGCTGAAAAGCGATCTATATCTGGACTCCGATGTGGTTCGTGCAATAAACACACTCATAAAACATATATAGTTCTTGCGAAAGTTTACTTAAGTCGTGGAGTCTCCACCCCGCTCCCTGCCCCGGCCGCCCTCTCGGCAGCGCGCGCCGGAGCCTTACCGTAGCTGCGGCTCCGCGCCCTCCGCTCGCACCGGCCGAAGGGGAAGCGCTCGAAGGCCCTGCGGAAGAGGCACTGCCGCGCGCGGCTCGGGGTCCGGTTCGCCGCCATGGAGCCGCGGCCTCCGCAGACTCTGAGGCGAGAGGCGGCCGCTGGGGGGCGGAGGGAAGGGGCGGGTTTCTGTCCTCTGATGTAAAAAAGCCAACTGCCACACCTCGGTCCCACCCACGTCTGGGCGAAAGGGCTTTCATGGCAGCTATGAAAGAAAACAACGCACCTTTGCTACAGATGCGAGGTCGCCGACCGCTGCCCTGGCCAGGGGAGAGGTGCCGCTGCCCTCTGCACCCCAGGAGCTGTCCACCCCCCCCCCCCTCCAAGGCAGCCCGCAGCCACGGAAATGACCGCTCTTGGCCGCCTTTCCTAGGGGTAAGGGGGGGCGGTCAAATCAGTCACCGGAGAACATCTCCTGACGTGGTACTTTAAGTTATGAACTGCAAGTAACAAAGGATTTACATCATACGCGCTCTGTAATCTATTTGGCACTCGTTCTTTGCAGCAGGCATATTAACCCTCTGCACGAACTTCACTGAAGTCAAAACCACAACTATACAGATAGAAAAGACACGTGGCGCCAAAGCTGAGTATAAAGGACTCTTCCTCCGGGGCCACTTTCTGAGGAAAGAAAAACATCTACTCTCGCAGCCTCGGCGGGAAAAATACGGGTTCCGCAGCGACTGGGGTTGTTCCGGCGATTGGAGACTCTACATGCCTCGGTAGAGAAGCCACAGGCCTCTTGAACAAGGAGATCAGGTGAGGGAGCAACGCCGGGACACCACCGCCTTTCTCCGAGGCAGAGAAGAACTGCCTCGGAGAAACGCAGCCTCGGTTTCGGATTCGGGGGCGTGTTTCTTTTTCTCTCCTCTTGCCATTGGCTGGAGGAGAGAAAAACACGCCCTGCGAAAAGCAACGAAAAAACACGCCCCCCGATCCGAAAAGGACGGGGCTTCAACGGAGTGACTGGACCTCTTCTCCAGTGGCTGGCCAGCATTTAAGAGGCCAGCCAATGGAGAACAGGAGAGAAGAGGGGCGGGTGCAAGCCCCTCTTCTCAAAGACATTAAATCTCCGGACTTCCGGTCTGCCGACCGGATGGTCCCGAGACCTAAAAACGACCTTGGCAAGCCAATAGGTCTCGTCTTTGGTGCCTATTGGCTTTGCCAATGGTATGTAGCAATGCTGTGCAGTATGGCTAAAGAGTAGCAAAGAAAAAAAACTAAGATGCGACAGGCTACATCAAATTGAAGGTGCGCGCGCCACGCATTCATGTGCCTACAAAATTGATGCGGGTGCTTTCTTTTTTCCATTTATTTACCAATCTGTCTTGGATCGGTTTTAAAAAAGTAGTGCAAAAAAAAAATATTGTGTGGGGGAAGCAACACAGGGTACGGTGGAGCAAAAGCAACATGGAGCGCATATGTGGGGGCATCCATATGGTCAAAGCAACACACAGCGTGCAGGTGGGGAAAGCAAAATGGAAACGCGTGGGTGAAAGCAACACATGAACAATCTGGAGCGCGGGGTGGAAGTAAAGCCTACGGATGAGAGATAGCAACTTGGAGCTGGGAGTGGAGAAGGACACTGGTGAGCAAACCGCCAGAGGAGGAGGAGAAGCACAAGAGGACGAGTGCAACACAAAGGGGACGGGGAAGAAACACACAGATAAGAGAGTGCAACACGGAGCACAGCTGAGGGGGGAAGAGTAGTACAAACTGAAACAGCTGGAAAACAAATGCACCCTCATGGAGTGCTGAGCCAAAAAGAAACAACCATTTGCAATGCAGTCGGTCTCACCTTTGGGACCTTATATGTATTTGGCTATGCAGCACATTAGCCCAGGTGCTGAAACATCTAATGTTCTTTAACATGGAGGGAAAGTAAGCGCCAAACTGCGTGTCACGCCAGGTATGGGAACACATGGAGAGAAATATTGCCTTTCAGTGGGAAATGGTATAGTCTAAAGCTCAGTTTTTAATATAAAATCGAGGCCTTCGGTGGTCATATCACTGAAAATACAAGATTTCAAAAAAATATTATTGTCTATGGGCGCTCGTGGAAGACAATTTCTATGGACTGGAATCTAGAGAATGCTAAAGTGATTCTGGTATTTTACTGACCTCTGCTGGTCGTTATCTATCAAGAAAGTTAAATAGAGGCAGTTGCCAGAAAAAAAAGAAGGTCCCTCAGCAGAAAGCAATTCTGGTATTTATTGACCTCTACTGGTTGTTTTCTATCAAGACAGTTAAATAGAGGCAGTTGAGCAAGCAGAAAGCAATGCTGGTATTTTACTGACCACTACTGGTTGTTTTCTATCAAAACCGTTAAATAGAGGCAGTGGAACAGAAAAGAAATTCCTTAAGCAGAAGCAGACCAGTCCTAGGGCTGATCTCTAGAACCCACAAAGTACATACACATATAAGTATATACTAAAGTATATACAAGAGGTCTCGCATGCTCAACCTAAATATAAGTATATACTAAAGTATATACAAGAGGTCTCGAATACTCGACCTAAAAAGTAGTGCCTGGAAAAGTAAGCAGTAGAAGTACACCAGTAATTTTGGCCACGTTCCAGGAGATGGACATACTTAAGAAGAGGAAGGCAAGCATATACAAGATAACAAATAAGAAGCTAGCAAATGAGAGGGACAACCAACTAGTGGTAAATAGGCAGCTTTAAGCCTATTGTAATCTGACAATAGGTGTTTTCGGAGAGAGACAACTTGTGCTGTCTGGTAGGCCAGACATAAAAACATTTCCCACACAGGAAAAGGCCCAGGAACTAGTAACTGCTGTGAAAAAGGCCTGCCCTTGGGGTTTACTTGAAGCCAAGTTATAGAAACCAGCATTTCACGTGGATGAATGAGTAAACACATAATGACAGTATAATTTGAGTTGGCTTTTTTAGCATTCTAATTTTTAACATGCCACAATTATGTTAAAAATTCAAGTTGCTTTCAAGGGCTGGCATTAATTACATAGTTCTTTGAGACACCTCCTTTTCCTCCCACTTTGTGCCCTTTCCCTACACCCCTCTCGCCCAAGCCTGTTCTGGGAACTTGGAAGAGGCTCTCAATTTCCAGAGTGCCATAACACAACTTTCCTAAAACTGTGGTAATCCATCTTTGTCCCCATCGGCCCCAGAAATCATGCTGGACTTGTACAGGGAAATGTGTGTCTGTCAATGCCTGGAATTGCTGGTATCTGTGTTCTACTTGGTCTGTGTGTGAGAGAGGGGTGCAGCTCTGTTGTCATCCGGTACATCTTTTGAGAGTTCGTGCTCGACAGCTGCTTGGTTTGAATTTGTACCTACTTGGTGTCTGTGAGTTCTGATTGCAGTGCTGCTCCTCTGACTGTACTGTCATGATTTGGAGGGGAACTTGCTGTGCCTGTTACACGTTTTGTGCTTGATGTCCTTTTGCATTGTATCATACTGTATTCATTCTGTGCCATAGTAAAGTTTGAGAGAACATTTTTACTTTATAGATGCTCGCTTTATTGTGCGGGCTTCGTCTGTTCTAAAGTGATTCATAGCAACTCTACATCACCATAAGACACTGCCACGTTTTACAGTATTACTTGCTGCTTAATTGAGGTAAAGTAAGTGTAAGAGGCACAAGTGTTTTGTATAGGAAACATGTGTATCATTCTTGCACCATTCTATAGTTAAGCTTCCAGAGTTGTAGCAGAGTTTATAGTACCGTGATGGGACTTAAGACTAAAAATTTATAAATTACTTTAATGGGTGAAAGAAGTTGTCTTTTCTTCAAAAATGTTAATGCTCGTATTGAGATTTAATAAGTAATCACAATCCGAGTGTGCTAAAAGTACTACTTTCTACAAATCAGTATTCTCATCTGTACTTACTTGATATTAGACGCTGCCTACCAGTAGTAGGCTGATGAGACACTCATGGTTTCCAGATATCTTCCCTAATGTGGCTTATGGAAGGAAATTAGATGTTCCTCGTTTCCTCAAGATGCTAATGCAGTTGCTTTTAGGTCTCTCTAGACAGCGCATGCGATGTCTCAAAGAGACGTGTTGTGTTCTGTCTGTGGGCTTATATGCCGCCCATCTACTACCATTTGTAAACTTAAGCATCGCTTTCATTTTCTTTGATGGCATTCGTCGTGGCATGTGGGCGTCATGACCTCTTCTTGTGTTTGGCCCTCTCATAGTGCATGAACCAAGTAAATGTCTCCTTACACTGCTCCCGGTTTGCGGAGCAATTTCCTTTTTCTTATTTTTCAAGCACTCCATTGCAGGATTTGTGTTTTCAGGCTGTCTGCCTTGTCTACATACCACTAAAATGCATGCATGTGTACATAAACAAATGCATTTCTTAAAGTTGTTAAAAGATGAACAGTGCATGTTTTTTTTATTTTTTGCGCGATCCGAAGGTATTGGAGCGCTTGCTCTGTCCTCCGTTTTACCACAGCACGAATACAAGCCAATGGAATTGGTTTGCTTCCTCCCACCCTCTCCCGTCGTTGCTTGCCCATCTCCCTATCCCCTCCTTCTTTCTTGCTTGACCTGTCCCCCCACTACCTTCCTCGCTGCTGCTTTTATTTATTTATTTTTGCACGATGCAATGGTATTGGAGCACTTGTTTCGTCCTCCATCTTGCTATAGTGCTAACAACAGCCGATGGTATTGGAGCTCTTGAAGTGCTCACAAGTTACGTTACACAATGACACATTTATTGTCGTAGGCAGGGGGACGCGTAAGTGATTTGCCCAGGATCAGAAATTGTTCAGTTGACCCTGAGATTTGAACCTGGTTCCCTAATTCCCTTCTAGGTAGCGTTACTCCACATTCTCGCTTCTCTTCAAAGCTCCTCAACTGTGTCTCACTATCACTTCCACATTTTGTTTAGCAAGACCCCGTCAACACCGAAGAAGCATTGGCAAAGCCAATATATCTCGACCATTCCCGAGGTATTGGCCCTGTCAATGTGAATGTCTTTTAGCCATGTTGTCTAGCAGCACATCTTCTGTTCAGCATGGCTTAAAGTGTCACTCAAAAAAGCTTTATGATGCGGTTAGTGCAGGCCACGTTATAGAGCTTTTTTGTGTTAGGAGGGGCGGGACAGTAAACTTAACATGAGGGGTGGGGGGGGGCAAAGCCACTCTGCGTTGGCTCGACATCCTGTTATTCTGGGCTTTCAGTAACTATCAGCCATGCTGAACAGCAGATGTGCTGCTAGACAGTATGGCTAAAAGACATTCACATTGTCAAGGTCAATAGCTATTGCCTTTGTCAATGCTTGTTTTTCTCTCTCCAGAAGTGTGGGGCTGGTGTTTTGCGTTTGTCTTGGAGGGCCATGAGCAATCTAAGAGAGTGTTAAAGATTTGTCTACCGGTCTCCTTGTTGCTATATAAGGTTATTTAGAACACTTTGTGCTTGCTGGTTTCAAGAAAAGCTGATTACCTAGCTCTATCCCTAAGTTTTTGTGCCACGTATTGTGTGTGTTGAAGACGGTGGTTGCTCAATTTTATATGCATTTTACTCTGTGTAAAATTATATTATTTTTTTATCTGTTGCATTCTTACTTCAAATCCAATTTTATTCGCCAGGTCATCATCCAGGGTTTTCGAAGTTACAGAGATCAGACAATTGTAGATCCTTTCAGTCCAAAGCATAACGTCATAGGTAAGCACTTCATTGCATTTTAATAAAAATGTCTTTTTACTCTTTTGAAGTTTTGTTTTTAGCCTCTTGCTGCTTCTACCCTTTTGTTTTCTGGTTGTGTTCTGTCTGTTTAATGTGTTCCAACGTTCTGTGGAAACAGTTGCTCCAGCGGAAAGGCAAATTTACATATTCTCCCTATGTCAGACTCGTCATCACACTAACTCATTCATCCATTGGTGGGGCCCATTACACCAACACTCATACATCTGAGAAAAAGCTCTGGACATGTGGGGGGTACCTTGTTAACTATCAAGGGTAATTCCTTTACATTATATACATCTGCACCTATAGAATCCTGACTTTGACATCAAGGCACTCCACCACTTGGTCGACGGACCAATTAGTTGGACTGGTTGATGGTGATTTAGAACCAGCTAAAACACAATTTAAAGCCTAGGAAACATTTGTTTAAATTCCCGTACTCAGTTAAAGAATCTCAAACTCATTTCTTATTAATCCAAATGTTGTTTATCTAGTATTAGTTTGCTCTCCATTAGCATTTAGGCACTACAGAATATAACATAATTCGATTTATTTCAAAAGACATCAAATCTTTAGAGCATAAGCATAGATTTGCATTGCACTATATTTACCAAAATGTCGGAATTGGCGATCCTCCGATCACACAGAGGATTGTTCAAGTCTCTGTGACAATCTCCAGGATAAACTGTCCAACCCACGACAATAATCAAACCATCAGATGGAATCGCTTTCTCGAATTTAAAGAAACCTAAGGTAAACCATGGAAATCTTAATCAGCTCAACGCCATAGATGATCATCCCAGTGAACCACCCCCCTTTGCAGATCAGAGTCTTTTATACCCTTTTTCCCCGCTGATTTCAGATCAATGTGCAACAAATTTTAGGGGTAAAACTGTTCCGATTGGCTAATCCAATTCAATTTGTAAGTTCTCTGAGTTTTCTCATGTCCGACTGGTTTCCCATGAGACCTGGCATGGCCGAGAACAAATGTATATCCTTTTCTGCATTTCACAGGCAAAAGTTACAGAGCTAGAATGGACTATCGTCCCCTTGGTAGTTCACACCGTTCATCACTTGGCAATCCTCCATGCTCCTATCCTTGACAAGGGACATGCCGGTACAGGGACTAAGGTCACTTGGAGATCTCCCGAGCCATCCGATTCTGCGCAGTAGACATTGCGCTCACATGATGGCGGCATCCTCGGAGCTCCATATTAAGTACTGCGGCCTAGCAGGCCCGAATGCCAACTTAAGCAAAAACAGACATAACAGTAATTAGAATATAGAAATGAAGATTCTAATGTTTAATCCCACACTAATCCCAATATATATTAGTATTTTCCTAGCTTGTAGCAACATTTAAAGCAATAATACTCCCCATTCTGCATGTCTAACAGCACAAAACATCACAAAAGCAACATGAACCATGCAATTCTCTATTTCACCACAATCTAAAGTTAGTTGGTGTACCATAGTTAATTAATTTAGTTGTTCTGCCATGCAATTAGCATTTTTTTTCCCACGTGTATCTTTATAAAGGTGTAAGGATTGATTAGTTGTTCCACTTAAAACTAATTAGTACGAGTTAATGCTTAGAATGATTACGTAATTAATTTCATGCAAAATAGAGGAGTTATACAAAATTTTGTTTTACCTGCACCATCACAGTATAGTGCCTATGAAACTCATCAAGCTCAAGGGTAAAAAAATAAAAAAGGTTGGGGTATGGAATATGGAATATAACGGAAACCTAGGAATGGGTTAATTGCTTGTTTATGGGTAATGTACTGCATGATACTCGCAATCTCCAGGAAACACCCGTGCCTTTAAAACAAAGTTGGGCTTCAAAGCTCCATGTATTGTGCATGAATTACCTAATCCAATTGTTTTAGAAAAACAAACAACCCTACAAAGTCCATTCTCAAAAATAGCTAATGGAAACCGAAATCCCCTCAACATCCTCCTTGTGGCCATCCAGTACCACCAGAAAAGAATGCCCAGCAAACGTGAGACTGAGCCAAGGGCTTAACGACCGATACCCAATCAGCTCCTTGATAATGAGAGCATGGATGCTGTATAGCATAATGCAGGCTCCGTACTAGGCCAAGTAGGAATAATTGTAAATTCAGGACCCGAGTGGGCCAGCAGTTTTTTTTTTTTTTTATTGCTTTGTTGATTCTTATTTGGAGGTCCTTTAGTTGCTCCTTCCTGCATAACGTTACATAGTTTGAGCAGTTGTGGCTTCTCTGTTGTCGGCCGGTATTTTGCGTGCACAAATTTAGGCAGGCCGTTGCCATTGCTGTTGCGTGTGTGTAACACTCCTAGTGCGGTTGCAGTTCACAGATAGGTTGACACTGCAGAGGAGTGTGTACTCATGAACCACTGCCCAGACTCTTGCTTGGGGGCCCACTCGAGTTTCATTATGCCACTGCCCAGACTGCCTCTATGACTAAAAGCTTCCCTTCCTTCCAGTGGTCGTGTAAGTGGCCTAGTGCTATGCAGGGGAGCATTGAAGGCACAAAAGAGCGACAAATGGAATGAAAGCTGTTGATTGGCCTGTGAGATTCTACCATGCTTTTCCTTTCAGGGCCTACTATGAACCCATGCACACAATTTGATGCTTAGCCAAGGTATAAAGGTGGAGTTTTAATGTTTCTTCTTTACTGTACCTAAAGTTGCTGTATAATTTGTATGTGTCAGCTTCATTATATATGCATGCACATACTTTCATGGTAAAGTATGTGTGTGCCTAAAGACTGATGCAGAAGCCATTTTTTTAGGGGGATCCATGATGGCGGATCCCTCTTAACTCAATAAAGAAACTAAAATTGTACTTGCGGGAAAGGGCTTTCGAGAGGTGGTGGGCAGTGGGGTAACTTTAAAAAGAAAAGTACAATTAAAAGTCTGGCTGGGGAGAGAAGGGCGCAGCACAGTGCGCTTGGGGTGGAGGGTAGCTATAACAGTAGAAGCCGCACACAAGGCGCTGAGCAAGTGGGGGGGAGGAGGAAGTGTGCAGTGATTGAATATTTGGGGGTGATGGAGGAGCAGCCAACCAGAGGGAGAGAAAGAAAACACACTGATGGAGTGATTAAACAAAAAGTAGTTCCCCGAATGTGAGCTGTGGAGGGATAAAAGTCAGCTAATCAAAACGTAGTAAAGGGGATATGCTCCAGCATAGGTATAAAGGCAAGGAGAGGAAGGCAAGCTATCTGATAAGAAGTAGGCAGATGAGTGACAATAAAGCCAACCAATGATGAGCAATGGACGGATACTAGTCCACAGTAGATAAAAGAGAAGGACGCTTTTTGTATGGTCACCGCCTAGTTTTTCGATTGATGCTGCTGGTTTTTCGACTCAGAGTGCACTGAGACCTGCTAACCAGACCTCCATGCCAGTGCCCTGACCCTGAAGTGTATGTCGTATTGACTGTACCCAATTGGAAATAGCTAACTTATTTGTAAGTCCCTAGTAAATGGTACCCTGGTACCTGAGGCATGTAAGTTAGAGGGGTAATCCGGGGTTTGCAGTACTGAATGTGCCCCCTGAAGGTCCAACAAGTAGAACAAACCCCACCCTAGTCCTCCACTGCAGACTGGTGGAGTTCTCATGCACTGCTAGCCTGACTTTGCTATTGAAAGCAATGGCAAGGCCACCACATCCCCTAGACATGTTGGTAAGTATCCCCTCTGGCAGGCCTACCGAGCCCTAAAATCGGGGTATGACACATGACACAGACAGAACATGTACTTTGCATGTTCTGACAGTAAAACACACAAAACTGCAATTTTTCCTCTGGAAAGACTTGGTCGCCCAATTGGCGAGTACAGAGTTACACGCTGACCCCTCAGCTGAATGGTGCAACCAAAGTAGGCACTCCAGGGTATCAAACAACTCTGCAATAAGCCAGACTTGTATCTCAAGTCGAAATTAATGTAACTTGTTGCAGTGTTCATCTTTAGCAAAGCTGCCCCTTTGTTGCCTTTAAAACACCTGTGCCTTCCCGGGCACACATGGAGCCTGCTCCACAAGACTGCTTTCTGCCCTCCTGGAGAAATGTGCCAATGACTCTCAGGAAGGAAAACAATGAGGGATTGCAGGGCAGGGAGGTGTTGCCTCCCTCCTGCAGAAAGCCACTTGGGTGTAGGCTTCAAAAGGCAGGCATCAAAGGTCAAGCCGAATTTGAAGGACAGATGTGTAAAACCAGGGGGAGGGCTGCCCATTGTTGAGGTAGACATGCTGGCACAGGAAGCAGAGGGAGTTGCCAAACTGGTTTCATCAGGGGCTTGTAGCCCTGAGGTAGACACACCCTGGGGGTGGGCTAGGGAGAACTGAACACCGAGAGAAGAGTCTTTTTTTTGCCATCTTGACAGTGGACAGAAGGGTGCATCCTGGGATAGCCATATTTCACACTCCACAGGAATTGGTTACTAGATGGAAGGCAATCCGGTAGTGTATTAGCTACCAACTGCATCCTGCCCTGAGGGCACTTTCCAAGCATAAAGGGGGCACCCTCTGGTACCCAGACCTCTGATCTCTACCAACTTTAAAGAAAGACCAAAGATGGACTGCCCTGCTGCACCGAGCTACCAGCAAAGAGCGTCTGCACCTGACAAGTACTGCATCTGCTAGCTAGCAATGAGAGGGACTGTGCCTTCTGTGTCCTGCTCAAGGGAAAGCTGTCTCCAGAGCCCAAGTGTCAAGTCAAGAGAACTCCAGGGGCCAGCTGACTGGCCTCCTGTTCGCAGCACAGAGACACACCAGCTGAAGAAACCTGCTGGGGCAAGTTGGTAGCCCAAAGTCTTCAAGCCGCTACCTCCACCTCCTTGCAGCACAGAGGACCAATACCTGAGGCACAGGGTTGCACCCAAGTTTGCTGAGCTTGGGAGTGTTGTCAGAGAGTTGCTTGGACCCCCAAAAGGTCAGTACTCGATTCAGGAAATATTGACCTGTGAACAGGCGACTGGTAGTCCAGTGGTGACTGGGATCTGCCCAGACAGGAGAAGACTTTGTGGGACGTCGACCCAACAACCAGGACCCCCTCACCATCTTCGTGGACCGAGGAATCCCTTTGGGAAGACTCCTAGGACGCCTGCCGTGTTTCTTGAACCCCCTACCCCCTGCCCCTCCCTCTGGGTCTCTCTTCCCTGAAGTTTCACTTTGCCCTGATGAAGAAATCGAAAGATGACACACTGAAGCACACAGCAATGCGAAAACAACCCAGAAAAACACCGTAATGCCTGGCTGTATAGCGCCTAGATAGCTCGAGCTATTCTTGTAGCTCTCCACACATTGTAGAAGGGTGAGGCAGGGGCGTCTGCTGCTCAGTGAGGAGCCCTAATGCAAGTAGCAGACTGCGGGAGGGGGGGGTCACGTGACAGGCACATGGGCGTGCCAGTGTGTTATTCTGCGAGGCGCTACAGAGCCAGTTCCCATCAGATGTCCAGACTGACTGCTGCGAACCGTCAACAGGCTGGTGGGGCTGGGGCATTTCCAGTCATGTTTGGCAGCCCCGCCCCCACCAAATGTATGGCCCCTCCCCTACGATCAGTGATTTTTGTAGGGGGTTAGCAGGGTTCTTGACTTTTCCTGATGGGGCATTAGCAGAGTGCATGCTGTTGGCGTTTTATGTTGGACGCACTTCCTGAATGCTGAAAAATCTTCTGTCTGTGGTTGCCGCTATGGGCATTTCAGCTTTTTTTCAGACGTGTACTGCTCACATTTGGGGTACGCATGTGTCTGTATTCAGTATGAGAGAGATGGCTAGTGTGTGTGCGCCGGAGGTAAAAGGAGGCAGGGGTGAACGGGGGCTGCCTCGGATTAAACAAGCTCTATCTTTTTATACTCTTCCTCTCTCTGTGGTGCCATTGGAGATGGCAACAGGAGTGAGTGGTGGGAGTGCCCCTGAGCAGTTCAGATAGCAGCCCTCCTGCCTTGGGATTGCCCTTGCCGCCAGAGCAACCTGAGGGACCCAAACAGCAGGACTACAGCCCCACTGGAGGCAGCGGAACTCTGGACTGCCTCATGGCGGTGGTCCCTTGGGGTCTTTGGGGGAACAGCGGACAGTTTCACATTACCTTGGAGGAGGCGCAACCGGAGCAGTGATTCCGGCAATCAAGGAGAGTAGACTCCTCTGCAAGATTGCAATGCGGTGCACGGAGCTGCACACGGTGACAGCCCAATGAGTCCAGCACAGGAAGGGTTCCACTGTAGTGCCTTGTGCGGGGCGTAATCTCTGGACCCAGGTCAGGGTTCGTGGCAGGCGTGGATTTGGGGATAGCATTTCAGCCGGGGCGCCTGGCTACCCCTCCTCTCTACACTTGGAAAACCTGGGGCACACTGAGGGGCATATGGGTATCCATAAGTGGGTGACCCAAGGCGTGTATTACCTCATGACTGAAGAGGTGGCGGCTGAGCCTTGGTAGATTCCGCTGGCTACATCTGTGGGGGCATGATCTTTCACCGGCCCTGATTTGTGGACTCCGGGGGCTATTGCTGCTAGAAGGGGAGACTGGGGCCACTGGCACTGTACCGTCCCCTTGCGGTAGCTCGGGGAGCTCAGAGAAGCACCCACCTAGAGGGCCGGACTCGGGGACTTTGAGGGCGCTGGCACAAGGAGGCGGGGAGCTGGCCTAGAGGTACAGGGAGTCTCCGGCACAGATTCAAAGCGCACGCCGCATGGCAGATGGCTGGCATAGGTACACGGAGTGCTCAGCATGGGCACACCGAAGGCCGCTCGGTTACAGAGGAGGCTCAGACACAGGCGCACAAGATTGCATTGCATTGAGGAAGACGTGACGTAGCAGATATTAAGACACCGGTATGGAGGTGGACAACAGCACAGGTACAGAGGAGAGGCAAGGAACGGCATGGTACAGGAAAGGACCAGGCACACTTACAGACAACAAAGACCTACACCGACGAGCCAGTTACGGGTACAGCGGAAGCTACAGTACAGCTGAGGAACAGGGGAAGCTCAAGCGCTCTGCATACGTATTTGGAAGCATATCCACTGGCACAAGGGAGGCCTTGGAACAAGTACAGGAAATGAGGTGGGAAGAGGAAGCAGATCACATTAAGCACCCGCAGCTCTCTCTCCCATCAATCCTTGCTCATTCTGTGACACCCCGGGTCAGATATACAGGAGCTGTAATTAGCAAATCCCAAAATACCTTCTCATTCCGGGCACTTCCTGTTCCGGGAGATGGTAGCCAGGACGGGCAGAGGGAGGGGCGGGTGAGACAGCTGCACGCCCCGCATCACCACGACCACCTGCCCCAGTGCTGCAAAAACCATGAGAATTTTGACGTAAAAAGGAATAGTTTGGTCTTCAGATATCGGTGCCCCTATGCACTAAATCACTTTCAATCTGCCCCTGGCCCGATTGGTCAGCTTATCCAGTCTTGTTTTTTTCTAGTGTATATGCAGAGCTTCACAAGAGCCCCTGAAGCCCCTATGGCGCGGCCCCAAGCCATTAGGGGCGCCCAAACCCTCCAAACAGCCCCATTCCACCAGAGTCCAATGAATTGCTGTGAATATGGGAGCCTCGGGGGCCTCTTGGTGCACAGGGAGGGGGGGGGGGTACATCATTTTATGCAGGGCCACTGAAATTATGCAGCAGGGTTGAGCAAATTATGCGGCAAAAGGCAAATTATGCGGCAAAAGGCAAATTATGCAGCATAGAGCGGCACATTTTGTAATATTATTACTTCATTATTTCATCGTTTTTAAACTTGGTAACACTGTAAGGGCATTGGTTGAATCTCATTAGTATCAGGTTAACACCTAAATATAGCAATAAGCAACAGAAAAGTGACCAGTCCAGCTTTGCAAAGGGTTTTCCACTGCAGGGCAACACATACCGCTGCATTTTTAGTACATTTTGAATGAGTAAACCTAGAATTATTATTTTTTTTTAAATCTGAAGATTATGCGGCAGATGATGGATTATGTGGCACATGTGTCAAATCTATAACTATGCGAAAAATGCCACACAATCGCATAAGTTCAGTGGCCCTGGTTTTATGTTATGAACCATTGTATGTGTTGTCAGATGTGAGTACTTCAACCAGCACACCTTTTCAGATATCAAGTTGCTAAATCTCAGGAGCCAAGTTTGCAGCTATTCGTGTTATTTGCGTGTGTCATGCGTTACTGCGCTAAGAGAGACTGTAGGAGTTGAGCCACATGATTTTTGAGCCACTTCAAAATTCACTGTTGTTCAACTCTCCGCTCCCACAATCACTCTTCAACCAATAACATATTGTTTTTATGGATATCTATTGACGTTTTTGGTTAAATCAGCGGAGGCAATATCAAAAGCGCATTTCATTGACATGTAATTACTGGTTAATAAATACCAATAATATAAATAAACAACTCATAGCCTAATGGGGCACCTACACCTTATTTGCTCCCTAACTTGCCCCAGCCCCAACGATTTTTAAAGGGCTCTACTACTCTCTACTCTCCTACTCACTCTCTACTACTCACTCTCTACTACTCACTCTCTACTACTCACTACTACTCACTCTCTGCTACTCTCTACTACTCTACTTATGGTACCAAGCAGCAATCTTTCCGTCACTCCCTGAAGATAATGCGCAATATTAAATGAAGGGGTGCTGGTTCTAAAGTAGGCATTTTGTAGGGTTGAAATTCTGCCGGGTTCTCGGCTAAGCGAGCGTGTCTTTTTTTTTTTTTTTTTTTTTTTTTTTTTTTTTTTTCCTCTTGTGGACCTAGGCCAGTGACTCCTTATGCAGAATTGCTGGACACAAACTTGCCTTAATGTTCTGTGGTCAGTGTATACATACACAGGGTGAATAACACATGATGGAAAAAATGAGCTCACGTTTGGGTCTCTCTGTCCCTGTGGAGATGTGTGAATGCCCTTCTCAGCGTTTAACCTGCTCCCAAAATGTCTTGCTTTGAACTGGTCGCCTGGATCGTTTTTGTCATGGTTGAAAAGTGAGTTTGCGGGTATTATGATGTTTATGGTACCAAGCTGGAATCTTTCTGTCACTCCCTGAAGATAATACACTATATTAAATGGAGGGGTGCTGGTTCTAAAGAAGGCATTTTGTAGGGTTGAAATGCTGTCAGTGGCATGTTGGAGTAAGCATGCATATCCAGTGAACTCTCCTTGCTGCTTCCTGGTTGCACATGGTGAAATGTATTGAGTGCGGATGTATTTTATAAGCTTTGTGAAAATTTAAAATAAAGTAGAATATAAGAAATGCACACCACGAGGCGTCATTTAAAAAGTTCCCATTTACATATATTTTAGTTGCTATCGTCACTGCATTGTTAATCACTTCAAAAGCTGGTTACGTCAATTATACCAGTGGTTTGTGGGCATTCATATTTCTGCATGCACACTGCAAGGTGTGAGTCGTGGGTGAAAACAAGTTGATTGGCCAAGGAGGCAATTTGATCTCTCTATATGTATGCACACTATGCTCTTATATACCTAGATACATATATAGACCAACATATATATGCACATATATACACATACAATACATCTGCATATCTAAATAACGAAACCTCTAAGTGCATGCATAAATATACATATTATGTACATTGAAAAATGCTAACACAATAATAAAAACACTTCTAAAAAGAAACACCATTTGCTAAAAGAAATGCTCTAACTTTGACAAAGACGAGACCTGTTGCATTTTTAATGCTTGTTGGGATGGTCAACAAGAGGCTTTTGCCTGCAGACAGCAAAAACCTGCCAGTAGGTGAGGCTTCTCTAGTATTCAAAATATAATTTTGTAAAAGTCTTGTCATTGTAATCCGTCTGACAGTAATTGCTGCGTCATTTTTCTCAAACATTTTTATGAAGTTTCAGTGGTAAAGGAATAGACCAATGTTACTGAAGTTAAGTAGTATGAAAAATCTTATGCATCATGCACATTTAGACACAACCACGTTGAAAAGAAGACAAAATGCATGTAGAGGCAATCAAGTCAAAGTTGTTGATATTGACATCATGAACCCATTTTTTCTGAGAATTGAAAATGTTCATTTTTGATATTTGATTTTGTTGTTCCACTTATATATATATATATATATATACATTTTTTTTTATTTTTTTTTTATTTTTGAAACAGTTTATTACAAAACTCAAAAAATATACAAAGATGGGCCTACAACCTTCCGGCCGGCCGCTAGTAAACAAAAGAAGCATATGATACACATTGTAGAGCGCGCGTTGCGGCTGAGGAAGATGCACAGGAGTTAGCAGCGTTGATAGCCACACCTTCCGGACCCCACTGTACGGTTTCATTTTAAACTGAAATAACAACCAGAAAAAACAAAAAACCCACAAGGCAATCTACAATCAGAAGTAGCAGCATGTGCTCCCCTGAGAGGGGGACCCTACCAATCCATAGGAGTATCAAGAAGGGGAAGAGATCAGGATTAGGGCTGGGTAAAACTCAATGCCCGGAACAGGGAAGATGGGTCGGCTACGGGGATGGGGCAGGCGACGGGTCGGGCAATAACGGTGGAGTACAGATTCCCCCGCGGTAGGCGTTCCAGGGGCCCCAGACTTTCACCCATGTCCCAGGCTTACCTCTCGCAACATACACCACCTTTTCCCGAAACATGCACCAATCCATATGCTCCTTCCAGGCCGAGACAGTCTGGGACCTCTGAGATCCCCACAGTTGAGCAATATCGCGCTTGGCCACCATATATCCCAGAGTCACCCACCACGTCTGTGGCGCCGAGTAGTCGGTAGGTTCCCACACATTCAACAGGCATCTCCTCGCTTCGGGTAGCAGCACCACATGCGTAACCACACGCAGGACCTCATGCACACCACGCCAGAATCGCTCCACCTCCGGGCATTCCCACAATATATGCAGAAAGGTCCCCAAAGCGCCACACCCACGCTTACACAACCCGTCCACAGCATAGCCCATACGCAGAAGCCTCGGCCCCGTCATGTAGACTCTGTGGAGTATCTTGAGCTGGACGAAGCGAAGGCAAGCTGGTATGGCTACCTCTTTCGGGGAGGCCACCGCAAGGGTCCAGTCCTCGTCGTCCAGCTCCAGTCCATCGGCAACCCAAGCCTCACGAAGGGCAGTCAGCAATCCCGTGCGGTCATTGATCAGTTTTTTGTAGATCAGTGAGATCGTGCTGTCCGGAACGTGTCCATCCAGCACTCTATCCTCAAGGGGGGAACACTCCGGGATGGCTGCAACGTCCGGGAAGACGGAGCCCAGTGCATGACGGATCTGCAAATACCGAAAGTACTCCCTGCCATGCAAGTGGAACTCCGTCTGCAACATCTCGAACGTTTTAAATCCTCCCCTCGTCCAGAGATCCCCCACCTTGCTAATGCCTATCATGTCCCACTTCTCGAAGCCCTTCGAGGTCCACAGGGAGCCCAACTGCTCGGACGCGTATAGTGGTGACGCCCGGGTCAGACGATCCTTCCACCCCATCGCCACATTAGCCGCGTGCCACACTCGCACCATGACACGCGTGGGGCCGGTCAGCCGAGCGTCGAGCGTGCTGGAGTAGAGCGCTCGATTATAGTCCCCACCCGGGAGTAGCATCTTATCCATTTCGAATGCCGGGTTTAAAGCGGGCCCATACAGGCCGTGATTAATCGCAGCCAGCTGGGAGGCCCAATAGTATCGTTTGATATCCGGGAGGGCAATTCCGCCGTCATACCATGGGAGCGTCAGCTTCGCCAGGGCGATACGCGGCCTCCCGTCCCAGAACAGGCGGCGCTGTAAACTCTCCACCTCACGGAAGTAGCGCGCTGGGACGAGGTCCATAGTATTCTGCAAAGCGTAGAGGAAGCGCGGCAGAGACATCATCTTAAACAATGCCGCCCGGCCGAGCGGCGAGAGCGGCAAGCGCCGCCAGCGCGTGACATCTTCCTTCAGGCGCTGGAGGGGGGGAAGCAAGTTCCGATCATACCGGGCCTCCGGGTCCAGAGTAATGAAGACACCCAGGTACCGAAATCCCTGAGGGGCGATCTGGATCGGACAGCCCCGCGGGAGAATGGGCGCCTCCCCAGAGAGAACATACACGCACGATTTAGCCCAGTTGATGACAAGGCCGGAGTTACGACCAAATGAATGCAAAACATCAACCAGTACTATAAGTGAGTTACGTGGGGAAGCTAGGTACAAGAGGATGTCATCAGCGTATAGGGATACGCGGTCCTCATGCTCGGGGGTCCAACGGAGACCACGGATGGAAGGCTCCCACCGCAGCCACTCTGCCAGGGGCTCCAAGGCAAGCGCAAACAGGAGCGGCGATAAGGGGCAGCCCTGCCGCGTGCCCCGGCCCAGCTCGAACGGAGCCGATACTCTGCCGTTCACCACCACCTGCGCCAATGGGCCCGAATACAGCAATTTGACCCAACTGATGAACCACGCGCCAAAGCCAAACTTCGCAAGCATCGCCCAGATGTATGGCCATTCAAGCGTATCAAACGCCATGGTGGCGTCCAGGGATGCCAAGATGGCCGGCTCCCGTATGTACTGAACACGTGCAAGCACCCCATGCAAACGCCGCAAGTTAAGAGCTGTGTTACGATGGGGAATAAAGCCGGACTGATCCTGGTGAACCAGTTCGCCCACCACGCCGACCAGCCGATTGGCCAGGACCTTGGCGAGAATTTTAGGCTCCGCGTTCAGTAGCGAAATGGGCCGATAGGAGGTAACCCGGTCCCGAGGTCTCCCCTCCTTGTGGATAACCACGATTGTAGCCAGACGCTGGTCTAGCGGGAGGGAGCCCACCGAATGGGCCTCCAGGAACATCGATCGGAGATGTGGTGCCAGCGTATCCGGTCTCAATTTATACAACTCGATGGGGAGACCATTAGGACCCATGGCCTTGCCGGAAGCGACCGAACGTATGGCGAGGGCAATTTCGTCGGAGGTTGGAGCGGCGTCCAACGACACTCTGTCCTCCTCCGAAATGGAAGGCAGTGCGATATCCCTGAGCAGGGTACGGGAATCCTCTTCAGAGCAGGAAGACACCGGGGAATACACCCCACGGAAATAGTCCGCGAAGCAGGAGACAATTTCTTCCGGCTCAGTAACACACACACACTGTCTGTTTTCTCAATCAGCGGGACTACACGACTCGCTCTCTCCTTTTTGTCCAGCCACGCAATCAATTTACCAGCCTTATCACCCACATCATACAATCTCCCCTGTTGCTCTCTACTGAGGCCCCTGGCTGCCTCCGTGACGAGGGCCCTATAGGCCGCTTGCTTGAGTTGGAGGACATGTAATACGGCATCCGTCACCCCACTTTCTAGATTACCCTCCAACTCGGCTATCTCAGCTTCCACCCGGGTCACCTCCTCCCGCTCGCGCCTCCGGGTGTGGGAAATGAGGGACAGGCCCTCTCCTCGTAGTACTGTCTTGAATGCCTCCCACAGTGAGACAGCCGAAGGCACGGACCCCACATTCTCGTCAAAGTAGCGCTGGAGGGATTTAATCAATTCAGCGCGAATAGTGGGGTCGCGCAAGTACCAGGGATTGATCGGGACCACCCTACCCTCACCCCTCGGAAAAAGGTCCAGGTGTAACAGGAGCGGGGAATGGTCCGAGATACCCCGTGCCAAATGGCGCACCTCTCCCACCCTCCCAACATAGGCCGCCGGGACCAGGACATAATCTAGTCGTGAGAGACTACCATGGGCCCCCGAATGGAAGGTATACTGTAACTGCGTGGGATGTTTTAAACGCCAGCAATCCACCAATCCCAAAGTGTCCAATAGACCAGAGAGCCACGCTTGGGCCCGGGGGAGGTCCCTAGGGGGGTGACGATCCACAGTCCCGGAAACCACCGCATTGAAATCCCCCCCCCCCACCACCAGAATCCCCCCCGGAAGGCCAAGGAGGAGGCGCCCCAGGTCCGCAAAGGTAGTCGACTGCAGCCCCGGTGGGACGTATACTGACACAAAAACCACCACTTTGCCCTCCATCCTTCCCACCAACACCGCATAACGTCCCCTGTCGTCATGGAGCACCTCATCAATCTCCAGCGGAAGCGAGTTCTTAACCATGATGCCCACACCCCTTGAGCCAGACGTAAAGCCCGAATGGGCCACCAGGCGATAGCCACGCCGATTCATGGCGCAGAAGGAGTTGCCAATGAGGTGTGTCTCCTGCAAAAAAACTACATCGGGCGAGATGCGCTTCAAGAACTGCAGGACCACCCCACGTTTAATCCTGTCCCCCAGTCCATTCACGTTCCAGGACAACAGAGTTAGTTCCCTACCCCCCATCATAGACGAGCCACCATTCGTCCCCCCGAGAGCACTATAGAGCTAGCACAATGATACTTTTGCCTTGTGGTGAAAACAAACAACACCCCCCCCATCCCTACCCACCCACCCCAACAAAACTCCCCCCTCCCTGCACCCCTGCATGAGCCCGAACAGCCCCCCCAACGTGCAGTGTGCCTGTCGCCCCATATATATAATAAAAACTAGCTAAGCCCCCTAGAGGAGGAGGGAGAACCCCCAAGAGACCCCATACAACCTCCATAGGAGGGGAAATTATACAGACAGATGCTTAATCGAGAGTGGCAACATTTTTGTCCAGAGTGAAGCCCAACATCACCCCCTCAGTCTCGATCCTGTGTGCCGTCCCCCCCCGCTGCCCCCCCCGCCCCCCAGATCACGATCCCCAGACAGAGTGTCCAGCCAGTCTCCGGCCGCTTCGGGGCGATCAAAAAAGTGCGTGCGACCCTCTACCTCCACTCGCAGCTTGGCTGGGAAGAGCATTGCGTATTTAAGGTTCAAGTCCCGAAGACGGCGCTTGACGCCTTGGAAGCTCAGTCTCTGCTTCTGGACCGCTGGGGTGAAATCCGGATAAAAGTTCACCTCCATGTTGTCAAGCTTAACCGCCCCCAAAAGTCTGGAGGCTTGCAGGATAGCGTCTCTGTCCCGAAAGTTGAAAATCCGGGCAATGAGGGGCCGCGCAGGGGCCCCGACCTTCGGCCTTCCCCCGGGAACCCTGTGGGCCCGCTCCACCGCGAAGAATTTACTCAGCCCCCGTGGCTGGAGATGGGTAGCGATCAGGTCCTCCACAAATAGGTCCGCCGCCGCTTCCTCCCGTCCCTCGGGTACTCCGATGATGCGGATGTTGTTTCTCCGGGCCCGACTCTCGGAGTCCTCCAGGCGCCGATCCATAAGCGCGCTCGCCTGACTAAGCCGGCGCACCTCTGTTTGTAGCGCCGCCACATCAGTAGTAAGGCCCGATGCGGTGTGGGCCAAAGAATCAACTCGGTCGTTGGTCTTGGAAAGATCGGCCCTCACCAGGCCAACATCCACGAGAACCGAGTCGATCTTCTTTGCCAGTGTGTCGAACCGCTGGCCTACCGAGGCCTTCATCTCGGCAATGGCGCCCATGACATCCCGCAGAGTCAGATCCGTGGGCAGGTCCGGGGCATCAGGAGGGTCCTCAGGGGATTTGTGCGGTCCGCCGGGAGATCCCTTCTGGAGGGTATAGCGGTCCATACTGTTGGCCTGATGTGTGGTGCCACGCCGGGTCGGCTTGGTCTTTGCCCGGTCTCCATCTTGTTTGATGGCCATGGCCACTAGTCTCCCGGTCGCACCAGTCACGTCGTGAAGGGCAGGCAATCAGGGCCACAAGCTCCGGGGGGGCCACTCCCGATCGGCGGGGTGGGTCACAGCCGGCGGGCAGGCCAAGTCTCCCAGCGAGACCACACCAACGCAAAGAGCCCCGCGACCCAACCCTGCAGTGATTGCAAGGGGGTCCGAAAGCGCGGAGTGCGCGACTCGCCAGGCCCGGCCCGCCGCTGTTGTTCACTTTGTCACTGGGTCACCCCTCAGCACCAATCCGGGGTCTGGCGAGGAGAAGGCCGCAGACTTCAATCGGTGCTCACTCCGGTGTCCGAGGTCCGATTTGACAACGGGAAACGGGTGCCACCTCAGCTCAGGCTCACCAACTCATTCCCCTCATCCGAGACAGGATAAATTCAGGATAGTCGTGGGAGGTTGCGGAGGTCCTCGGGAGCCTCGCACCTACGCGGCCATCTTGGTTGCGCGCTAGGCTCCTCCTTTTCCACTTTTATTTTATTAAGTTGTCTTAATTCCAATATTCGTCCTCTCAAGATACCTCTACTACACTACCATAGCATGGCGGGCTGGCGATTGCTTTAACATTCGGTATTTGGGGCCTGTTAAGCCCAGTTTTAAATTTACAGAAATAAAGCAAAAATATGCTACAAATTCAAGTGGAACTACCTACATAGGATCTGCCCTATATGTATATGAGGGGTTTTCAGTGGTAGAGTTTAAACTCTATTGTGGAGCTGAAAATGGAGATCGTTTGTCTATTGTGGAGCTGAAAATGGAGATCGTTTGTCTTGCAGAGTGGTGCATGCGATGTCTGCAGTCGTTAGATTGGCTTAAGAAACTTCAGATTTACCGTTCCATCAATTATTCCAGATTTCTGAAATAAGCACTTGCAAAACAAAAGGCTGAGCCAATTATACTTTAAAAGCATTCATTAGGAAGGTGCTAGATTTTCTTTGCCGTCGGGATCTCACATGTTTACTTATTGTCAGGTAGCCTTGACATTGACCCTGTGCAGCTGATTTTCCGCTGGGGTCAGACAGTGGAGAGAGGATCGAACAATGTGTGCACGTACCAACAGAAGAAACTTTGCGGGTTGCAAGTTCACAAAATAGATACTTTTTTAAAAATTTGATAAGCACTCGGGCTTCATTTATACGCTTTTGTGTGTCTTGTTCAGATAGATGTACTGATGTATTTGTGTGTTTGAAACATCTTTTTCTCAAATCAAAAAATGTATTTATTTTGAGAATGTAAAGCAAACTATAGATACAACAGCATAAGGCACTCAAAATAATATCAGCAAGCCCTCCCAATCAAAAGCAATAATTTAGTTATCGGACAAATTCATTATAAATAATGCCTATATTAATATGATGCATATATGCTCAATCCGTATTCTAGATTAAACATACAGAAGCATTCAGATAGGATATATAGATCCTATCTGATTTATTCTGTATCTTTAATCCAAAATAAGGATTGAGCATATATGTGTTATGTTATATAGGCACTACTTATTTTTGGTCGCTGCAAGGGTGAGTATTTACAACAAAGGGCTTGGAGCCTGCGTATTGCTTACTATTCATTGGCTTCATTGTCACTCTTCTTGGCTGCCTCCTGATTGACCAGCATGTGCCAGATGTCACTTGCTTTGCTTTATGTGACGCATGGAGCAAGCACAGATTTTTTCCTCTTGATTAGTGTTGCTGCTTGTGCTGTGATTGAGGTACTATTTGTGTTCCCTTCCCAATCCCCATTGTCCATGTGCTCTACTTATTGAGAAGCAATCCTTTGGTGCACCGTTGTGATTGTTAACATGGCAGTATACTATTAAAGCTGCATTAGATGTACCTTGTGATCAACGTTACCTGTATTGCGTATTTTAATATTCGTTATTTCTCCTTTCACAGCTGCTGCATGTAGGCAAGGCGCTTGGTGATAAGTGCCCATTTAGTCAAACTGTGCAGTGTTCTTATCACATTGTGCCATGTTATACAAATAGTTTTTTTTTTTAGCAGCATGGCCCCCAGTGCTGGCATATACTGTTAGAGAGTTAGCGCTCTAGTTCAATCTCAGAGGCAGTGTGGTAGATGCTGTTGGCTATTTGGGTGTGCCTGCAGTAGCTACAAGGGAATGAACTGTGAGTGCCGCTAGCAGCGACAGCATACGACGGTATGAGCACCGCTAACGGAGACGACAGACTGCTGCTTTACTTTACCATATCTATTGTGTAGGCTCTCAGCTGTTTCCGGTTTTCGTCCTGAAAGTTACAGGACCAACAAGTATTGGCCAAGCCAATAGGTCTCGCCTATGGCTGTGCAGCATGATTAAGTGTAGTTAGAAAAAAAAAAAGTCCTAGCTCTTTTTTTTTTTTTTTTTCTAACCTCCCTTTAAGCCAGGCTTCACAGCCACGCAAAGCCAATAGCCCTCGCATGGGTGAGACCTATTGAGTTTGCCAATGCTTGTTAATTTGTCTGTTCCTAAAGCATTGCGGATATATACATTCAATCTTTTCACTGAAAATACTATGGTTGAGTAAAAATGTAATAGATATCTCAAGTAACTATAGGTTGTGCTCTAAAATAACTATCAGTTTATGAGTTGTACCTCTGCCATGCACAGTGTTGTCATCAATTATGTCATTCCAGGTGTTGCAGCGAGTTTATCAAGGTTGTCATAGAACATGTCATGAGTGATGTAATAAGTGAGGTAATTAGCAGTCCATGGCGAGGGCTCGAGTTATAATTACTTTAGGGCACAAGTTATATCAATCAATCATAGATTCTTTATTCGGCCGGTAAAAGGACATAAAAAAAGAGTTAAAACAATCATACCAAGGACACATATAAATACAAAAAGCTTAAACGAAACCATGAAGTACATAAGCAGGTCCAGTTGACATGAGTAACCAGCATTTGCAATGCAATAGGTCTTGCATTTACGAGAGTTTGAGCTATTGGCATTGTAAATGACAATGCCTTTTATATATGTTTTAATTTTTTTTTTTTTAAACGGATAAATAAAAGGCATTGGCATTTACAATGCCAATAGCTTGAACTCTCCCAAATGTGAGACCTATTGCATTGCAAATGCGTTAAGGAGAGAGCTGTCCTGCTGGGAAGAGCAGGAAGGACAAAGATCTTTGAGAAAATAGTGCTCAGAGGCTGTAATTAAAGCCTACCGAGCAACAACACAAGTAACGGGGTGTCACCAAGGGACTTTACAAAATGGGAAAAGGTGGTACTAAGGAGAGACTACTAAGCCTATTGACTGATGAAAAACCACATTTTGAAATGGACAATGACACAGGCCAATGAAAAAACTGGGCGGTGTGTGGGCGGAGCTTCATGTCCATACCTTAATACAGCATGCTTTGCAGAGCAGCGCATGCGCTGCCCAGGCTCGGCCTAAAAAACATCTGAGACTATATATACAAAAGGGCAGGAATAAGACTCGCTTTTAAAAACAGGGTATACAAAGCACGGCATCAGGAGTATAAAATGTGGCAAATAAAGTGCAGGTGCGACAGTGCATGAACAGGATCAAGAAACAACAATTTCAATCTGTAAAATTTACCTTCGTAAAATAAACACTGATAATGTCCATGGAGCTCAACTCAAGTTGAGGCTTGCTGGTCCATGAGCAACGTCTTCCTGCGTCTTAGGGCTCCTAAAAAGAAACTTGGATCCCCAAAGCAAACCATGGGGGAGGAAAGCATTTGTAGATACATTAGTGCAGGCCTTACGTGGACAAATTGGCCATGTCTCAGCAGCGGAAGGATGAATTGTTTCCGCAGGGTGCCATAGGATTCGGGGAAGAATCTAAAGTGTCCTGCTCAGAAAAATTGTCACATGGACGTGGCTTTAAAGCATCTGGCTTCGAGAAACCTTTGGCAAGGGCTAATAACCAGTGTATACAGTTAAATCTGAATCTGGTTAACAGGAAGCGATGGTGAACGTTGTTAACAAGTGACAGATAGGACTACGCCTGCGAGCTTGAGCTCAGTGTTATATATTTTCTCACGAAGGGCTTAGCAAGTTCCATGCCCTCCCTTTCCCCCAACTGCCTAGCCAGAAACCGATGTTTAATGTTCTGCTTACCACTAGGGCTTAATAGCCTGGGGTTCGTATGCAAGTCAGGACAGCCTAGCCTCCTCATCTGCTTCATGACATAGCTTAACCAGGGAATACGCTAGTCCCCCTCAAGTGCAGTACAGTCTGCTATTACAAGTTGATTCACGGTGGGGGTTGGACTTGACCAGATTCTCATCCAGCGCCTTAACGGTCCGGCTGTGATAAGATCTGAGATGTAACCCAGACCAAGCTCCTCCTGCATCTTGAAGGCAGGGGTGCGCGGGGGGGGGGGGCAGCAAGGACTCTACACACGAATTTATTTTCCACCACCTGCAAGTCTCTTACATCCTGGTATCCTCACACATCGCATCCATAAATGGCCATGGGGATACATTTATCTCTATACACCTTTATCAGGACGGGTACAGGCTTTGCCCCTAATCTCTTTGCGAAGCCCATGGTTTCCCCCACTGCCTTTGCCAGGACATTCTTTTTGTGTGCTCTTTGTGCAACCCATGACCCTCTGTCGTTAAACAACACATGCAGATAGGGAAAGATTGAAACTTTAGTTAGTTATGACTAGTGGCCTTCTGAGTACTGATCGTCATGGAGTGGGATGTGGAGAAAATGGTTGCAAGGTCGAGGGAGTCCATAAAATGTATAAAAGCATTTAAAAGATTTTGGAGACCTACGGCAGTCCTGGCAAACAACACCGCTTCATCTGGGTAGAGCAGAGATCTTCAATCTATGTGGCACGCCCCGGGCGCGCGACACCGTCTCGGGGGGCGCACACTCCTCTCTAATCTTACCTTCGTTCCCTGCATCGCAAGTCTTCTTGGAGAACTCCGGTATGGTTGGAGGGGGGAGGGAGGGGAAATCGATGGGGCACTATGTGCCCATGCTTTTGTCTTGCTAACTCTCCCAGAAGGGGGTTAATTTACAGAGCTGAAATGCTTCAGCTGCAGTGGGAGGCAGGATGTCTCCTCTGCTAAAACCAAAAGCAAACCAACAGACAGTCCTGTTCCATTGCGTTCCATATCATAGCAGAGGAGACACCTTGCCTCCCACTGCAGCTGAAGCATTTCAGCTCTATGAATTAACCCCCTCCTGGGAGAGTTAGCTCTTCCCAAAGAGGAGACTAAGTTTCCAGGGACGTTTTAAGGCACGGGCAAGGTGGGCGGGGGGGAGGGGCTGAAAGAGCCAGCTCTGTTCTACAGAGTCTTGCCCTCATGACCTTGACATTTTTTTAAACACAATGTTGTAAATAGCGTTTTTTTATCATTCATTGTTATTGTGTAAGAGTCTATTACAGACATTTTGCAGCCAAAAGTTGTTTATGCGTCATGTAACATCCATATAAAATGTTTATTTTAGATCAATTACAGGACCTCGCATATGAGAAATGGGAGGGTGTGACCGAGATTATTTGCAGTAATATTAGTGAACTGCTGTTGTGTTACATACTGAAAACACACATCACTATCCCTGAATATCATATGTACACACATTTAGTATTTGACCAAAGAAGGCATGAAAGAGCTGATACTGGATTATAAAATCAAAGCTGGTCCGAACTGGGACCCCCAAAATACATTTGGCCCAGGGCCCTCAAAATACTTAAAACGTCCCTGAAAGTTTCTTTTTAAATTACACAGGCAGGCACGCAAAATGCCAGCCAGCCATGTGTTGTTTAAACAGCCTGCAAATTGCTTGTCTTGACACTAAATATGGTTATAAATAAAGAACATGGTATTCATTTGTAATGTGACCTTTCTGTCTTTGTTCCCTTATATTATCAGTCATGGATCATTCAGGCAGCTCTAGAAAACAATTAAAAGGTCTTTCTATTTATATTGACTGTTCAAAGTATGCACAGACAAGTGATGAAAATACAGCTTTAGGTGACTGCTTATTTGTATACCATCTGTGACATCAAAATAATGAGCTGGCAACCCTAATCATAAGACGGGAAGTTTGTCGAGGGATCAGCACATTATTTCTTTCCACCACCCTGATCCCTGGTGTTGGACTTGGCCCTACTTGCGGGGTCATCCCAAAACATTTTGCCTTTCGCCCTAGTTTTTTTTGCTAACTTGGAATTGGTGGTTTGAAAGGAAACACAATAAATATGTACGTTTGATGTGTAAGATGGAAGATAATAAATGTTGTGCAATGGTCTACGCACCTTTATAGAAATGCACCTTTGTAAAATGGCACTTTTAAAATGGACGCCATTTCTGTCTGCTTGTGCCGCCTGCCTGAGGTGGGTTGGCGGTCTAGTGTTCGAAGTGACAGGGTGCCTACACCTCCCCCACAGTGACAGTTGGGACTGAAACTGCCAGGAGCCTTCTAGAAGGTTCTAGCCCTTGCTGGTAGGTAGGAGGAGGGGTGGATATATAGCGGAGCTGGGATGCCATGTGCTCAGATTGAGCGTGGACCTGAATGAGAGGGGACACTCTGGCAGGAGGTACCGCCGCATGGGCCTGTGTGCTGGCCCCTGTGCCCAACTGTAACCCCTCTGCTGTCCACAGGGCCAGTGAGAGCCTGCTGCTGGAGTATAGACTGCTGTACCAGGAGGAGTGCCACGTTATGGGGGATGACTGTTCCTAGGAACTGCGGCCCTGTTCTGATGAGTGCCCACTGACCGCTGATCTTGCCCAGTAGTACCTGATGCTCTCCTACCTAGCGCCTCGTGAGCGCTACAACTGTGTCCTGCCTGCTAGCTAACGCCTGGAGAGGAAGAGCACTATATTGGGCTGGACTGTACTCCCAGGAGGTGAGGAGCAAGGGAGCTACTTTGCTGTGTGGGACTGTGTGCCTCTGGGCTCTAGCGCCTCGTGGGCGCTGCATGTGGAGTGCCAGGAGAGAGGCGCTATCGTGTTGTCCCTGGAGCGCTAGATTTCCATTACCCAGGAGGAGAGGAGCGCTGCCTTGTGGCCCTGAAGCCCCTGGTGGGACCTAGCGCCTTGTGAGTGCTGCCACTGTGCCAAGGGGGAAGAGAGAGAAGCGCCTGTCCTCTGCAGCCCTGTGCTGCCCAAGCGCTACCTGCTAATGGCCAGTGAAGAGAGAGGAGCGTGGTTCCCGCAGCGCTGAGGTGGCGATCTGCTGGAGCCTATTGCTGCCCAATTGCCGAGTTGGAACTAGCGGGAGCCCACCCCGCGTGTGTGCCGCGTCTGGTGCTTATTTAAAACATCGGGAGCCCACCCCACGCTTTGCCTGTGTTTAGCGGGTGCCCACCCCGCATTGGCCTGTATCGGAGAGCGGGTGCCCACCCCGCGTGGTGCTGTTACGTGGGAGGGAGCCTACCCCTCATTGCCACGCAAAGGAACTGGCAAGATCACCGCTGCGGCCCGGGGCGAGGCCGCGCCACAGAAGCGACGCGGAAGTCTGGCAGCCAGGCCGGGACGTGGGCGGAGCTTCACCCGAGGTCAGGCCGGGACAGGAAGCCTGTGCCTGAAGAGACCCGAGGAGGAGGACGGGAGCCTACCCCGCCTCCCCAAGCAGAGGAGCGGAAGTCCCAGGTCGGGGCCTGGGTGAAGCCGGAAGAGATGCGGCAGCTGTCGGGGCTCTCCGGGACCTGGGGGAGAGCCCCGTGCGTGTAGCTGGGAGGCCGGCCGGCCGAAGAGGAAGGCGGCATTTCAAGTAGAAGGGCCCTGAGAAGTAGGGGCCCGATTGGAGCCTCGCGGGCTCCCGTGCTGCCCCCATGGACCCAAGGAGCAGAGTCCCCGCAAGGCAGCCGGTGAGTGGGCCCTTTGAGGAGTTAGGGGGTGTGTCGGGGCACATTGCCGGTGCCCGCCCCCGGTGCCGGTACCGGTACTGATCCAGCGCTGCACCATCTGACAGCGGGCAGCAGCGACGTAAGGCATTTTGCGTCTAGGAGTCCCAGAGTGGGGCTCCAGAGGCACCGTAAGTGCCAGTGACTTGGTTGGACACAACTGCTTCGCTGGACAGGGGGCAGTTGCCACGAGGGGCATATGGTTTGGGACGCATGGTGGGTTATACACCCTGGTGGTATTCCCATGACGCACGACTGATGTTTTTGCATAGTGTGTTTTCTGCACCATGTTGGCCTGCCTCATGTTTCATGTATGCTGATGAAATGCATAATGTGCTTTTACGCCTAAGGAAATGCCCCATGCACCTGTTTAGGCCTGCTCTGACTTGCGCTAATGTTATACCCACTGTTAATGGTATTTACGCTTAATGTTTTTATTCTATGACGGATGCCTAATAATTTTGAATTTACGCCTCAGGCTATTGTGATGATATCTCTATGCTCACATGTTACTGTATAAGGTGATTTAGGCTAATGAGGTTTATGCCCACAGGTGGATGCCGAATGTCAAGATATGATGGTCTAAGTTTATGCCTCATACCATAATGATGTATGCCTTCATGTGCATAGGGTGTAGACCCCAGTCTAATTTGGGTTTGCGCATAAGGTGTCCTTGTGCTGACCTGACGTTTCCATTCTAGGCTCATGCTTAATGTCTCATACCCAGATATGTTTTATGCCTACTGAGAGGCAGAGATGTTTTCGTTCCCTACCTAAAGCTAATTTGACATAGGCCTAAAGCGATTTATGCTACGTGCATGGGTTTGCCAGCAGCGACTGACGCTTACATTTTCATTGATGGACTCCACATTGACTACTGATTATACTCTGTGAATGGTTACCCGGTGCCGGCTGGCCCGGAAGATATATACCTGTGTTCTGCATTTTAATGTGTTTTATAATACACAAGTTATTTTTCATGCAACCTGGTGTGTGGTCTCTTTTTGTAGTGTGCCTGGTGTGTCGCCTGTGTGTGCTGCGTGGATGCTTTACGCATTTCCTCCGTAGTTTGGCCCACCCGCTCTGCACCACGCTACCCCTTTTCTAACACCTGGTTACTGCCATAATAGCAATAGTTTAACACATTTGAAACCCTACCCTGTCATCAATAACATGCTGAGTTACTTCACGTGTCTGGGATTGCACCTTGCATTCAGACAACTCGCTCCTCATTCTAGCCATTCACATTCACCCTCACCCTGTATTCACACTGATCCCGATACACTCACACCATTGACCCACTTACCCTCCACTCACAGTGATCACTCTGCACTCACAGCGATCACAATGCGCTCACACTGATCATCATGCACTCACACCATTCACCCGCTCACCCTGCACTCACACTGATCACCATGCATTCACACCATTTACCCACTTACCCTCCACTCACAGTGATCACTCTGCACTCACAATGCACTTGCGCTGTTCACCTTGTACCTCACCCTGCAGTCACACGAGCACACTACTCACCCTGCACTCATGTAACACTTCACTCACCTGTCCCCTCACTGCTCGATCTGCAATCTCACTCAAATAAGCCCACCACTAACCATGCATTCATTCATCCCACTCTGCACTTACATTCGCACCCAAATTCATATGGTCACCTCACTCACCCCTTTACACAAGTATGGGCATGTCCTGCCCCATCAAGGTTTTCGTCCTAAATTACAAAAGGAGACATCTAAATGCACTGCAATCCAGCTTTCCAGGGGCTCCTTGATAGACAGTTCTGTTTTTGCCTTGCCTTGAACAGATTCTTGCAAATACAGTTTTGTTTAATCTCTTTTTAATGTGTAAGTACATTTTTATTTGCATAGTTAATTAAAACCATTACAATTTATAAAAATATATATATTCAGTAAAAAGTTTATCAAGTACATGCATAAAACTTGTTCCTTCATAATGCTTATGTCTTAAAACAATGCCGATAAACCTTGCTAGTTTTGAACAACTATAACCGCATAATGACTTATCAAATTTTCCTCCTTAAATTAAAAATTAAAATGTGTCTTCAAAGATACCTTGCACATTAGCTTATACTTTTTCTGGCTAAGTTCTTGAGATTTCCATTTCTGGCATTTTGCTTCCGCACAATCTCAGAAATGTTACTGCTCTACAGTCAGTTGTGGATCGCTAGGTGCAAAGCATGCCAATAGGGCTTGCCTCCTTGTTCGAATCCCTCGTAAATTAAACAATTGTTTCAATAATTTTTCATTCTTTGAGGAGTTCTTTACAGGAGCATAATAGGTGCAGCAGGTCTTCCTGTGCTGTTTCACATAGTCGGCACACAGAGCCTGCTTTATTACGTAGCCATGGTGGAAGATGCTGGGTGCAGGGGAGCAGGCCAAATCTATATTTCATAAATGCAATTTTTATATTTTTGTTGTATCCCAGGTTGAAGTAAGCTTGGGCACCCGGCTTCGTGTATGTGTTCAAAGTCATCCATCCATGGGCTCTCTTTTAGAGTGCGGCCTTGTCCTCCAGCCATGACAATAGTTTCACCGTCTTCCACACAATTTTTTTAAAGGTTAGGGTAGATGTCGATGTTTCCCAAAGTTGATTTAGCCCTAATTTGTGTAGGCTGATGTGAAGGTATTTCGCAGCTGATGATGTAGTGTGCGTTTGTAGCTCTCTCCATAGCTGTTTGTTTAACGTTCCTCTGAGTTTTTCGCACTTTATCCCATGCAGTGACGAAGGCCCCTTGTCTGGCAATTGTTTGTTTCAGGACGCCAAACTCAAGTCTGATTTGAGCGGGTGAAGTATATTTCGGCAGCCCAAAAATGTCCCTGTATGCGGTTGTTACTGTGGCATCAAGTATTTCTGCGTCCCTGCCTTTCTGTGCTTTGCTGCTGTAGGTGATTGTTGGTAAGAGTTTTGCACGCACCACCTCTGCCAGTGGCAGGATCGATGGGCCAGATAATTTTGAGTTTAAGGTTTTTAAGGAAGTTGCTATTATCAAACCTTTTTGCCTTAAGCTGTTCTTCTGTGCCAGGAAGTGACCACCGGAGTCCAGCTTTACGCCGAGGTATTTATACTCTATTGTGTCTTCTATTCTGTTCTCTCCCCAAAACCAGGCGGCAGTTTGTCGCCTTTTATTCCCTATTATCATTGTTCTTGTTTTGTCCAGGTTGATAGTTAGGTCATTTGCTTGGGAGAAGTCCCGCGTTGTATTTAGGAGATGTTGTAGCCCTACTTTTGTTTTACTAATCAGGACTGTATCATCTGTATAAAGGAGGCAGGGAAGTGGCGTGTCTCCTAGTTTGGGGGCGTGTGAATTACAGCCGATTAACAGCGGGACTAAATTGGCTATGTACAGATTAAAGAGAGTGGGTGCCAAAACACAACCCTGTTTCAGACCTTTTTCCGTGGGAATGTGTCTTGACAGGAAGGTTCCATTACCCAGCTTCACCTGTAGCCATGTGTTCGTGTGCAGGTTTATGATCAAGTTGAGTAGGGGCTGAGGGAGCCCCCGATTATGTAATTTGGACCAAAGTCTGATACGATTAACATGATCAAAAGCGGCCCTGTAGTCGATAAAGCAGAGGTATAGAGACTAGTGTGTGGCTGCAGCCTTGTCCATAAGCATAGCCATGCTTAATATGTTAGTTGTTGTCCCAACTGATTTTGTGAAGCTGGTCTGTTGTAGAGGAATTGTGGATTTTTCCTTCACCCAAGCCTGAAGGTCCTCCAGTAACAAGCCTGCAAAGAATTTTGCTTTGTTGTCTAGTAGAGCCACTAAGCGATAGTTTTGTGGTTCTAACTTGTCGCCAGATTTATGGATTGGGGAAATGATTGAGCCTCTCCATGAGCTGGGCAAGATGTTTAATGTTCTGATTTCTCTGAAGAGAGGGTCCAGTGCTTCTGCCCAGAAAGTTGCCTCCTGTTTGTAAAGTACTGGTGGAATTCCGTTTGGGCCAGGACCACCTTCTCTTCTCCCCTTTCCTATCTGCCTTTTGATGGTGTCAATTTGGGTCGTTTGATGGCCAACAGTTGGAGGATCTGGCCCTGATTTCCCAGCGAGATAGATTTCGTCCCAAGCCTTGAGTGTCGTTTGGAAGTCTGGTTCGTTTTGGCAGGCTTGATGCTTCTCGCTGTATTCAGTGCCTTGTTGAAAGTGAGACTTGAGGTGTTTTACCCAGAATTCTTCTGTGATGTTTGTGGAGACGCCGTCGTGATTGTGGTGGATGAACTGGTTTATGGTACCCCAGAATCTGGTTCTATTGTTATGTTTGACATCGGCATGTAGTTTAACCCATAGATCCTCCTCCATAGCTCTATTCACATCCCTTTTTAACTTTTTGAGGGCTGCCCTTTGTTTCCGTAATTCTTGTAAATATAATTAATCGCTGGGCTTGTGTCTAAGGTGTCGAAGTAATTGTTTAATCCTTTTTTTTGCAAGCTTAATTTCTTGCTTAGCGCTATATGATATTGGTTTAGTGCCGCTGAATCTTTGTAGGTTTGGTGGTTTAGTCTTAGTCGCATATGCCTCCATCGCTGATAGGAAGTTTCTCCACTTCACCATCTGCGACCCTCGCAGCATAATGTTTTGCAATTTCAAGCATGTCACTTCCTGCGGCTATCTTGAATTTAATTCTTCTTAGGTTGATGGTGGTAATTAATCCTAGAGGCTCCCTGCAACGTTTGAATGTTGGAGTAACTGTTCTTAGTTCTATTTCTTGGGGCCGATGATCACTGTTGCCTTTATTACCCAGCTGAAACGATGTAATTTGTTGAGAGAGGCCTAGGGAGACGAAAGTGTAGTCCCGAATCGAACTTGTTTTTGTGGAACTATATGTCGTCACGGGAGGGTTGTCTTTCGGTGATCTGCCGTTTAATGCCCTCAGATTGAGATGTTCCAAAGTCTCCACAGTCATTTGTCCTATTTTGGTTTGTTTGCACGTATGAGGTTTTCCTTGTTGCGGGATGTTCCAGATTGCGTTTTGCAAAAGCACTTCTTCATCCACGGAAGATCCCATTAGATTATGGTTTAAGTACCCAGTTAAGACAAGATTGACAGTTGTGGGTCCCTCACTTATGCATGTTCCACAAAATTGCAAATTTCCTTGACTAGTTTGATTTTGTTTTTAGGTTGGATGTACGCATTTAGCAACATGATGTTGGAATCCATTTTGTTTAATGATGGTGATAGAAAGGAGATAGTGACTGCTAAAGTTGACTGTATTGTGGAGCCAAAGATGCGGTCAGAGTGGGCAACTGTGTTAGCGACATATGTGACCAAGCCTCCTTGCAGATGGCCGTATTTTGCTCCCCTGGTGGCATTTACAAAGAAGCGCAGATCACCTTGGAGATGAGGCTGGTCTATTACCCATGTTTCTTGTAGTGCCACTATGTCGAAGGCCCTGACATAGGTGACGAAATCCAAATCAGCTAGTTTGTTGGCGAGCCCATTTATGTTCCAGGAACAGAACCGTACTGTCCCTAATGTGTTTGCTGTGTTTAAAGAGCAATCGTCTTGTCAGTCACTTGTGTTATTTATGGTTCTCGCAATCCATCTAATATCTTCTTCCCGAGCTTGCGGTGTGGGGTCATTGCCGCTTCTTAAGTCCTCAAGTTGGTGCATCTTGTCGCTATTGCAGTGCCCTATGGCTCCTCTCAGCACTGATGTTGTTGATCTACCAACGGCCATCTCAGGGGCCCTCAGGGGTTCTGGGATTAACAGATCGGGATATCCTGGTTTAAAGTACGGGGTGATGGTTATCCCCCAAGACTTTAGGATGTCACTTTCTTTGAGTATTTTTTGTGCTATTGTAGGAGAGGTCCATGTTGCTCTTGTTTTTTCACCTGTCGTTAGTACCTCACAATTAATAAATTCTATTGACTCCAATTCAGTCGTCGTTCTGTCTGCCAGTGAGGTTATGTGAGATAGTAACCGCAGTATGTTGCCTCGGTTCAGAATATCGTGCCTTCCTTTAGAGGTGTATTCGGGCTTGAACCATATTGCGTTTGTTTCCCTTGCCCCTGCCCAGATAGAGGCGTCATTGTGATTTTTTTTAAGGTGGGCCGACCGGCCTTATTTTGTGGGCTTCCCAGTGCAATTTGGGTCACTTCTGCGGGGCCTAGACTTCCTTGACGTTTTGGGCCGAGGCTAGCTCGGTTTTGTGTTTTGAGATGTCGTAGAGTTTTTGATTATTATTTGTGGAGCTGGTATGCCTAAGGGCAAGAGCTGGCTGTTCTGTAACCGCTCTACCTCCCTTTTGGCTGTATATTCGCTGATAGGAATATCCAGGTTCCCATGGTTTGTGTACCTCCCAGCGGCAACATGATTGTTTGTAGTTGATGCCCATGGGATGTTGAAGTGTCTAGGATCCTGGTTGGTCTCTGAGGTTTGGGATCTCATCCCGATTTCTCCATCAATTCTAGTTTTGATGTAGTTTGCGGTGGGGTTTCCCACCAAACACAGTTGAGGGGGACAACTCCTGCAATCTCATGTGTGTCGTCGGGTACACTTGTTTTTTGGTTAGTAGAGCTTGGGCGCAGCTAGTCACATTTGTAATGCTGTTAATTACTTCTGGTGAAGAGATGTTCTGTTGCGTTGTCCCATTGGGCACTGGCGGTGTCCCTTCTTGCGATAATGGAGTCCCAAAGAGTCGTTGAAATCCAGTCCGGATGAGGCTTTGTTTCTGGTTCTGGCCTTTCCGTTTTTGTGCGAGTCTTAGTTTTGCATTTAGTTTCGATTCCCCTTTGGCTGCCCCTGCTTGTTCTGGTGTGTGTCCATGACTAGGGGGCAATGCTATTGTTTGCTTACTGTTACCGATGTTGATATTCCCTTCTGGTTGTTCAATTAAGATTGGTATTTGCTCCTCATTGATCGGCCCCAAACCGGTGAGTTACTACGTCTTCGCCATGCCCAAGCAGGGTTTGCCCATTTGAAGGCTGCATATTTTCGTTATTTGATGTCTTTTTTATTTGTGCGCATCGATCCATCAGTATCGCTGGAAGGGTTACCAGTTTGTCCACAATTGGGCTGCAGCCTCAGGTTCGAGGATTGGCTGGGGTGTGGTCCTGGGTACTTTCCAGCATTGTGTTCAGATTTCCCAATTTACCGTCGATCGATACCACATATACTGCCAGAGTGTTCAATAGGGATAATTGCAGGTCCATTTTGTCTGTCTGGTATTGCAGAGCCTCAACCAGGAGCTGCACAGTTTTAAGCAGACTTGCCCATGCATCCCCTTGGGCAGTTCCTTGCCCGTCCTCTTTAAGGTTGCCAGCCTCACTGCCGGTTTTGTTGCCTATTTTCTTCGTTTTCCCTTGATGTACTCCAATTTCACTGATTGTGCAAGTGGGCAGCGCAAACGACCCCTCCACTGTCTCCTTGCATCCATCAGTTTTTAGGTTTTCTGCTGGTTCGCTCCTATGCGTGTTCCCCGATAGGCTGCCAGGAGTGCTTCCCACTCCTCCTTATCTAGATATGAGTGTTGGTCTAGTTCTTCTGAATCATCCAACAACAGGCTGGAATGAGACAACACTGGCTTGCATTGAAGTTGTGTAGGGAGTGTACGTCAATTTCTGTATCCGGCATGTCCTTTGGGTTTTCAGGTGTTAATCCCCCTATTGCCTTTGTTCCCTCTGTGTTATTTTCCAGGTTGTTCCCTAGAGCGCTGGCTTTGGCTCCCGACCAGAGGATAGCTGTCGGATTATCTAACTCGTAGATGGTCAGTGGCTCTAGTGATACGCAGTTGCCCCCGTCATTTTTGTGTTGGTTGGGGGACCTGGATGATGTGGCCACAGGAATTTTATGGGTATATGCAGGGTTGTAATTGCCTAGGACAGCTGTATTTTTGGCCCATTCCTCCCTTGCGCTGTTGGACTTGGTCTTAGCCCCCCCAACTTGAGGCGGGTTTTGTGGCACCTCTGGGTACAGTTTGTTAAGCTTTATCTCTGAGGCCTTCTCCAGGATTTTGGGGTTCCAGCTTGCGGCGGGTGCTGGGTCATGTGGCGATGTCATTGAGCTGTCCCCCCTTCCTCCTTGAGCTGTAGGCCCTTCGTCCCCTTCCACCTTTCCTTTGTCCTCTAGAAAGGGGAGGAGTGGTGTTTGAAGTCCTGCGGGTACTGTGGGGGGTGAAAGCAGGGTGTCTCCTGCATTTTTAAAAAAACAGAATTTGGTGTCAATTTTCGGCTGAAGAAGGCGATGTTTTGGCGTTTTAGACTCTGGCGTCAAGTTGCTGAGCCTCCTTGTGTCTGATGTTATTTCAATTATGGTGCCCTCTACCTTCATTGCCGGTCTGGTCTTAACCTGCGGCTCTCCTTCTGTACAATCCAAGGATTTCAGATTCCTTTTCCGCTTAGCTGAATTGCTTGAGTTGCTGCTGACATTGCCTGCTCTGCTGGCAGATTTGGGCACCCCACGGACGTGCCCTGATCTCATACTCCCAAGTCTAGGGGATTTAAGACTCGAAAAACTCGGACTGGATCAGCACCAGAGTCGCAGCTTCTGCGTGGACCTCTATGGCTCTTAGTGACAAACAGATGAATAGAGGGTTTCGGAAGCAGGTCATTTCCAGGAGCATGCACATAGAAAATGTCGCTTCCCTCGCTGGGAGATAGGACGAAAACAGCGATTGAGTCCTAAGAAAGAGGAGTGCTGTATGGCTGTGTCCGCTGGTACGCCTGTGCGCCTCTCTGCACCTCTCCCCTGTCCCCCCTGGACCACCGCCAACCCGGACTGTGGGGGCTAGCTATTGGAGGGGAAGAGAGGGAATGACCTACAGATGTATCTGGCAGTAAATCAAGGCAAGGTGATGTCAAGGCGATGGCTTAAGTAAATGTTAAAATAAAAATGTGCAAATCCGCTCAGGTTCGCCAGGGAAAACAAGAACAAAGGTGCACAAACAGAAGGGCGGGCGAAAGGCACTGCACCACCACCACCACCACCACCACCCTCGGCTGTCTCTGGAGAGCTCCTGCGCAGTCGCAACTCCAGCAGCGGACAGTAGAGGTCGTGGGCGTGTAGGGATCGCAGTCAGTCAGATATTCACAAGTGCCGTCAATGGTGGAAACGGTGGGGAATCCCTGAGCTGGCTGGGGCCCGTCTTCAATGCAACCACCGGGTTGCAGGAATGCAGGCGTGGGGCAGGATCTGGGGGGGGGGGGGGGCAATGTTGCTGGCAGGCAAGTGGAGGCACCTGAGAAGACCTGGAAAACACACTCGGTCTGGCCGTGCCTCCGTGGACACGCTGGCCCACCACCGCTGCAGCTGCCGAGCTTGCTTGGGATGCCCGGCGCGCCTGACGTGCGTGTGGATGGCAGGAGACACGCACACACTGCTGGCACACCGAACTCGCGTTCCGAGCTCCGGGCATCGACTGCCGACCCTCGGCTTGCTTCAGCTGCTCGGCTCAGTGCCTCCACCTACGATTCAACACCGTGGGACCGAGAAACGGGCACCGCGACTGCTTCCACCAGGAGCTCCCCGGAAACAGTCGGTATCTGACTTCGCCGCCGGAGATCACCGCGGCCGTAGCCGCTGTCTTAGCCTGAAGGGCGGAGGTGGGCTTGTGGGGGTATCGATGCCAACGCAGTCGGGGGTCCGATTTCTCTGCTGGAGTTAACCTTTTTAATGTGATTGATGTGAGGGAGTCTATTACTATTTGCAGAGAAATGTTTGTTTCATGCAACAACCATAAAAAAGTTAACCATAAAAAAGTTAGATCTAAGCGTGTCCTCGCATATGAGAAATTGGAGGATATCACAGATATTATTCGCTGTAAAATTAGTGGGCAGCTGCTTTGTTACATCAGTGAAAACACATCACTATCTCTGATTTATTAGATGTAAACGCTTTTAGAATTTCGACTACAGCGCCTGTGCACCGTTAGTAGCCTGGCTAAATAGGGCATGGCAGAGCTGAAAGTAAATCATTTAAACTCAAAGCTGTACTGAACAGGGGGCCCCAAAATAGTTTTGGCCCAGGGCAGAATATTCAGCTTTGGGAGAAACTGCTATCTAAACTCTCTTGCCTTCCAGCTCGTCCTATTTATGCGAGATTGGGTTCTCAGCACTTGCGGTATTAAAGACTAAGTACCGTTCAAGACTGGATGTGGAGCAGAACCTGAGGATGGCAGTAGCAAAAATCCATCCACAGATTGACCGTCTCTGAAAAACAGGCAAACCTGTCACATTTATGTTGGTGGTGTTATTATCAATCTATGTCATGTGTAAAACAAAGCATCCTAGTAAAAACAATTTGCGCACGTTTTATCTTGAAAAGTGGTGTTTTGAGCTGTGTAATAGTCCTCTGTCATTTCACCACACCCACTCGCAAACCTGCAGTTTACTAAACACTCTTATTGTATTGAACATTATTTGCTGGTTATGCCCGGAATATGCGCGTGGTGGTCGATTCCACACATTTCTGTCAGGTGGTGGGGGGACCTACATCTAAAAATATTCAGCTGGGGGGGGCTCAACCTACAAAAGTTTGAAGACCTCTGGCATAGAGTAATGCAGTAATACGTTTGGAGCATTCCCTAAGGATGTCTTTACTTATCTAACCAGGAGGTTAAACGCTCCAGGATCACCTTTCCCATGAGTTTTGCGACCGAGTCTTAAAGGGAATTTGGTCGATAGCACACTGGGTCGTCCCTCAACCCTTTTTTTTTTTTAACCAAGAAGAGGGGAAACCACACAGGCCGCATTAAAGACCTGTGTCAATATCTTGGCCCAAATCCGGGGGTCAGATTTATACAGGTACGAAGGGTCCCCGTCCGGTCCCGGCACTTTCCCCCTGGCTGTGGCCAAAACGGCTTTATGCACTTCATCTATATTGAAATGCAGTGGCACAGTGTCCGTGCCGGGCTCCCACACTGCATCAAACCCCCCTAGATCGTCACCGCTATGCATCCCTTCAAAGTGATGGACCCATCTCTCAGCTGCAATAGTGCAATCCACTCTTGAGTGCTGTGTCTAGGGGGGAAAAAAGGGACTATTGACCACTTCCCAAAACTTAGTGCTATCGACCAGCACACTTGCCTGGCCTATGGCTTCCCATGCCCGCTCCCTAATGACCTTCTGCTGTGCTGCAAGCTTGCAAGACCTAACCCTTTCCTCAACCCTCGGCTTTTGCTTAAGGGCCAGCATTAGCTTCCTGTGAGCCTTGGAGCAAACGCCATCAAACCACTTTTTCTCCATAGCGCTGGTAGATCTGATCTGCGGTTGGTGGTTAGATTATCAGCTATCTGCTTGGTTAGTTTATTAAATGCATCTAAAACCGTTTTGTCCCGCGTCACATTTACTTGCAATTAACTATAATAAGTGGATTTCAGTAGTGTAGTTATTTAAAATGGTATGTTTTAACTGACATTTTCACCTAACTGTAACGTCACTTTAATCTTTGTTTTTGTTTGAGTAAATTTCAATTTTTTTTTAACGTAAAGTAAGATGTGTGCGGTGCGGGGTTGGGCTGCCAGGCCCTGCACCCAACCCCCTGCTGCGCATGGCACCTTTGGCCATGTGTGGTGTGCAGTTGGGAGCTCTACCACCCCACCCCCCTTTCAGTGCACGGCCTAGGGCAGTGTGCTGTAGATGGTTGCACGCAGCGTCTGGCCTGCAGCTAGACTGTCTCTCCAACCAACCCCGCTGGGGGCCAAACTCCCGCTGAGAACTTCCTTTGGCCTTGCACAGCATGGCGTTGAGTGCAGGGCCTGGCCTGGACCCAGGCCCTGCAGCTAATCTCCCAATGGCACCCAAACCCCTGCTGCCTCTCAAGGTTCATTATGTGATGTTACGATATAAAGAGTGTGATTTTAAGTAAGGCAGACCTACTGACTTTGTCAAAGGGTCAGAACACCAAAATATAAATAGAGGCCTGATCAAGAGGTTGGCATATTAACATATATAAAGTAGACCTATTGTCTTGGCAAAAAATCACCAATGATAAAATATAAATTCACTCGCTGCAATGTGATTGTCATAGTATTTGTAATTAAGCCTCATTAAAAAGAAAACAATTGGCATGTCTTTGAACTTTTCTTTTAATATTTTAATAAGTCCGAGTGAAGCACCACAGCTGAAGAGCACGCAGCTTAAGCTCGCAGGGCTTGGAAAAAAAATGCTGGCTTGGCATCCAAGATATAATGCCCTTGAAGGCTTACTGTACTGTTGTTTTTCTGCTGGGGGCTGCTGCACTTCCTGCAGCCTCCTACATCATAAAAACAAAAATGTTTAGTGCCTTTTCCCCTTCCAGGGCCCCCACCACGATATAAAAATATATAAACAAGGCATTTTGGGCTCTCTTTGTCTGGACAGTGAATAACAAATGAGCGACTCCTTCTACTCATTTATGATTTCTTTTTTTTTTTTGTTTTCTTTTTTATTTTTGTTGTTCGATTGTCCCTTGTGCAGCCCCAGGGCACCCACAACTTGTCAAGATTTGGGGGCCTCAGAAGGGAGCCCTGCGGGCCCTACTGGCTCACCAGCCAGTACCCATCGTAGGTGTTCCCTGAAGCTAGCTATTACTTTACTGTTGGTGCCGCGGGCTCCCATAACATGTCCACTTGTTAGGGGGGAGCAAGCCCCAATGCCCTTGCTGTCTCACCAGTCAGCACCCATTGTGGTTCTGGCAGAAGCCGGCTCCATTTACTTGCTCCTCCCAGGACGAGAGCAAAGTTGGGTTTCCTGCCCAGGAGAGTGCGGTCTGGGTATACCTGCACTCTCACGGGGGAGATCTAGTAGTGTCCCAAGAGATGGGGTCCCGAGGGCCTCATAGAGGCTTGGGAAGGGGGTTCACATGCTACCTCACCAATACATTAAACTGCACCAACCCCCATCGGGCCAAGGCGCACTACAGGGGGGCATCATTTTTAAACGGGCTGGATCTGTTTTATTATTATTTTAATGAAAAAATATTTTTTTGTCCAAGAGAGGAGGGTCCCTCTGGCCTATCCTCCTCCTATTTTTTTTAAAAACTTTTTTGACAGGACTGGGGACTGCGGCCCGAGTCCTAAAATGGCCGTCCACACACCTATGTTGATGTGGTGGCAGCCAATCGGAACAAATCTTTAGAGGCTTGATATATATGTACAATTATTTTGGAGCCTTAATTTCTCCTAACTACTGAATGGATGTACACCTAATCACAAAAAGCATGCTTTCTGGAGCAAGAAATAGCTTCCTGCCAAATTTGGTGTAATTCCTTTCAGCCATTTTAGCTGACGCTGTCTAATTTTATTGAAAACAGGTTTATCCCCCCAACCTTTTTCTCATTCTTCGCTTGATGGATAACACCAAAACTTTCCAGAAAGGAGCTGAGGTGGATGAACTTGTTCATTGGAAAGTTTTGTTAAGGTTTGTCACATGGCGCCAAAGTATCAAGCAAAACAAAAAAGGCTTTTCCTATGGAATCGTGGTCCTAACTAGAACCACCCAGTGACAATAAATTGTATTAGTGGGTAATAAAATACTGTGTGTATGTGTATGTGTGTGTATCTGTGTGTATCTGTGTGTGTGTGTGTGTGTGTGTGTGTGTGTGTATATATATATTCACTTAAAAAAACCATAGGTTTCACCCATGTTATAGTTAGCTGGACATTTCACTCGTAAAAAAACAATGAAATTCCCCCGTTATAGTTAGTGCAGGCAACTATTACTCACGCGACCGCAATCCTCTGCTGATGACGTCCGATATTACATCACTGTATTTAGACACTTATTTACCCATGTCTTCTTCCATTAACCCCTTCAGCGCTGCGGGAATTCCCCCGCGGTGCTGAAGGGTTCGAGCGCGGGCGGGGCCATGACGGAACGGTTCCGTCATGAGCACAGCGCAACCGATGCTCATGACGGAACCGTTCCGTCATGGGCATGGAAGGGGTTAATCTTTAGCTATACATATATTACAAATATTTATTTTTCATAAAGACACATATGTCATCAGTGATGTAATATCTGACGTCATCATTAGAGGATTGCGGTCGCGTGAGTTATAGTTGCCTGGACTAACTATAACGGGGGAATTTCATTGGTTTTTTACGAGTGAAATGTCCAGCTAACTATAACATGTGTGAAACCTATGGTTTTTTCAGTGAATTTGTACGTTTTTTTAAATGCTAAGTTATGTATATATGAATTTTTTTTTCCAGGTTTTTCACCGTGCGCGCACCGAGCACCCACGGTTCGCAGTGCGTGGCGTGCGCGCGCGGAGCGCGAACCTAGCGATTTAAAAAAAAAAAAAAAAATTTTTTTTTCTCCCTTGGGGGTCCTTCTGTGACCCCCTGACCAAGGCTAGGGGGTCAGGAACTGTCCACTCTGCCCCCTTTTCACGTTCTCCGCCTTTTTTTTTCATCCCCTCAGACTGCGAGAGACAAAATGGCGGCCGACACTTCCTGGTTTCGACCGATTCGAATGTTTACCGACATCTAACAACCAATCAGAATTGCGCTCGCGCACGACAGGGTGCGCGCACAGTGCGCGCACGGTGCGCGCGTATAGATATTGATATGCTTTTAAATGCTATTTTCTCAGGAAATACTGAACAGATTTACACCAGACCTGCAAAAGGCACTTCCTTGACCTTATGGCTACCTCTCTGCCAAATTTCACGTAATTCTGTTCAGCCGTTCGGGCTGTAGCTGCGACTAAAGGTCCTATGGAAAAATGCATGGGGAAAACGCGTTTTGGGACCCCCCCTTTTTCTCGGCCCCCACTTGACGAATCACCCCGAGACTTTCAGGGTAGGAGCTGAACGGAGCGCCCCATTTGTTTTGAAAATTTCGCGAGGATTCGTCAACCGGCGCCAAAGTTATTCAATAGAATTTTGAGATTTCCTATGGAAACTAGGTTGTAACTATAACTATCTACTGGCGACCGCCAGTAGATAATATATATGTAGCAAAGGAATGCAATCATTAAACCTGTGAATTCAATATATATATATATATATATATATATATATATATATATATATATACTTCCGATAGGAGGGCAGATCAAGTGGTTATTAAATAAAAGCTGTTAAAAAAAGAAAATACTGGTCTACAGGTACAAACTCGTCTTTCGACGAGATGCAATGAATCATCTGTGGGTATGAGTAAAACATATACATAATAAAATGCAGTGATGCTGGTTTGATTGGATAAGTTGTCAGAGGGGTTAACAGAATGTCAAGAGAGGCCCAGCCTAGGGAAAAGATTCCTGGTTTCAGATTATAGCAGATTTTACACCCAAGTGACACACGTTTTTCACCAAAGTCAAGTATGGTTCTAATAAAGCTGACCTATGTTTCAGAGTCCGGTAAGCCCATACAGTTAGCTTGCTTCATGCAAGGGCATCTCTATTTATGCAACAATGTTAACAAGATGTCAGTCAGACGCTGTAGATTAAAAAAAAAAATGACCCGCATATAGAGAACCAGCATGTAACCTTAATGTATTTCTTTCAGGGAATTCTAAAATAATTGCAGAGCAGAAATCAACGGGACAAAAACGTTTTGTTAAGAGGTAGCTGGATGCAACTGCACAGGTACCCTTAGGAGAGGAACAAGTGCAATGTTATCCTCCATATACTCCAACCTCTTCATGCACAGACAATTAAGGTTCCCCAACAGATGTCTCAGGATCTTTTGTTCTCTTCGCTTTGTAGTGCAGTAACAACTGCACCCCCCCCCTAAAACACCAGCCCCAGATCTCGCAATCAGCTGACATTGGTGCTCACCAGAATATCAATGAAACGCAGGTGTATCCTTAAAAGACAGGATAAGGAAGTAGTGAGTCTGATAAGCTTGACTAGAAGGAAAGGGAGTTTCCATATGCTCCTCAACCAGTCGCCCTCTACCCACCAGCAAACTTACTTCCTGTCTAGCCACCTGAGAACTCACTCTCTGCCCCCTGTAAAAAGAGTGCAGTCAAGAACCATAACAGAAGTTGGTATATACATGCCTCGATTATTGATATGCTATCAAGTCACATAGCTCAATCATGTGTCCATGCTTTGCGAACTATAGAAGGTCAAGATGGCGGCACTCTTGAGAAATACAGTAAATATGAGACGTGGTTTAAGTTAAAATAAATGGTCTTTGATTAAACATTCAGCATTTCATTAATATTTGATGGCAATTGCCTGTTCCTCATCAAATCTATGTTTTGAAATTCTGGAATTGCTATTTAATTGTGTTGCTGCTGATATATTTGACTGATATTGTTTTCCTTTTTAGTTGGCAGAAATGGATCTGGAAAAAGTAACTTTTTTTATGGTGAGTTGGAATTCTTCAGTGATTGAGGTCTCAAATCTATGAACGTGTTGGGAGGTATTTTTTTTACAGATATTTAATGGTCTGTGGTAAGAGCATATTACTTGCCGACATGCTTGTTTTCCTCTACATTGCCTACAGAAAAACTAACCTCTACCTCTCACTGATAAACTCACTTGTTCATTTGCTACGAACAAAAAGCATGTTTGGGAAGTTCTATAACAATCTGCACCCTCTGAAACATGGTTCACATAACAGTGTTCTTTAACAATTTTAGTCATGGAGCAAGGAAATCAAGCTAGCCTAAATAAAGTTTAAAAGTCACAGTCTTAAAAATAATTAGTCCTCTGCCATGGTGAAAATGCATCTGAAACCATTTCAAATGGTTAATGTTATATATGCATAAATAAATCGTCATAAATATTCATAAAAATAGAATCTCTTCTTCTGTCTGCAGGCTCTCAGATATCTTTTAAAAAACGCTTTGCATCTTTCCAAGAATGTATAGTTAACATTGCCTACTGTTACATCTAAAGATTTCATGTTGCTCTTGAAGACAGGAGGGTGGCAGCCTCTATGTAGGTTATGCTTTTTGCAGTTACATGTAACATGTGCACCCACAAGATGAATGCAGACTAGCTGCTCAGCCCTAAAATATCAGACTCCAGGTTATTCACACTTGGACTGCCAGTGGCCCGAGCGGGAGGAACAGTGCTGTGCTTCTGCTTACCGGGACCTGCTGCTCTGGGGGTGACACTGCAGCTGGCAGCCCTGGTGAGTGATCTGGTGCCCACTTCTATCTGCTTTTTCCTTGAACCTGCTTCTCTGAAACAGCGTTGGGCAACAGGGGCATATTTTCCCATCTTTTTTGACCCTATGTGGAGGGTGGTCAGATAAACATCTAAAGTTGGGGGACAGAGAATCGGGTGGGAGGGTCGGAAGAGAGGGAGGAAAAGTTGCCTGGGAAGTGTCATGATTCTGGGCTGAACCGAGTGAAACTAGCTTGCTCTGTTTAAGGCTGTTGGATAAGATTACTCCTGCTAATATCCGAAACGCACAATCTCCTCAGTACCACACTCTGCCATCTTTTAACTGGATATGTAATTGACTTCTCGGATTAGGTTTCTAGATGTACTTTAGAATCTTTTGAGGAAACTGGGTGTGTACTTTGGATTACTGTGAATAAGGTTGTAGGATAATTCTTTGGAAACCTTATAAAACCTCATGAACAGAAAGAACCCCAACTGCTTACCGACAAAGACTGCTCTGAATACGTTTGTTTTGTATTACTTTAGAACCCATAGTTAGTTCAGAAATCGAAAACCTCCCTACACTCCCGATATTGAAAAGCGATCAATTAAGGATCACCCAGCACACTCACCTGGACCATTTGGAATACAAACAAACGGGACCCACCTTTCTCACCTTGAGATTGACACTGATACGCACACAGGACTACAGAATCAAAACTACTCCTGCAGTTGATCTGTAAAGTCCCTCTCATTTTATGCCCTATTAGGTCCAACTCTAGACCCTCAAAGGAGACCCACTTTGCCTCCTTTACTCTTTTTTTCTTCTCTGTTCCTACATGCCAAGCTTTGAGAAAGTGCCCACTGTATGTATCTTGAATGACTCCTGATGGATCTCAATAATAATAACCCCTTCTCCGACATGAGCAAAATCAACCATGATTTTCACAAGATTTCCTAGCCACCAAAACTCTAAAAGACTGCTTCAAAAAAACTTGAAGCACAAGCTCATGAAGCAATTCTCCGAAACGCACTTTATGGATCAACACATCAGCAGGCGCCATGGATGCCTCAAGACCGCCCGACCCCGTTCTTCACAAACCATGGCAACACCTGGCTGGAAACTTTCCCAAAAGAATTAAATGTCATTTAAAGAAAATCCCGCTTGGTATAAAACTAACCATCAAATTCCTCTGCACCCCCTACCCTTATAAAAATAATTATTAGTCCCTACACCGAATCTTCACAGAATTGTAATTATCTATAATTTGGGGTAGATAATGACTCAATCCTCCGGTAACACTCGGATTCACTTAAACCTTCATTTCAAGACTGACAGAAATTGACTTTTACCATGACACACAACCCCACTACTCTAACTCCTTTGCTCACCTTCTTGACATAGTCCATTCCTGCCCTCCTGTTTTGGATCGTTTAGCTAACACATTAAAGCTAATGACTATTCACTAACCATCCCAAACTATCTCCACAAAAGTGGTACTAATCCCTAACAACCTCAACCCAAACTCTTCATGTCCACCCAAAACTATGTAAGAGGTCGCAGTCAAAATAGCTCCTCTGAAATAGGAAAAACTAAAGTACAGTAAAGCCACAAACTAGTTATCTAAAGACAGCCCTCAGACTAACAGATCCATTATGATGCAAACATCCCTAGAAATTGTAACACGTCACTCTTCACATCAAGCGCACGGAATACAAAAAGAGACATCACAGAAGCAAAAAACAACTATGTCCGATCAAAAATTGGCACCTCTTAAAATTACTAGAAAAAAATTTGTGACTTTGGTATTGGCAATGGGATAGCAACTTGGAAACTGGTCAAATTTCGTAGAGTCCTGCCGAAAAAAAAAAAATCTTTCATAACCAAATAAAAATCTTCTAGCTCTCTTGATTCAACTACCGCCACGATTCCAGCTGAATGACTGACTTGCAAATCTTTATGGTTGTCATTCATGATAACGCCCTCTGATGTCATATCCATAGTGGCCAGTTGGTTTCCGGTCCCATTTCCAGCCAAATTAATCAATCAACAGTACCATTTTCACTCCCTCCCCCAGCAAAGGTTATAGGTGACTCCTTATCACAAGAAATTACTCCTGACCCCCTCAGAGTAGGTCAGATCACCCCATTTCTTACACAAACACTGGCCCCGCAGACTTGAATAACTTCCGATCTTTATTTGTGGCAAACAGGCCTTACCTTTAAATATTCCCAAGTGTCAGACTGGATCGTAAAGATTTTCGAGCAGTACCACAGCGCACCAATAGTTGATATTATTCAGCTCCACGTCGGAAGTGATGTCGCTGTACCTATATAGACGCCACCTCTGCGCGCTGACGTCCAGTTCTTTACTTTCCGCGCCAGATAGTGCTGATCCGTATTGAGCTACCCCTTTGTCACTTTTTGACCTTTTCTTTTTACCTTTTTTTTTTATATTTTATATTTTATCTCCTGGTGTAAGGATGTCACCCAAGAAACCGTCTGGTTTCAAACCATGTTGGAGCCTGTCTTTTTTGGTACTTGGAGCCAGGATACAACTCCAAGGTGTGTGAGGACTGCAGCGCCATGCACCCGAAGGCGCTGGGAGAGTGATCTCTCAAGCTCCTTGCCTCCTGACGTCGGTTACCTCCTTGTCTCACTCGAAGTAATTGGGGAAGTCCCACAAGCACAAGAAAAGTTGAAGTTCAAACACTCTTCTACTTCCCGTGTCATTTGACAAGGCAAGGGAGCGTTGGTACTGAAGGCCCCGCGAGTCGTGAACCTGGGTCCTCTCCATGCCTCCAGATTTTCCCAGAGTCTGAGCAACCCCCGCGCAGATGAAGGAAGTTTATAATGTCATGTGCCTCATCTTTAGGCATCCCAGCCTCTCAGGATGCCATTTGGGCCCCATGTGCACAGGAGGGGCCCCTACTGAGACCATGCCGGTGGGTTTGCCCTCAACGCCGGTCAGGCTCCAATGATGCCTCGCTGGTTCCGGCGTAGAGCTGCTGGCACGATCAAGGCCTTCCTCTGCACCTGCTCCAGTGCTGCTGCTAATGCCCCTTGGCTGCGCCATCACCTTTGTGATTCCCGACTCCAACACAGAGCCGGATGGATGTCGTCCGACGGTGCGCCTGGTGCTGACTGAAGACATCCTGCCTAGAGCAGAGTCGGTGCCTTATTTGATGGATAGGCCTGGTGAGGGAGACGCTTTGGACTGATCTTTTATCCCTTATGTAGAAGATCCAGTTGAGGAGGACAGCTTGTTTGAGGAACTGGTTGAGACCAGTGGGTTGGACACCTCACCTGATACTGGCCTGGAAGTTTCTTTTGCTATCGTGTTGGGGGGCGGCCGAGGTACTGGACCTTAACTTACCCTCTGTGGCAGTCAAGACTAATGTCTTGACAGTAGTGCTCCAGCCAGGAGTCACCCCCTCAGAACCCTTACTCCCATTCAATGAAGCCCTTATGTCCTACCTGGGGCCTGGTCGAAGCTCTGCACAGGTGCTCTGATTGCCCGCCACCATCACACAGCTTTTGGGGATCCCCGTTTCTTTAGCCAGCACCCCACCCCAGAGAACTTGGTGGTCCAAGCCAAGTTTCTGCATCATGCATTCACCCTGGCGTGCTACCTACCATCTCTCAGGATAGTAAATCCAAGAGGCTGGACATCTTCGGTAAGAGAATGTCCTTTTCCACCAGCCTTGCACTGCTATCGGTGAATACAGACTGCCTGTTGGCGATTATTTCCATACACCATGTGGTACAGGTGCTGCCTATGGACCCTGAGGATGCCCGAACCATACTCTCTTAGGCTGTTTCTGACAGGAGAGATGTAGCAAAATTCTCCATCAGATGTGAACTTGACATAACTGACTCGCTAGGTAGATCGTCAATGGTCTAAGAGCACCATGCCTGGCTGAGAAAATTTGATTTTTCAGGGGATGTCCAGGGGCGGCGAAGTGAGCTAAAGAATGATGATGGATGCAACCCAGATCTGTGACTAGGGGTGAGTGTTTCAGCACTCCGTCCATCATCTCCTTGTGTTTGCTTTGTTCGCCCTAAGTTGGCAGGGTATGCCCAGATGGTCCCTTGTTCACTTTGCTTCTGGATTCAAGCTAGCCTGGCTGATGAGGGGTGTTACCCCAAAACCGGTCCCAGGATGCTTGTGTCCGGTCCAGGGAAGACATGGCTTGGCAGTTTGGGCTGGACTGTTCCCATGAGGCACAGGGTCAGGACTGATTTGCATATAGGTGTGTCTGAACTTGGGCGGCGAAGTGAGCTAAAGAATGATGATTGTTTCAACCCAGATCTGTGACTGGGGGTGAGTGTTTGAAAAGTTTCAGCACTCCATCCACCTTCTCCTTGTGTAGGCTTCCCTCATGGACATGCCATTTGATGGCTCTCGCATCTTTGAAGGCAAGGCGGATTCAGCGCTAGAGCGCTTCAAGAATTGCAGGACTACGGTCAGGTACATGGGCTTGTCTATAGCCCCTCGTCAACCCCAAACTGCCTTCCGCCTTTTTCGTGGCTACGAAAGTGGTCTCCAACCGCATCCAGCCACCACAACCAGCAGGTTTACCAGCCTTTTTGCAGCCCAGGGCTCGGGTCCCAGCGACCACATAGGACAGGCTGCCAGCTGTCGGGTCGATTCATCACCCGCCCAGCAGCCGCTGCCTCCAAGCCTCTTTAGTCCACCCTTGCACCATCGTGGGCACCCAGTGGGTGGCAGGATACGCCATTACCTCACCCACTGGCAGCCAGTAACATCAGATTGTTGGGTACTTCAGGTAGTCCAAGGGGGCAACTCCTTCCCCTTTGTGACACCCCCTCCACCTATGCCACCCATTTAAGATCGACTGATGGAGGACCATCTCTTTGTCAAGAAGTGCAGACTCTCTTGGCCAAGGGAGCCATAGAGAGGGTGCCCCCATCAGAAGTAGGTCATGGTTGCTATTCCTGTTACTTTCTGGTGCCAAAGAAGGATGAAGGCCTGCATCCTATCCTAGATCTGCGCGTCTTGAAGTAGAAATTCATAATGCTCATGCTCGCTCAAGTCTCGTCTGCCCTAGATCCGGGAGACTAGACGGTAGTGTTTGGTCTTGAGGATGCTTATTTCCACATCCCTGTCCCGCTATCTGCAGTTCATGGTGGACCACAAGCCTTTTCAGTATGCCGTGCTACCTTTAGACATTACCTGCGCCCCTCGGATGTTCACTAAAGTGAGGGCAGTGGTCGCAGCTCATTTGCGGAGTTCAGGAATTTCAGTCATTCCCTACCTCAGTGACTGGCTTTTGAATCCAGGCCTGCCCCAGACAGTTGTCACCCACCTTCAGACTATGGCGAACCTCCTGCACTCGCTTGGCTTCACTATCAACATGCCTAAGTCCCACCTGACTCCCTCTCACACGCTCCCTTTAATCAGAGCTGTTCTGGACACAGTGCAGTTTCGGGCCTATCATCCTCTATCCTGGATTTCGGTGAGTCTGACTCTGAGGCAGCTGGGTGTAATGGCCTCCTGCATCCTGCTAGTGACACATGCCGGCTGGCATATGCGGTCTCTGCAGTGGGACCTGAAGGCCCGTTGGGGCAATATCAGGTACACCTCCCCAACATGATCCAGATCTTGGAGAAAATTGCTAAAGACCTTCAGTGGTGTCTAATGAACTGCAGTTGGGTCCGTGGTAGGCCCCTCTCCCTTCCCCAACCAGAGTAGACTGTAGGGACAGATGTCACTTATGGGCTGGGGTGGCCACCTGGGAGAGGTGGAGATCAGTGGACTCTAGTATCTGGTGGAATCCAAGCTTCACATAATCCTGTTGGAACTTTGGGCGATTTGCTTGCCAATTAAAGCATTTCTTCCTTCGATTAAGGGAAGGGTGGTGCAACACCACCATCATGTGGTACTGCAACAAACACGGCTGGGTGGGGTCGTGGACCCTTTGTCAGAGGCTCTGCTCCTCCAGACATGGCTGGAATCTCAGGACATTTCCCAGGTGGTGCAGCATCTGGTGGACTCTGAATGCCAGAGCGAACAAACTCAGCCGAAGATGCCTAGTGGATTACAGATGGCGTCTCCACCTGGCTGAGCTGCAAGGTCTCTTTCAACAGTGGAGAGAGCCTTGGTTAGAACGGTTTGCCACAACTGAGAACACGCAATGTCAACAGTTCCCACAAAGTTGACCTCCCCCCCCCCCCCACCCCCCCTACACCTCTCCCATGAGTTCTCTGGTCTCTGGTTTGTATAGTCTTCGGCCCAGCAGGGCTTTGCTTTGGGCACAGTTCAGGGTTACCTTTCTGCCATCTTGTCATTCTTGCACTTGTCGGACCAACCTTCTCTCTTCTTGTTATGACTAGGTTCCTTAAAGGCCTGCAAGATATGTTTCCACCCATGCCCTTCATCATTCCTCAGTGGGACTTCAAACTGGCCTTCACCTTTCTCATGTGTGCACAATTTGAGCATCTGCACAATTGCCCGCTTAGACTCTGAACCATCAAAACTTCCTTTTTAGTGTCCAATACGTCAGCCAGGCAGGTCAGCGAACTTCAAGCGCTCGCTGCGCATCCTCCTTATACCACCTTTTACCCAGACAAGCTGTTTCTTGGAAGCGTGCTTCTTATCTTCCATAGGTTGTGACTCCATTCCTTGTAGGCTAGAACATTTCCGTATCTACTTTCTTTGCTCCGCCTCATCCCTCCAAATAAGAGAGACTCCACCACCTGGACCCAAAAAGAGCGTTGTCGTTCTACTTTTACCGCACTAGAGTTCCATGTAGACAATCAATACTTCGTGGGCTAGGGGGATGCAAAAAGCAGGGAAAGCTGTTCACAAGAGAACCATCTCATGATGGATTGTCCTGTGCAATAAGATCTGCTACGCAAGAAGCCACACACTGAGGGCTTGCGGCCTCACTCTACTAGAGCCAAGGCTGCAACCACTGCCTTAGCACGTGACGTTCCTTTCCTGGATATCTGTCAGGCAGCGACATTGTGCACACGTTCACAAAACATTACTGCCCGGACAGTCAGGAATGTTGTGACAGGCACTTTGCCCGTTCAGTCCTACAGGACTTTTTGGTGTAATCGATTTTGCAGATCCACCTCTGGTGAGGTATTGCTTGGGTATCTATTCACAGCTAAGGAATTTGTGGCTGGTAGTCTGTATCATATGAGCAAGTTACTTAGCTTTGTTAACACCTTATCTGGTAGAGACTGTATAAAGCCGCATATTCCTTACTGATCCTCCTAGGTCTGCGAACCGATTCAGGTGTAAGGGACACCCTTTTCATTGCCTTAGTCTTTTCCACACCTGTGGTCAGTTCTGGTTGTGGCTCCACGCTTCTGGCATTGAAAGTCGCAAGAGTAACTGACGTCAGCTCGGTGAGGTGGCACCTATAAAGTTACCTCACACGTCCCTTCCGGTGCAGACACGGAGCCGAACGACGACAATTACTGGTGCTCATGGGTACTGTTTGAAAACCTTCTCCATCCAGTCTGATGCCTGGGAATATTCAAAGGTAAGGAATCTGCGGCTAGATAGTCTCTACTAGATAAGGCGTTACCAAAGGAAAGCAACTAGTTTATCAGACTCCTGAAAACCAACCCTCTTATCATAGCTGAAGATTTCAGGTCTACAATCTAATGTTTTGCCCTCACAAAACTAGACTGTGGTAACTCCCTTTTCACTGGCATTCCCAGAATACCACCTAGAGACTCTGAGAATGGCTCTCAGCTCTGCAGCCCACTTTGTCAAGCTCCTAAAGGTACAACCACATCTCCTCCATATTGAGCCCCATCACTTGGCTCCCCATTAAAACCAGAAGACCATTCAGTCTAGCGTGTATTATCCACAAGGCTCAACACAGAGATACTGCTAACTACCTGACCCACAAACGCCTTATTTCGGGGGATCCTGAGTAGGCCGAAGCTCAGACTTTCTTCACCTTGAAATGCCACTCTTGAAATAAATCCTGTACTCTGAACCACTCCTATTCGGTTAGCGTGCGTAAGATTTGAAATTGGCCCTGCCCAGATAAGTAACCCTGCCACCGTCATTTTCCACCTCTTTCATTGCTACTCCAAGTCTTGAGCAGCCTTGCTTTGAATGTTCCAAGGAGTTGGAGGATGGATTACACAGATAGTGATTCTCTGGGGCTACCATGCTGTTTGCTTTTGTCATGGATGAACCCCTTCCCTACCCCATTTATCCCACCTATGACATTTAGCACCTCATCCCCATTGTGTCTGTCTATACCTCAGTTCAATGAAGTAAAGTGTTCAATGCTATATGAAAAACGCAAATAAATAAATGTTGCTATTTTGCAAAACATGGCATGAGGATGCAAAACACACAAGATGATGGACGGAATGTTACACATTGGCTAAACATTCACCCCCAGTCACAGATCTGGGTTTAATCCATCGTTCTTTTGCTCACCACACCACCCCAGTTCAGACATGGCCATATGCAAATCAGTCTTGACCCTGTGCCTCATGGGAACAGTCCAGCCCGAACTGCCAAGCCATGTCTTTCCTGGACCGGAATCAAGCATTCTTTCACACGCTGTTTTAGCGTGACGATCTCCCGCCTCCACTCATAGCGCCATCTTGTGTGTGTAAACCTGATCTCCTGCCACTGTTGGCTGCCATCTTGGGAGGCGTTCTAGCTGCTTAGAGAACACCTCACGCCTACCTACTTAAGACGCTCTATGCAAGCGCGCAGCCCAAATGACTGAGAACAATATTGAGAGTCAGTGTGAGTGAAAGTGTTGCTGTAATCCTTGTTTAAACTTTTAACGCGCCGAGAGGTGCTGGTGTACCTCGTATTTTTTAACTTGTTTCGTTGCTCTGTTTCGGGGCCTCTGCCCTCTAATTACTTAAGTCAATTCTACATTTACAATCTAGGACAGTCACTGATGCTCCGCTTACCCGCACTATAAAATCATTCTTTCACACGCTGTTTTAGCGTGACGATCTCCCGCCTCCACTCATAGCGCCATCTTGGGTGTGGACACCTGATCTCCTGCCACTGTTGGCTGCCATCTTGGGAGGCGTTCTAGCTGCTTAGAGAACACCTCACGCCTACCTACTCAAGACGCTCTATGCAAGCGCGCAGCGGGCGCGCCGGAGGCGCGCGAGAGGCAAGCCCGTCCGCGCCCTGGCCGCTCCCAGCGCCAGGAATGCTGCCCTTTTTAACGGCCCTCCAGGACGACTGATCTATAGCAGAGAACAACTACTGCAGCTGAACCTACCTAAGGGCCTTAATCTATCGGGCGACAGCCTTTCCTGTGGACTAATCAATAGCCGGTCGCTAGTTAAACATTCCCCGGAAGTCTATGGCCTCCTGGAAGACCTGGAGCTAGACGCCCTTTTCATAACGGAAACCCGGGCCACGGCTGAGTCCACAGTAGGCCTGAGCGGGGCCTGTCCCAGTGGATATAAAATCTTCCACAAACCCCGCAGCATTGGTAGAGGAGGTGGAGTAGGTATGATTTTCAAGGACACGTTAGACTTTAGACCTTTTCAGATTGACGAGGTAGGGGGGATAGAAATCATGGGTTTCTCCTTATAGTCTCCTGGTGGGAATCTACTTACGGGGATGCTTTGTTATAGGCCCCCGGGTGCGACCACACAATTTCACCTCCTCGCCGATACCATCATCAACTTAAAACTTGCCCACACCAACTTGATCGTACTAGGCGACTTCAACCTCACAGAGGATGGAGGTCTCGGCAGCCAACTGAGAGACCTCCAGCATACCTGCTCTAACCTGAATCTTCACCAACTAGTGGCCAGTCCTACCCATCAGAAGGGGCATATCCTGGACCTGGTATTTGCCAATCCAGCTATAACTGGGATATCTAGTATCATGCCCTTGAATTGGACGGACCGCTCTTTCATACATCTGAGCATGGCGCTGCCCTGTTGGAAGAACAAGCCCAGCCAGCAGTGCTCCTACAGAAAAGATAGAGAATGGGCCAAATTGGCCAAAGTTGACCCCTTAACTATATTCTCGGATGTCAGCTATTTCTCTCCCACCAAGTCCGTGGGTGAAAATTATAGATCATTCACTGAGCATATAATTAAGACCCTTGATCACATTATTCCCATAAAGTCACTAAAGAAGGTGAGGAAGAGATCCGCACCCTGGTATAATTAGGAGCTGCATCAACTTAGACTCTCCCGCAGGCAAGCAGAGAGGAAATGGAGAAGAAACTATGCCGAGGACGACAAGAAAGACCTGAGACTAATTCAACAACAATATAAGGCTCTGATCTTGAGGTCCAAGGCAGATTTCTATGCGAGCTCCATCATCCAGGCCTCTAATGGGACCAAAGCCCTCTTTAAGATTGTTCGTGACCTCTCTACCCCGGACTGCATGAACAACAGAGTAGCTCCCTCACAAGCCCTGTGCAATGAAATTGCCTCCTTTTTCCAGGAGAAAATTGCCAATATCGTCAATATATTACATGACAATACTTAGGATGGTTCTGAGGAAATTGCCAGTTTGGCCGATGGAGATCTACCACTGACCGTGGCCCTAGACCGCTTTCAACCACTCTCCCAGGTGGCTTTTGATAGTCTAACAGAAAGTGTGTCTTCTGGCTCTCCTCTAGACCCTCTCCCTCATAAAATTTGGAAACTATATGGGCGTAACACCTTCCCATGGCTGAGGACGATTTGCAATCAGTCCTTGATGGTCGGTTCTGTCCCGGACTGCTGGAAATTAGCAGTGGTAACCCCACTGATCAAGAAACCGAATCAGGACCCTCTGGTACCAGCTCATTTTAGGCCAATTTCACTCTTGCCTTACCCAGTGAAAATTCTGGAAAAGTCGGTAAGTAAGACACTGTCTTGTTTCCTGGAGGAGAACCTCCTGCTTGACGGAGATCAGTTCGGCTTTCGTCCCGGCCACGGGACCGAAACTGCTCTGATTACCATGCTGGACAATCTTCGAATGCGTGCCGACAACGGGAATGCCATGATCTTAGTGCTTCTCGATATGTCGGCCGCATTCGACACGGTGAGCCATCCAGTCCTGGTGGAGAGACTAAAGCTGATAGGTGTTAAAGGTAGAGCGCTGCAATGGCTTCAATCCTACCTGGAAGGTAGAGAGCAGGTAGTCACCTTGACCCCTTTCTCCTCCAGCAGGTCTCCAGTTGCGTACGGGGTGCCACAGGGATCTGCAATTAGTTCCATCCTTTTCAACATCTACCTACGGCCCCTGTTTCCTTTAATTAAATCTTATGGAGTCAGCTTGGTGAACTACGCTGACGACACGCAGCTTGCCTTTTCTTTAGAAGGGGATGATTCACTACCTATGGACCGATTCCAGCAATGCATGAAGCAGACCACAGACTGGCTTAGAAGGAACTCGCTCCAGTAAAATACTTGCAAAACTGAGGTGGTCTTCTGCTCTCCAACTAGGATCCCAAAACATATCCCTCTTGAATTTAGACTCTCTCCAGAGGAAGGTCCTTTGACACCAGTCAGTAAGGTACGTAATCTTGGAGTGATCCTTGATGACGACCTCCAGATGGTATCCCAGGCCAGTAAGACCGCATCGGTCTGCTTCGCCCTGCTGCGACTACTCCGAAGTATCTTACCTTTACTTCCTAGGGAGTCACGAGCCACGGTCGTGCGCAGCACGGTATTAGGCAGGCTCGATTACTGCAACTCCCTCTACCTGGGGGCTCCGCAGTATATGTTCCAGGGATTGCAGAGGATACAGTCAGCAGCAGCTAAACTGGTGCTTGATCGGTGTCGCAGCTCTTCGGCCACTGGAGCACTGAGGGACCTACATTGGCTCCCTGTCAGGGAGAGGGTCTCCTTCAAGTCTCTGTGTCTGACATTCAGAGCAGTGCATGGACTGGGCCCAGCTCCTTTGCAGGATAAGTTTGTTCGCCATCTACCAACTAGGCAGCTTCGTTCCTCTACAGCAGGCCTACTGGTAGTCCCGAGATTTAAACGCTCTAGGGTAGGCGGAAGGGCTTTCAGCATAGTAGCTGCCAGCATGTGGAACAAGCTTCCACTGAATCTGAGACAGTGTAATTCTCTATTTGAATTTTGCAAGGGACTTAAAACTTGGCTCTATCCCAAAGTTTAACCAGGTTGCGCTCTCCTTGGCCCTCTATCTGTCCTCCTTGGTATGGTTCCTCAGTTTAAAGCGTCAAGATGCCCTTAGGGTGATAGCAGCGCTATACAAGTCTCCCATCAATCAATCAATCAACCGGTTTCAGGGTTTCACCCCTCTTCAGCCAGGATAGCTTGACTCCAGAGGATGCAGTCATCTTGTAATATGGTGTGCTAGTAGGTGCAAGGAATGTTTTGGTGCTTTTATGTTACAGTGAGTGGAAGTTTAGCTGTGTTTTTTATGGAGCTCTGATTTTATGTGCAAACCTGTTGTACCTTTGTGCATGATATTTAAAATGTATGTTGCTCCTTGATGCATTTCATTGTTATGTTTATTAGTACTAGACATTTAGTGTGCTTCGTCATGCTGCAAGAACCACATTTTTATGTATTGTTCCTTTACTAGGGAAGCTGTTCGAGTAATATGCGGCTGATGGGGCATGTATGAGTACCCATTGTTCTTATGGAAGTAATTTCGCTGATACTATTAGGGAAAAGCTGTTCCCCTGTAACCTGTTAAGTCAGAGTATGACGACCTGTTATTATTAGTAAGGGAGATGGGTCAGTGTTTGTTTTAGGGAAATGTTATTCCGCTAGTGTGTTACTGTACAGGAAAGAAGTAATGCCCACTATTATTAATGGATTGATTATTACCTCGCTCGCCATGCTTGTGTTGGACCATTTTTGTATACAGTCTGGTTGAGAAGAAACCTGACTTGGCATATGAAAGATAGTTCTGGTTAATTCTGCGTCATAGAGTCGATGAAGATAGTACTTGGCCTATACAAATGGGTCATATCGTTTCATTTTGTACTCTTAATTTATGCCATTTATTTTAGATGTTTTATGTCCTCTTTGGGGTGTGATGTGCTTCTGATGATGTATTGAAGGGTTTTTCATGTCTGATCTCTTGTTGCTGTAGGTGTTATTGCTCTTTTGGGTCTTAGTTTCTATCTAAGCTCTTGGGGCTACACATGAAATTAGATTTTAGGTATCCCAACGCTTACAGCTAATGACAAGCAAGACATATACCCGAGCATCGTGTTACTGTTACTCCTTTGGGAGTCATTCATTTCGTTTTCTTGTTTTCAGTGTTTATTTTTTATGGATTCCAGTGAAATTTTCAAGTGTTTTCCTGACTTATTGAAAACCAGTGCTTAAGTGTTTATACCTTTCGGTGCAACAAGATTTTACAGTGAAGTCAATTGTTATTTTGCACAACGTGCCACCTCAGTTTGAACATAGCCGAATGCAAATCAGTCTTGTGCAAAGTAAAGAGAGGCTGGGATGTGACCTGAGTAATTACTATTCGCTGAGAATAATTCCAGCATTCCATCCATCTCTTTTTTCGTACATTACAGTGCGACTCCCTAAATGGGAAAGATATGTCTAGGCATGGGTCCCGTTGTCAATGTGCTACTGGAACCAAGCTATATCCAACTGGTCTTGGTTTGCTTTTGTTCCAGTTCAGGGAGGACCTGGACTGGCAGTTTGGACTGGATGGTCCGGTTGAAGCATAGTCAAGGCTGATTTGCATATGGGTGGATCCAAACTGAGGTGGCATGGTGTGCAAAATAAGGATGAACTGGGAGGTAGCCCGAGTAATCACCAGTGGCTGAGATTAATTCGGGTATTCAATTCATCACTTTTTTGTACATGTCAACAAACTATTACAGGACACTGTGCTTTTACAGTGTTTAAAAGTAAATTGACATAGTACATTTATTTTTCAAGAGGTGATGTACATTTGGGTTTTCACTTGTTTATTAGAGGCTGGCTACATAAAGGCAGCTTTAGCTGTCTGTTTTCTATTGCTGAGAGCTAATGCCATCCATCGGCTGTACATGGCACTAGTATATTGTAGAAAGTAAAATGTTTGTACATAGTGCCATTAATATAACATTGTGACTTTCTTGTGACCCAAAGTACTGCCTACTATTGAATGCATGGTCTAATGGGGTCATTGTGTGACTTACTTCATATTGCAGAAATATATACAAAATGGAAGACATATGTGGTGTGTTTGCCAATGCTTGTTTTATACTGGAGACTCGCAATGACAATACATCTTTGCTGTCAGGAAGAGGTGGGCTGCGAGGAAAATATTGATGCACCCTTGTTCGTAAGTTCTTTGATTTCGAGAGAGGTGAAGTGGATCAGGACGCCAAAAGTGCATGGAATGTGCTTATAGCCTGCTATATAGCTATTCATAATTCTCTGCTGTCCCTCTTTAACAAGAGAGACCTGATCTGCATGGCACATAAGCGAGACATTTAACCTACTTTGTGCCTGTGGGGCTGGAAAGCAGCGTATTGGCCTTCCATCTACCCTCCAGACATCAGAGATACGTCTGGGTCCCAAAACATAGCAACTCTTTCAGAGCGTTGCATGTAATGTTTAGGTCAAAGACTTTTACTTTATGCAAGATGACTCAGTGAGTAATAATTTTGTTGTAGGCATCCTTGTGTTACCTGTATATCACAAATTAAAATTGAGGTAAAATGGATCAAACTCCCACCCACTGCAAATAGATGCATTTAGGTCACACCCTTACAATATTCAGATCTGCCTGGACCCCAGCCCAGCCCTGCCTGTGTCATGGTACGGGAGAGGAGCCTTCATTAATTTACTCCCTGAAGTCATTAATAGACATGCTGGCGGGCTCAGCAACATTTGTGAAAGAGTGTAGTGAGCATGACATTCCCCCCCCCCCCCCCCCCCCCTAAAATCTTAACAGGCCTATCAAGACCTCAAACCTGGCAGACATGGCACGCATTTGTAGGGAGTAAGGCATTGTTTGCATGGGGAAGCCAACATGCCCACCACGCCCCTGCAGGATGCAACATTCCCAACAACCCGTGTTACATTAAGGCCATAAAAATGTGTGCTGAGGAGGTAAATTTTGATCCCTTCGTAAAATGCAATTTGTGAAGGGGTTGGATTTAGAGGTGTGCGGTAAATACCACGCCCCTGTAGTTTTCTTTTGATAAGTACCAATAGGTCAACTCTGCTGATTTTACGGGGAGAGAACATGGGGCCAATTCAGATAGATGTGTGATTTGTGTGGAAACACTAACTCCACATTATTTACAAATTTTTCCAAAGGAAAACTTGGAAAAGGAGGCATTTACCACATCTGGTAAATAGTGTGCCCTGTGGTATCAATATTAAAGCAGGTGGTTAGTACCGCCCATGTTCCTGGCCACCTTTAAATCCGTGTTCAGCGTGCTCGCCGCAACTCAATGAGGTGGGGTGGGAGCAGGAGCAGGGCAAGGAGTTTGTGTGTCAGGATAAAGTTTGTGTATTGAGGGCAACACAAGGTGAATGATTTATTGTGGCACGACAGGTAAAGTAGTTGGTGGGGCTGGAGCAGGCACAGTGGGCTGGGGCAGGACTTGGTGGGTTAGGGGCTGAAGCATGAGCAGGTGTGGTGGGGAAAGGAGTTGGTTCAGGCTGAAACATAGGCATGAGTGGTTGCTGTAAGAGGGGGGAAAAAGCAAGTGTGGTAAGATTGTAGCAGGTTCACCAGCTGGTACTGTGCTGTGGGAGAATGAAGACCACCAAGAGCTGTTGAGTGGTGGTCACTGAGGTGTTGCACAGGATGAGAGAGATCATTGGAAATACAATGTTGGGCTAACTGCCATGGTCTGGTAGATGAGGTTCGAGCAGTTTCATTTGAAGAAGGTATCTCTCCTGTGGTATGATACCGTCTGACTGGGTTCAGCGTTGAGTCTGTCCCAGTTGAAGTATGGGGACTCTTGGTTTGGAAATTCCAAAAGGGTAATTGTTGTACTACCTACATCCAAATCTATAGGTAAGCAGAGCACAATTGCAGTATCTTTCCACAAAGGTCCTCAGTTATTTCAGAATAACAGAGGACTTTTGTGGAAAGATACTGGGATGGCTTCCTCTACTGGAACAAGGCCTACAATTTTCAGTACTCACTAGTTTGGACTTTTATTGTGGGCCTAGGCTCCCTCTGTTAATAGTTCTCGTTCAATTTTCAAGCACGTCTCACCTCAAGAAATATGTTCCCAAGTCAGACGGACAAATTATTTCTCAAATAGTTCTTTATTAACATTTTTATAGTATGTCAGTGCTGTGAGTTATTTCAATACATGTATACAGGATTATATATGATGTATACAATACATTATACAGCAGCACAGTAAATTCACTGCAATTATTTGGTCATTGTTCATTCTACTATTGTAAACACTACATGGCATTAATGAACAAGAAAGGTAAATTGGGAGAAAACAAACAACAAATAAACACTTCTTATTCTGCCAAACAAAAAAACAGCCACCCCCATGTGAATTGTATAGGAATTCAGTATGTCTGCAGACAGATATTATTAGATATATGCGTCAAAACAGTGATGTGGACAACTGAGAGTTCCCAGCGCTTAAAATTCATTGGGCGTCTCCCACAGGGTAGCTGCTTCCTCTGGATGTAGGAGACCTGCTCTAAGCAAACCACTTCCTGGAGCTGTTCCACCCCCACCCCCCCCCCCCCACCCCCAGCTGGTAAAGCAGACTCCTCAAAGTCAAATTTGGGCAGTTATGGTTATGAGTGTTTCCATTGTGAAAGTACTGGGCAAAAAGACCAACAGGTTCCTGTTAGAAATGAGCTAATCCTTTGAAGCTCTGCCCCCTCTTTCTGCGCTTTATCTAGAGGAATATTTAAACACTGGCAGAGCTCACAGCATGGTTATTAGTACAATAGTTGTTAGAATTTTGGTTGTTGGTTGACTGGGGTGTAAGCCCTGATCAAGCAGCAACCACAATCCTAGTACGGTTAAGCAGCAGGCAAACCCTAAATTAACCTATGCTCACCCTCTGGTAGCTAGGCACAGAGCAGTCAGGTTTAACTTACTTCAAACAGTAAAGCCGTGAAAACATGCAAAAGTATTCCACACCAGGTTAGAATAATGGACCCAACTTTAATAAATAATACAAGACCAAAACAAAAACAAATCCAATAAGTAGAACTGGAGTTATTGATTCTTAAAGTTTAAAATTAAAAATATCACCTAAGAGCACAAAGCGCTATTAGGAATATCTCGTCCTGCCGGACCTGGACAAAGTCACAAATTCAGGCGGAGTGCAGGCCGGCTACAGGAACCCGGTTGGGGTAGTTAAGTATCTTAAATCCTGATTGTGGAGCATTGCATGGATCCCCATCGAAGAAGCGTCGTGCAGCCAAAGCATGCGTCCATTCCGAGATGCAGTGAGGCTGCGTTCGAAGTCCTGATGTGTCAACGTCGAGGATTCTGGTGATTGGGCTTGCAATGCGAAGTCTGGTGTCAAGGATTCAAGGAGATGCGTCAATGCCAAAGAGTGGTTAAGCTGCGATGCAGAGTTTCGCCGCCAATTCTGCCATTGACGAGTGATGTGAGGAGCTTGTGTTGGGAAAAGCGTTGCGCAGTGGCAGTTCTGAAGGGGATGCGCCTGTCCAAAGATGTAGGAGGTGGCAGCAAAGCGAGTCTTTTGCAGCGGGTCCAATCCATGCAGCAGCAATAATGTGTGTTCTGCCTGAAGATGCACTGCTCAGCCTAGGAGATGCGCCAGTTCCGGTCAGGGATGCGTTGCTCAGCAGACAAGATGCATTGCTTCCACTGGCAAGCATCTTTGGCCCACTTCCGAGGGTACAGGACTGGGGTGGTGCAACTTGGTAGGGTAGCCACACACATGACAGAGCCCAGGTGCAGGGGTTGGAAGCCTGTTATGCCCCTGAGGCATCTGATCGGGAGACAAGCCCTCTCTTTGGTGTCACTCTGGGTTCTGGGGTCAAGAGATGCAGGTCCAGTCCTTCTCACCCAGGCAAGAGGGCAGCAGGCAGCAGATCAGCACAGCAAAGCAGGGGGCCAGCAGAGTACAGTCCAGCAGAGTGGCATTACTTCTGCAGCACAGCAGTCTTTCTTCCTGACAGAGTACCCACAGGTCCAGAAATGTACTGTAGTGGTGGTGTCGGAGGTCTGGTACCTCATGCAGTCCAGTGACTTTGAATGGGGGAGACTTCGCAGAAATGCCTTTGAAGTGCACAGATGTCCTCCCTTCCTGCCCTGGCTCAAGACTCACTACAGGGGAGTTATACAGCCCTTTGTGTGTGGACAGGACACAGCCTATTCATGTGTAGGTGAGGCGTTGCCCACTTCCTCCTTCCATCCTGCCAGAGATGACCCTTTGAGACACATCTAAGCTCCCATTGTGTGGGGCTTTGTGCATTCCTCCTAGACAGCCAAACTGCCGACTCCACTCAGTCGTGTGATCAGAGACCGGCTACATGCACTAAATGGCTTAAGCAAGAAAATGCCATTTTCGAAAAGTGGCATTTTCAGAATTGCAATTAAAATCGGACTTCCCCATAAGTTTGGGTTTTAAATTGTGATTCCAGAGACACCAAACTTGAAGGGTTGATCTCTTCCCAATTGGAAGTTGCACTTCTAAAAGGTAATCCCAATGTTGTCCTAGGGAAGAGATAAGCCTTGCATTAGTGAAAAACTAATTTGAGAGATTTTCACTACTGGGGCATGTAAAACATAAAAGTGCATGTCCTGCCTTTTAACTACATTACACCCTGCCTCCTGGGTTGTCCAGGCCCTACCTTGGGGGTGACGTATATGTATAAAAAGGGAAGGTTTGGATCTGCCGATAGGTTTATTTTGTTAGGTTGCCATGGCTGTGTCAACTGCACACACAGGCTCTATTGAGGCAGGCCTGAGACATGGTTAAAGGGCTACTTAAGTGTGTGGCACAATCAGTGCCGCAGGCCCACTAATGGCATTTAATTTACAGACCTTAGGTACATGTACCATGTTGGCACCACTTTTCTAGGGCCTAATCAGTAAGTTAAATATGTCAAATGGGGATAAACCAATATTACGATTAGGGGCAAGAGCACAAGCACTTTGGCACTGGGTAGCTGTAGTAAAGTGTGCAGATTCCTAGTACCAGCAAAAAGAGGTCAGAAAAGTGGAGGATGAAGGCAAAATGTTGGAGGGAAGACCAAGGCTGTCAGGTCTAAGGATAGTGTATTCTAATTGGAAGTATCGCCACCCACGACCCTGGAGAGTAATTAAATATTTCCTAGCTATTGTAAAGGAAAGTTTCAATTCTATTAAGGACTCAGAGGCGAGGATTAGGCATGTCTTTCTTCGTTTATTTCATCTAGCAGCCATTTGAAAGCCAGTAACAAACAAGAGAAAACTACATCTCCCATGATGCTGTAGGACATGAACTACAGTCCAGTAGCCAATCAGTGCCGAACAGTCTCTACTCCTTACCCCGAGGACGTTCCATCTTCCTCTTTCTTCGTTCGAACTCAGCCGGAGAAGTCAATTTCATTCTTGCTTGCCTGAATCCGACCCTGCGAAGAGAAGATACTCCTTTACCCCAGGGAGGACCCATTGGATATTAAAACATGCAAATATCTGACAACAGAATTCATTATGTCTACAAAACACATCCGCTTAACATTACATTATGTATAGGAAAACAGATTACTTACAGTGGCAACGAGGATCACATAGGGAGGGTAGTTCCCAACTAGGGTGGGCTAATCCTCACCTCTGAGTCCTTAATAGAATTGAAACTTTCCTTTACGATAACTAGGAACATTTTCATTCTATGTCAGGACCGGAGGCGAGGATTAGGCAAGTTTAAAGCTTGTCCACCACTAGTGAAACCAGATTTCTGACCGGCTTAAAATAGAACCTCTTAAACCTGGAGTTAGACAGCCAATCTGCCACCTTCAGGATATCCTCTAAACGAGCTCCAAGTGTTAAAGCTTTAGAGTTCATGGCGCCTCGCACTTATTGAGCCTCAAAACTGGATGTGTCCATCCCTGCCTGCTTCCTCGATAGCACAGCGGACCCAACGTGCACTAGTGGGAGGAGCTGCTGCCTTTTGCGGTTTCATAAGAGCAATAAAAAGCTGAGTTACACTATGAGGACGCACCTCCTCGGTCATAGCCTCGTAAGGCTTTGAGAACTCTCACTACACAGTTTCGGAGAATCTGGAAAGGAAGGATAAGACACAGCCTTAGAGTTAGATTTTATCCTTCTAGAAATATGAGAAGTCACCCCTTCTGGGGTAAATACTCTACCTGTCGGATCCAGTGCTGTTACGTCGGACACGCGTCGGCAAGAGATCAAGCACAACAGGGTAGCCAATTTGGCCGAAAATTGCTTCCGGGACTGATATTTATTGGCGGGCCAGGATTTAAACAGACATGAGACTATATTTATGTTCCATATCTACGAATACCGAGGTTCTGGGGAGAAGAGTCTAATCCCTCTGAGTAACTTGCACACTAGGGGATGCTCCCCCGCCAGGTGACCATCCACCGGGACGTGCCCTGCCGAAATCACTGAACGAAAGGTATTGATCCATCCGGTAAGCCAGCCCATACAACGCCAAAGACGTCAAAATAGGCACAACTCCTGCCATGGGATCCAGTTGTCATTGATGGTACGAACTCCCCCACCTGGACCAGACTGACCTGTACCTCTTGATGGTACCCTCTGCCCAGGCCTTTGTGAATAAGGCGGCAGCTTCCGCTGAAAGTCCCGGCACCACCCAATGTCGCCTATAACTCGCCATGCGGCCGAGAGAGTTCGTTAAGAGAAGGCGATGGGGGTTCCCCTGGGGATCCTGTAAAAGCTCTCGAAACAGGGGTAGAGGGATTGGAAAATCCCAGGAAAGTTCCATCTGATCCGGAAACCAGGCTTGCGACCTCCAAATCGGGGATACAACTCTCAGGTCCGCTTTCTGTTGCCTCAACTGGGTCAATACCCTCGTTATCATGGCAATTGGAGGGAACACATACCCCTGTTCCGAACTCCAATCCTGAAGGAACACATCCACTGCCACAGCCCCGGGATACGGGCGCCATCTGCAATACCTGTCCATTTGGTTGTCCTGGCGAGAGGCAAAAAGGTCTGTTGAGAAAGGACCCCAACGTGTTTGGAGACTCCAAAGCACCCCCTGGGGGAGCTTCCAAAGACTTGAGTCGAACCAATGGCGAGAATGCCAATCGTCACCTGGTTGGACGCCCCTGGGAGGTGTTCCACTGACAAAGCAATCTGGTTGGACAGGCAGTATTACCAAAGATCTAAAGCAAGATCCGATAGATTCTGAGAGCGAGTCCCTCCAAGGTGATTGACATAGCGGACCGCCGCTACATTGTCCATTTTGAGGAGGAGGCAGCATTGAGCTTTCTTTGGTCCAGCATTTCACTGCAAAAGGCCCTGCTAAAAGCTCCAGAAAATTGATATGGAGGGATCGTTCCGCGGAAGACCATCTTCCTCCTGTGGAAAATTCTCCGCAGCGTGCTACCCAACCTGAGCCGCTGGCATCCAACTCTATTACGATATCTGGTTGGGACACGAAGATCGCACGGCCGTTCCAGGCCTCCGTGTGTTCGAACCACTATTGGATTTCCATCCGCTCTTCCTCCGGGAGGGGAACCAACTGACAGTAAGTTAGACCTTTACGGAGATGGGAAATTTTGAGGCATTGGAGGGCCCGGTAGTAAAGAGGCCCTGGAAAAATAGCCTGGATCAAGGAAGAGAGGAGACCTACGATTCTGGCAAGATGGCGTAGGGAGATGGTGGATTTGGAGAGTGTCCGTCTGTGCTCGTGCCTGATCTTGGCAAGCTTCCGAGAGGGAAGGCTCAGCGAGGCTTTGACAGTCCACCACGAAGCCCAGAAATTTGATCTGTTGGGTCGGGATGAGAACTGATTTTGGGCCTTTGATTAAGAACCTGAGGGATTCCAGCAGATCTGCAGTCGACTGCATCTGGTAAATTGGACATTGAGGACACTGATTCATGATCAAAATGTCATCCAAATAGACAATCATTCTTATCCCCAGGGAACAAAGGTGCTCGACCACCGGTTTCATCACTTTGGTAAAGCACCAAGGAGCGGAGGACAACAAGAGAGGGAGGGATGCGAATTCGAAGACTTGAGTTAGCCACTGAATCTGGAGAAAACGGCGATGTGGCGGGAAGCTCGGGATCCTGAGGTATGCATCGCGTAGGTCCAGGCTGACTATCCAATCCTGAATCTGTAAAAGATCTCTGAGGAGATGAACTCCTTCCATTTTGAAGTGGCGGTATACCACCCATTCGTTGAAATCGCAGCGGTTTATGAGCAGACTGTACCCCGTCCCTTTTTTCCACCAAAAACAGGTTGCTGAGAAAACCTTGAGGATGATGCAAAGAGTGCAGGATGGCTCCTTTCTGTAACAGGCTGGCGATCTCTTTGTCTATCCGTCTCATGTGCTCTTCGGGGAATTGTAATGGGTTGGGGCGGGATGTTTGAACTGGACAATTGTAAAATTGTAAATGGAACCCACTGATTGTCTGCAGCACCCAAGGGTCAGACGTCAGAGACCTCCATGCCTGCGGAATCAACACCAGTCTGCCCACTTCTGAGGTCCCATCCTGATGAACACTCACCTTGCTGAGAGTTAAGGGAACTGTTGCCCCGTCCTCTGCCACCTTTCTTGCGTGGATAGGCTCTTGTTGGGTAGAAATTCCCAAATGTGGCTGGAACCTGCCACTGCCCCCTGCGGGACTCTCCGCCTCTGTAGGAGGCTTGGTGGAAGGTGTGGCCGGTCGAGCACCCCCTGCCACGACCAGCTCCGGTAAAAACAAGAGGACTAAAGATCTTTTTGAGAGAATATTGGACTTTGTCCAGTGAATTAAATGTGTTTACAAATTTGCCCAACTCTTTCACAAAAGGGTCCCCGAAAAGGTTACCCTCTGCCGTGGGACCGGCCTTCGAGGTAGAAAGATCGCCCAACTTCCTGTGAATCTTTATCACCCATGGCCTACTTGTCTCCGTAGAGATTGCACAATTAGCGCTCCCTAGAAAAACTAACGCCCTCTGCTCCCAATTAGACAACACATCAGGTGGGATTAGGGCCCGACGCTTTCAAGTCCTCTGCCATGTCAAGAATATTTGCTAACCAGTGATGTCTAGTAGCTTATCTTGACACGATCACCAAGAGCGATCAATGCCCTTCTTCGTGTCCCTTATACACTTGGCCAAGAAAAGGGTCATCTTTTCATCCACTTCAGGCGTAAGCACCACCTTCCCCTCCTAGGCAGGTCTGGGGCACTCCGCCTTCAGGCAGCTTCTTACCTCCTTATCTAGGGGTTTACGCAGTCGGGCCGCTATATAAGACGCTACCTTAGGGGTTAAAGTCCATCCGGCTGACCTAAGGTGTAAGAGGTCCTCCGGATCCAGCATGTCAGATGCCTGACCCTGGGAGCCTGTTGGAGCCTCCGCTGGCCTCACCGAAGTGGACCCAGATGGCCTCCAGGGTCTGCTAGGCTCACCATTTCCATCTGATGTCTGGGGGAACTCCACCAAATTTGGTGCCCCTGGAGAATCAAGCGGGTCCTTAGGGAAAGGCACAGGCTGGGCGTCCATGAATGCCTTATTTATTATTTTTTTTTCTCTTTTTATTAAACAGCTGTGATAGGACAGTGATGGGCTGCAAGGCCGCAAAAACAATAACATGCAATGGTAAAGACTCATGACCATTTTCACAGATCTTTCCATTCTCTGTGAAACATTAGGGAGTAAGAAGATCAATGTCCAACTCTGCGCTCCGCAGTTCGACTGTTGGAGATACACATATTTCACCACGCGATACATTCCATTTAGCCCATTTGTGATCCCATTTCCCGGGGCAACCCCTATGTTTAAGGACATCCTTTTCTGCAAACATCGCATTATCCATGTCGTTAGCCCATTTTTGGAACTCTCAAATCCCCCACCCCTGAGCTATATTTCTCTTGGCAAGGACAAATCCCAATAATGCCCATGTGGTCTCAGTTTGGGTCAGGTCTGTCGCCTCCCACACATTTAGTAAACACAGTTGCAGGGAGTGGGCAGTGTTTTTCCCTCTTACCCTCGCAAGTGTAGAGATGATTTTCACCCAGTATGGCTGGACATTCAGACACTCCCAGATTGAGTGGAAAAATGTACCCTCTTCTGTGCACCCTCTAAGACACCCAGGATCTGGTCGACGTCCCATCCTGACCAGTGTATGCGCAGCCTGGTAAGTTCTATGTTGGATTTTAAGCTGAATGAGTCGTAGTCTCATTGGGATAGGAACCTCCTTGGGGGAGGAGAGGGCTTCCTGCCAGTTATCGTCCTCTAGATACCCAAGGTCCGATTCCCACAGCTGTCGGAGACGTACCAATGGGTCTGGTTTGTTGTTTATTAATTTACGGTATGTGAGGGATATAGCTTTGCTTGTCAGGGGATCGGTTAAAAGTTGATCTTCTAGTGGGGAGGCCTCGGGTAGAGCCTCACCCCCAGCCACGGCGGTGGTTAGTGCATGGCGGATTTCTAGGTAGCGGAATGTCTCAGACCCAGCCAGCTGGTACTCGGTTTGTAAATCTGTGAATGGGACGATCTTGTTTCGCTTCCACAGATCACCAACTGAGGAAATACAAATTAAGTCCCACTTATCAAAGCCCGAACATCTACTCAATGTACTGAGTTGCTCGGTTTCCCACAGGGGAGTGAGCAGTGTTAATTTCTTGTGCCACCCCAGTGCCAGAGTGCAACTGAATGGGCTGTGGGTTAGGGGTGGGCGGAATTTGCGGAATTAACCTTCGCAAATTATCGCGAGAATGTTTAAAATTATCGCAAACAAGCAGAAATATCGCGAAGATGCGGAAGTTTTTTTCCGGCATGTTCGCGCGATTTTCTGCATGGTTGCGGGTCGCCAACTTACCCATGTGGCTGCTTGCGGGCGCGGCCATCTTGTTTTGAGTTGTTCTCGCGGTGCATGATCGCGAGAAGAAAGACGTGATCGCGCGACGCATGACGTCACTGCGGGCGCGAACTGTCGCGAGACAGCGCAAATGGCTAAAAACAATACAACATCTCATGGAGAACGCGACCGGATCAAGAAAACTTGTCGGCGAACGCAGGGATTCAGGTAAGGCGATCGCGCGCGCGCGAGAATGTATCATTTTACAGCGCGAGCAAGAAACAAATTATCGCCAAGCTGCGGAAACCGGAATTTTTGACATTTTCGCGCTCTCCGCGGAACGCAAAAATGTCAAATTATCGCAATTTCCGCGAACGGAACGAAATTTTTGCCCAGGCCTACTGTGGGTCCAGTGAGGTGCTGTCGTTTGGGATTGGAGTAAAATGCACGTCGATACGCCCCTGGGCTATTAAACATTCCGTACGTGCGGTACGCCGGTTCAGACGGTGAGGCAAAGACCCACTGATTGACCACTGCAAGCTGGGAGGCCCAATAGGTTTGTTTTAGGTCAGGCAACGCTATTCCTCCGTCAAACCATCCCCATGTCAATTTGTGTGTCGCAATGCGCAGGTTTTTCCCGTCCCATAGAAGAGTTCTAACCTCTCTCTCCACACTGACAAAATAGGCATCTGGGACCCTGTGGGGGTTGTTTTGCAGCACGTATAAAAAATGCGACAGCGCCAGAATTTTGAACAATGCAGCCCTGCCGAGCAGAGTGAGGGGCAGCGACCACCAGTGGAGCACGTCATTGTGCAGTCTAGTCAATGGGGCCTTAAGATGAATGTCATAAATGGGGCCGGGTGTTGAGTAACGTAGAGGCCAAGATAGCGGAATCCCTCCCATGAATGCCACCTTGAGGCGTGCAAAGGCATCCATGTCCACCCCGGACGGACCCTGCCATTTGCGTTTATTATCTTTAGTAATATTATCTGCAGTAGTTAGCTGACTCGGAGGTAACTGGGCCCTGGGCCCTGACAAGTCTTCCCTCTGCTCAAGGGGTGGCAGGCACTGTGCCTTCAGCTGGTCAATTTTCCTCTCCAGAGGCGCTACAACATGGGACATCGCTTTAAAGATGGACGTGTCTATAGGGAGGTAAGTTACCTCCTTCTGCCCATAATAAACCACATACCTCTCCATATTGGAATCAGAATAGTCCTCTGAAAAAGACATGGAGAAATAAGTAACCGGGCTTCCCTGTGTAATAATACCCAGTCTGTTATATCCTGAGTATTACATTTAATTGTAATAAGCCTAGGTCCTCCTAGCTGTTCAGCCAGAGTGAGAGATGGTAGCGGAGTGTTGGTGTGACTGTGATGCGTGGAAGGCCTGGGTGCCTGTGTGAATGAGTGGGGACAGTTGGAGATGGGCTGAGCAGCTAGGCAGGCTGCTCCTGGTGGGGCTGGTGTAGGAGCTGGTACATGGCTGAACTATGACTGATATTATTTGGAACTGGAACCAATAAAGAAGACTTAGAAAATTACAACATGGCTACCAGTATCTTCATGTACAGAGTACAACATAATTTTGGCGACGAGCGGACCTGGACCCAAGCGTACTAATGGATTGTACAGAAACCCAGAGACTACAAAGAAATCATTGTAACCAGCGTAACTACAAAAAAAAAAAAGAGAGAAAAATACATGATGCAGAATGGAGTAAAAGGCAAGCCAGCCCCACCAGTGTCCTCCCATCGGACGGCCCCAACCACTGTGTGTCCTGCCTGATCTTGCTCCATGGACTTGACCACAGGTATGGTCTGTATGTTAGGGTATGAATGGACTGACTTTCACCCTACCACTTCCTTTTGAATCTGCTGTATGGATGTATCCACTGCGCAAAGGAAATGTGGCTGTACAGATGTGAGTTAAGGATTAACTCAGTGAAATTAATTCACAGGTGCCACACAGGAGCGGTGTGGTTCTGCAAACATTGGAGTTTGTTGGCACATAGAAAGTGCGAGTATGCTCATTTAACAGTGTGGGAGTAATGTGTTTGGATAACTATTTTCTTCAAATAAATACCTAACGGACCCGTGAAATCCACAAGCGCTGCCACAGATGTCTTCATCTATGAGTCTGCGCAATGTTTGCCTATTGGCACGTGAACAGAAGTGCCATTTTACTTCTTTGTGTTGTGAAGTGTCCTATATCTACCATTACTTTGCTAACCTGGACATGAAGAGTCCTACTTGAAGAGTCTTACTGAGTTGAGCTTGGGGACTTGCTTGCTACAACCTCGAGTGAAATTTACAAGGAGTATCTTCCACATACCTGGGCATACTTCTACAGTTAGACTTCACCCACAAGATGACACAAAACAGAATTTGCTGTGTTGTTGGCTGTTACACTGCCTCGAGGTGATGTCTGAGGCAAAATGGTTTTGCTTAATCTCTGGTAACGTGAAAAGGACACACCTGTCACCTGTCTCTACTTTGTGGGAAACTGCAGGTTTCCGTGGATCGTGTACTTGTTGTGAACACCCTTGGAGTCTACTCAATTCTGTGCACTATGTTTTTTTTTCTTCCGGAAGTTTTATTGAATTTTGGCTTAAAATTGTATCTAATTTTGGCTTCAAAATGATTTTGGCAGTTTAACCGCCATTGCGGTTTGAATAGCGGCGCATGCTATCGCGCTCAACCTTACCGGCATCTCTGGTCGCGTGCTCTCCTTGCCACTACTGCTACACGGCAATCTTGTGCAGCTTTGGGACGCTTTGGGAGCTCCAGCGTGCCATGAGCCATCCGGCATGACGGCAAAAGCGTGCCGCCATCTTGGGGTTTGACGCGCTCCACCTTGAGAGTGCATTTCCTTCGTGGCTGCCAACCACACTGTTTTCGCTGGTCAATAAAGTTTCCTCATGACGTCATGCAGTCTGGGGACAACGCGACTTATACGTGATGGATGCATCGATGTTTGAAGGAGGACTGACAGACTCACGTCGACTTTTCAAAGAGGTCTGACAGCCTCACAGAACTTTTTCTTTGCCGGTAAGCTTCCAAAGCAGAAGACACATTTCAATGGCATATAACTTTGACGGAGTGGAAACGTGATTATATTTAGTTTAATGATGCGCATCATAAGGGGCCCAGCAGCTATTGTATTACACTGGCCGGTTTGACATTGGTTTAATGATGTTTTGTACATCTTTAGTATTGTGCGGTCAGTCTAAGTATCTATGAGAGTCAAAATAGCAATGTTACTATCTCTATTTGTCAGCAGCATATTTTGGCCTCATTTGGATCTTTAACATGTTATCTTAAAAGTTTAAGTTGCAGCTGTTTTGCACATGTGAAGATTTCATAGCTGTGGAATAAAACCATTATTAATGTGTATCTTGATTAGTACTCGGGTGAGAGGTCTCTCACCGGCGTAGGGCACAGTTTTCTGGTGTTCTACAGTCTTTTATTTTCTTGTATTGTTGTAATGTTCTACGACAGAGCCTATTTACACTGTTTCAGCAATGTAGGTCGCATTCTTTAAAGTTTGTTAGAAATGTAACATTTACAGCAGTTTTATGTTGTGATGCCACAGTTTTACGCTGTTTACGGTTGGGACGTCCTAGTTTCCTGGTGGGTGGACATCACATGTTACTCCTTACATGAGGGTGGTTCTGGTCTTGGTGGGTGGTTCCCATCTTCTTGTGTTGTGTGTGTGTAAGTCGTTTTACGTTGCACGTTGGTCTGGTGTGTTGGTAAGTCGCCCTGCGCTTCACGTGTTGTCCTGTGTAAGTCGCCCTGCGCTTTAGATGTAGTGTGTAAGTCGCCTTGCACCTCACATGTTGTCCTGTGCGAGTCGCCCTGCGCTTCACGTGTTGTGCTGTGTAAGTCGCCCTGCGCTTCACGTGTTGTCCTGTGTAAGTCGCCCTGCGCTTCAGATGTTGTGTGTAAGTCGCCCTGCGCATCACGTGTTGTCCTGTGCAAGTCGCCCCGCGCTTCACATGTGGTTGTGTGTAAGTCGCCCTGCGCCTCATTGTGTGTACCCTCTATGTGGTCCATATTGTGGTACACGTGTATCTGTAGTGTTGGTTCACCCTTGTTGTCTGTTTCTGGCCTTGGGTGTTTGCCGTGGGGTGTGTGCACCCTTCACTACTTTATTTTCAAATGTTCATGGGGAAGGATGGGGTTATTGCTAGTTTGTAATTTAAATTGCTTGACAATTTTTATACCTTCCCAGATGTACGCATTGTTAGTCTCTTTCTCTGCGTTTTAACATCGTTTGTGATTTGATAATTTATTTCACGCTTTGATATGACTTAATCTTCATGAGAGAGGATGGGGGATTTTGATGCATGTTTTTACATGTCGTATTTTGCCCATCTTTTCTTTATTTGCATTGTTCTCTCTTTTGTGATGTTTTACTTTTAGTTGCATCCTTGAGTTATGAACATTACTGCTTCTCGTGTGTATAGTTCTCTGCTTTAGTATTGTAATCTTTGTTTTCATTTTAAAATGAAAGGGATAATGGTATATCCTGAGTATTACATTTAATTGTAATAAGCCTGGGTCCTCCTAGCTGCTGAGCCAGAGTGAGAGATGGTAGAGAATGTTGGTGTGACTGTGATGCGTGGAATGCCTGGGTGCCTGTGTGAATGAGTGGTAACAGTTGGAGATGGGCTGAGCAGCTAGGCAGGCTGCTCCTGGTGGGGCTGGTGTAGGAGCTGGTACATGGCTGAACTATGACTGATATTATTTGGAACTGGAACCAATAAAGAAGACTTAGCAACTTACAACATGGCTATAAGTATCTTCATGTACAGAGTACAACACAGTCGCTAAGGGCAATAGAGGCACAAGGCCTGGGACCACCCCCCCCACGCATTTATTGGGGTAAAATAAAATTGCCTGGGCTGGTCCCTGAAACTGCACACACAACGTCCTACCCGAAAAGAACAGGTGTCTTGCTCCAGGCAGGGGCTCTGGGTCGCACAGGGATTTTCCCCAATACGGGCAGACAAGGTATTGAGGCCGAACTTCACCCACAATCTTGCTCGCCGATACGCGCCTTCACCAAGCTTAGGGATCGCGATGAAATGACGCGACAAGCGTGCATGGGGTCAAGACGCGCAGTGCGCTTCGCAATTAGTTTGCGGCTCCCCTTGCTGTCGGAAGACTGCACCGTGCCTCAGAGCCAGTGAGCATCAGTGGCCGCAAAGGGACGACAGGCGTTTCCGTGGCCGCGCTGAAATTAAATTAGTTAGCGCAAATGAGCACAATAAATCGGCTGTACACGTCATTAATGAAAATCAAAAAATGAGGCATAAAGCATGAATAACTTGAAGAGCTGAAGTCCCTTATCTTGTTGCTGCAGGAGCAGCGAAGAAAGAGGAAGATGGAGCGTCCTCGGGGGAAGGAGTAGAGACTATTCGGCACCGATTGGCTATTGGACTGTAGTTCATCTCTTAGAGCATCATGGGAGATGTCATTTTTTCTTGTTTACTTGCTTTCAAATGGCTGCTGTATGAAGTAAACGAAGAAAGAAATGCCTAATCCTCGCCTCCAATCCTGATATAGAATTGTTCTCTGGTGGAAAAAAACAAGAAATATTCACTCCCTTGTATTGAATATTCCATATTTTCTCTTTGTTTGTGTTTTTCAGTTGGTGGTACTTGTATGCTTTAAGGGCCTCCTGTACAAAGATTCATGTTAAGAAATAATAAATTGCTACAGTTCATGATTCTCAATTTAAGATTTCGTTTCAGGAATGTGTAGGAATCTTTATATAACATACCAAAAAGAGGTTTATTGTGTAGATAGTCCAGGTATTCCTTACTAGTTGAGAGGGCTTGCTTTAAGAATCCCAAGGTGCAATTTGTTTGGTAGCGTGGTCGAGCAGCCTTAGGCTTATCAATGAGTGTTGTTTGTTGCATACACACAGCCAATAAATACACACCCTCTTAAAGGAGATCCACACCAATGTAGACAAATACATTTTTTATATATTTGTTAGCGCCAAGAACTTTTATTATCAGGTAAGTAATTTTTAAAATATCAGTTATGAAGCAAACTAGTAAATTTATTTGGAATGTCTCCAATGCGGTAATGTTATCCTATGGGGGACAACACTTATACTACATACAAGTATTTAGCAGCAACTTACACAACCAATCTTCTGGAGTTAAGGTAAGTATGAGGCAAGGCCCAAATCAGCACCAACAGGTCTCTTAGGGAGGCTCTCGTGCGTCTGTGTACAGAGGTGCTTTTCGGTGTCTGGTTCCCTGTTGGTTTCAATGGGAAACGGTCCTGGGACAAAGAGGCTGCACCTTGGGCCTGGGGGAGAGGGGCAGTCCGGCAGAGCCAACAGAGGGCTCAGGTCTTACGATGCTTGGGCATGTAGGGACACCTTTAGCCCGTTTCTCCTTGGGTTGTGGGGCTCTGGTGTGGTAGTGTCTTGAGGTGTCAGATTTTCAGTGTAGGAAATACTTGCGGTAGAGGGAGCCTGCACAAAGAGGCTGCAGGCCAGCTGTATTACTTCACAGGAGATCCTGGTGGCTTCTTGAAGTGCTGGCAGTCCTCCCAGGCTTTTGGAGGCAGAGCAGCTGTAGAACGTGTCGTCTTTGGTGCAATTGTTGGGGACAGCAGGCAGGTCGGCAGAGTTGGAGCCAAGTCAGTTGCTGCTCCTCATTTCCTACTTTTTGTGGCTCTTCGGGTGTCCTTTTTTCCAGGTCAGTAGAGTCCGCTTTCCTGGTGCCAGGGGCTCCCCTAAATACTAAATTTAGGGGTGTTAAGGGGAGTGAAGAGTGGTAGCCAATAGGCTACTTACCCTTGGGGTCACTACACCTCCTATATGACCACTTCCTGTGGCAAGTGGGCATAACCCTGTCCCAGTAACTTATTCGCGGGATGAACTCATGTCACTAAATAATGGTAAGTGTTTGTTGCCGTGCTTGCTGCTAACGCATGATACAGTCGGTTCCAACTGTTGTTTAACATGTGGCCTAAGAACATCCTTTTATCCATCTACATGCATAACCAACATCATATGCAACACCTCTACTAGTCAGATGGCCTGCCGCACAGACTGTACAGATACTTTATCACCCCACCTAATTTCTAGTAAGACTGCATTTAGCACTAACGAGCTTAGTTGCGTTTTATTCAATACAAGATCGATGTCCAAACATAAATACGAATTAGAGGATCTTATATCCTCAACCAGTCCGGACCTGATTTTCCTTACGGAAACATGGTCAACAATCTCTTCTGCACCAGATTGGCAAATAGCAATTCCCCTAGGCTACTCACTGGCACAAGTAGACAGGACCTCAACGGTTGGGGGAGGTATTGCGCTCATTTATCGCTCCCATCTACAAACTGTCTTTAAACAAGAACTCACATTAGAAGCTGAAGCTATGTCATTCACGGTAAAATTCAATAACCATGAACTCCTATCCGGTCTACTGGTATATAGACCCCCAGGAGCAAGAGCTCCTTTCATTAAATCCCTCCAGACCTTCTTAGAATCCTGCTATGACACTGCAACACTTACGGTCCTAGGTGACTTTAACTTTCATTTAGATGACTTAAATAACTCTGACTCATCTAATCTAATTGACAACTTGGCAGGTTTCGGACTGGGGCAAATTATATCACGGCCCACCCACGTAGCGGGGCACATACTTGATGGAATCTTCACAAATAACCAAAAGATTGAAGTGAAAGACATATTACCGGTCCCCTGGTCAGACCATTCAGTAATATATTTTAAAGTTAACTTGCCTCTGTCAGCAATCGGACGGAAAGTCCGTACTCGGCTAACAAATACTCACCCATGGAAGGATATAAAAAGTGAGGAATTGGTCGGTATTCTGACTAACTGCCCTCCCCATTTGGAGAACAGTGATGAAGGGGCCACTAACTTCGACTCCTGGATCCAAAAGGCAATAGATAAATTGGCCCCTGTAAAACCCACTCAACCCAAAAAACGATTACTTACCTCGCCTTGGTATACAGCTGAGCTTAAGCTAGCTAAAATACAATGTAGGCGACAGGAACGCCTATGGAGACTAGACTATAGCCCCACATCAAAGAAGGAATACAATCTCACTTTGGAAAAATATAAATCACTAATTAAACAAGCCAAAGTGACTTATTTCACTAACAAAATCCAAGAGGCAAAAAATTCTTCTAAGGAACTTTTTAAAGTAGTCACCACTTTAAGCAAAAGTCCTAATGACACCACTTTTTGTCCTGATCAAAATTTTGTTGATAGTCTTGCTATCTTCTTCCAACGTAAGATCCAAGACGTCTACAATGATCTCCAGAAGCTACAGACTGAACCCAACAAAGACACAGGCAAGCCCCTGGAGAACCGACTCTTGCTAAACGGTCTGTCTAAATTCTCAACTTTTAGCATAAAACAGGTCAATGACGCACTACTTCAAATAAAATCAGGTTCCCCCCTTGATCCGTGCCCCTCCTATATATACCATTTGGCCCCCATGGAAATAAGTGCATCATTAGCCCCCTTGCTTAATAAAATCACTAGTTCAGGTGTTTTCCCATCAAGTTGGAAAAAGGCCTGCATCAGACCCATTCTCAAGAAGCCTTCACTAGACCCACAGGATACTAAACACTATCGCCCCATCTCATGTCTTCCATTTCCTTCCAAAGTTGCAGAAAAAATGATCAACCAGGAGCTGATGCAATTCATTGATTCCAACAATTTACTAGATGCAACACAACACGGCTTTAGATCACGCCATTCTACAGAATCAGCTTTAATTATGGCTACGGAGGAAATTCGAAAAGTCATGGACAGTGGAGGCAGGGCCACTCTTGTCCTTCTTGATCTAACAGCGGCTTTCGACACTGTTAACCATAGAGTGTTACTGGAAAGATTGAACGAAATAGGTATTAGAGACACTGCTTTGGCGCTTCTGCGCTCCTTCCTTGATGCAAGATCACAGCAAATCCACTGGGAGGGACTTCAGTCTGCTGAACTCTCTCTCCCTTGTGGTGTTCCTCAGGGATCAGCACTATCCCCTACGTTGTTCAATCTATATGTTACCCCATTGGCTAACATAATTAAAAATCATGGCCTAAAGTTAGTGTCGTATGCAGATGACACCCAGCTGGTGGTGTCCCTGACACAAAATCATGAAGCTACTGCGGAGAGATTTAGAAGCTGTCTTGCCGGAGTAATGAGATGGATGAGTTCAAACTTTCTTAAGCTTAACACCGAAAAGACGGAGGTGTTGGAATTCGGTCAAAAACCATCCATCTGGAATGACCTCTGGTGGCCTCCAGAGGCGGGCGCTTGCCCTGTTCCTGCACACAAAGTGAAGAACCTAGGCTTCATGGTGGACAAAGATCTCTCATTAACCCACCAAGTCAATCAGGTCACCTCTGCCTGTTTCCTAATGATTAAAATTATTCGTAAAATTCTGCCTTTTATCCCTCCGTCCCTAAGGAAAACTGTAGTAGGAGCTCTGATCCTATCTCGTATAGATTACTGTAATGCACTATACTCTGGGATTGGTGAGCGACAACTCTCAAAACTCCAATCTCTGCAGAACGCAACTGTAAGAGTATTGCTGGACCTCCCAAAACATCATCCCACCTCAGCAAGCATGAAGAGGCTTCATTGGCTTCCTGTGCGCAATCGTATTCAATTCAAGATCCTATGCCTAGTGCACAAAGCAGTATATGGAGGCGGTGCAGATGACGTGGAAACGTTATTTCCTCGGTACGTTCCTAGTCGTACACTCAGATCCATGAGTAAGGGCCTGGTTGGCATTTCTAAATTCAAAAGGGCCCGTTGGGGAGGCAAGGCTTTCTCTTTCCAGGCAGCAAGCCTATGGAACAGATTACCTACAGAACTTCGGCTAACAACAAGTAAGTTTCAGTTTAGAAAGGCCGCGAAAACCTGGCTCTTTACCAAACCATAGATATTCTCCTCGTACCCCTTTCCAGCTCAGCGCCAAGACGCCTCGGCATAAGTGCGCTTAACAAATATTTCAGTCAGTCAGTCAGTCCCAGAGTTCCTAATTCTCCATTACTAAGATGGTGGTATTTTCCTATAGGGGGCACATCAAGCAGCTCACCTTAGGGGTGTGACTGGCCTTGTAGTGCACCATGCCAGCCTGCACCAATTTCAAGCCTGCTGTTACAAATAGGCCCAGGGCATGGGGTTGGTATTTCCCCTGTCTGGGGAAGCTGTAATAACATATCAATGGTGGTAGAGGCCTTTGAAGCCTCCTGCTTTGATATGCTGATTACCGAGCCATCCTGCTTGGAGTAGGAGACAACACCTCTGGCCCAGTGGTCAATTGTTGAAACCAAAAAAATATTCAGTGCTGGGGCTCTGATCAGGAGTCAGCTTGCAACCGCCCATTACTCCTGTTAGTGCCGCTTAAAACGGAACCATGGAAGTGGGGAGAGGATGTGGCGTAATGGTTAGTGCTGCCGACTTTGGAGCTGGTGTAACAGGTTTGAGTCTCGACGTCGGCTCAACATCCTGTGATTCTAGGCAAATCACTTAATCTCCCGTGTCTACCACAAATGAATTTGTCCTTAACTTGTGCTCATGAAAAGCGCCAGTGTTGATGATTACGTGATGATGCACCAGAAAGCACCAACTCAAATTAAGCACTGCTCCGGCCAGAGCAGGCATTGTTTCTGCCCTCAAAGAGCATAGACTCTCACCTGCAGGGGGTCAGAAACCTGTCTTTGGGGGCAGGCTGGTCTGCACCAGTCAGCCAGCACACTAGATAGAGGCTGGTAGGTTTTCAAGGGGCACCTTTAAAGTGCACTCTGGGTGCATGCATTAATAAATCCACCACTGGAATCAGTGTGCGTTTATTAATACAAGGTGTTTGATAGCAAACATCCTAGATTTCAGATCATGTAGCTAGGGAACTCATTTTTACCAGTGTCTAGCACATGTACTTAAAATGGCTTCCCTGTTCACCTGTGACATCTAAGAATTAGTTTAGACATCACAGGGGCATAGCTGCTCATGCAGATATGTACACACATGTAGTATAGTGCACCCTGCCTTCGGGCTGTAAGGCCTGCTGTGGGGTGGTTACCTATACTGCATGCAGTGTCTGTAGGCATGCAGCGCCAACAAATGATGTATGGAATGCAGAAGGAATCCCGTACACCCCCCTGTCAAAATATCTGGGTTAAATCCATCGTTCTTTTGTTCACTACACCACCCCAGTTTGGAGCCAGCCATATGGAAATCAGTCTTGAACCTGCTCCTCATGGGAATAGTCCTGCCCTGAGCCTGGTCCTCCCTGGACCAGAAACAAGCGTCCTGGGACCTGTTTCAGTCTATCACCCTTCATCAGCCAGTCTAGGTTGAATCCAGTTGCACAGCGAGCAAGGGACTGTAGACATGGCACACAGTGCTATGTTGTGTGGTCACTTTTATCTGCACCAAGACACGCAGCCTGCAATGGCAGTCTGCATGAGTTGGGTGAGGGGCCTCTTAGGGTGGCACCATACATTTGGGAACCCCCTTTAGTACCCATACCGTGGGTACTCGTGGTAAAATTTACTCGGGACTTACAGGTGTGCTAAAGGTATAGAACAATTTTACATTTTTAGGTAGGGAAAGAGATCTGGCACTGGGGACCTGGATAGCAGGAACTCTGTGCACTTTCTGTCCAAAATACATTAAATACCAGGCAAAAAGTAGGGGTGACCATGTCAAAAAGGGACACTCTCTTAAATAATTTACAAAAATGGATTTGGTAAAAGCTCGCTGACTTTTACCAAATTAATTTGTATTTTGCGCACCGACCTATGTCTTTCAATCAATCAGCTTTATTCGGCAATTAAGACACAAAAGCACATTTACAAACACTATTTACAGTTATATAAATTACCTAAAAAACAAAATAAAATTCCAATTAAATTTTTGAATGTCCGTCAAGCTAATTCTTCCTTTAAAAAAGGTGAGAGATCACAGTCATGAAAATAGAACCAGCTCGTATCAGCTTAAATTGCAAGGGGATAACATAATATAACATTATGGTCGCATTAGTTGCCTACTTATGATAACAGCAGCGGGTGGTGTTAACAAGATGTTGTATTGTTTGTGGGTGAGGAGTTTACATTGAGTCTCAGAGCTTTTGACCTTATGCCCCAGGCCCATCCTATGAACTTAGCCACTGCTATACAAATCGGGGGTGCAGGATCAGTGCACAGAATGCGAAGGGCGATAGCATATCTTCTGATGCCCATAGACTTACAAATTGGTTTTAACCATTTTTTTCGTGGTGTTACATACATTGGACAAAAGAATAGTACATGTCCTATGTTTTCGCATTCTTCTACGCATCTATAGCACCTATCATTACTAGTACCTGGTCCCCCCCATCTAGAAGTAAAATCTGCAACGGGTAATGTACCCACCCGCAGCTGAAAATATAGCTTGCGATCAGAAGTTTTTTCAATAATGTCCCAAAACTTCTCTTTGAGGGGTTGGACTTTTAGCTCTAGGAAGCGGGACGTTAAATGGGTGGAGAGGCCTTGGGCAGTTTCTAGTTTATAAACCCATTCCCAGTACATAATTTTCAACTTTTCTTTGGAGGGGAAAACTGCACATGCACCGACCTATGTACTAAAATGCCAGTTCACACAATGCAGAGTCGTAGTGGGTTACAATTCGACCTATCTCCATTAATAATCTTGAGGTATGTCATAAATTGCGATCCACTACGATTGGCTACATTCACAGGAATGGTGGCCTGCTGGGGTTCGCATACCCCAAGTATATAGCGATTTGGAGAGAGGAAAAAAAGCACAATTTGCATGTTTGAAAAAAATCTTTTTTTTTACTGAAGTATCCCCAATTTCTGAGCTCAACCCCCTGGTAGCTATGGCACAGAGCATACAGGTTCGTTTTGAAAGCAGTGTGTGATTGTAGGAAAATCAGTTGCTGCAAAAATACCACTAAATTTGCTAATCTGCACCGCAAATATCCTGGGGGGGCCTGACCACCATGTTTGTGATTGTTTGTTTTAAATAAAGCAGTATGTTTTTTCTGAGTTTTTTTTTTTTTGCAGCCTGTTTTCCATAAATGCAAATGGGATGCATTAAAAAAAACAAAAAAAAACTAATAATTACACAAACCTATTTTATGAGCAGGCAGTAGTTCCATGGACCAAAAAACGTTTTTGTGGCCTTTCACAAAAAGGAATGGGTTCGAATATGAATATTTTGCTACCAGAATTTGGTCGCAAAACATTATTTCTTCCCTAAAGAAATCTTTATTTGGAGCGTTACTCACCATAAAATAGCTTGGTACACGAGGCCTCGTATCTCATCTGAATCCTTGCCAGGCCAGTTCTAAATTCTGTACAGGTCTTGTTGTTATTCTTTTGGTACCTTGCAATACCGTATTGATAAATATTTTACATTTCCCCGAATTTTGTAATCTCGGCAAGTTAGCCTGAGGTGCTGTGGTGGTGGTGGTGAAATGCCATAATACCCGAACCCCGTGTTCACACACAGCGACGACTGAGTCCACCACCGATGCATATCCAAACAGTTTAGCTTACATACTTGAGGCGCAACGGTGTGCTTTTTCTGTTTTATTCAGAATTGATTCATTATAACTATACCACCAATGAAGAGATGTGTACTATTTATGTCCTGATGAAGACTCAATTTTAAGTTAACACTTTGGGGGTCAAAACATCGTCGTACATATTGTTGACTTTAATGAATGATTGCTATAGCTAGAACCCTGAGTTCAGGTCTCCACACCTTACGAATTTATGCATTTATAAGTGAACATTTCTTGTTTTTGTGTATTTATCACTGCACACTTTTGCTCACCGTTGTCTCACCATCCACTAACACTGCACAGTTGACAAGGAGCACCTACTTTGATACAGTAACTGTTCATGCATTCTTACTTCTTGTAAACGTTTATATCCTATGTCTGCACATGCTTGAGTAGGAGTATTCTTTAAACAGCTGGTCCTTTTTTATTTGCTTAAGACCACTTATATTTCTTTAGCCTAGGAAGCAAAGGTTTTTTAGCTTCCCCGGAGGGAACCATTTTGTGTGTTAAAAAAATAAAATCTCTACAGTGGACCGTGGTAGAAAGATGTCTAGCAGACCTTTGACCACATCAAACCTCCAAACCTATTGGGGGTCCAAAAAATAAAAAAGCAAATAGTGGGAACACTAAGTGCAGATAAAATGTGCCTGAGGTGTTAAACTGATATATTTGATTCATTAATATTCTTTCTTTTGCAGCAATTCAGTTTGTCCTCAGTGATGAATTCAGCCATCTTCGGCCAGAGCAGAGATTGGCTCTGCTGCATGTAAGTCACAGAAAACAACAGACAAATAAGGGCATGCTTGTATTGAAATAGGATCGAGGAGACATGGGCATTGGAATAAAGATGGGGTGCGATTATTGTGATTATTTACTATTTCTTGCATAAGTGAAGTATGAGTTTTGTTTTATTCTGGCTTGTAATATTTTTAAAGTGTTCTATTTCCTTTAGACATGTGTGATGTTTCTGAAAATGACCACTTTCAGACCGGAGTAATTTATTGCAATCCTTATCAGTTCACTCCATGATAACAATAGGACATATGCTTTGCTGCTGTTATGAATTCGTGCTCTTTTTCTCGAGTCCCAAACCCTCTCAGCTCTCCGAATGTGATGTGGAGCTATTGATCAAAAAAGGAGCTTGTGCATTTCAAGGTGTGTGCTCCCAAAGCCGAAGTAATCTTCCCACTTTCGAGGGCTTGTATTTCGGACTTGGTATCCGCTGTCAAGGAATCTGTTCTAACAAACCCATCCTTATCATTACTTTTACTTGTTAGTTGAGCGACCAGTTGACATTCTAAGTAGAGAATACTCCATCTACTCTAAAAGGCTTGTACATACGTTTGAAATTTCCCTCCTGAGAGCAAAAACTGTTTATGCCTTGACCTCCTAGTTCCATCTTCAATGTCTTTATTATTATCAGTGCTTAATTCTGCTCAAACAGAAATCCAAATTAAAGACCGTTTAGTCCCCCTCCTTTTTCTGTCACCTGGGTGGGGAGCATATCGTCGAGGGAAGCCTCACTCAATGCATGTATTTTCAGCCCCTTTTACTGTAATCTTTTATTAGTATTGTTTTTATGTTGATCACTCATTTTAAACGATCTGTATGAATAGTTATTGCAGTCATTTGTTTGATACGGTGACATTTTATGTTCCTTAATTGACATTTTTTAAAATCTTTGTTAGGAAGGAACTGGACCTCGTGTTATCTCTGCTTTTGTGGAAATTATATTTGATAACTCGGATAACAGATTACCTGTAAGTTAAAACCACTTTTCTTGTGTCTGAAAACTCTCAAATGTATTCACAGCTATACCAAGTTTAAAAGTGTCACTCTAAGCAAATTTGGCTTGTGTAATTTGGCTAGTAGTGGTGAATCTTTCTGACAATGTTTAAGTGCTGTCCTGTGAAATGTTGCACTCTTAGAACCCATTTTAAAACCTATCCCTGTACAGATATTTGTAGTCCGAATAGATCTTGTAAAAATATTTTTCAGTGCCTTTCATTGTCATTTTGGTAGTTCAGTGAGCTAAACACACAGATATCTTATTTATTATATTTCGAACAATGTGAAGGAGATATTGAAATCTTAGATTGGTTTTACTAGAATTATAAAAATGTGCTCTTTTATTTTCCAAAGATTGACAAAGAAGAAGTTTCATTACGTCGCGTCATAGGAGCAAAAAAGGATCAATATTTCTTAGACAAGAAAATGGTGACGTAGGTACTCTTAACATCTTTTTTTGCACGCAAACTTGGATTTATATTTGATCAAATCTGATTCTCTGTCACAGCAGCACTGTATATTTCCTCCAGTGTTCGAGATCCCTGAGCACTATATTAGTTGTAAAAACATTTTTTTAAAGTTTGTGCGTATTTGCAGAGGACAGTAATGAAAAGTAAAAATATATTTCTTATTGCCTTTTCTTATTCCATTGTAAATAATTCTGGAAAATAAAAATAGCAATACCATCTAGGCGCAAAGAAACAAAATTGATATTTCTCCTCCAAGAAAGCCAGCCTGTTGACTGTTCAAGCCGATTCGCATGTAATTCAATTCAAATCAAATCGTCTTTATTCGGCCTAAATAAGTCATGAAAGAAAATACAAGGTAAATACATAAAATAATATCAATGATACATTGTGAAAAATTAATTGACAGTAAAAACACAGATGTTTAGACAGTTCTTGATTCATGTAGTTAATTTACTCTTGTTAAAAGCTCTCCTCCATAAATGTTCTGGTTCTAACAGCAGATTTAAAGAAAGAAGTCATACTAAAACATAGATTGAATGAACTCCACAATTACAGTTGATATAGGTCTTCTCTACACCAGCGGTGCCATTACTTTTTTAATAGAGGCTCACCATGTATCTGTTCAGTTTACAAATACTTCTGAAATCCTGGGAGTACCTTCATAAACTGTACTCTAGTAAATGTTTGATTTGTTTGCTCAAGACTGTCCTATGAACTTTATAGTTATTTATTTCTTAAGTAGGATATGATCCTTTGCTATACCCTTAATCGTTAGTAGAATCCGTCGGCTGGTATGTGGTTTTATGTTCTTATTCCATTGTGCATTTCTTGAAAGCATCATATCTTGTGCTAATTACAAACCCTTCGTCATAGTGCTGAACATTTATCTTTTTATTTTTTTATTTGAGATTCATAGCGTTGTGGTCCAATCTTATCCATTACTTTTTTCATTTTTAAGAATCTGACAGAATTTTATTCCTCTTATACTTCTCCCACTAAGGTGGTTTCTTCGTACCCATTAAACATGTAATAAAAGGTGCTTGAAACTGAGGTCTAACAATTATTAAACTGGTAGTTATAATTTGTGTAGGGTGCACAAGGGCATAGATGGTACGTAGAAGTGAATTTTATTTGGAAAGCAGTTGTGAAGCGTGTAGATCTGTACACCTACTTCTTTTGGCCATAACAAAATTGCTTTTTTTGCGTTTTCAAAATGATCAAGATGTACATAAAATAGATTCTGCAGTTGGAACCACTGACTTGTTGAACTTCAAATTCATAAAGATGTGACTTGTCCTCATTATTTGTTTTGAGTTTCTACCTGACCTAGGAGCAGCCAAATTTTCCGTTCTTTCATACACCTTAGTATGATAAGGTTTTGGCTGCAATGTAAATTTAATTGCAATTGTGACTTTTGATATGTTTTCAGATGGGTTACCAAAAACATGTGACCCATTGTGGATAGATGACAAGGAGGCTTACTTCTGGGTCAGGACAAGCTGTAGAAACCGCTATGACATGTATGTGCTTATGTGCCATGTGTATATTGGTTGTGTAGTTAAGCTGTCAGACGCAAAACCAAGTTAAACAAGCTTTTACATATTAATTTTGCATAACTTTTCGTTACAGGAAAAATGATGTCATGAATCTTCTTGAAAGTGCTGGCTTTTCTCGCAGTAACCCTTATTATATTGTGAAACAAGGAAAGGTGAGACATTAACATCAATGATGGAATTTTTAACTGTGTTTCTAGAATGGAGGTGGAATTGGGTAAATAATTACCAAGATCAGCTGTTAGTTTGATACTATTTAAAAGTACTTTTTCAAGTAGTTACTTTAATGTTCAATCTTTATGTCAGCCCATTAGCTACCATTGCGGAAGAAGCTGGGTTGTCCATCTTCTCTTATGCTGATGACACCCAGCTTATTTTTTCTTTATCTTCCAATGAATCCTCTACAGTTTCATCTCTACAGGTAGGGCTGCATAAATAGCCAGTTGGATGCACACTAACTGGCTAAAGCTAAATGATGGAAAGACGGAGGTTCTGATCCTGGGGAAGGATAAGGATCTCTGGGGTCCTCACCATTGGCTGCCAGAAATGGGCGAATTGCCCCAACCGGTGCAAACTGCACGCAATTTGGGCATTGTGATTGATGATCAACTGTCCATGAGACAGCAAGTAGCTAAGATCGCATCAACTTGCTTTACCATTCTTAGATGGCTCCGTAAAATACTTTGGATGTAGCCTGGGCCCACTCAAAGAACGGTGATCCAAGCCTTAATCATGTCTAGGTTGGACTATGGTAACGTCCTATATCTAGGAGCTAATAAGAAGGTAGTACGCAAATTGCAAGTGGTCCAGAATTCTGCGGCTAGGCTGCTTTGTCATGTATCAAAAACATCTTCCATCTCAGGTACTCTCCGCGACCTCCACTGGCTCAGGATTGAGAACCGGACTAAATTTAAGGCCCTATGCTATATGCATAAGATTAAACTGGGCATGGGTTATTTATGCTCTTTAGCCCAGACAGATCTCCCAAAACGTCTGCTCCGATCCTCATCTCAAGCCAAATTCTTAGACCCTAGATTCAAACTGTCACGCATGGGTGGAAGGTCTTTTTCCTATCTGGCCCCAGTGCTGTGAAATTCACTACCCTCACCACTCCGTCATGAAGTCAGCCGTAAGATCTTCCGCAAAGACCTTAAAACCTGGCTATTTAATCAGTAGAAGTTGTCCTCTCCACTGCGAGTCGTCCTTTGGCTCCGGGAAACCTCTGTGTAGCTGTGTGGCTTACAAATTTAATTTAATAATATTAATAATTACTAATTTAGCTATATTTGTATGAAAATGCTGATTATGTTTTGTAAGATAAGATATACCCAGCTGTTCAATGTAAGGATATTTGAGAAGTCTGTATTAAGGCATTTGAGGAAAATTGTCCCGTCTATATCCTTGTTATGGTACATAAACATGCTTGATGTAGTTTCATGCCTCCTCTGGAATTGAATATAATGCCCTGCCAGAACCAAGTTTGTAGTAGACTGAAGGTGGTAGAATATACCAATAGTTCTTTGGATGCAACATTTAGGTTTTTTTTCTTGGATGAGCAATTGGCAAACATCCTAGGCATCTTTGTAATATAACAGCACAACTTATAATTAAGGATCTCTATGGTTCAAAACAAACAGGAGAACGTTATTGCTGACACATGCTCCGCCCCTATGGCAAGCTGATCTGAGCTTTTTCAAGGCTAATAACAAAAGATCTACATTTTAACACTACTGATATTTACATTAACTATATCAGGTCAGTCAGTGGCAATGTAAATGATGAATCATGTCTTATGAAAACTGTGCACGCTCTAGTTAGAAAAATGTGGAACACGTCTGAAGAAATTAAAAAACAGTGATTGAAAAAAATATTAACATTATGGCATCTAAGCTTTATTTTGAAATTGTGGGAGAAGTAAACCCAGTGTACAATAGAACATTACACAGTAACCAGTTAGGAAAGCAGACAATTATTGCTTTGAGAAAATATGTACCTTTTAAATATATTATGCTTTGAACAAATGATTATCATTTGGTCTATAAGAAGAATACAAGTCAGTGCTCAACCATTATGGAAAGAGGTGGATTTGGTATTGACAGACTTACTCCGCGGTAAGAAGTGAGTGATTGTCTTCTTGGGAATCTGGTGTTTTGTTGCATGATCGATTGAAGGCTGCCTCGCATCTATGTAAGTGATAATCTTGTGTTAAACAGTCAGAAGTTCTTCCTGGAAAGAAGACTACAATGATCTTGCATTTCATATTCACCAAAAAAGGTGAAAAACAGAGGGTCTCTGTGGGAGCTCTATAAACTCCGTAAAGGATTACACAAGTATATAGACGTTATATAATGAGAGTTCATTTGCCAGTGGTGCTCGCAAATTAAGACCATTAGTTGTACTAGTATTTCAAATAAATACTTGCTACTAAAGAGGCCAGAGTCCAATATATGGCAGTCCTCTTATAGTAAGTCTCTTGTTTTTTTAAAATCTTTTTTCCATCCACGTGTGACTGGGACCCTGCAAGCAGTAGCAGGTGCCAGGCCATTCTCAGCACCAATCACAAACCACAGTTTGACATGAGAATGTGCTTCTAGCAAGAAAATAATTGTTTTATACTTCCTTTATTATTATACATTGAACAGGAAAACAAGACACTATAGTTTTTGAGGTTGCCGGTAGTTAAGCATATGTCTCCATTCTTTCAAAATATTTATCTTCTGAAAGTAGTAGTTTAGCCTTTTTTTCAAGACTGAGTTGGTGTTGTGGAAGTTAGGTTGTAATGTTGAAAGAGGATAAAAGGGATTAGGTAGAAGTGTTAGTCGTTTTGCTTCTGAACACCAGTAAATGCAGCCCCACCGTGCATAATGACAGTCCTTTCCATGCACTTATGTTGGAAATGCTTTGTTTTGCAGTTAATATACGCATACTTAATGTTTATTCTGACATTGTGGCATGGCTGTTATTCAAGCATGCATTCATGTTTTTCAAGTAATATGTTTTTCATTTAGATCAACCAAATGGCTACAGCTCCTGACTCTCAGAGACTGAAATTGTTAAGAGAAGTAGCAGGAACCAGAGTGTATGATGAGCGTAAAGAAGAAAGTATCTCCTTGATGAAAGAGACTGGTAAAATAAACATGGCAAATGGATAATCCTTTTTCCAAATGTGTTAAATATTTATTTATTAACTTAGCAATTAGAGCTGCTGTATGTTGCTCCCAGTGAACTAATGATCAAGGTGCGCCCCAGAAAGACATCCAATACAATGATTTAGCTGGACTACCTCCCACTTATCCATTCTCTTCACATCAACCACACCAAACACTCTGGAGACATTTTAAAAACAAGAACACATTTGTTGGAACTACGCCCTACCCCAAAAAGTAGCAGCCATTTTACACATCACACAAATGCCTGACACTCCTACAACACAAGGTTACATACATAAAGTACATCCAAGCAACCAGTGAAGGTCTCCGGCTCACTGTTAAGACACCAAATCCAGAAACTTCATCTAAACAGACAATTAGCAAACCTACAAATGCAGAGCAAAATATAAACAGGTAATATAAACCAGCATTAGCAGACCTAATGGGTCTTGCTTTTTGGGCCTATTAGTTTTACGAATGCAGTTTGGCGACGCAGTGCCTCACCGGACAAAAAAAAAGGTGCAGTGACACGACCGCTGTTGCAAGTTTGCTTTTATTAAATTTGCTGATCCACAATGATGAACACCACTTTAATTGGTAAATTTAAAAAAAAGTAATACTTTTAGTGCAAAATTAAAAGCAAAAATGAATGCCGTGGGGTGGGAGGCAACAGAGGAGAGGATGTAGGGGAGTGGGAGAAAAGCTGCACATAAGAGAGTGAGCAACACAATAGTCAAGAGGAGACGTGCGCAAGAGTGCTCATGAGCAGCTCGTGAGGGAGAGAGCAACACCAGGCGATGCGAAGCACATCAGGAGAGCAAAGCAGATTGCTGGTGTATTTGCAGTTAGAAGTACATGAGAGCCGCACACAATGAAGAGAGCAAATGGGCAGTCTCAGAAGGCTGGTATTTGGTAGGGGAGAAGCACACAAGAGAACTGTGAAAATATATTTTTTTAAATGCATGCTCTCTCATAGGGTTCTGAACCAAAAGGAAAGATGTAGTCCCTATGAATGAGCAGTGGAAGGCCAATCAATCAAAAGGTTAGTAAAAAAGGTGAGCTCTAGGGGAGAAAGAAGCAAGCCATTGAATAAGAAGATTGACAATAAAGCCAAGCCGTAAGCCCACTGTAAGTGCAAAATAGTTGTTTCACAACTAGACCGCTTGTGCGGGCAAGACCTATAAAGTAACATTGGCATACCTTTTGCATTACCAGTTACGATAACCATTCAATTAAAAGGACACGGTCAGGGCTGACTCTTATGCAGAGTTCATGGGCCTAATGTAGTAAGATTGGTCGCAATCCAGTCCATGGTTTTTTACACACTAGCTGATTTTCTTCCTCACCTTCGTTTTGCTCTGCAGTGGATGTGCTAAGTAAAGAGGGTGAGCTCTAGGGGAGATATAAACACAAGAAGAAGAGGCAAGCCATTGAATAAGAAGATTGACTTTAAAGCCAAGCATTGGGCGGGCTGTAAACTCACTGTAAGTGCAAAATAGATGTTTCACAACTAGACGGCTTGTGCAGGCAAGACCTAAAAGTAACATTGGCATACCTTTTACATTACCAGTTACGATAACCATTTAATTAAAAGGACACGGTCAAGGCTGACTCTTATGTAGAGTTCATGGGCCTAATGTAGTAAGATTGGTCGCAATCCAGTCAATATTTTTTACACACTAGCTGGTTTTCCTCCTCGCCTTCAGTTTGTTCTGCAGTGGATGTGCTAATCGGTCGCATCGCAAAGTGCCCAGTTTGTAGGAGGTCCCAAAAACACACACCTCTTTAATCTGTATGAGTCAGGATCCCTTTTGCAAATCCCTGCAGAGGCTGTGGCTTGCAAATGACAGCAGACCTCTTCCCCACATTTGTATTCTGAGAATTGTGAATTTAAAAAAAAAAAGCATCAGCCATCACCTCCACCACTGGCAAAATATCCCATTGGATAAGTGGGTTTTTCAGATAGTCTGAAAGGGCTCCTCCCTCCCCCTTTGAGACTGCCCCTCCCTCCATCTTACGACTGGCTGATAGAGGACCGACTGAACTTGATTCAGGAGGAAGTCCGAACTCTCTTGGCTCAAGGGGGCCATAGCAGGGGTTTCGGTGCCAGTAGTAGACTGTGGTTGCGATTCACGCTACTTTCTGGTCCTGACAAAGGCCTTCTTCCTGTTCTAGATCTGCGAGCCCTCAACTACTTCCTCAAAAAGTAAAATTTCAAACTGCTCACACTGGGTCAAGTCTTGTTTTCCCTAGACTTTGGAGACTGGATGGCAGAGTTGGACTTGCAGGACGCCTGTTTTCACATTCTTGTCCTGCCTGCCAATCGTCGCTACCTGCGTTTCGCGGTAGGACATGAGTGCAGGAAAGTACTTCTTCTGGACCCCCCCAACACACTTTTTGCCTGACTGATGCATCTTTGACTGAATGCGCACTGGGTTCTCAGTACCTGTGTTTGTTCTCAAAACTGAACCTTTGTTTCCACAATTGGCACACTTCTAGCCTACTCATAAGTCCCTTGTAAAACGTACCAGTGGTACCAAGGGCATTGTGACCAGAGAGGGTCTCCAAGGTCTTCAGCATGTATTGTGCCACCTAAGAGACCCCTCACCAAACACATGCACTCTGCCACTGAAGCCTGCGTGTTTTGGTGCAAATAAAAGTGAAGAGTCGACCTGGCACACATCCCTGTGTGCCAGGCCAACCTACAGGAGGCATAGGTAAGTGACCCCTACAGCAGGCCTTACAGCCATAAGGCAGCATGCACTATACCTCTTGTGATTGCATAACTGCATGAGCAAATCTGCCCCTATAGTGTCTAAGTCCATTCTTAGACATTTACGTTTACAGTGAAGCCATACTGAGTACATGGGCTGGGAGCTTGTCACATCGAGTTCCACAACTCCATGATGGCTTCAATCAATTCCAGGATGTTGTGTACTAAACATCTCGGATAAATTAGCCCACACTGATCCCACATTCAGATTCATTAATAAATGAGCTCAGCGGGCACCTCAGAGTTGCCCCCTGCAAACCTACCAAACCATTAGCCTGCCATCTCTAGACATATTTCTGACCCCCTGAGATGGGAGCCTTTTGCTCTTGTGAGTCAGAAACGAAGCCTGCTCTAGGTGGAGATGCTTCACTCCTACCTCCAAGCAGGAACAGCATAGAACAGCGGTGAGCCTCCAAGGCTTCTTGCCCTTTGTTATACTGATCAGGGCTTCTCCAGCTAGTGAAGATGTCCGCCCCACTGACCAAGCCCCACTTTTGGCGACAAGGTCGGCTTGAAAATCAGTAAGCAAGATAGGTGTGTCCCCTCTCAGTGAGGACCTCTAAGGTGCCCTGTGCTGAAGTCACGTCTTCATTTAAGAATCCTCCACATTGTTTTGGAGGATTCTAACTGATAGGGTTAGGGATATGCCCCCTCCCAGGAGGAAGTGGACATACAAAGTTTGTAGTCACCCTAAAGTTAAGTAGCCCATTGGTTACTACCTTCTGACTCCTGTAACTCCCCTAAATTGAGTATTTAGGAGCACCCTTGAACCTTAATCCTCCAAAGAAGAGCTATGCAGCAGCAAAGACTGAAGACAACAAATGTCTTGGCCCCAGCCGTGCCGGCCTGTCTGCAGCAGTCAAAGACCCTGCTACAGAAGAGGGACTCGTCCCGAAACCCAGCGACCTTCAGAACCCTGGGAGATGACTGCCTGCCTTTTAAAGAGACTCCTAATTTCCCTCGGACATCGGTCCTGTACAGAAGAAAAAATAACTTTAAAGACATGTGCTCTGCCTGTAGAACTGCAAAGTCGACAACCTCTGCACCCGACACCCACGACCCGAGTCCAAGAGGTCCACCGGTCCAGACAAGGTTCCCCAGCTATCCTGAGCAAAAGTCCCTTGTGGGTTGACCCCTGCCTGACTCCACATCAACGCCTGTGCATGATGACACTCCCCCCTCCCCCCTCCTGCAACTATGACTGTACTGGCAAGCTGACTTCAGATGCCAAAGTACACCCTTGCACCAGGGCCTTGGAGAAATCGAACGACGGTTTTCCGATGCTCCAGCACATCCCAATTTACCTTTGCAGCTGTAGATTTTTCATCGAGCCTCCTGGCCTGAGCCAACAGCGTTTTTTCCGATTTCAAGATTCTCGATTTTGTTTGCAATGGGTGCCCGATGCTGTGGTGGCATTTTGCAACCGGCTGTCCCTGTGTCGCTGACAGTGTAAGTTTGGTGCTGCCTTGTGGCCTCCCTGTGCTTACTTGAACCCCCTGAGACTGGGTGACCAAACTGTTCTACTGTTCTACTGACCTGTAAGTAGTACCACTTTGATTGCCCCCTTTCTCCATTTGATAACAGTGGCACTAGATCCTGAGTTTGACTTCTGCAACAGCCCACTCCAATACCGCTAGTAGTGCATTGAGGTCACTTGAACCTTGCCTGATACTGATTCTTCAACCAACAGTTCAATATCGTAAATCGTTTACCTGCCTGCATATTGCCGTTTGTGTTTTCCTCCCATAGGATAACATTGTACTGATTGAAAGTGTCCACTTTTTACATTGACAAACTGCGATATTGATAATCTTATTTTACTGCAACAAAGTATCTTTGGTTCTTTGAAATAAATATATAAAAAACTATTTTCACAAACCATTGCTCTCTGATTTAGTCATTGAGTGTGTAATCATTTCTTGCCTGTGTGTGTACAACACATGCTTAGCACTTCCCTCTGTAAAGCCTCTGGCGATCCACTGGACTGTGCACACTATACCTTACTATGGTATGGAATATGCAGAGCCAGCTTCCTACAATGAGCCCTTGCAGTTCACAGTTTTCCCCTTTGACCTTACCAGCGGCTCTCTGGTGTTCACCAAGGTGATGGTAGTGGTTGCAGCTCATCTGCGCAGATCAGGGGTGCCAGTCTTCCTCTATCTCAACGACTGGCTGTTTAATGTGAGCTTGCCCTAGACTGTCCTCTCCCACCTCCAGACTACAGCAAATCTCCTGCTTTTGCTGGGGTTCACTATCAACGTGCCGAAGTCACACCTGACTTCCTCTCAGACGCTCCCGTTCATTGGAGCACTTCTGGACACAGTGCAGTTTCGGGCCTATCCTCCGGAGCAGCGATTCCAGTATATTCAGTCTATGATAACAATAATTCAGCCTCTATCCTGGATTTCAGTGAGAATGACTCTGAATCTGCTTGGCCTCATGGCCTCCTGCATCCTGCTTGTGATACATGCCAGATGGCATATGCATGTGATAAACAACAATGTATCCGCAGGTAACAATGGGAAGATAGTTAATAAAACATGCACATTAAGTTGCAGGAAGGTGAAGACGGGGAGACCAATGTAGTTGTTTGAGAAAAATAGAGAGTGGTTTATATTAAAGAAAATTAAGGCCATAGGAACAATATCAGCACTATCTACAATAATTTAGGTAACTTGAGGGTACTTGTGCACATAAGTGCTTGTGAAAGGTGAACGGCGCAAGTGACAAGTGTGACCGCGAGAGGCGGCGCAAAGGCTAAACAGTAGTGACAATATTTACGAAGGTTTTTTGGTTCACGATTTAGATTTATAAAAATGCAGCAGTTTAGGCAATTTGGGTGAACTCCGGAGATGCGCCAGTAATTGTGCTGGACAGTTAACGATGTTTCGACCTGTTACGAGTTCAGGTCATCATCAGGACCAGTTTACAAGGTTATCGTTCTGAATGGACAAGGGGTCCCAAGTTTGAGGCAATCATGGGTCCAAGGATAGGAACAATGTATTGGGCAGGAATGCCGGGGGGTGCACTGTCATATACCGTGTTCTGAAGCAGTTCGGGGAAGCGAAAGAGCGCGGTGTTCAGGAGAAAGGCGGCATCCAGCGCGGGTGACAGTCTGGGAGGAGGGGCCATCCGGTGTAAAGGGTATGTTGCAGGTTGCTCCGTAGAGGAGAACGTAGGAATGCTAGGGAATGAATCCAATCAGCGTTATTAGTCCGGGGGCGGCAGGAGTGCTGTTCCCATGAGGCATAGGGTCAAGACTGATTTGCATATGGCTGGGTCTAAACTGGGGTGGCATGGTGTGCAAAAGAACGATGTATTTAACCCAGATCTCTTGACTGGGGGTGAATGTATGATTTATTCAGCATTCCGTCCTTTATTTGTTTGCGTAGCACAACGCAGCATGTGGGCACAAGCACTCCTGCCACCCGCAGACCGATGCCTCACTCCTGCGATGGGGAGGCCTTCTGGGAGAGGGGGAGATTAGAGGACTCTGATCTCTGGGCAGAATCCGGACTCCACATTAACTAGTTGGAGCTACAAGCGATTTGCTTGGCTTGAATGCTTTTCTTCCTTTCCTCAAGGGAAAGCTGGTTGAGGTGTTCATGTACAACACCACCGTCATGTGGTACTGCGACAAACTGGACGGGATAGGGTCCTGGACCCTTTGTCAAGTGGCTCTGTGTGTCTGGTCATGGCTGGAACAGCAGAGCATATCCCTGGTGGTCCAACACAAGGAAGGTTCCCTGAATGCAGGGCGGACAAACTCTGCCGTCGATGCCTAGCGGATCACGAATGGCATCTCCATTCATGATCTGCAAGGTCTCTTTCAGAAGTGGGGAGAGCCTTGGTGAGATGCTTGCCTTCACCGAGAACACTCAACGTCCGCAGTTTTGCACACTGGAGTTTCCAAGGCGGCACTTGCTCAGCAACGCTTTTCGTCTCAAGTGGCGCACAGGCCTCCTGTACATCTTCCAGCCAATACCACTCCTGTCCAGAGTACTACTCAAGAAGATCTGGAGGGACCAGGCCCAAGTAATTCTTGTGACTCCGGACCGCGCTCCGAGAGTGTGGTATCCCGACCTTCTCCAGCTGAGCATCGATCCCCCGATCAGGCTGCCACTTCAGTAAGATCTTCTGTTGCAGGAGCAGAGAATGGTCCTTCACCCGAACCGGTCAACTCTACGCTTCTTGCATGGAGATTGAACAGCAGACGTTGACAGCATTCAGTCTTCCTCCTGTAGTCTGTGATGTGATGTGATTTTGGTAGCCAGGCGTCCCTCTACCAAGACTGTGTACACCTGCCGGTGGAAAGAATTTGTAAAATATTGGACAGAATGTTCTATTGATCTTCTTTCTGCTTCCCTCTCTCAAGTTCTTCTCTGTATTTTGACCCTTACCCAGCAGGGCTCTGCTCTGGTCACTCTTAAAAGGTATCTTTCAGGCTTGTCTGCCTTCTTGAGGCTGCCAGATGTACCCAATTTATTTAAATCTCCTATTGTAAACCGGTTTCTTAAGGGGCTTGTACATATGTTCCCACCTGCCCCATTCATCATGACTCAGTGGGACCTTAATTTGGTTCTCCCCTTCCTGATGTGCACTCTGTTTGAACCTCTGCACAACTGCCTTCTCTGGCTGCTTTCCATCAAAACAGCCTTTTTAGTGGCAATAAGTTCTGCCAGGAGGATTTGCAGGCTCTGTCATCCAAACCTTCTTACCCTGACCATCTTCCCTGATAAGTTAGTGCTTTGCACTAGAGCCTTTTTCTTACTGAAAGTGGTAACAGTGTTCCACGTAGGACAATCCTTGCCCACCTTCAATGCTCCTCCGCACCCCTCCAAAGAGGAGGAGCGACTCCACTGTCTGGCCCCATAAAGAGCGTTTTTGTTCTAACTTAACCGCACTAAAGAGTTCCAGGTGAACGACCAACTCTTCGTGGGGTACATTGGATCAAAGAAAGGTCGTATGGTGCGTAAGAGGACTATCTATCTCGCGATGGGTTGTCCTGTGCATCAAAATTTGCTATGTTCTGGCCAAGAAACTGCCTTCTGAAGGCTTAAGAGCTCATTCCACCAGCCCTAAGGCTGAGACCACATCATTGCAACGTGGTGTTTTAGTCCTTGGCATTTGTCAGGATGCAATGTGGGTATCACTGCACACGTTCACTAAGCACTGCTGCCTGGACAGTTAAGTCTGCACAGACTGCCTTTTTTCCCATTCTGTTCTGCAGGACTTCCTGGTCTAAACTTGTCCACTGTCCCTCTGGGGATGGTATTGCTGGAGTATCTATTCTAAGGTAAGGAATCTGCGGCTAGATGTTCCTATTGGATGGACAAGTTATTCACCTACGGTAACGCCCTATCCGGTAGAGACATATTCTAGCCACAGATTCCTTACTGACCTGCGCTGCGGACAGGTTTTTAGGGTCGTTGCTGATCTCTTTCAAAACCCTAGTTGTTCTAAACACACCACTTTGAGTGCACTTAATGGCTCTGAGCTCCTTGGTGTGGAAAGTTGTGAAAAGTAACTGACGTCAGCGCCCGAGGGGATGCCTATATAGGCGACCGGCACGCAAGAGTATGGCTTGAGCAAATTTTTTCAGATCCTGCCAGATGCCTGGGAAATTCTAAGGTAAGGAATCTGCGGCTAGAATATGCCTCTAACAGATAACTCGTTACTGAAGGTTAGTAAATTGTCATTTAGCACTTGAAAATATGTGTTGATACTACCAGACAGGACCCATTTATAAACCTTCGAATTCAGTAGAGAAAGATTTAGTAAAATGCTGCAAAGTTTCACACTTGTGTCTTGCAGGTTAAATGAAGCTGTTTGAAGCTGTAACCTTGCTTATTCAGCTATCTTACCACTATTGTAGCATGAGACTTGCAAATACCACCAGGATATCTGCAACAACGTCACTAACCCTCTGAGCTATCTTCTATTAAACAAAAAACGATATTGAGTCACTCTTTGAAGTTATTACAGCTATCGGGCCTTGACTTGGCAGTCACACACTGCAGCACAGACTACCCTGACCCACCACTCCATTGAGAATCTTCAGATCAGCCTAGAGTTTCCAGAATTACATGTGAGGCACACAGGCTGAACATCAACATTGGAGAGGGAAGGGCCAAATGTAGACGGAAACACCAGCCACAATTTCTATTTTTGCATTGTACACGGAGGAGTCACAACAGTAATGTAATGAGGCCCGGGCTAGCAGCACATTTCATTGAATTAAGTGCAACAGCAGACTTATGGGGAATCTAACATAGGCACTTCTCATTCAACTAGAAAAGGTTTACACAAACCTCTGCAACGAGACACACTGAACAGCTCCTTGGGACCCAGCTGCACACATTCAAAAGCCAGCACAGCTTAATTGAGAGAACTTCTGGTCCTTCCTGTCTGGCATGCTCCTAGAATGGCATGAAAGGACATGAAAGCCATTACAGTTCCTAGGATTTAGCCTGTAAATCGAACATCATTTCTCCTTCTGTGACCCTGGTCCTTCTCTCACTTGCTGCAAGTCCACAACCTGGGATAGCTACAGAGCCATGCTATGGAATGTGAATACACTGAGCATACGTCCATCCCCTTCGAGACTAACAGACTTGTTACCTTCTTGAATGTAACCCAACGACAGTGGTCAGGGAATATCTTTATAGAGTATTTACCTTCTTGAATGTAACCCAACGACAGTGGTCAGGGAATATCTTTATAGAGGATTTATCAAACATTTCTGAATCCCCTGCCTTGGCCCCAGAAATTACAGTTTGTCCTCCGAGCCCCACTCTGCCTGGGAGCTACCAGTTTGGTTGCTGAAAATATCTCGGAGTACATGAAGTAATTTTCTGCCTCGCAACAATAATACTTCTTGGTGGTGTTCACATATTCAGCTACAGGATTGTTTCATGGACCCCTCCCAAGCCAGATGTTTCTTTAAATTTTGCGGCCAGTTTAGCAAAGTTAATGGAGTAATATTTAAGTTTTTTTCCCCCCAAAAAAGAGGTTTGGGACAAGACACTAAGCACCTGTCTCACAAGTGGGTAAAAAGTTCCTGAGGTGCCTAAGTCAGAAAGGTCAAACCTCTTACCCTTTCGCACAGGAGAAATCTCCTCACAAAATTAATTACACTATTGACTCAACACAACAACGAATATTTTTCTAAGATGATTGATAAATCAGTCCATAAATATCAATAACTATATATCACATGATGCATAGACTCCATTTTCATTTGTAAAATTGATTTCTTTATTAATGATTCTTTAAAATCATCTAATCGTATACGGTCGTAGCCAGCGCACTTCGTCTTTACGGATTTCTTCAGAGCTTTATATTGTATCTCCACCTTTGACATCCAACTAATGAAGTATTCTACAAAATTAGATGGCTAATGGCTGTGCAGCTGTGAATAGAACAATGTCATGGTCTGCATTAGGTCTTCGTGGTTTATGTAGCCAACCTGCTGGCCATCATCAAGCTCTACTACATAGGCCCATGGTTTTCGGAGCATAGTCACCAACTTCTTCCCAGGTTGATAGCCAGTCGCTTCCTGGTGGAGGTAACCGGTTTTCCTCTGGGCCTCCTCATATGCCGAGTGTTTCTCACTGATCGCATCGAGGGCCTGTACATTGTTGTGTAGAAATCGAGCTCATGGGCTCGAATCTCCCTCTCCTGGGTGGTGAGTTTCACTTGTATAGTTGAGTAAACCTGACTGTTTCGCCAAGAATACTCCACGGATTACGACTTTAAAGGCCCCCCCCCAGCTCACCAAGCCCTTGTTGTGTGCGTAGTAGTCAATGATTGCCGTTCGGACTTCGTCTCGCAAGACGAGGTCTGAAGGGCGTTGGGTGGTGTAGGGAATTGAACTTTTGTTGCCATTCTCCCCACACAGTTTTTGCCCCCTTTTTAGCGACTAGATGCTGATTTTCAAGATTGACAGTGCCGTGAGGCCTGCCAACCAGACCTCCGTGCCAGTGCTCTTTTCCTAACACAAGGTAAAATCTAATTGTGCTACGCTTAGATAAGGACTTTAGCACCCCTGTAAGTCCCTAGTAAATAGTGCTCCTGGTACCTAGGACATGGGTACTAAAGAGGGTCCCTAAGGGCTGCAACATGTCTTATGCCACGCTATGAGACCCACATACAAATTCCACACAGACTGCCTTACATGATGTAAACCATGAGTGAAAACATGTCGTGACACCCTCCTGTGTGTCATACCATAGTCACCTCATCTAATATATGTAAGTCACTCCCACCGCAGGCTGTTGACCTCCAATGCACGGTGCACTATATTTTATGTAAGGACATATCTGCATGAGTATATATTCCCCTGCGATGTCTAGTTCTTTTACTAAATATTGCAAGTGATCAGGGAAGCCATTTTAAAAGCATTTGCTTGACACTAGTGAAAACGAGTTCCCCAGCTACATGATGGATTCACTGAAGATGGGGATGTTTAGTATCAAAAATCTCGCATTAATGAACCCACACTGATGCCGGCGTTTGATTTATTAATACCTGCACATAGAGGGCACCTTGGAGGTGCCCCCTGAAAACCTAACAGTGTGTTGACTGACTGGTTCTTGCCAGCCTGCCACTAAAGACTAATTTCTGACCCCCAAGGGTGAGGGCCTTTACTCTCTGTAAGTCAGAACCAAAGCCTGCTAGGGAAGAGGTTGTTCGCTCCCCCTCCCACCGGATGACCTGCTGATTAGCATTCCAAGGCAGGGGAGCTTCAAAGGAGCTACCGCCTTTGGAATGAGAGTCTGGCTTCCCTCAAATAAGAAGCCGACTCCCTTTGTCCAGAGCCCTTTGGCACCTCGACAGGCGGGAAAATTAGCTAGTCGGGAAGAAGTGCCCACCCACAGGCTAGTAGCACCCCTGGGTGGGCTACCTGAAGTGGAAACGACTTTTCAGAGTTGACCATCTATTCTAGATGATGGCAAACTTGGGGATGTTGGGACAGTATTATGCCCACTTCCCCCAGGAACTGGTCATATAGGGGCATAGTAGCCCCAGGGTTAAGTAGCCCATTGACTACTACCCCTCACTCCCCTAAACGCCCCTAAATTGAGGGTTTAGGGGATTCCCTGATACCAGATCTTCAGATTTCGACAGATCATGAGGAGGAGTAGACAAAGAAGTGTAAGGTCACGAGAACCAAGGAGAAAACTCTGCCAGTCGGAATGCTGCACCCAACAATCGTGGAAGAATTGACCGCAACATGCGTAATCTTCTATTTCGTCGATGGATTCAGGTACCTCAATGGATTCAGTGGAAACCGCAGTGGATTCAGGTACCTTAATGATGCGAAGATTGTTGCACCTGGAGCGCTTCAAGACGCTAATTTTTCCGCTTAATGACGTCGATGTTTTTATCCATGGCGAGGCGGTGCTCTGCATAGGCTGTCTATATATCCGCTAGGTCGGAGGCGCTGGTCTCCAGGTAGTCGAGGTGGTCATTGTGCTTGCCTACTCTCTCTTTAATGTGGTCAATGCAGCTGGTTAATAGGTCTTATTTGTCGTCTATTGTGCGAAGGTTGTTCTTGACCACCGCCAGCATCTCCTTGCTTTCTAGGTCTTGCACATTGGTGGTTTGGAACAACTCCGAGGGTCAGCACCTCCATCATGGTCTGTGTGGTGTGCTTGGGGTTTCTCCTCGAACACCAGTTTGGACTGGCGGGCCTCCCAATTTTCCATGGTGCACCGGCAGAATAGAGGGACGCTTGTTTAGGGTCATCACCCTCAGGACTTTCACGCTGGGTGCCCGAGGAGTGCAAACAATGCACCTCCCAGAGATAGCCAGGGGAGTCAGCAGGTGGAAATATGGAGATGTCCAGGCCCTCCTACAATGTTCCCACAGGTAGCTTCGGGGTCCAGGTGACCAGCTATGAGTGGTCTAAGGGTACCGCGATCTTCAGGTGCCCCCTAGGCCCCCGCCTTACCCAAAGTTGAGCAGGAACCGGTTGAAGGGCACGAGCAGCCCAAATCAGTGTAAAGGAATGGGGGAAGGGGAATCCACGCTGGCTTACAACAACTTTGACTAACTGGGGCCCCAGATATACAGTTGCAGTTCCTCGTGAGTCACCGTCCTCGCCACCTGAATGCGCCTCCCCCTCACCTGCACTCTCTGCACTCACCCTGGGGAGGCCAGTCAGGCCTAATATGCAGGCGATGTCCGTCGGCCCTTAACCCGCGTGTCCCACATTTTTCGCCAGTCCGGAGGAGGGGGGGGGGGGGGGGGGGGGGTTAGGAGCAATTGATAGCGCTTCAGCCACCAACCTGGCCACAAGTATGGAATGGGGTACCGGGCCTCGGCAGGCCGGCTCTGGGTGCCTTGCATATCCCTCCATTTGCGGCAGGCCCCAGATGGGGTGGTGCAGTCTTGCAGACCTGCTGCTCAACCAGCAGTTGGTGTCCCACAGCACAGGAGCACCTTTTAAGGCAGCAGAGGCCCACCTGCAGCACCTTTCCCAGGGGTGATGGTATTGTTGTCTAGCTCAGGCCACCAGCCGCAGGGTTGCCCCCTGGATGGGCTCACCTCCAATGACGTGCAGGTTGTCGGGGAGGAAAGGACCGCTGCACCGGAAGGCAATGCTCCACCCAAGCTGACTGCTCCTCAAAGCCACGCCACTCCTCTCAGGCCGCAGCAGGCTCTGGGAGTTGAGCGTAGCGATGCAGGCCCACTGCGATCATAACTGTCGGATGCCCTCGGCGAAAAAAACCCTCCGGTCCAGCAGATGGGCGGTTTGTGATGCACTTTCTACTGGGCAGCATCACTGCTGATGCTGTCCAGTCACATGTCACCAGCAGCGCAAGGCCCCAGGAGCATGGGGCCCGCTGCCTCTTCAGAGTTGTCTGACGTGGGTGGAGTGGCCAAAGCGACTCGCTAGGTTGCGTGATACGCCGCGTCCGACCACTTAGTAGTTTCTCTTCCCACTGCCACTACCTCCACACTAGCGGCATCTCCTGCTGCGCCATCAGTTGGGGCATGTCGGCAAGCCCATTATGCAGAGTCTGGCGCCCTGGTACTGCTGATTTGTGCTGGATTGTGAAGTCGCTGTGCTGCGGCTATCTTGCAGCCGAGCTCTCTAGCACCTCCGAGGAGGAGGACCCTTTCACCACCTCTAGGTCTGGCAGACCATGTGGCTGAGGAACACCTGCCCATCCATTCTGATGTAAACTGAAGCACTCTGAAAGTGTCATGCCTCTTCTTAATGCACCTGAGCTTCCAGTACCAGGTGACATATCCCTCAGCCCATACAATACTACCCTATAGCAAGCTTTACAGCACTATACTACATGTGTGGACATATCTGCATGAGCAGATATGCCCCAGTGCTGGCCAGTTTAATTGCTGCCAATGGAAGTGACCAGGGAAGCCATTTTAAGTACATGTGCTGGACAGTGGGTAAAAACAAGTTCCCCAGCTACCTGATGGCTCCGCTGAAACCAAAGATGTTTGGTATCATTCATCTTGTATCAATAAACCCACACTGATTCCAGTTAATACATCCACCCAGAGGGCACCTTAGAGGTGTACCTTGAAACCTACCTACTTACCAACTACTATGCGCTGGATGACTGGTTCTGACTAGCCTGCCACCACAGACTTATTTCTGACCCCAGGGGTGAAGGCCAACACTCTTAGGAGGTCAGGAACAAAGCCTGCACCGGAAGGGGGTGTTTGTATGACCTGTAAATTAGCAGTCCATGGAGCTTCAAAGAGCCTGCCACCTTTGGTATCCAAATCTGACTTCCCTCAGAGGTGATGCTCCCCCTCCCCCAACCAGGGCCCATTTTGCGCCTGGAGAGGTGGGAAAATTAGTAGTCAAAGAGGCGCGTTCACCCTCAGGTTAGTTCCACCCCTAAGGTGGGCTACCTGATGTGGACACAAAATTTAAGTCTACCATCTTTGTGATGGCAGAATTAGGAACTCTGAGACCGGGTTATACCCACTTCCCACAGGAAGTGGTCATATAGGGGGCGTACTGACCCCAGGGGTAAGTAGCCCATTGACTACTACCCTACTCTCCCCTAACAACCCTAAATTTAGTGTTTAGGGGAGCCCCTGGCATCAGCAAATCAGATCCTGCTGACCTGAAAGAAGAAGACTGAACTGACACTGAAGGGTCGCAAAAGCAAGAACAGAAGATAAGCAACTGACTTTGCACCAACCCTGCAGGCCTGCCTGCTGTCCTTGACGGTTGCACCAAAGACAACTCTACCTGCAGCTACCTTTTCCTCCAAAAGCCTGGGAGGACTTCCATCCTTCACCCAAGACCCAGGAACTCCTGTGGCGTGGCGGAGCTGCTCCCCTGAATTCACCCCAGAAGAGCTGGGAGAACTCCGGACCGCCAAAAACTGACACTGGAAAGGACCAAAGGTACCCCCGACCATCGTGAGACCTGAGCCTCCTTGTTGGTTCAGACGGACTGGTCCCCATGTCCCAATGTGCAGCCTGTTTTACCGGACTGATCCCCATTGACTTCAACGGGGCATCCGATGCTGTATTGCACCTCTGCACCCAGCCACCCCAGTACTTGCCGAGGTGAATTGTTGGTGCTGCCTTGTATCCTTCCCCATACTCACATTAAGTGCAGAAAATTGGTCCTGTACGTCGCTGTAAAGTACCTGTATGCAGTATATGCTTTTCCTCCTTAGGAAAACATTACCACTTCAGAAATTGCAAAAAGTGTTGACTTTTAAAAACTATAAATATTTCTAACTCAAAACGTTTTTACCTGATTTTTATGATCTTGTTGCTTAAATGTATGTAAAGATATGTTATTTTTTATAAATTGGTGTGGATCTCCTTATTGATTCGTGTGCATCATTTATTGACTTGTGTATAACACTCTTCTCTGATAAGCCCAAGGTTGCTTGACCACACTACCCCCTAAGATAGCACCTTGGCCTTGTTAGAGCAAGCCCATGTCCGCTTATAAGGGATACCTGGACTCTTCGCACAGTATACCTACCTCCTTTTGGTATTCTATATAGAGAGCCAGCTTCCTAAAATATGCAGGAGGACTATTTTAGATCTCCCCATCACAGACCGAAGAGAAACCCATGGAAGAGCCAAGAGCATATATCAGTTAGAAAAGATGCAACTCAAACTCCATGGCCTCTTCAACATCCAAGGATAGATGCATGTTAAGTTTGCGGAGACCTTTCTCCTTAGCCCCCAGATTTCCAGGTGTCTTGCAAATCTCCCATCATTAACGCAATACCTCTCATGAGATAACAAAGCTAATAAAGCAAACCAAGCCGCCAAGGTGGTCCACGTCATTGTGGTTGATCTTACAAATAACACTCTTAATTTTCAAGATGATCTTTCTAAACCTCCCAGAAAGCCCCGGGTCCTTCTGTACTATGTACAGTTTGGCACTAGCTTTCTCTTTAGGAGGAGAGGTAAATGGGAAAAAATAAGAGCTTCAGATTCTGCTCATTACTTCCTTCGTGACATACCTCTACCACAATGTATTTAGCATTATTGTCTCCAACATTTTCTGAAAAGAAATAAAAAAGAGAAAAGAGCCTTGAGATCACCAGCCCATGAGATTTGAGAAGAGGGGTCAGTGACAAATTGTAGATGATTGGCACAGCTGAAGATATAGCTTGCCTTTTAAGCACATAGCTATTCCAGGACTTCTCAGTACAGAGATGATCATCGCTTTGTTTAGCATCACTAGTGCCTCAAGTACAGTAGTTGTTTTCGGATCTCCATTTACAGGCGTATCTCTCTTTGCCATGCCGATGGAGACCTTTCATAGAATGACACTTAGTTGACTGACAAAAAGGAAGCACTTTCTTGAGGCCCACTTCAGGGCCTATGGACATGGTCAACAGCAGGCTCATGTACCATATTAGAAAACACAGCAGCAGCTTAAGCTTCTACTTGACTTCACATATGATGCATGCGGAGCAGTAAAGACATTTCAGGGGTGCCGAGAAACAACAGCTTTCCGAAGCCACAGGGAAAGGCTGCTCCTCTTCTGCTATAAAAAATAACAATGTAAGCAATATGTAGAACCGGAGACTGTTAACAGAGTGAAGTTTCTTTTTCCCATCACTTTATTTAATTGCGAAGCACTAGACAATTATTGTGCTTGCACAGGCGCATCTCTGAATGGAAAGAATAAATGGGAATAGAGAAAATTAAACATCAACGACCTTATGTTGATCAAGAATAAAAACCAGTATTCAAAATGGAAAACGCATTTGAAAAATGGACTTGCACATGCTGACTGAGTGAGTTTAAAAATAAATAGGTCTTTTGAAGGACAAAAAAGATTGACAGACACCAAACTACCTGTATTTAAGATGATGCATAATAATAGCAGTGAAAATGTGCGCAGAGATCATGATCCGGGAGGAGGGGTAACAACAAGCGAGGCATTGTATTGCTGAAGACACTTGTTGGACAGCTTTCCATCTGTTGGCAAAGCTTGTCAATTTGGTGTGCGTTTTAACAATATTTATCATTATTTGCCCCCATGTCACTTTCCATGCCTTCATCCTGTTTTGCAAGTATTGGGATATTGACAGTGGTAGACTATGAAGTAGTACCTTTATATGAAATTAAAGTTTACACATGAATTTAATATATTTTTTTTTTTTTTAGAGGGTAAGAGAGAAAAAATAAACGAGTTGCTGAAGTACATTGAAGAAAGACTGCATACTCTGGAAGATGAAAAAGAAGAGCTGGCTCAGTACCAGAAATGGGATAAAATGAGGAGAGCACTCGAATACACTATTTATAACCAGGAGCTAAATGAGACTCGTGCAAAACTGGATGAGGTAAAATTGTTAATAAGATTTGCTAAAACACATATTCCGTATTTTCTCTCCCAATTATTTTTTCCTTTTTTGGGTGCATAATTAATATTGTGAAAGTTGCATTCAGTCATCCAACTTCAATGTGGGTAAACATCTGATTTCACTATAGGGCTGAAATCTTCACCAATGAATCACAATTGTTTAGAAATGTATGTACGGAGAGTGAGGGGAAAATGGCAAGGAAGGAATGTGCAATACCATGTTAAAACTAATGCAGTTTTCTACAGTCCGTTACAGTTTGCTCTGAACTATTATTTATTTTGTTTGGGCAGCTTTCTTCAAAACGAGAAACTAGTGGAGAGAAATCAAGACAACTGAGGGATGCCCAACAGGAAGCCAGAGATAAAATGGAGGTAATGCCTAAATGGAAAGCCATAAATATAAGAGAGGGAAGCCACTAATATTTTTGCTACTAATTTGTTTAACCTAACATCTGTTAAATTAAGTACCCCAAAATTCAGTAAAACTAGTCACTTAATTATTAATTTGCTTTAGAACAGTGTTATTTGAAAACTGTATGTATATATCTTTTTTTCAAAATGCCCCTCAAACTTCTATTTTTTCCTTCATACTTGCATTTTACAGTAATGCAGACAGTTTCCAATGCGCCACACTGTCTTTCCATAGTATCATTTATCATAAAAATGTCACATTGTTTCATTGAGAAATTGTCCTTAATTTTTGCATTAGGAGATTGAGCGGAATGCACGGGAACTAAAATCCAAAATCTCGGCAATGAAAGAAGAAAAAGAGCAGCTCAGTTCTGAGCGACAAGAGCAAATTAAACAAAGGACCAAATTAGAGCTCAAAGCAAAGGATTTACAGGATGAACTAGCTGGCAACAGTGAGCAAAGGGTAAGTGTAAATGTTCTGAGTGTCAGCCAATACAGCAATATGTGTGGATCTCATTTCCTGACCATAATAAGGAAGGGCTTCGTCTGAATTGTTTGCAGCATTGTGGGTTGTAGAAAAACATGCTCTGCGTTGTCATGGTATCTTTCATAGGATTTGGAAAATTGCAACTTATTATTCTTCAAAGTCTTTGTGTCTTTAGTCACCAGTGCTCCATGGATATGCTATGCACCGAGGAGAAAGTAATCCAAACTGAATGATGGAAGTTAGGGCAGTAGCTATGTAACAGATACGACTGTTTGAAAGCAAAAGTATTGAAGCTTTATTGCCCCGCTTTGCTATTTTTGATGATTGATCAGCCTTCCAACCTTACTATGTTGGGTCATGAGTCCTATTGCCTGCTATTGAATTGCGATTACTAGACCTCCCCAGGGTAGGCCTTGGACTGCTCTGCTACCCTGAAAGAGTCAGATGCTACAATGAGGTTGCTTGGTTCCTTGTTAGGAGATGATTGGGGACCTCTCACTTGCACACGCCTCACATCCTGCACAGTTAATAGCCCAGTTTCTTACATTGGTTGTCGTGGCAGAAAAGAGAATGGGAGGGGAGGCTGGTCATCAAAAACAGATCTTTTAAAATGTACCCATTGTGGAACACCTGGTGCCCTTGAAGGTACCACCACTGGATCTGTTTGCCATCTGGTCGTGTTAAAGAGAACTGTAGTGCATGTAAAGCTTTTTGGTGAAAGAGGATGTTTGGACCCAAGTCTGTACCCGAATGAGGCATTAGAGAACATTGGTTCTGCAGCTTATTTGGACACAAATATCCCACAGAAGACTACAATGAGGAGGACAGACACTGCACATGGAGTACGTTCTTATACACAACTTTAATAATAGAAGCATTGACACTCGTACACCGATTCATCATCTTAAAAGGAGACAAAAAATGACCATGTTTTGGTCTCAGAAAGAGGACTGACCTATACAAGAGCCCTTGCCTCAAAAGGAGCTTTGAACTTCCTTGGAAAATCAAGCTGGAACAATTACACACCTAAGAAGATCATCAGAAGTAGGCTTGGCTTCAGGATGAATTAACCCTGAAAGGAGGAGTTAGTCTCAGAAGTATAATGAACACAAAAACAGTCCTGCGCTACAGAGTCACATCAAACTCAAGAAAGGGTTTCATCACCTTCCACAGACTGAAGTTAAAACAAGACTTGGAGTAAAAAAAGAAGAGCATGAGGCAGCTATTCAAAGGAAGACTGGTTGTAATACTTCACGGGCTGTGGCTAAAAAAAGAATAGGAGACTATGAAATATACATAAATACCCGAACACTTGTCATATTTTGCTAAAAATACAACTACACGGAAACAGACACCTGTACCGAAATGCTTTTAGAATAAATGGTAGTTAACTTATGGAGAACCAATTTCTGTGAAACTTGGAAGGTCTGAAAGAAGAAGCAAACACCATTTGTTTCACCAGCACAAATTTTACCTCCACAATAATCACTGATACCACTCAACCCATATTGGAATTTGAATGAGATGGTAGAGCTGGAGGAGCAGGTGTAAGAGCAGGATCAGGAGGATGCGTGGTGTTTTATATTCTCATTTGGATTGAGCTTCTCCTAATGGTGAATTCTCAATATAGCACCCATTGATTAATAGAGCTGGGCCCGTCTATGTGAATGAGGAACTTCACAGTCTCATTGAAACTCTTACAAGAACAAAGAAGACCGACATTTGTTTTATCAGCGTTCAAGACAGTTTTGAAATCTACCATTGAGAATTTAAAAAATCCCACAAATAATACACCACTAGCCCCTGAAGTTTGGAAGAAATATAAAGTTTCACCACAGAACCCTCTTTATATCTAGTGATTTGTAACACCAGCAAAGAAACAAAAAAAAGCTTGCATCATTCAGCAGATGTCAGCCCTTCAATAAACGAAGAAAGTCAGATACTGGATGGAGCAGGACACACAGTGGCTATGAATTGAATGATGGGATATTTGCAATTTGTTCTCCTCAGATATGTCTGCCACTAATGAGAAATTACAAAGCTTCTCCACATATACCAGTGTGACCGGGAAAGATAGCACATGGTCTATTACAAGAGGGGAAGACTACCTCAAATGCATACGATTTTACAGACATAGCGTGCTGATGGATAAACACCAGCCTATTCCTAAGCAGCATTCTTGGCAGCACATTTACGGTTTTAGACCAGAACACCTTGTAACCATTCCTGTTGACAAGGAGCATCTCATTAGTCCTAAATTTGGCGAGATATGTGAAAAGATAGAGCTACTGAAACTACTAAATCCATTGTTGCTTTACCTGTACCGTTAGCGTATATCTATATATTGTCCAGCGACAGGATAGAAATAACCCTTTCAGTCGCATAAAGGTAGTTTCAGCAGCTTCGACAGAGCACTTGGGTAACTTTAGGATCATGTAGAATCAAAGGAATGAAAAGAGATATTACTCTGCAACTAAACAGCGACTCTATGGATTCTCAAAAGGAGTATGTTGGGGTAAAGGAGTAGATGGGAACCGATGTAACTAAATCTCAATAATGATGAAATTAAGTTCTTCGTAGCTGCTGAATTTGTGGATCTTTGGTGTCCCATATATTACCCCTCTGCTATGGGTTTCAAATGTCAGCCTCTCATTATCTGCTTGCGTATTTATAATGAAGAGATTGTGTGAAATCATGCAGTTCTTAAACGTGTATGGTCTGTATTATATCGAAGTATAGCTTTGCGGGGTATGTATACAGTATTAACTTCTACTGCTGCACCTCCAGTTAGCGTGAAAGGGCAAAGCCGGAATGGTAATATATGCCCCTGGATTCAGCACCACTCCTTTTCTGAAGATTCAACATGTACTGCTGGTTTGTGATAGAATTTCTTTCTGGGTCTTGTGTATAGTACTGAAATACCTTTCCCCTCTAGATCCCCATGCTCACCTAATGCATGTTTGTTTACTGGACTAGAGAAACTGGAAGACTTATGTTTTAACCAAATGCCTCCGACTCTGTGGAACTCTGTTCCTCTACACCTGATGAAGATTCCCTAAACGATGATCTTTAGAAAACATCTAAACCCCTGGGTGTTTCAGTAATCCCTCAAAGTCTTGGTGATTATGTGTTTTTTCTGCTTCGTAGTGTCAGCAGGTTTTCGGTAAGCTTTTGTTAATATAATACAGCTGGGTGAGGAAAAGGATGCTTGACATATATATCAGCTGCACTCACCCAAGGAGTTTAAGATACTTATTATGCAGTAATGCCAGACAGCAACATACATGCCCATGATAGCATTCAGGTAGAGGAACAATAAGGCTGTTTCATCGTAGAAACACTCACTTGCACTGAGAACTGCATGCCTTTGTTAAAGGCATTACTCAAGTTGGCACAAGACAACTTTGTTGATCCAGTAAAAGAAATCTGTTGCACCATGAGTGGAACAGTAAACCAAGGGCAGGATACTTGTGAGGAAACAGGCTTCTCCAGTATTAGGGTATCTTTCATAGATTCACATGCCTGAATCATTCCCCGTCGTCGGAGTGGGAGTCCCACGGTACATAAAAATAGCAATAATTATGCATAACATAGAAATATCATAGCTAGGCTAGAACCAGGAAGTAAAAAGCTAGAAGTAATAGGAATATTTTTTTCTACTTCCATGACTCGTCCAGTCATTATATATACTCCAAACTACAGCTAATCAGGCATCAGCACCCTCCAGAATGTTCTCCTCAGAGGCTCAGGCTCTCAGATTTTTTACCGCACGTCGTGTGAAGGGAGTCTCCCTGAGCTCTGCTCAGTTCTTCTCAGTTTTCTTTGGAAGATTTTCTTTTTAGGAGGTCTTCTTCAAAGAAATCTCTCTTTCGACCTTGTGAATCTTGTGGGAAGCTCCGGCTGTTTTCAGAAGATCCTCACAAGAAGTGCATTTACTGCTTGTATCTTGACCACCAGGTGAAAGATTGCAAGATCTGCAGAACTTTCCCACAAAAGACTGAGGGACAGAGAGGGGTGTTTACTTCTGTGGCTACAGAAGATTAAAGATCAGGAGAATCCCTTATCTGAAGTGGAGGGTATTCCCTCTGTCCAGACTACGTCTTCTAGAAAGAGGATTGCTGACACAGATTTCTCTTCTCCTGGGGCTAAGGTGTCGCAGAAACGGCATACCTCCAAGATACTTCAAAAAAGGCTCTTCCGAAGGAGGAGCCTAGCGCGCAACCAAGATGGCCGCGTAGGCTTGTGGCTCCTGAGGGCCTCCGCAACCTCCCACGTCTATCCTGTCATAATCCTGATCTTTTCGACGGGCTTTTGTCTATGATCTTATGCTAAGGTGCCACTCGTTTTCCAAATCGAAATTGGACTCCGGGAACCTGGTTTTTTGGCGACCTGAAGTTTGCGGCCTTCTCCGGCTTTGGTCCCGGACTCGGGTTGGTGAGGTGCCCGGCTGCAAAGTGAACAACAGCGGCATGCCAGGCTGGGCCTGCCCTGGAACTCGTACTTTCACTTTCGGTTTCGAGTTGACCGACCAAAACTGTTGAGGAGACATCGGGAGAGCTGCACCGAGTGCGGAGTGCCAAGCCTGGACATCAGCTAGCGGCCCGGATCCCCGGGCCTTCCTCCGGGTGCTGGAGGGTGCTGACCTTGCTGATCGCCAACGATGACGACAAGAGTGGATGGCGACAAGCTAAAACCCAAATCTACCCGGAGGGGAGCCTATTCTCAGGCCAACAATATGGACCGCTATGCTCAGCCAAAGGGATCCCCTAGTGGATCACGTAAATCGCCTGAGCCGCCCAAGGAGGCCTCGGGCGCATCACCCGAATTGACTCTGCTGGATGTCATGGGGGCCATCGAGGAGATGAAGGTGACCGTGAACCAGCAACTGGATACTCTGGCCAACAAGTTGGACTCGGTGCTGATCGATGTCACCTTGGTCAGAGCAGACCTGTCGAAAACCAACGACCGGGTCGACTCGTTGGCCCAAGCGACGTCGAGCCTAACGGTGGATGTGGCCGCTTTGCAGACGACGGTGCGGAGGTTGCAGCTCGCAAGCGATCTGACCGAGCGTCGCCTCGAGGACTCTGAAGGCAGGGCCAGGCGGAACAACGTCCGCATTATCGGCGTGCCCGAACGATCAGAGGAATCTGCTGTGGACCTCTTTGTGGAGGATCTAGTGGTGACTCATCTAGCACCCAAAGGGCTGAGCAAATTCTTCGCCGTGGAACGGGCCCACAGGGTTCCAGGGGGTGCGCCTAAGGTGGGTGCCCCCCCGCGGCCGATCATTGCCCGACTTTTTAATTTTCGGGATAGAGACGCTATCCTGCAGGCGTCGAGGGTGGCGGGGCCATTACGCTTTGAGAACTCTAATGTTAGCTTTTACCCAGACTTTACGCAAGCGGTTCAAAAGCAACGGATGGGTTTCTCGGCCATCAAACGGCGCTTGAGAGACATGGACTTTAAGTATGCGATGCTCTTCCCGGCTAGGCTGCGAGTCGAGCTAGATGGTCGCTCACACTTCTTCGACCGGCCGGAGGCGGTGGGAGAGTGGCTGGATGCCCTGCCCAAGAGTCGGGAGCCGGAGAGGCGGATGACGGAGAGCGGAGAAGGTTCGCCGGAGTAGGAATGGAACTGTGATTCTGGCGCTGGACTGCTTTGTTAACGTTTTGCGCCTGTGGCTGCACCGGACTCCAGTTGTTGACACTTTGCCCCGTGGTGTTTGGAGGCTGCGGGGGGCTTGCTGGGGCCCTTTCCTCCTTCTGGGGTTCTTTTTTTTTTGTCCTTCTTGTAGTGAATTTTATAATGGGGCGACAGGCACACTGCAGGTTGGGGGGGCTGTTTGGGCTCACGCAGGGGTGCAGGGAGGGGGGAGTTTTGTTGGGGTTGATGGGACGGGGTTGGGGATTGTTTGTTTGTTTCACAAGGCGGGATAATATTTCATGCTGTTCTACTATGATTGTGCCACCCGGGAGGGGGATGTTCTGTGCTGGGAGGGATGGGGGGTAGGGGGCTGAAACTTCTTTCCTGGAATGTGAATGGGCTGGGGGACAGGATAAAGCGGGGGGTAGTCCTGCAGTTTCTGAAACGTATCTCGCCAGACATTGTGTTCCTGCAGGAAACACACCTCATAGGGAACTCTTTCCATGCCATGAACAGACTAGGGTATCGCCATCTGGCCCATTCTGGCTTCACCTCTGGCTCGAGGGGAGTGGGCATTTTGGTCAGGACCTCTCTCCCGTTAGTGGTGGATGAGGTGATCCACGACGACAGAGGGCGCTACGCTGCGCTGGTGGGGAGGTGGGAGGGTAGATTGATTACGCTGGTCACGGTCTACGTCCCGCCGGGCCTGCAGACGGCCACCTACGCTGATTTGGGACGTCTGCTGCTAGGGCTCCCGGGGGGGGTGGTGGTCCTGGGGGGGGATTTTAACGCTGTTGTTTCCGGAGTTGAGGATCGATACCCCCCTAGGGACCTCCCTCGGGCCCAGAGTTGGTTGGGGGTTTTCTGGATGCCCTGGGACTGATAGATTGCTGGCGGTTGAAACACCCTGGACAGGCGCAGTATACCTTCCATTCTGGGGCCCATGGTAGTCTTTCGAGGCTTGACTATATGCTAGTTCCTGCGGCCCAAGCTGGGATGATCGGGGAGGTGAGACACTTGGCACGCGGTATTTCAGATCACTCCCCCCTTTTGTTGCACCTGGATATCGCCCTGGGGGCGGAGGGGAGGGTGGCGCCGATCAACCCCTGGTACCTACGAAACCCCACGATTCGTGCAGACTTGGTCAAGTCTCTGGAACATTACTTTAAGGACAACGTGGGGTCGGTGTCTTCTGCCATCTCCCTTTGGGAAGCCTTTAAAACGGTGCTCAGGGGACAGGCCCTATCTCTCATTTCCTCCACCCAAAAATGCGCTGCGCAGGAGGTTGTTCGGCTAGAAAATGAGATTACTGAGTTGGAGAGTGAGTTGGAGCAAGGTGTAACGGATGACCGATTGCATATCTTGGAGCTCAAGCAGGCCGACTACAAGGCGCTGGTTACTGAATCTGCTAGGAGTGTGAGCAGGGAGCAACAGGGACGTTTGTATGATATGGGTGATAAGGCCGGGAAATTGATTGCTTGGTTGGATAAGAAGGAGAGAGCGGGTCGAGTGGTACCGGAGGTTGAGAGGGTGGACGGTGTGCGTGTGACGGACCCCGGTGATATAGTTGATTGCTTTGCGGAGTATTTTCACGGAGTCTACTCTCCGGTCTCGGAACGCTCGGAGGAAGACTCTCGACTGCTGCTTCGGGACGTAGCTCTGCCCTCCTTGTCTGATGAGGATAAAGTAGTGATGGATGCGGCCCTGTCGCCAGATGAGATTGCTTTGGCCATCCGCTCGATTGCATCGGGCAAGGCCATGGGTCCTAACGGACTCCCCATTGAATTATACAAGTTGCGCCCAGATGTTATTGCGCCTTATCTCAGGGACATGTTCCTTGAGGCTAGGGCGGCAGGCTCTCTCCCCTCTGACCAACGTCTCGCTACCATTGTTGTTATTCATAAGGAGGGGAAGCCCCGGGATCGATGTGCTTCTTACAGGCCCATCTCCTTGTTAAACGCGGAACCTAAAATCCTCGCCAAGGTACTGGCCAATCGTCTGATCCGGGTTGTGGGCGACCTGGTTCATCAGGATCAATCCGGCTTTATACCCCATCGCAATACCGCTTTGAACCTGCGGCGGTTGCATAGCGTCCTTGCTCGCGCGCCATTCCTTCGTGAACCGGCCATCTTGGTGTCCTTGGACGCTACCATGGCGTTTGATACCCTGGAATGGCCATACATCTGGGCAGCATTGGCGAAGTTTGGTTTTGGCCCGGGGTTCATCGGTTGGGTGAAATTGCTCTATGACAATCCGCTGGCACAGGTAGTGGTCAACGGACGGGTATCGGCTCCCTTTGTCTTGGGCAGGGGCACCCGACAGGGTTGTCCGCTGTCGCCTCTCCTATTTGCGCTCTGTTTGGAGCCCCTTGCGGAGTGGTTGCAATGGGAACCCTCGATGCGTGGTCTTAGATGGACGCCGGAATACGAGGACCGGGTCTCCCTATACGCGGACGATATACTTTTGTATCTTGCATCGCCGTGCAAATCGCTCATCGTGTTGGTGGACGTTTTGAGCTCCTTTGGTAGCAACTCCGGATTGGTCATCAACTGGGCTAAGTCCTGTGTGTACGTTCTTTCCGGGGAGGCCCCCCCCCCCCTTCCGCGCGGGTGCCCTATCCAGATTGCGACGTCGGGATTCACTTATTTGGGTATTTTTATAACACTGGACCCAGTGGCCCGCTACGAACGGAATCTTCTCCCCCCCCTCCAGCGCCTAAGGGCGGATGTGGCGGGTTGGCGGCGGCTGCCGCTTTCGCCACTTGGCCGGGCAGCGTTGTTCAAAATGATGTCGCTGCCACGCTTTTTGTACGCCCTACAGAACACCATGGACCTGGTGCCGGCCCGTTATTTTCGGGAGGTGGAGTGTCTCCAGCGTCGATTGTTTTGGGATGGGCGGCCGCGGATTGCTCTTGCCAAACTAACCCTGCCACGGTACGATGGGGGGGTCGCCCTCCCGGATATTAAGCGATACTACTGGGCCTCCCAGTTGGCCGCCGTCAATCACGGGATGTATGGCCCTGCTTTGAACCCGGCGTTTGAGATGGACAAATTGCTATTGCCGGGCGGTGACTATAATCGTGCATTATACTCGGGGTCCCTCGATGCGCGGTTGACGGGCCCGACGCGGGTCGCGGTACAGGTGTGGCATGCAGCAAATGCGGCGATGGGGTGGAGGGATCGCCACTGTATACATCTCAGCGCTTGGGCTATCTGTATACTACGAAAGGCTTTGAGAAGTGGGATACGATTGGTATCAGCACGGTAGGGGATCTCTGGACGAAAGGGAAATTCAAGACGTTCGACATGCTGAAAACTGAATATCAGTTGAATGATAGGGAATACTATCGGTATGCTCAGGTTCATCATGCCCTGTGCTCCGTGTTTCCGGACGCGGCGGCTATTCCGGAGAATTCCCCGTTGGAGGACAGGGTCTTGGACGGCCATGTGCCGGATAGCACCATTTCGCTGATTTACAAGAAGCTTATTAATGATCGGGTGGGTTTGCTGGCTTAATTGCGGGAGACTTGGATTGCCGACGGTTTGGAGCTGGACGACGAGGATTGGGTGTCAGCGGTGGCCTCCCCGAAAGAGGTGGCTATCCCGGCCCGATTGCGGTTCGTCCAGCTTAAAATACTCCACAGAGTGTACGTCACGGGGCCTGGTTTGATGCGTATGGGATATTCGGTGGATGGGTTGTGTAAGCGAGGCTGTGGGCTACTGGGGAGTTTCCTCCATATCCTGTGGGAATGTCCGGAGGTGACTCGGTTTTGGTGCAGAGTGCATGCTGTGTTAGAAGAAGTCACGCATGTGGCCTTGTTGCCGGAGGCACGGCGATGTCTGTTGAATGTCTGGGAGCCTACTGATTACAATGCGACGCAGACGCAGTGGGTGACTCTGGGCTATATGGTAGCGAAGCGTGACATTGCACAATTGTGGGGCTCCCAAAGGCCGCCCACGGTTAGCGAGTGGAAAGAACACATGGACTGGTGTATGTTCAGAGAGAAAACGGTGTACGTGGCGAGAGGCAAGCCTGGCAAGTGGAGTAAGGTGTGGGGTCCTTGGAACTCCTATCGCGGGGATATATGTGCCCCGCCTCACACGCGTGCGATAGATGCCGCGCTGTCGCCCTAGCCCGCGCATTCCTGTACGCTCCTGCGACATGCGAGTTTGGTTTCTTCGGCCTTGCCCCCCTCCCCCTCTGTTTACCCGGGTTGGTTTACTCCCTCGACACGATGGGCACATGCTACTGCTCTAAAATTCCTTGCCTTGTGTGTTTGTTGTTTTTCGTTTCTTAAAAATATGAAACCTTTGTTTGTTCATGGACTGCAACTGCGGCCGACGGCAAGGATTTACACTCCAGTGACCCCCTTTTATGGCTTCATCGACGTGAATGTTCCAGTTGTACCTAGGGTCACACTGCACTTTAGCGGCCGGCCTATTGGTTGTAGGCCCATACTTGTATTTCTCTGAAATTGTAATAAAGGTTTTTCAAAAAAAAAAAAAAAAAAAAAGGCTCTTCCACCTTCTAAGAGTAAAACTATGCCTTCTACGCCCCCGAGAAAGACTGCGAAGTCTCAATCTTCAAAGCAGGTTTCTGACAAGGATTTACCTCAGAAACTGGGTACCTCGTCGACAAGCTCGATGACGACGCCTTCGTCGACGAAACCTTCCGTCACGGCTGCGAGGACGTCGACTGCAACCCTCTCGTCGCCGAAGCCACAGATGATTGTCGTCGACGTCTTCGCCGTTGACGCTGGTATCCGTCTCCGTCAGACCAGTCCCGTTGACGAAGGAGATTAAATCTACCGTCGACGCTCCTTCGACGAAGATTAAAAGAGTGTCGGCGACGATTGCCTCGTCGATGCCCGCCTCGTCGACGACTACTTCGTCGACGGTTGCCTCGTCGACGTTGCCACTGTCTTCATGTACGGCCATTCAGGTTTGGTCTTCATCTACACCTACAGTGTCTTCTACACCGGCTACGACACCATTTATACAATTGCCTCGGTCGACAGCGACGTCTTCTTTACTACAGAGGCGTGGATCTTCATTGGAGGTGCTTTCTCCAATTACAATCTCTCCTGCTAAGGTTCCTCTTGGGTTACATGAACAATTACTGGATTCTGAAGAGGATGATGAAGAGTCAGATGAGGGAGATAGGTTTCGTACCGCCAGGAGCCCTTCTGAACTCCTCATTAAGTACCAAGATGTGGATCAAGATGACGAATTTTGTCCGGAGATGGTTCCTTCAGCTCCAGATCCAGTTCCTATGGCCCAAATGCCTTTGGCTCTTTTAAACAATCTGCAGTACATGTTGGACGATTATTATCGCCATTTCCCTCCATCTGAACCGGCTTCTTCTATACCACCCACACCTGTGCCTCAATCTTCAGCAGCTTTGAGGTCGCCCAGGCCACATTCTCCTGTACCTTCGCATCATTCTCAGAACGTTCACACCTCTGACGACGATAGAGAGGAAGGAGAATTGGATGACAGATCACTCCTCACGGAACGGGATGATTACCAAATACAAACTCCGTCGCCTTTAACTCCTGCTCCTGTCGACTCACCTCCTGTTGACATTGGAGGTTTTCACTTTCTTATGGAGAGGGCTACACAGCGTTTTCTTCGTCCTATGGAAACAATAATGCATGATCGTTTTTTTTATGATTTTAAAGACCAACTAAGAAAACCAATACGGTCTATTCCGATTATTGATTTCATTTGGCAAGAAGGATTAAAAGTTAGGAAAGCTCTGGCTTCTGTTCCTGCGGTCCGGCCCCGCCTGGATAAAAAATACAAGGTGCCGGACAATTCACCTGCATGCTTGATAGGCCAACCAAAGGCAGATTCAGTTATCGCCCAAGCAGCTCAACGACGAGCGTGGAATCTCTCCTCTCCGCTGTCAGCTCCTCCGGATCGGGATGGTAGACGTCTGGACGCTATTGGAAAGAAGGTGTCCACTATGGCAACGACGACAGTTAGTAGAAAAATGTGGTTAGACATTTCTCCCTACATCAACATGTTGCCTGAGCCCTCTGAGTCAGAGGCGCTTTAGACCCTTCAGGAAGGGGAACGAATCTCGGCTGAGATACTTGATTCATCGGTGGATGTTGCATCTACAGGTTTTCGACAACTGGCAGGTGCCGCAGTCCTGCGTAGGCAGGGCTAGTTAAAATCAACATCATTTAGCCCGGAGGTTCAGGCTAAAATAATTGATTTGCCTTTTGATGGCGAGTCTCTTTTTGGCCAGCATGTTGACGAGGCCTTACAGGCCATTAAAAAGGATACAGAGACAGCAAGATCTCTCGGAACGCTTCAGTTTCATAAACCACCCTTTCGGGGTGCGAGGTGCCGCAGATCCTTTTCTAATCGAGGTGGATATAATCAGCAAAGACAATATCAGTCTTATCAAAGTACCCAACGTTACTTTTCCCAGCGCCAACAATCATTCAGACAGCAACCATCTACCTCCTACTCGCAAAATAAAAGGAAGTCTACCTACCTCGGGCGTGATACATCCAAGAAGCAGTGACAACTGCGACCTGCTGTACCGCTTACCTCGTTAAAAATTGGAGGAAGAATCTCCCGTTACTACTAAAACTGGTCGAAGATAACAGACAAATGGGTCTTGGACATTGTAGCCAGAGGCCACGTTCTAGAATTTGTAAAACTTCCTCCGAATTCATCTCCCAAAGGACCACCTCCAGCTCACCTCTCTGAGGTTTTTGCCCAAATAAATTTGATGCTGCGAAAAGGATCGATCAAAGTAGTCCCTCGATTACGAGGAGGAACCAGCTTTTATTCCAGATTTTTTCTCATCAAGAAGAAATTGGGAGAATGGCGTCCCATTCTAGATCTTCGCTCCCTCAACAAATATCTCAAAAAATTATCCTTCCGGATGCTAAATCTGCAAGAAATCCTTCAACTTCTCACTGCGGGGGATCATATGACCACCCTCGACCTCCAAGACGCTTTATTTTCATGTACCAATTCTACCCAGACACAGAAAGTTCTTGAGGTTCAGAGTGGCTGGCAGGGACTTTCAGTTCAAAGTCCTCTCCTTCGGACTACGTTCCGCACCCCGGGTCTTTACGAAGGTGGCTGCACACCTTCGTCTGTTGGGAATTCAAATTTTTCCTTATTTAGACGACTGCCTTATCAAGGCGAATTCTTTCAACATCGCAAACGTCCCTACTCAGAGATGTCTATCTCTTTTCCAATCTCTGGGCCTCTCCATCAATTTTGACAAGTCTCACCTCGTCCCATCGCAAAAGAGAATGTTCTGGGGAGCCACCATAGACACTTTGCGAACACAAGCCTTTGTCTCAAACGAAAGGCTACTGAAACTTTGCAAACTTGCCCATCTACTGCGATCAAAAGTGTGCGTTTCAGTCCGGCAGTTCAAGTCATTTCTGGGGATGCTTTCATCCTGCATTCCTCTGGTCCTCCACTGCCATCTCAGAATGAGACCTCTGCAAGAGGAACTCAACAAACAGTGGCTACAGGTTTCGGGATCCTTCGACGATCTCATCCACATCACTCCTCAAATAAGGGACACTCTGCGATGATGGACTTACAAGAAAAATGTAGCAACAGGCTGCTCATTCCTAATAGAAGCTCCAAGCTTTGTCATCACCACGGACGCCTCCCTAGAAGGATGGGGAGCTCACCTGCAGGGACTGACGGTAAGCGGAAGATGGGCTGCTCAGCAACGAACTTGGCATATCAACCTCTTGGAATTGCTGGCGATCTTCCTAGCCCTAAAACCTTTCCGCACCATCATTCTCAGAGCTTCAGTGTTGTTCCAGATGGACAACACAACACGTATGCACTACTTGAACAAACAAGGAGGAACAAGATCCGCACTATTGTCACAGCAAGCCCAGGAGATTTGGGATTGGGTGATCAAACATCGAATAAGTCTGACAGCAATCCACATCCCGGGAGTTTCCAACGTTCTCGCGGATTTCCTCAGCCGATCGACAACTTCAAATCACGAGTGGGAGCTCCATCAACCAACCTTAAATCGTATTTTTCAGGAGTGGGGTCGACCCGATCTGGATTTGTTCGCGACCAGTCTGAACTGCAAATGCCCATTCTTCGCAAGTTAACTTCCCCACAAGGGATCGTGCGGGAAAGTTTTTTTGATGAACTGGTCACTTTTCCACCGATACGATTGGCCCCCAGGGTCCTCGGGAAAATGAAGGAACCTTGTCGCCTAATACTCATAGCTCCCAGGTGGCCTCGTCAGTTCTGGTTCACCGAACTTCTCCTTCTCTCCGAGTGCGATCCCATTCAGTTGCGACCAATACAGAACCTTCTATCCATTCAGAACGGTCCGATCTGCCACCCGGATCCTGCATCCCTGCACTTAGCGGCCTGGCGTCTGAGCACTTTGAATTCGCTCACTTAGATATTCCTTCTGACTGTAGAGAAGTCTTGGCCAACGATAGGGCACCTTCCACCTTTCACAATCAAGACATACAGGCTTAAATGGAAACAATTTTGCATTTGGTGCCATGACGCCAACGTTCATCCAATTCATACAAAACCGGAACACATTTTGCCTTTCTTTTTGCATTTGGCAAGAGCAGGCCTTTCGCATTCTACCCTTAGGGTATTCTTAGCGGCTATCTCCAGATTCCGACAGGATGGTTCCAACTCTCTTTACTCCTCTAGGATCAATCAGCAGTTCTTCAAGGGATTGTTTCGCATGTTTCCTCCCATTCGCCACCCACCTCCATCCTGGCATCTGAACGTTGTGCTCTCACAACTCATGCGCCATCCTTTTGAACCTGTTCATAAGGCAGATTTGAAATTTCTCTCATGGAAAGTCTCTCTACTATTAGCCCTCACATCTGCTAGGCGGGTCAGTGACATTCAAGCCTTCACTATAAAACCGCCTTACCTTCATTTCACCAGAGATTCAGTAGTGCTACGCACTAACCCCATTTTTATGCCTAAAGTACCTTCGTACTTCCATCTCAACGAACTGGTCATTTTAAAGACTTTCTTTCCTAATCCTAAATCCCCTGCGGAAAGAGCTTTGCATACTCTTGATGTTAAGAGGTGTCTCAAATTCTATTTACATAGGACATCCTCACTTCGGAAATCTGATCAGCTATTTATAACTTATGGAAAGATGCATACAGGACAGCCAATATCCAAGCAATCCATTGCTCGTTGGATCTCTGCTGCAATTTGTTTCTGCCATCAGCATGCCGGCAGACCACTACAAGCAACTCCGAGAGCACATTCTACTAGAGCAATCTCTTCCTCTACCGCTCTCTTTGCTGGTGTGCCTCTTCATCAAATCTGCAGAGCTGCTACGTGGTCCAGCAGGCACACCTTAATCTTTTTAAATAAGGTGAGCATCTGTTCTTCCCTCCTCCTCTTTGCTATTTTCTGACATAAAGATCTTCTATGATTGTTCATGTGTGTATATATGTATGTGTATATATATATATATAAGTATATAGGTATAGAAAGATCTAGATTTGTGATTACATATTGCCTGTGATATGCATATGCTTATGTTGTGATGATAATATCACTAGTGTTATGGAGTTACTGCTCTCTACTCTGATTCAGGCATGTGAATCTATGAAAGATACCCCAATACTGGAGAAGAACAATAGTTACTTACCTGTAATCTGTGGTTCTCCAGAATTGGTATCTTTTCATAGATTCACATGCAACCCACCCACCTCCCCTCAGAGGCTCTTCTTTATCTTATTTTGTCACTCTATAACACACTTGTGCTAGAAGATCTGAGAGCCTGAGCCTCTGAGGAGAATATTCTGGAGGGTGCTGACGCCTGATTGGCTGTAGTTTGGACTATATATAATGACTTGGACGATTCATGCAAGTGGAGAAAATGTTTCCTATTACTTCTAGCGTTTAACTTCCTGGTTCTAGCCCAGCTATGATATTTCTATGTTATGCATAATTATTGCTATTTTTATGTACTGTGGGACTCCGACGGGGAATGATTCAGGCATTTCACCCCACTTTTTGCTGCCATTTTGACGACTAGGCACTGGTGTAAATTCCTTGATCTGCTAATCGGGACTCGGTGCATGTGCTTTGACTCTTAAAAAGGTACATGGTTTATTGGCTTATACCCAATTGGCATAGCTGAACTTACTGGTTAGTCCCTAGAATATACACTGATGGTATCGAGGATGTGTACATTAAAGTGTCACTTTTGGATTGAGCACCCGTGGTGCCACCACAAGTATGACTAATTGAAACCTGTATCGCAGACTGCCACTGCAAAATGGTAGATCAGTTTTAACTGCTAACTCAATGTTGCCATTTTAAGCAATGACAAAACCCAAACTCTTTTAATATGTGAAAGGTTACAACGGCAGACTCTTAGCCCTGCACCTGACGCTAGTTCCAATAAATCTTGTTCTTGTGCAAAACTCCCCAGTGCCAGCTGTTGCGTGATGCCTCTGTGCTCCAGATCCAGATTTGGTTACTACAAATGGGGGTGCGCCAGGCAATGAAGTCCAATAGACTGTAGGTAGTATCAGAAAAGTTATTTATTTGCAATTTCATATGGAATTTCAGTGGTAAGCAAAGCTCAGCCAACGCGTTTCATTCCCTCTAGGGACTTCATTGCCTGGCGCACCCCCATTTGTGATAATCTCTGTTTTTAGAGAGAGTCACCCCTAAAATAGGCCTAAAAAGTAGATCCTGTGTTTTACATGTTTTGACAGTAAAAACCCCCAATTGTCCTTTTTACTGTCAGAGAGCCTGGTGGTCCCATTGGCAAGTTCAGAGTTACAGGCTGACAACTCAACTGTGCTAAATTCTGAATGGGACTACCAAAGTTGGTATTTCAAGGTATCGACCAACTCGTTACATTAAGCCCAACTTGATGCCCATATCGAAATTAATGCAGCATGTTGCCACTCTGTTGCCCTGTATTCCAGAGTTCATTTTTCCTGATGCTGGCAACAAGACCTATTTTGCCCTCCTGGGGACACATGTGAACTACTCCCAGCAAAGGTAACAATAGAGGCCAGCAAATGGAAGATGTTACCACCCCCAGCAGGAAGCTGCACTGCGAGCTTCAAATGAATAGCCGCATTTGAAGGGCTAATGGTAAGCACGCATGTGAGAAGATTCCCTATAGTGTAGGGAGACAGGCTGGCAGCTGATAGAGGGGGAAAAAAGTTACTAAACCGGTTTTCCCATGGACATTTAACCCAATGGTAGCCACACCTCTAGGGTGGGCTACCAAACTCTACACACCAATAGGGGGTCCTGACCACTGTTCCCAATAACCTGCGTGCGTGAGCGCGCGCGCGCGCAGCGAAGTCACTCTAAGCGCGCAGTGTGCTGTATTTAGCGCGCACATCCCACAAGACCATTCGCCCACCACTTTTAAATCGCGAGCGGCGCGAAAAACGGTCATTCCTGTGGTTCTGGGTTTTGAGAGGGCACAGCTGCGGGGCTGATTGTGACACTTTAAACTAGTATTCGTGTTAATTGCTGCGCCCGTGTGCGCTGCAATTAACATGAATACTAACTCAAAAGGCCCACAATCAGCCCCGCAGCTGTGCACTGTTAAGAAAAGAAAAACAGTGTCTCAAACACGACGTGTGCTTTAGCACACGCTGTGTTTGAGACTCTGCTTTTCTTTATTGTGCACAGCTGCGGGCTGATTGTGACCCTTTGAGATAGTATTCTTGTGAACTGCAGCGCACACGGGCGCTGCAATTAACATGAATACTAGTTTAAAGGGTCACAATCAGCCTCGCAATGATTGGCAGGTTTTGTGCTTTTAAGTGTCTTTACTCGTGAAAGATTGCGAGAATGTTCTTCTGTGCATTCGTCATGGAAAGTCCGTTTCATCCCCTCGCTGTGTTTCTATCACACAGTACCTCCTGTGGTGCACAGATTGGCGAACGCGCCATTCTGGCTGGAAAGTCAACTTGGCAACTGTGGTCTAAACTGCAGAGACGGGTAAAAGTAAAGGCCTGTGCCAGTAACTATAATAATAAATGAGGAAATCCTAATCCAAAAATGAATCACTGCGTGTGTGCCATCAGGACTGAGCATAATCTTTACCACAGAGCTGGCTCTTCACCTTCCTCACAAAAAGTGTTCTGAAAGTCAGGTTAATGAGACTATTCTATCAGCCTAGCTGTGGCCTCCCGCGCTCCACTTTCTAATGCAGCTTGCTTACAGCTTATGGTCGGCGTCAATCGAGTGACTCTGCAGCTGATTATAATAAATTATGAACGCCTTCTAGACTGCTTTATCTATTTTTTGCAATTTTGGCTGTAGTCTGATAAATTAGTTGTTTAACAATTATTTCTTATGCTTTGGAGCAGTGAACTTAAACATACTCGTTGCTCAAATGGGTGTAATGTCCGATATTTATATGTTTCCCTCTTCATTCCTTTATTTTGCTCGCGAGTAAGTGTCACTCGTGGTCGCTGAAATGTCACACATAATTTCACTGAAATTATGAAAATGTCACACATAGCAATCTGAAACCTTGGCAGCTATGACTTGGGCTAAGGGAGTACGTAAGTAGTTTAATTTTAGCGCCCAACAAAATTCACAATGTAAAGCAATGTCAAATGTGGGTGTATGTCAGGGTAAGCTGAGGCCCAGGACAAATGGACATACAGAATTCACCCACATGCATCATGTTTGTACTAGTTTATCAGCTCGTGGCTGACTACCTAAAGTAGCAACAGAGGGGAGGTAGGGGGAAGTACTCACAAAGAGAGCGAGAGAGTCAGGCTGAGACAGCAGCCAGAGTGCCAGAGAAAGCAAGCCCTGGACACCGAAAGAGCACGCGAGCACCATGAGAAAAATGAATGCACAAGACTCGAGAGAAAGCCAGAGTACGGGGGACCCAGACAGGGCGTGGGCAAAAGAGAGATCATGGGCACGAAAGAGAACAGCAGCATGGGAACATGGCTGCTACACAGAAATGGCACAGGTGAAAGAAAAGGAGCGCTGGCACTGGAAAGGGATTAGGAATGTTTATGTATAACCTAGGTTCCCTAAAGTTTGCAGCAGTTCCTGAAACTAGTTATTACATCCCCTTCAATCCAGCCTATTTTCTAAAGGTTGGAGCTGCTCACTGTACTAGATTATATACTCTAATCGACTAACCCTGCCCCAGCATCACACTTATCTTTGCAAGGTTTTGAGGCTGCTTTTATATTTTTCTGCATTACTAATGAAGATATTTTCACCACCAGCCACCAGAGGAAAGCTTTTTTCTTTTTTGTTTTAATAGTAAGTTGCAAACTGGTATATACACACTGCGAGTCCACCTTCTCTTCTGCCGCGTGGCTCTCAGGCGCTCAGACTCTCCTTGCTGATAGGGGGTTACAGTGAAAGAAGAGTAGGTTTTACTATCAAACAAATTTTCAAAAAAGGTACTTACACACCGGTCAAACACATGGTCATTTGCCTTGCCTTAGCCGTTCGTAAACATGCCCCACACATGACCCACCGCCCACTGGCCCATGGCTTCTTACGTTCCTGGATCAGGCGTTTTGGACGTCGTCATCCAGGTGGGAGCTCCAGCAGTCTCGACCCCAGCTCCACAAATACTCACGAGAGCATTTCGACTGAAAGTTTAAACTGTGCTGTACACGGCTAGAAAAAAATGTATTCTGTGAAAAAACGGGTTTGGTTCTAGGTGCACAGCTGCTCCACATCCCAAAGTTACCATCAGCTGCACAAGTCCCCTATCACCACCTACTCACACTCCCACTGTGTAATCTGCTCAGTTAGAAAGCACGTCACTCTGCCTGCATCGCTGCTCAGTTAAGGAGCGGCTGCTGCACAGCATAAGTATATGGGTAGTCCACCTTTATTCCGAGCTAAGAACAAAACGAGTATTAGACCTATGAAAATGGGCCAAGGCACTCCAAAGCATGGCAGCTTGGAAAGGCCCAGGAGTGTCTTCCACAAACACCCTCCTTTACAGGACAAACACCCCACAAGCTGCCTGCATAAAACAATCATTCAATTGTTTGAACAGTTCTTCATGCTATTGCTTACAACTTATGGAAAGTGATATTCATTTTGCGAACAGTTCGGATCGGAGGACAGTCAACACAGAGCCATTAGGTTTTCAGTTAACTAAACTCCTCTAACAAACCAAAGGCTATCATTTTGTGGAGGAAGAGCTTCCCTACTGCAGCTTAGTAAGGGAGGAGGTGAGGTTGCTAGGTTACCTTTATTTTTTTTAAACACCTTAACTGCGTTTTGTCCACATTCATCTAACACATCGGAAAAGTTGTAGTTGTGATAACTCACAGCTTGGCGACTGCAGGGACCTTTCTGACACTCCCTTTGCAGATTCAAGTAGGCAGGCATAGATACACTGAACCTTTGTGAATAAAACAAGGCGCCAGATTGTTCAGTTTGTATAGAATACTCTGCCAGCAGATTTCAACACAGCATCTTACATCGCTTCACATGAATAGAGCACAAATTCACAACGCTGTCCCTGCCATCACCGTTTCTAAAGGTGGGCAAAACATTCTGCTTCACAGAGCCTGGAGGACACCATAGATAGATACAGGAACTTAAAGGTGGATGAAGTCATGGAATTGTGAAACATAAGGGCAGGATATTGGTTGGAAGGCTTAGATTGGTGATACAGGGCATTTTAAGAAAAGTCAACAAGTCTCCCATCTTGGACACTTCACATCCAGAACGAAGTTCTAAATGGGCTTTGCAGACAGAAGTGGCTAATATTGTGAAAACCTGAAATAAAAATTGAAAACAATAAAGAATTGTGCGGTAATTGGGGAAGCATCAGCCCTATAATATGTTCTGCTCCAGCAGTGACTGGCTTCATGGCCAGTTTGCTACTGCGGTCTTATTGCAACAACTGGGCAACAAAGGCGGGGAAGGATGTTATCACAGAAAGCGAGTGATGCCCCCATCTACATGCCACACTTACTAAAGCCAAAAAGGATCCATAAATAAGTGAACAAGAAACACACACTCCATCCATGCAAGGTAAATGCCTAACCCCAAAGCATAAAAAGAAGGGAAGGGACAGACTGCTTGGCCACAGCTCCGGCCCAGAAAAGCAGAACTTTCAGCACAGACCTCTCATCACAGTACCCCACCCAGCATTTATTAAATATAATAGATTGATCAATCCAAATAACTGACTAACATAGCCACCACTCAAATTACTTTCATGTTTCACTATACTAATTCAACACTAATCCTTATGGGTTCCAGAGTAGCGTGCTACTCGCCAAAAAAAGCGTTTCAAAACCCCATCAGGGGTAGCAAGCGCTATACAAACCTCTTTCCCACTTCTATCCCGCCACTTATGCTTCTCTGTCCAAATAACTGAATAACATATCCATCACTCGATTAACTTCATATTTCACTATACTAATTTTCAACACTAATACTTTATGGGTTCAGGAGTAGCGTGCTACTCGCCAGAAAAGCACTTCAACACTCATCAGGGGTAACAGGTGCTATATGAATGCAAACCTTTCTCCCCCTTCTATGCCTCCGCTATCCTTCTCACTCCAAATAACTGACTAATATGTGTGGAAATGCGCAGTATTTTCAGTTTTTTAAGCAAAAGTTTGGAGGGATATTTGGCGCCGGACACACGCGCAGTCTGGTTCCTGGCGCACATATCCATGGCTGCAGAGCACAGAGACCCTACACTGCTGCACACAGAGGACAAAAATTAGAGGGAACATTGGTCCTGACATCTTGGAATTGGGCAGAATAGAGCACTCTGGGATAGCTAGATGCCACAATACACAGAAAGTTGTCATCAAGGCAGGAGGTATTGAAGTAGCTCATTTGCTAGTGACCGTGACCTCTTTCAAGGGCACTTTCTGGGCATAATAAAGGCACTCCTGCCCCAAGAACTCCTAGCTCAATGGGGTTGGAGATTAGGACTGAAGGGCTGACCTTGTAGCCGGCAAGGATGAGGCTTAACAGAAGTTGCACTGCGCACAATGCTCCTTGGACTCGTGAAGGAAAGGGCTGTGCCTGCTGTGTCTTGCTCGTGTAGAAGTCGTTCCCAGAGCTCAGCCAACGGCAGAGACATCAGCAGTCAGTTGGCTGACTTTGTGTTCGCAGCACAGGACACAAAAGCTGAAGAAGCCGGCTTGGGCGAGTTGTTAGCCTAGATCACTGCATTGCTGCTCTTTGTTGCAGTGCAGCCTGGGAAAATGAGACCCTACACTCACAAAGGTTGCACCTGATTCTGCTAGACCTGGGAGAGTCTTCGGAATGTAGTTTGGTCACCCAGAAGGAGAGTTATTGCCAAAAGAAGGAAACCACTGACTTAGTTGTGCCCTGTGAGCAGTAGTCCAGTGGCAACTGAACTTTTGCTGGACCAAAGAGAACGTCAACCCCTGTGGTCAAAATCGCTCCATGTGGACCGTAGACCGATGAGTAACCCCAGGTAGATCCAGTCTGCTACACAACATCTTGAGCATCCTTGAGCATCTTCAGCATTCTGTGTCCCTTGACTCAGGACCACTCGATAGAAGTCAGTGGCAAGTGACCACTGAGACGGGAACTGGACTGAAGCCTGCTTCTCTCAACGAGGTAACTGCATCTTCGGAACTTGATGGTCCCCTTAACTGGCTTCCTGCCGGAGTTGGTTGCCCAAAGTAACTCTAAGTAACCGCATTCCACTTCGACCAAAGTGCCGTGATTGATTGTTACTTCTTAAATATAGATATCCACAATCCTCAGGTGGAATTTTTCATTTTGGGGTCCATAATTTCATAAAATAAGCTATTTTTAGATCTCGTGCCTAGTGATGCAGTGCGCAGCACTGCTCTCGCAGAGAGAGTCCTTTTGTCCGGGGTTCCGAAACGGACCCTGGAATTGTACATGCCCGTGCGTGGTTTTTTTTTTTTTACTTTTGTGGCCTGCTAATGGCCTTTGCCTGCGTGTTTGTTTTAAAGATAGCACACAATAGGCCAAAGGCTGACGCATTGCTCCGCCCATGGCCTATTGGTGTCTATTACGCGCATTCCTGCCATATGGCTTCAATTATCGTGCCCAGACACGGGCGCGATAATTGAGACCATATGGCTCGCTGTGGCGTGCGTGCGTGCGCGCGCGCACCACTCGCAGGCTTCTTTGTTTTTGAAGCGATCGCGAAAGTGAAAGCGATCGCTTTCCCTGCCACTTGTCTTCACTGGGTGAACGGGTGAACAGTGTTGATAACATGTCTCACATGGGTGACACCCTGTCAGCTAAAAAGTCGGGTGCTATTGTGTTCCCTGACAGAACTTCTTCGGTTCGCACAACTTGAAGGCAAAAAGCGTGACGTTTCCCCTGTCCATTGTGGTCTGGCTGGCTCTCGTTGCATCTCGGAATCCGTGTCCTTTCAGTTTCCTCTTCTTAACATTGTTGCATCCACATATACAGTTGGCACTGCTGCTCGGCTTCTTTCTAATTAAACAAAGACCGCGTGTTGTGAGGCCCAAGCTTCCAGCACTTAAACTTGAAATGTCATCTGAGCGCTCGAGTCACCTTGCTCGCAGCAGATGCTCAACCGTCTCAGATCTCCCAATTGAAAAATAATTTAAGAATTCCAAACCATGCTGCGGCTCGCAGATTTAAACCCTATCATTTGAATTACAAAGGCACCGTTTAGTCTTTTATCAAAAAGGAAAGGCAGCACTCCTCTTTTGCTGCCTTTTCCGACTGCCTAATTAAGAATATTGTTCTCTGGCCTGAGGCACCAGGCCGATTTCCGTCCACGCGCTGTCCCAACAGAGCAGATATCCCTGCATTACAGCGCCTGGAAACCCTTAATCTTCCAGTTTCAGTGGAGGAAGCTGCATCGAATTGCAAAATAGTATTCATGAGGTGTAGCAGGGCCTCCTTGGGTCGTTTCGACTTGTCTATGCCTGCAAACGTTCTGTAAAGAGGCAGAGTATTGAGATTTGGGATTAATTTGGTTCTGATATTTATCCAGTCCACCTTTGTTCTCCAAAATGAATGAAAATAAGAACGGAATCCCGATTGTATGAAGCCATTCGCTGAATTTAGAAGAAGTAAAGCCAGAAATGGGGTTTCAGTCATTAAATTAAAAGAAGCTTAACATTTCGGAAGAACAATCCCTCTAAGATTAAATGTGAACTGGCAGGAAAAAAAAGTCCAAGGAACAGAGGGTAAATTGTGAAAAGAATTGAATAATCGAATTCTCTTCGATTTGATAAATAACAGCCCACATTGGCTAAAGGTGTTTTTGTGTGCTAATAGTGTGTTGGCCATTTTAATTATCTTTGTATCGGAAGCACAGTAGGTTGCCCTTATCAGTGAAGCAATACTAGTTTGCCTAGAATTGTTATAATGAGTTGTGGTCTACCATTTAACTATATTCACGCTGAGGTGTTTTTAAAGTCTAGAAAGGCAAATACGGCAAGGTCCACTTTGTGTTTCAAGTGCATCATCAGGTGACTATGCTTGTAAAGCTTTCACAGACATCAACGTGTTAATCCCTTGAAATTATTTTGTTTAGTTTGTGTTAGCAATAGTGGCAAGTTTGTTTCTGTAGAAATAGGGGCAGCAGCAGAAATGTTGCATATGTATAAGGAATTGATTCAAGATCTGTGGCATCTGATTGGGCAAGTAACTGGCCCAGCTCAAATTTAAGGAGGAGGAATGAACGGCTTTCCCAAGAACCTTTTGCATGACAGCAGAGAGTTTTTCCTCTCACCAGAACCAAACACCCCAAGCCAAAGGAACAAGCATTTGCAATACAATAGGTCTCGCAGTTACACGAGTTTGAGCTATTGACATTGCAAATAACAATGCCTTTAATTTTTGTTTTCGGTTTAAAAACATAAATAAAAGGCATTGTCATTTACAATGCCAATAGCTTAAACTTGTGTAACTGCGAGACCTATTGCATTGCAAATGCTTGTTTAAATTGATGTCCGATTTCTTGTGGGTTGTTTCTTTCGTCTTCATTTGTCTTGGTGCTGTTTAAATGCTTTACACATGTACCTTTGTAGAAGCCTGATTGCTCGAAGCCACAGCTACCCAAGGTTGAGCTAAGGTTTGACAAATTAAACCTGGCTGGTCCTAGAAGGGTTGGTAGGTATTATACAGAGATGTCTCACATCCACACCTTATAATACACCCCATTTCCTCGCAGTACCCAATACACCTCCAAGGCATTATTAAGCCAGAAGCCATGGTCATGTTCCCAGTTTGCAAAATATTTTAACCAAGGGTAATTGATGGTCCATAGAGTCAGCAAAGGAATAGCTATGGGTTGGCATGTTGCCAATTCCCTGGTTTTCTCGGTGTATATAACTGGATTCAATGGAGGTAAACATGGGACAGTTACTTTGGTTCTGTCCTTAAGTTCACCATAAAAATGCACAGGAGATAGTCTCAGAGGGAGAGATCACTTCAAATGCTTGCATCACTTCTGTTTTAGGTGAAGCAGAGGCTGTCTGAAGGTAAATTTAATATTAATATATATATTTTTTTTAAACCTACTAGCTCCCAGGATTATGCTAATGGAATCTGCACTTTTTTTATTTACAAATCTGATTATTTTTACAAAAGTTCCTGGAAAATGAAAAAATTAGATCCATTTTACTTTGATTTGCATTTCAGGCAGCTAGGCTAGTAAAAGGAGAATGAGCAACGGACACAGACTCATTTGCTTCCTTTTGCCTGCCTGGGGACACATCACAAAAGTGCTCTTGTACCTACATTTCTGTTAAGATATGTAGCTGGTCTCAACGCTAACGAAGCAAGTGTCAGAGACCAAAATCGGCAGGTATGTGCACATTCTGGTCTCCTTTGGCAGTGAAGTGTGCCCCTTCTGCCTGTCTCCTAGAACTCAACGTCAGCTGCTGCCCCATGCAACTTCTTGCCCCTGTAGCCCTGTGTTTACTCTGCCTTCCTGCACCCTGCTGCTCGGTGTCACCTTTGGCACCTTCTCCGGGCCTCCTCCATAACCCCCCATAGCCCTCAATAAGCCCAGCCCCTCCATTCTCCTGTAGCTATCTCTCTTTTGGCCTTCTTTCTTATCCCTATGTCAAAGTTGTGTTCCCCTGCGATTTTGTCTCCTGTGCCCCTCCTCTAACAGCCCTGTTTCCTAAAGGTACCCCTACTTTGTCCCCCTCACACCCCCCCAGTCCCCCAGTGTCTGTGTCTCACCACAGACCTTCTCTACTTGCTGTCCTGTGTCCTCTCTGGCCCCCTTTCCCCATAGTCCCATGTCTTTTCTGGCTGCCTGCACTCTATTGCCCCTGGTTTTTCATATTACTCTGGTAGAACTGGCCCTCCTCTGCTATCTCTTCCCTGAGTAGCCTTGTGTAATCTCTTGTCCACTTGTTCCATCTCACCTCTACCCCTTTGCCCCTCATTGCCCTGTTGCACCTCTGCTCCCCACCTCTTTGTAGCTTTGTCTCTTCCGCCTCCTCCTCTTGTAGACCTTGTCTCACTAAAGATCCCCCTCCATTGTGGTCTTGTGTCTCTTGTGCAGTTTCCTCCTCTCCTGTCTTGTTTAATCTCTGCCTCCAAGCCTTTTGTCTGCTTTGGCGACCCTCAGCCTTGCTCTGTCCGTCACCACAAGCCTGCTCTCTCCACTATTCCTAGTCTCTTATGATGAAGCCCTTTCTTATCTCTGAACCCCATTCACTTGTGACGTCTCTGGCCCCTTAACCAAAAACCTAGTTTCATCACTGGTCCCTCTCCCTGTGTTGTCATGTGCCTGCCACTCCCTGTCTCACGTCTGGCCCCCTGCTGTCTGTGTACCTTCTGGCCCGCTGCTCTGTCGTCCCTCTGACCATCCCCAACTCCACCTTAGCCTCATGTCTCCACTGACAAACCCCTCTCCAAACCCTGTTACACATCTGCCCTATTCCCACTTTTATCACAGCCTCACCTCTGGTACCCTCTACTCCTGCAGCTTGCTTCGCATATTGCCAACCTTCACCCTATACCCTCTCCCCTTTTCATCTTTGGCTTCTGTCCCCCTGCCTTGTCTCACCTCTTTCCCTCTTTTCTCTACTGCCCCATGTTCCCTCTGATCCCCATTACCTTGGTCTTCTCTGTCTCCCTGACTACTCCACATGTTCCCCTGTCCAACTTCTGGAAAGTGAGATGTCTGGTGCCAGAGAGAGCACATATTTCACATTGATTTGCACTCCTTCTCGCATCAGAAATCCCTTTTTTTTCCAAAAGAATACTTCTAACTGCAGGTTCCTCACCTTTAGAATATCTCCCGGCACAAGAACCTTTTTTTGCATAGCTCCAGTGCGCCCTGGAGGTGACTTTTGGAGCCACTTTTCAAATGCTACCAGAGATAGCTCCTAGCTTTTTCTCGTTAGTTTTTAATGACAGAAGTATTTTTCAGTGTGCCAGGGGCCTTGTGTCAAGCAGATGTCTGTGACAGATCCACACACGGCATGTCTGTGGTGTTGGAATCGTGCGAAGAGTGTGCCTTTTATCACTTAAAGGAGATTTGGGATGGTGATGCAAAGCTGTATGTCGCTCAACACTGGAGCAAGGTGCGCTAGTCCCATTCCAGCTCTAAGTCAAAAGCGCGGACCTGTCCCTTCTCTTGGGACTGCTTTGTGACAGATCTTCATTGCATTCCAAGTCTTCCAGCAAGTCTGAATCAACTCCTGTGAAGAGGCAGGTAGCCTAATGTCACAAGCCTTTTCTGGGCAACCCCGCTTTTTTGACACATCACCCTACTGTGGAGAGGCTAGTGGTGCAGGCTTTGACTGGGGGGCTCAGCCCAAAGTCTTTTCCAATGATTCCTCTGAATAGGAAGTCAAAGTGACTCAAGCATTCTAGAAGCAACTTTTCTCTTCAACTAGCCTCCCATTGCTCAGTAAGTACCGGCTGTTTTCTAGGTAGGTACTCCCATGCATGATGAAATGTGGTCTGAGAACTCTTGCCAACAGTGCCTGAGGTGTTCCATGCTAATTTGCCTCAAATTATTCTGGATGACCAGGATACAGCCAAATATGTCACTGTCTACCATGGACATGACCGACTGTTTAGGCAGTGCATTCTATACCAGCTTGGTGCTCTGCTACCATCCGTGAATGAGATCCACTGGCTGCTCAGGTGACTTTTAGTCGTCACTCATGGATAAGCCCTTTGATGGGTGTATGGCAAAAAGTCCAGTTCCTCCCAAGTGCGCTTTAAAACAGTAGAGCCGCTGCCTGCTCCCTTGGTCTCTCAACGCCTGCAAGGCATTATCCCTATCAGTTTTGCCTCTTTTCAGGCATCAGCAAGGGTTTGGCTTCGAGAAAACACCAGGCACCCCAGTCCTTTAGGGGTTGTAATAGTGGATCCAACAGACATCAACATATCAACTTTTTGGAATTGTGAGCCACTCGCTGGTCATGGAGTATTTCCACCTGCCATCAAGGGGAGTCTGGTTCAGGTCATCACAGACAGCACCACTGCTATGTGGTATTGCAAAAGGCAGAGAGAATGGTGTCATGGGCCCTGTGCCGGAAGTCCCAGCACCTCAGGACTGGTGTGACTCGTCATGGCATTTCCCGGATTTTTCATATCGAGAGCAGGATCTGTAAACACTGGGCTTTGTCTCTTCACCGCTCAATGTCTACATTTTTGTGCACTGGAGTTCCTAAGCAGGATCACTCACGGAGACTCCCTCTATTTAAAGCCTCGTGTATGCTTTTCCGCCTCTACCTATTCTGCCCCAAGTTCTGAAGTACATCAGGAACGACTGGGCCCAAGTCAATCTAAATACTCCGGCTTGGGCCAGGAGAGGGTGGTACCCAGAATTTCTGGGCTGAGCATCTGTCCTCTGATCAGGCTGCCACTTTAGGGGGATCTTCCGCCTCAGCAGGGCACAGTCTTGCGCCCAGTCTGTGTGCCAGTGCGGTGGTAGCACCCTTGGCCTGAAAGGAATGGGCTCACAATTCCTTGCTCTCAGACTTGCTCAATCTACGCCTCCATAGCTGGAGAATGAGCGGTAACAATTGACTGCATTTGATCTTCCTCCTGACAACCAGGTGTCCTTCTACAAAGTATGTTTACGTTGGCTCTCATAATGTGGTCCAGCTGCAGGCGAAACTGTCAGATGTCTCGTTATTTGCGTTCTCTTTAGCCCAACCTGGACTAGCAGAGGACACATTTAAAAGTTATTTGTCGGCCCCTTCCGCCTTTTTGCTTTTACCGAACCAACCATCCTTGTTCCAATCACTTGTTTTGATGCGATTTCCTAAAGGTTTAATCTACATGCTTACTCCAAAACCCTTTATGATGCACAATAGGACCTTAATTTGGTTCTTACTTTCCTTATGGGCAGCCTTTATGAGCCTTGTTATATGTACTCAAACTTCATCTCTTCAGAAATGTGCTCTATAGATGCTAGATGTTGTACTGCTTTTTCAGTGCTGAGCATAATTGCTTTGCATGTGGTCATTATCTTTAAAGAGAAGAACTGGAATTCAACCACCACAAACTATGCAAAAGAGCAATCCCTAGGGATTCTGTACCTTTGTAAAAACCTGGACTGGTGTAGCCAAGCTTAAACGTGGTAATGCTTTATTGCACTGAAAATATTAGAGATTTTCTGTAAGCTTGATGGCTTGGAAAATGCAAATATGCATCTTTGGTATGGAGAGCTACTACATAGTCTCCAGGCTACTTTGGGAATCAGAGATTGTACAGTCAACATCTGAAATGGTAGATGTAGTATCCATTTTATCTATAGTCTTTCACGCAGAGTGCCTGTCGTTGTCATCTGTCAGGCTGCGATGTGGGCATGTACATGTTCACGAAGCACTGCTGCCTTGACTGCTAGGTCCAACGATAAGGACATTTGGTCATTCGGTACTACATAACATTTTGGTATGAAGCATTCCACTGACCTCCACAGGAGGAGGTGGTACTATTTTTGTATCTATTAAAAGGTGAGGAAGATGCAATAAGAAGTATTCATCAGAAGAACAAGTTACTTACTTCAGAAACGCACTTTCTGGCAGTTACTGTACCAATCTGCAGATTCCTCGCCACTATCCTGTTCTGTGGAATTGGCTATTTTCTGTGTAAAATCCTCCCAAATTAGAGAGCACGCAGGAGCAAATATGTATATTCAGCTCCACATCTGAGGCATCTGAATGCGTCAAGAAAGAAACTGACAACAGCACACTTTAGTGGTGCTTATGCAGCTTGAGCCATTACATTGGTTGTAGAGCTGCATTGATGCATAGCCGCACAATGCCACCTCCCGGCGTGCAGGGACTATGCTGAAAAATCTTCCTGATTCAACCTTGCACCTGAGGATATTCTAAAGGTGAAGTCTGTAGTTCGATTAACCAGAAAGAGTTTATCCAATAAGAAAGAGCATTCTCCCTTCTGTGAGGATTGTTTTTGCTGGACTGTCTTCCAGGTCACAAGGTCACAGACCTGGTAGATTCTCCAGCAGTGGCACTCTGCATGATTAGTGGTATTTTTGTGACTGACCCATTTAGTGCAAGTCACAAATCAAACTTCTATTTTTTGGGGGGTTTGGCTGCACATATTGCTTTTTCTTCCTGCATAACTTGCCAACCCAGTCTGCTTTATCCTGTGGGTGGATGGGGGACGGTCGGTTAATTGCTACAGAGACCTATATGTCTTTACGTGCCTGACTGTATACCAAAAGCCTAAATGCACCTCTTTAATTTGCCGTTTCATAGAAGAAGTACCTGTTTGATCCTAAAGTGGAGGAGGTGCCTTTTAAAAACCGTGACCTGACAAAGTTGGAGTCATAACAAGTAGAGCAGCCCCACCTGCTAAAGATTCATATCAAACGGAGTGGTGAGAACTACATCAGGCATCGTACTTTCCAGTCTCAGACTCCAAACCAGTGGCAGGAATCCCAGCAGTATCCAACGGAGAATTCTAGAAGCAAAATAAGACTTGGGTCACAGAGACATCTCCAGCTCTAAATGGTGACCTGCCCAAAAAACAGAAACACAATATGTACATCTGCTTCAAATAATGTACAAGGACTACTCTTGGAGGGAGCTACGGAGAAAGTTACACAACTAGAAGAGACCAGGATTTTACTCAGTATATTTCCAAATGCTAAAGAGAAGTTCCCATTAAGATTGATATTTGACCTCTGATTTCTAAACAAATTTGTAAAAACTTTGAAATTCAAAATAGCAATACCTCATGATGTCATGCTGCTTTTGGGAAAGGGTAATTTCCATTCACATTCAGATGCATCCAGCACACACAGAATATCTCCAGTTTGTAAATAAGTATGTATCTTACCGTTTGACATAATGACAGCTTCAAGAGTGTTCACCTGATACTTGGCAGTGGTGGCAGAACACTAGTGGCAACAGGCAAATATTCAAAAAGCAGCGAATGGGGGGGCGTGGTCTGGCCACGCAGGAAGATGGCCACCTGACGAGTGAGCTCCGCCGCGGGATGGGCTCTTAACGGAAATATTTCACCCCATATCGGCTTTGGAGTCCTCTTCACGTGCCCTGCGGCAGCCGGAAGGTGGTAGGCACGATTTGAGCGTGTTTCAGAGATGTGACGGCGAAGTCTCCCTGGTGTTGACCGTCTTGAAGAGGTTGTGTGGCGCTGCATGTCCGACGCAGTCTGTCTGACGTACTTCCTTCGGCTGCCTCATCTTCCCCCTGAAGCCGCGCCTCTGTTGCTCACGAAGAGCGCCTGCCCCCTCATGAGGCCGCGCCTTTGTTGTTGCTGAGGAACGCTTGCTTCCTTATGAGGTCGTGCCTTCGTTGTTGATGTCGAGCGCCCGCCTCCTCATGAGGCCGCGCCTTCGCTGCTGTTGTCAAGCGCCTTCCTCATGAAGTCACGCCTTCGCTATTGTTGTTGAATACCTGCCTCCTCATGAAGCCGCGCCTCCTTCAATTTTGCCTGCTGCAATATTTCCTTCAGAAGTATTACCTGACAGGAGTCATGGTTCTTGTCGTGCTGATGGTCTGCTACTGGTAGGATTAACTCCTTCTACAATTTTGTTGTGGCGCTTTTGTCACTCACCTCATCCAGTCATTTTGCGCTTCATCCTCTGCAAGGTTAGCGGCCCTCTAGCACGATTCATCACACAAAACTGAACTTCCAAACTCAACCTTTTCACCCTTCTATGAGTGGTCTCACCTTTGTTACAGTTGCTGTTTCGCGCCCTTTGACTTTGATAACGACTGGTGCTTCATGGAAATGGCTCTTTTTAGCGCAATCTGTGTGACTCACATAATAGTGTGCCTTATTTCAATGTCATTATAGTGTCCTCATCAACCTTTTCAGTCAGGCTGTGTATTCTCTGCTCTGATATGGGCCATGACTCCTCTGAATTTTGCAGTCTTGTTTACTTTGTAAATACAACTGTGTTTACCATTGTCATAAGCGCGCATATGTTGTTTCATTTTATCTCAGTTCTATTTATGCGCCTTTGAGCATAGCGACAGTTAACACTATATTCACAAATGTAATAATTCTATGCTTATGGTTTTGGGGATCACTAAGCAGTGATTTCTCCTCCATATGATGTACTTTTGCATTTTAGTGACTGGAATTGCGACATAAGCTCTTTTTGGGGTAATTAGCATATTATCACCATACATATACAGTTATTGTATTGCTTTTGCATGTCCTGGTACTTCACTGTATTTTTTGTGATCATATATAAGCATTGTCTAACGGCAAGACGTCTTCACGTATTTTCAAAGTTTCTATCAAATATTCTCCTCAAATGTCTGCTCCTAAGCAAGGAAATAAGTCTTCTAAACCACTTCTTTTTGCAGAAGCTCTTAAACAGTCCACCAACATGCCAACAAAAGGTAATGCCTCCTCCCCTTCCGCTTCACCTCAGGCTTCGGCCTCTAATGGTGGGCAGGCGTCGGCGGCAACTCTACAACGTATTCTGCATGAAATATCTGAGGTTAGTCGTCGATTAGATGACATGAACCTTACAATTACATCATTAGCTGAGGAGACTAAATCAATCAAAACAGAAATCACCAGCTTTCATGCGAAGATTGAATCCCTTGACTCTAGAGTTCAGACAGTGGAGAACCGATTGGACTCCCTTCCAAATAAAGACCGGGACCTTTTATTCTTCCATAGCAAACTTATTGATTTGGAGGACAGAAGTAGGAGGGACAACGTTAGTTTTTTTGGCTTTCCAGAGCGCATTGAAGGGCAGAGTTCCAGTGCATTTCTGTGTCGTATTCTTCCGAAGCTGACTGGCATTTCTTTCACTCCACCTCTGGAGATACAGCGGGCTCATAGAATTGGCCCTCCACGTGGTGATCCTGCTGCGCACCCACGGCCGATCATTGCCTGTTTTCTTCGCCATGAACAAACAAGACAATTACTGTCTGCTGCTCGGCTTCAAGGTTCCTTCTCTTTCGAAGGCCATCGCATTCATATGGCAGCTGATTTCTCCAAGGAAACCAATGAGCGGCGGAAAGCCTTTCTCTCCATGCGACCTCAATTACGTCAGTTAGACATCAAGTATGGTCTATTTGAACCTGCACGTTTTCGCGTTACCAAAGATGGAGTCTCTAAGGACTTTTTTGATCCAGAGCATCTTCAGCAATTTTTGGACTGCCTTCACCCTCAAGATATGGAGGTTCTCACTACATCTTCACAGCAAGTTCCGTCCCAATCACCCTCTAAGTCTTCTACTCCAATGTCAGATCGTAGCAGGCGCCCTCCCAGTAGCCCTCGACCTCGGGGTAGGGATCTTGAATGACTTCATCGCTCACAAGAAGATAGGAAATCTGCATTACAATCGGTTTCGGCTGCTACATTCCCACAAGACTTGCAAAGAGACAAGTCCCGTTCTCCTCTTAAAACTCCTTCAGATGCGGACTGAATAATTCTTTCTCCTGTGGAAATAGTTATCTCCAGTCCTATTGGCAGTTAACTGTAGACTCCTTTTCCTTGTGAGTCTTGTTTCTATTGTTAACCAATTACCGCATTTTTGACATATTTTGCTGTTCTTATAATATTTGATTGCCTTTTTTCATCTTTCTCACTAGCTTCCTACTTTATTTCCTTTCTCTTTCACTCTGCCTTCTGTTATTTCTCTGCTTTATAATATTCTTTTTTCTTCCTGTATTTATTGCTCTCCATGTTACAATTTATTGCATATTTTTAACTGGTTTTGCAGTTACTTGGGTGCTTTGGCGCCTATTTGTTTGATTATAGCTGTACTATTCTATTTGCACGCATGCATGTTGGTCTATGCTCTTTTGATATGTGCATGATATGCCTTATGCTCTTAGGTTACTTTACATCTAATTATTATTAGGTCTCTCTTTTTACGTAATGTTGCTTCTCAATTTCTATTTTGCTCTTTCTACTCTTCTATCGTACTTATGTTCTTTTTTACAATGCTCTTTTGGGCTTTCCTTCTATATTATTAATACCTTCCTAACGGTTTCTCTCTTTCTGTGGGGTCTTTTCCCGCGGCGGCGCTCTAGTGCGCCCAGACCCGCGGGTAACAGTTTACGGTTTCTTGTTCTCTACTTGCTACTATTCAATATTTTATAGTTTTCTTTATTATTGTATCGCTTTTCTAAATCTCATCTCCTTTCTTCATTACTCCTTTTATTGTTTCCTTTATGTATCTCACCTAAATCAGAGTATCGTTTCCACTTATTTTCTTTTTGTTTCCCCCTCTTTTTGTCATTTCCTTTCCTTTCTCCTTTGTCTGGTTCAACACGTTGTTTTGTGCTTCATTCTCCTGTTTCTGATTTTTGCTTTATTCTAATATGGCACAAGCACATTCTCTTAATGCAATTACTTGGAATGTACATGGTCTCACCCATTACATAAAACGGAAGAAAGTACTCTCTTATCTCCAGACTAAACATGTAGATGTGGCCTTGCTTCAAGAGACCCATTTGGATGCTCTAGAATCAGATAAACTTTGTAGAGACTGGGTGGGCAAGGTTATCCATAGCAGTGTCCAACAAGATGATTCCACAGACGCAGACCCCCTCCGCAAGTGTGGAGTTGCAATCCTCCTTCGCAAATCCCTTCCGGTCACTGTCGCTAAAACATGGTCAGATGTAAATGGCCGCTATGTATTTGCTAAACTTAAAATTGGAGAGTCTCACATTTGTGTAGGGTCTGTTTATGCCCCTACGGGTACCAAAAAAACATTCTTTCTTCAATTATCCCGCCTGCTGCTCGAAATTAATGCATCGCAATATTTGATTGGCGGAGACTGGAATGTAACGCAAGACTCCATTAGAGGCCGCCAGCTCTTCGAGTTAACATACGATCTAATTGGGGCCATAGATATGGCCACCTTGAACGCAGCCCCGTTGGCCATTCTCACGCTCGACGCCACCAAGGCCTTCGATAGGGTTAATTGGTTGTACCTGTCGGGGGTCTTGGATAAGTTTGGCGTGGGGGGAAACTTTCAAAGGGCTGTACGGTTGTTATATAATTGTCCAACAGCTCGGGTACTTGTTAATGGAGGTCTCTCTGAATCATTTTCCATCTCTAGAGGGACCCGCCAGGGCTGTCCTCTTTCCCCTCTTTTATTTGACCTCTATATCGAACCTTTGGCTCAAAAAATTCGTGAGGAACCCCGTATCAAACCTTTTAGATATAGGGAATGGGAGAAGAAAGTCGCGTTGTACGCGGATGACCTCATGGTTATGACAGCAGACATCGATACTGCTTTCCCGGCAGTTATCAGTTTGGCAGCCAAATTTGGAAATGTTTCCGGTTACGAGGTAAATGCTGCCAAAACTGAAACGTTGGTATGGAATGATGTCGGGAGCAGTTTTAGTAACGGTTCGAATAAATGCCTTCGATATTTGGGGTTAAATATTATTAAAGATATTACTTTGATCGCGTCCAATAATTTTGCCAGGATCGCAAAGGAATGTCGGAAACTGATGAGAGCTTGGGTGCATCTTCCTCTTACTCTAATTGGCAGAGTTAACTTAGTCAAAATGTCTATCCTTCCCAAAATCTCTTTTTTGTTTAACACAATCCCTCTTTATTTTGAACCTGCTTTGTTGTCTAAACTTCAGGGTGAGATCAGTTCTTTCATCTGGTGCAATAAAAATCCAAGGATAGCTTGGAAAAAGATAAGGCGTCGAAGGGAGAAGGGGGGCTTGGCAGGGCCCGATCTACAAATTTATGCCTGGGCTTTTCAGCTTTCCCATTCACGTATGCTCTTAAAAACTCCTGCAGGTGATGGGATTGGCAACCTGTTTTCTACTTTGTTGAAGAGCGAAGGAGCTGGGCAGTCAGGTTTTTTGTTTAAGTTTGGAGACCCTAAATTTTTCAAAAAGGTGAAGTTAAAGATTTTACAGGGCCTGGCAAGAACTTGGGCAAAAATTAAATCTTCTACTAAACTAGGGTATTATTCCAGCAGAGCTCCCCTCTGGGACCTTCCAGAGTCCTCAAACTGGCTAAGTGATGCACTTGCAGTACCACTCAGGGAATCAGGGATAGCTGTTTGGGGAGATCTTTTTGTGGAAGGGATCTTGATCCCCTGGGAGGATTTAGTTCGTAAAGTTGGGCCCAATCTCTCAAGATTTAAGTATTTACAAATAGTAAGTTGGTCCCAAGCAGTAACATCACGATCTACACGGCTTGATAAGTTTGTTATAGGGGGAGGAAACTACTTGGAAACTCTTTTGGTTGATCAGACTCCTGCAAAAAAAGAGGTTTCACTATGGTATTCTTTAATATTGGATGAAATGGACGGCGAATTTGATCTCCCAAAACAGCTCTGGAGCTCTTCACTGCCAGCCTCCAATGTTGTAGACCTCTGGTTGAGGTCCTGTAAATTGTTGTGGGAATTAGTCAAACCAGCTTGGCTTCGCAGGAATCACCTGTTCACTTTACATAGAGCTTATTATTCTCCACAAAGACTTTCGAAATTTTCTGCCGGAGGCCCGGTGGCTTGCCCGAGATGTGGACTTATGGAGGCGGCTGATACACATATGTTCTTTGAGTGTTCCCATTTAACTCCTTTTTGGGATGCAATTAGTATCAAACTCTCGGCCAGCCTGGGTCGCCCAATATTAATAGATCTGAAACTTGTAATTTTTGGAATAGCAGACAATTTACGATCTATGGCTGGTAACCTACTATTTTACGCAATGTTAGCGGCTCGAAGAGAAATTTGTAAACGTTGGAAAGAACCTACGCCACCATCTCTTTTTGAGTGGCGTAGTTCTTTGCTTCAGCTCTCTAAACTAGATATAGCTAGGGCCGGTGATCGTGACAGGAGAAAATACTGGAGGATGCTGGATGGGACTGCTTGAACTTGCTGGGTTTTTTTTTTTTCTCCCAGCTCCGATGATTATTCTGCCATAGTGCCACCTTGCTGTCTTATTGATGGTCTCCCTCTCTCTCTTGCCCAGGCGCACATATCCTTTCCAGCATGAATAACCACAAAGATGGTTAACTTCTGTCAGCTGGCTAGCAAGGGTTGAGCTGTTAGGGCGGCCGTGGTGGCTGTAGGGCTTCTATATTTGATCTCCCTCCGTTTGCCCTCCCAGCAATTGCTGCGCCAGCACAACGGTGCGCCCGTAGCTCCTGTTATCCAAGCAGCGGCTTTCAGTAGTCTGGAACCATGGCAGTAAATGAGGAATAAAAAGAAAAAAAGAAAAAAAAAAAAAGACTCCATTCTAGACAAAACTGGCCCATTAGATAGGGGCAATGCGTCAGATAGAGCTTTGTTAGGGGACATCATATCAGAAATTGGATTGGTTGACCATTGGCGTTTCAGCCATCCAACGGATAAGGAATATACTTTCTTTTCATCGGCTCATGGTACATTTTCTCGTCTTGATTATTTCCTCATCTCACATAACGCAGTTCAATTGGTTACAGATTCCTGCATCCTGGAAGCGGCCTTGTCAGACCACTCTCCGGTTCTCCTTTCCCTTGATCTGGGACTTTCTAGGCCTGGACGTAAGCCCTGGCGAATGAATATCCAACGCCACAGGACTCCTACTGGTAAATCCCAACTGCAATCACACCTTCAAAATTATCTTTCTATTAATCAGGGGTCTGTGGCCTCCAGCAGGACTCTTTGGGCTGCGGCGAAGGCTACTTTGAGGGGACAATTAATGCGTGATGCAGCAATCGCTAATAAGCAAAATGCAAAGAGACAAGTTGAGCTCGAACATGACATACAAACCTATTCTCGCCTGTACACCACATCTCCGTCCTTACAAAATCGTAAATCACTCGAGCAAGCCCGAATGGCCTTAAACAGTCTTTTTACATCTAAAGCAGAATACGCTTTACAGAAAATGAAAGGTCGACATTACGAGCAAGGGGAAAAGGCGGGAAGGTTATTAGCTGCGCAGTTGCGTCAGAGGGAGGCGTCTATGGCCATTCCGGCCATTAGATCTGCGCAAGGACACTTGTGCACAAAGCCTCAAGACATTGTTAATGAGTTCGCCTCCTTTTACGAATCCCTTTATACTTCTGATAATCGAATGGATTCGGATAAGATGACAGCATTTCTTGCAAAGGTGCATCTTCCTTCTCTTTTGGCGGATGGCAGAGCCATTCTCGAGGGTGAAATAACCAGGGATGAGGTTTCTAGGGCTGTCGCTGCCCTGCCCTACCACAAGGCCCCTGGAGATGATGGATTTCCTCCTGAATTTTATCGATGGGCAGGTCACAATATTATTGACACTCTACATGCCGCATTCCAGGAGGCGGACAGTGCATCTTCACTAGGACCCCTTTCTAACAAAGCTATTATTGTTGTGCTTCCGAAGCCAGGTAAAGATCCCCAGCTTTGCAGCAGTTATCGTCCCATTTCTCTATTGAACTCTGATATTAAAATCTTGGCTAGTATTCTTGCATCTCGTTTGCGTAAAGTCTTGCCTTCTTTGATACACCATTCTCAAGTAGGCTTTGTACCGGGACGTTCTTTCCGGAACCATCTGCGTTCTCTGGCCCATGCACTGTGGTCGGCTCAACATCTTACGGACGATGCGTTAGCCCTTTCACTTGACGCAGAAAAAGCGTTCGACCGCATCGAATGGAATTATCTCTTCAAGGTCATGGATAGATTTGGTTTAGGTACGAAATTTATTGATAAGGTACGCTTACTATACGATCACCATTCTGCCCAGGTAAATTGTGGTGGGTTTCTGTCTGACACCTTTACGATTAAGAGAGGGACACGCCAAGGTTGTCCACTATCCCCCCTTCTGTTTCTTCTGGCTATGGAGCCTTTGGCTGCTACCATTCGTCAATCTGATGAGGTCTCTGGTGTCCCCCTCCCAATTGGACATTCTAAAATATACTTGTATGCTGATAATATTTTACTCACCCTTACTCGTCTTCCTCGGTCGATCCCTTCTCTTCTTCAAATTATTAATGATTTCTCTTCTTTTTCAGGTTACAAGATTAATTGGGACAAGAGTGAGGCTTTACCCATCTCTAACTGTACCACAAAAGCAGCCATTTATGGATTTCCTTTTCACTGGCAGCCTTCACGCCTTAAATACTTGGGTGTCCTCGTTAATAAAGGATTGCAAGACATGGTTGCAGATAATTTGTCTCCTCTTATCTCCCAAATGCAACGGGATTTTGATAAATGGAAGGCTTTGGGTCTTTCTCTTTGGGGTAGAACCCAGGCTGTTAAAATGGTTACTCTTCCGAGATTTATATACATTTTAGGTATGCTTCCCCTACAGATCCCCTTATCTTTACTTCGATCAGTAGATGCCCAGATTAAAACTTTCATTTGGGGTACTGCTAAGCCTCGCCTTGCTATAGCTAAGTTAAAGGCTCATCAGTTATCTGGCGGAATTGGCCTTCCATCCATTGAACACTACTCTTTGGCGTTACATATTTCCCAAATCTCATATTTTTTACCTGGTATCAAAGACTTACCACAATGGGTTCAAATAGAACGGCATCTTCTATCCTCAGAATCGAATCTTTCTCCTCTGTATGGTAGTGGCACTAGTCGTCTTGACCCAAAAAACCCGATATTATCTGCCATGCATAAATCCTGGCAGAGAAGTCATAGATTATTAGGCTCAAACCCAAGAATCCATATTAAGGCTCCCCTATGGAATAACTCAGGTATCCGTATTAATGGTCGTATGTTATCCTGGCCTGAATGGCGAGCTGCAGGTATCCTCTGTCCGGATCAACTTCTGCATGATGGGGATTTTAAGCCATTCTCTCAGCTTAGTGTAGAATTTGATCTTCCCCTTCATCATTCTTCCAAATACCTTCAGCTTCAGCAATGTTTGAAGACCCATATGGGATCATCACCGTGGCTCCTGCAAGACTCCCCTATATTATCCTATTTGCACATCTGGGGGAAATTTAAAGGTGTTACTTCTGGTATATACAAAAAAATTTCGTCTCATCTTTTTTCTAAATCTCTTTCACACGATCTTCAGCGTAAATGGCAATCTCGCCTCTCAATCTCCTTTTCCGATACTGAATGGGATTTGCTTCTGGAGAGTTTAAATAAGGGAGCTCGAGAATCAAGGCTCAAATTGTCTTTTCAAAATACTGCACGATTGGCATTGGTCTCGAGTCAAATTACACCAAGCTGGCCTTCTCTCTCATTCTAATTGCTGGAGATGCTCCAATTCAGGTTGTGATATTACTCATATCATTTGTGAATGTCCTAGTATCCAATCCTATTGGACTTTTATTGGTGCTACTTTGAACTCCACTATGCCCCTAAAATTGCCACTCACACCAACTAACATTCTCTTGCATGATTTACGTCACTCCCCAAAGCTCACGAAACCACAACTCCGCCTTTTTCATACCTCACTTGCTACTGCCAAAATATGTATACTGCGTCATTGGAAATCATCTTTACCTCCCTCTCAGGAAGATTGGTTGGTGGCAATGATGCAAACTGCCTCCCATGAACGCACAATTTATAACCTTCAGGACCAAGCTGACATTTTTCTCCGAATTTGGTCTCCATTTCTTAAATCAAATGCTGCTGAACCCTCGGCCTCCACTTCTACCCAAGCACATTAATCAGCTTTTACTCTTTTCTGTCCTTTGTTTATCTCTTCTCTTTGCTTTCTCCATCCTTTGCTTCATCCGTTGATGTGTTCTTCTTTCTTGATCCAATTACCTTTTCTTCGTTTTATTTATTTATATTTTCTGCACTTTTTATTTTCTAGGTCTTCCCCCTCTTCTTTTCCTCATAGCTTATTTTTATTATATATCATTCTATGATTTGATCTCATTGTTGCATTAACTAGTATTTATTTATTTAAATGCATATTTATATCGTATTTATTCATCAGTATCTTTTTCCACTATTCCTTTCAACATGGATTTATTTTCTCTTTATTTATTGTTGTATATGCTCTGATGTATTCGTCTTATAAAAACTCAATAAAAAATTTCAACACAAAAAAAAAGCAGCGAATGGGATGCAAAAGGTGTGGGTTCACAGCCAACATAATAAAGCCATCTTCCATAACCAAAACAAGGTTGTTCTGGGGACAAAATTAAACCGAGATGACATTAGCAATTGCAAATCATAGACGAGTGATAAAATTACAAGAATACATTTTCCTTACCAAACACCTCCATCTTTCACAGCGACAAATGTAATTAAATGACTAGGAATGATGGTCTTATGTATACGTTTGATAACAAATGCATTTCTGCATGTGAGACCTGATTTAACAGTTAGTTGTCACAGAGAGGAAAGGCCAGGGAGGATCTAGTGGTTGTTGCACACAAAATACACAGAGCGGTACAATGGTAGATGCACAACAACATGACAGAAGGCAGAACATTCAAACCTCGAGTCACAACAGCCGTCACCACAATTTTCATTCAGGATAAGTATTCACCTTGGCCCACCTCAGTTAGTCTTAACAAGGTGCAATAGGACACATACACTATCTGGAGTCAAAGACCACGTTTCTGGCTTTGAAGTTTTTCCAGAGTCACAGGCACAAAACATAGTGCAAATTGTGACTGGACAATTAAGAGGTGAATGATATTGTACTGGCTTTCCCATTTAACTGGAGGAGCATATGTATTGGCCCTGACGTTAAGCAGACAAACCAGTATCTAACCCAGATGTGAAATGCGCTGTCGATTTAATTGGTACAAGACATTTGCCTATACATTTCCACCAATAAAGTTATATCCAACAGCGATTAATGAATTCTGGACATCCATCATAACCATGGTTATTGCTCCAAGCTGGGCATCCCTGGTATGGTACTGCAGGCTAATAAAGTAGTTAAACACAAGGGTTGTTAAACTCCATGAACTCAAAGATTTGCTGACTATTCAGAAGGCAAGGTTTACCATCCAGATACTCAAATGTTTTCAGTTACTACCATTATTCCCTAAAATCATAGAATTTAGACATTTGAGTTTGCCAGAAGATTGCATGAAAGAATTGAAAGAGGATGGATGACTGTGAATAGAGTGTTATGCTGGCAAATGGATGGATATGTTCACTGAAGTTATAAACATAATTTGAATGGCAAGTTTAACACTAGAAATTATGATTATACAATAACCAATGTGTGTGTTAGACTTGGTATAAGTTAGTTACCTTTGAATGCTGCTGTCAGCACGGACAGCTTGTAATAAAGGTAAACACATTTTTGTCACAAGATTTCTAGAAGTACAAATGCAGTAGATACATTTGACATTTCTAACATCAAAATCTGCGTTCTTGATAGCCATTACTTTTTTAGGAAGAGTAATTGAGCTGGAAGTATTATTGCTAAGAGAAGTGTGCTTTACAAAACAGAATGTCTTGGTGATAATAAACTTCTCCACAATTTACGCCAAAGTTTTTTTTTTTTCCTTTCTTTGTAAACTGGACAATACTGTTTCAGTCAAGTTTTTAAAATGCAGCTTAGAGGGCTTTATATAATTGAAATTTGAGGTATTCGTGCACCTTGAGGGTCGGGGGGCTTAATTGATCGAGTGAGGGGGGGGGGGGAGGTCAGGCACTGTTTACTCAACAGAGGACAAACATTCAGAAAGCTGTGAAACAGGCAGGCATTTATTTACACGTTAACTAAAGTAACAGTAAAGAAGCAAAGGACTTGTCCTGCTCAATTCATCTTTAGGAACACCTTCATTTTTAGACATCTTGCACTAAACATATAAGAATATGGTGAACTCTTTTCACAAGTGTATTTCATTAACGTAGAGAAGTTATTCCTAGTAGATCAGATTGTCACTGCATTGGGAGGCATTTATTAGAAATGATAATTTTTAAACATGAGCTGAGAAACATTCATGCCGCCCCGTCCAGACAGCCATGCCATTAGTGAACTAAGAGGCAAGGCATTTGCCAATGCACCCTCTGTTATCATAATTGGAACAACAATATAGTTTATTCAAGCAAGCACAAGAGATGGTTTTGTACAGCATGCGTACTGAACTCGCAAATTTCAACATGCTCCCATATGTGGGAATGAATAAAAGGAGGCAACGTGGTTTGCCTTGGATGCCACAGTTTGGTCAAGTGAGCAAGCTGGGATTGATCCCAGGTTGTATGGTTTTACATGATGTTGCATTGAGGAGGAGCGAGCGAGCAGGAGATGACACCATCCTCAGAGCGTCGATTGTGGCGTTTTGAGGCAGTTCAGCGGTTTGGGGGCAATCTGAGCAGCCTGGCTCTGTGGATTGCCCCTCTTGCTGCTTGCAGTACTGAGAAGGACCCATGGCTCGAAATTAAAGAGCTGAATTTGGGCACTTGAACCAATCTGCCTGCCCTTTCTGAGCTAATGCAGTTCGCAGCTCACGCCCGCAGGCTACGAGTGTGTTTTTTTGGGCTAATCAGGCTTCATAACGCAGATGCCTGTAGCCCAGAGTGCGGAGAAGCAGCACAATGCCCCTTATCTGGAGCGGGGCCCCTCAGCAGCTGCAGCAGGGGAGTGCATAGTTGCTGTTGCACCCTGAGCTGAACCAGAGAGTCACCTGGATCAGCTCAAAGCTACCACCAGGAGGCAGGTAGTAAGTAAGGCAACACAATAGGGTGGCTGCCTAGAGCCTCATCTTGGAATCATCAAAGAGAGTGGGATTATCCCTGTGTACGTCCAAAAAGCGTCAGAAGAAATTTCCACTACTAGGTCCGGGGTGCAGCCGGGGTTGATCATGAGCCCGACATGTAAGGATTTATCCCAGTGTGTGCCTTCAGAGGGACTAGGTGGGTTAAATATTTCTACCACAAAATCTAGTGACCCATCTTAATATAGGAGAAATAAGTCCATTGAGCTTCAGCCCATCGATTTAGTAATGATAAGGAAGTACAGCATGTTTTGTAAGTCTTCCACACGCCTATTGTGTAAGATTATATGCTACCGGATATATATCACCTTTTAAATTCAGTCTCGGGGCAGGAAATAGGAAAATGGAGTGGCTATCGCTAGTAATGCCTAATACACAGAAAATGTAAATGGGCTAGTTTTCTAGCACCCAGAGTCTGACAGGTACAGTAATGTCAAACATTTCGATAACTCCTCACCGGTCATTAAACCAACTAGTTAGCATTTCAGCTGACTCAAATTCACTGCTAAGCTTTTAACGTATTCAGTCTATTGTGGCTCTACTGGAAAAGCAAACCGTTTAGAAAGCATGGGCCACTGCAAACAAGGTAGCTTGCCAAGCGCAGGGAAAATCTAATGTTTAGAAAACAAGCATGAGCAAGAAAAAATAAAACAAGAATGTACAGGCATACAAATATGTGAATTGACAGGTAGTAGATACTGTGATTACATGACATCTAATGACTACTGGAAAAATAGAACGTTCTGAACACACTGTAGATATCTTGACAGTGATACTCAAAGAGTTTCCGATTAAATCGTTGGGGTCACGAACCCAAATAGCTTGAATCTTCCTGCACACAGATTGGTAGAGTCTGGTACACAAGCGGGTCGTTCTTGGGTTAAGTTTCAGGGAAAGGGCAAAAGAGATGATTTGTCAATTAACTTGACTCATCTAAAAGATTGCTTTAAAGAAGGAGATCAATCTGTCTCAGAACCTGCTAATAAAGGGAAGGGGTCCCCTACTTAAGCTCCTGTACTGGGGGAAAGCATTAAAGTGTATCCAATCTTTGAAAAAACAGGAAAAAAGGACAAATGTTTCCCCTATTGCACAGGAAGATGTTCAGAAACCTGGTAGGAAAAAAGATAAGAAATAAAGAAGAAATGTAAAAAGGAAGGAGAGAAGTATTAGTAAAAGAGGGTTAACAAGAGTCAAATTCCCTAAGCCTGAACTACAATTAGAAACTCAAACAGAAGGGACTGCAATGCAACCAACTTGCTCTGAGGGACTGGTTCAGGAGATTCCAGATGTAGCACAGAGTCTGAGGATGACCGATGTTCAATTATAGGCAACAAGCGTGATGGTCCAAAAGCCAATACAGACTTTTTTCTGTCCAGGAACATTGCTTCTGAAACTAAGGGGATAAATGGGACCGATTATACGTTATCTGCCTTAAATCTGAATGTAAAATCATATGCCACATTTTATGCTCCACTAAGTGGACCCAGAAATAGATATTGTTGTATGATTAACCAGGGAAGTTCACCCGGCTATCATAAAGGCAAAGAGGTGTTCGATTTTGAAGACTTTTGATTTTTTTGTGCTATTTGATGATGATGATTTTGCCCTAAATCGATCTTATTTGCTGTATCTTTTGTCTCAAATTGACCAGTTAAAGATGAAAAAGAGCAGAAACACGTAACTAGTAGAATTGTTACATTTTTCCATTGGGGGAAAAAGTCTGGAGTTACCGTCTAGTCACCCATAATTGACACATAATTGACCCATAATTGACAATCTAATAATGAACAATTGTGAATTTTTTATCTCAAAAGGGGTTGATTTGGTACTGTACCGTCCATGATCATGTAGATCTATGGTAAATGATATGAATGGGTGTACCCTCTTTGAGAATGACTTAATCTCTCCTGAGGAGCTGGAGTGCATTGCGAAGTTGACTGTAATTTCTTGCAAAGCGTGGAGTAGACGGATACGCCTGGTAAAGTAGAAGCTAATCTCTGAGCCGTGTGACGATGATCTGCGGCAGTGGCAGTGGTTGGCGAGATCCTTAAATGATAAGGGTTCTAGGCGAACCCCGTGCAGTCAATCTGTTTAACAATCAAATTAATATTTTATCTCTGAACTTAGCGGGCTGCTCCAAAAGTGTTGATGAAATTTTGAATCTTGGCCCATTAAACTCCGGCATAATATGTGTGCAAGATACATTTGATGTGAAAGATTACTTTTTTATTATCACACCCGCAAACAATTCTATAAAAGGGCATTCTAGTGGTGGCATAGCCACATTATTGAGCACAAATTACTTGCGGTCTTAGAAAGGGTTATATCATCCTTCAAATTGACCGCGCTGTATACTCTTTTGTAATAATAAAGAAACATTATTTCATGCACCAGTTTTTTTTTTGGCAAATATGTATATACTGCCTGGTAAAGAGAATGACTCACTCTTAAAAGATAGTTTCTATTTTATTAAATTAATCGCAGAGAAGGTACAGACCAGTAATATATTTGTGGTTGGTGACCTTAATGCCACTTTCTCCAATCGTACAATAGGACTTTTTACGGATGATGAAAGAGAGGAAGTTATGACTATTCCAAGAGTGCCCTTCACATTGGGGTCTAGAGTAAACAAGAGAGGGTCTCTATTGCTGGAATTCTGTAGGGAGTTAAATGCCATCATTGTGAATAATAGAATAGCGACTGATATCCCAGCTCCTGACCCATAGACCGTTCAGTGGTTCTTCGATAATTGATTACATCATAAGCTCTTACTCTGCCTTTTCCCTCATAAAGCTCTGCAGTAATCAATAATGGGAATGCTTGTGGTAACACAAGTAAGTCCAAAATTAACAATATCTTTAGTGAAGATTGGAGCAAGTATATCTCCTCACTGTATGCCTCGAATAGCTCTGGGGACCTTTATATGGATCAGAACTTGTTGAACTGCAGTCTTAGATGTAGAATTGAGTCGATCCATGCTTATCTAAGTCATTTAAGGCAAGTAATGTTTGGGAGCATGGGGGCTGGCAATCTTGACTTATCGCTCAACATTGAAACAAAAAATGGCTTAAAACAAAGCTGTTTATTAGTGCCTCTACTTTTTTCATTAAACATGGCTGATTTGCCATGGCAGATGGACCATGCGGGAGGAGAGTCCCCAATGGTTGGGTCCTACCCGATAGGGACTCTCCTATATGCAGATATTCTATTACAGGACATGACCTCTAAAGGTCTGCAGAAGCGTCTTCATTGTGTAGCAGCTTATGTGAATAGACATTACTTGAAAGTTAACGTAAATAAAAGTAAAGTAATGACATTTCATAAGAAGCAAGACCACCGGAGGGTAAACTACAGATGGTTCTTGGGTAATGTGCCTATAGAAAGAGGTAAATCTTATCATACCTTGGTAAAATATTTTTTGATAATTTGAGCTAGAAAGAACGTATCGTCCATCTGATAAATAAAGCTTTACCTCATGCAAACACACTTGGCATTTTATGGTGCACTTTATTAACTTATTGACTGTTTACTAGATGAATTTTTCCCCTACTCTATTATATGGAGTGGAATCTATACATACCAATCACTGGCACTTAATGCACAAAGCAGAAGGGACTTTTTTGCAATCAATTTGTTATTTAAAGACCATGCACCAATGGAGGCACTATGTATTGGTCAACACCTTTGTAAGCAACTTGCCATCTTTAGTACGTTGGGGCTATCTTCTTATGCATTCAAAAGAGAATTATTTGAGGAAACTTAGAAGTATTAAATGTATCACTTCGATTTTGGGGGACTATACTTTGATGTCAAACCTAATTCAAGCACTTGAGCACTTTAGCCTGAAATTGCTAGAGCTGCAGGATATAAGCTAGATTAGCCTTCGAGGCTACCTAAAATCCTCCATGAAATTTAGATCTATGGAACAGGATAGTGCCATTGCGGGAGACTAAAATGGTTTGAGGAAGTAACAAGGACCAAGTGTTTTGACCCCTCAGCCCTACTTAAGGTGGAATATGGAACATTGGTTTTGCCGCTACCTGCTCATGTTTAGACTAAATTGCCTCCATTTAAGTTGTATTATGGATGCATGGTGACGAATAAGTTGGGCTGATAGGAGGTGTAATTTGTGCAATGTTGCTGTAACGTTGGTGGATCACATATTATTTGTTTGCCCTGTTTTATAGCCTGGTAGATGTCTTTTTTTTTAAAATCTCTGTTTTTGACATAGTATTAAATCAGCTGGAGCAGCCACTTAGGTCCTTTATTATCCATCACCCCCACTTTTTGCTCGGTGTTTGATGTGATTTTGACTGGAAGTGCACTGGGTCCCTGCTAACCAAGCCCCCAGTGCCAGATCTCTTCCCCAAAACTGTACAGTTTTTTCCCCCAATTGGTAATACCTTTAGCACTCATTGTAAGTCCATAGTAAATGGTATCCCTGGTACGTAAGGCCTTATGTACCAAAGTGGGTTCCCTAAGGCTGCAGCAAAAATGGTGCCACCCTAAGAGACGCCTCATCAAATCATGTAAGACTGTCGCTGCTGGCTGCATGTTTTGGTGCAGACAAAAGTGAAAACACAACATGACACGCATCCCAGTGTGACATGTCCTCTAACACTGTATGCATAATTTGTAAGTCACCCCTACAGCAGACCTTGCAGCCCAGAGACAGGGTTCCTTATATTACATTAGCAGATATGCCCCTGTGCTGGTCAGTTCATTACTGCCAATGCAAGTGCACAAGGAAGTCATTTTAGAACATGTGCTGGACACTGGCGTAAGCGTGTTCCCAAGCTACATGATGACTTCACTGAAAATAGGGGTGTTTGGTATAAAACATCTTGTATTAATAAACCCAAACTGATTCCAGTGTTGGATTTTTTAATACATGCACCCAGAGGGCACCTTAGAGGGCCCCCCTGAAAACCTACTAGCCACTGGTGTTGACTGACTGGTTTCTGGCAGCCTGCTGCCAGAGACCAGTTTTGACCTCCAAGGGTGAGAGTCTTTGCTCTCAGGAGTTCAGAAACAAAGCCAGCTCGGCAAGAGGGTGTTTCAACCCTCTCCCTCAGGATGACCTACTGATTAGCCATCTAGGGCAGGCGAGCTTCAAAGAAGCCACCGCCTTTGAATCACGAATCTGGCTCCCCTCACATGAGAGGAAGCCTACCCCTTTGTTCAGTGCCCTTTAGCACCTGGACAGGCGGGAAAATTAGCTAGCCAGATAGGCGTGCTGACCCCCAGGGAAATAACACCCCTAAGGTGGCCTACCCTGAAGTGGTCATGACTTTTCGGAGTTGGCCGTCTTTATTATGGCAAATTTAGGAATTCTGAGATAGGGCTATGCCCACTTCCCACAGGAAGTAGTCATATTGTGGGCATAGTGACCCTAAGAGTTAGTAGCCGATTGGCTACTACCCTAAACTCGCCTCTCGCTCCTAAATACAGTATTTAGGGTAAACCCTGGCACCAGACAGTCCAATCCTGGTGACCTGAAACAAGAAGGCGGACATGAAGAGTTGCAAAGAGCAAGAACAGAAGACCCAGCAACTTACTTGACGCCAACCCTGTCAGCCTGCCTGCTGACTTTGACAATTGCACCCAAAAGATGACTTGTCCTGCAGCTGCTGTGTCTCCAAAGCCTGAGAGACCTGCCTGCCAGCACTTCACACAGGAACCAAGAACTCCTCTGGTGCACCAGAACTGCTTCCCTTCATTCTGCAGGCACCCGAAGATACCTGAGAGGACTCCAAGACCTCGAAAACCCGACGCCCAAGGACCCCATTGCACTCGTCGCTCCAAGTCTGAGTTGAAGTGGGCCAGCGTGGGCACCCATCCCTCCAGAGGCTGATTCCACTGTGGTTTCACCCCCTGTGGATTCCCTGAAGTCGCCTACAGCCTTTGTTCGCAGGCCCCATCTACTGCGACTGCTTCTGGTAAACCCGATGCCTAAAGGCACCTCTGCATCAGTTGCCCGTTGAGAACTGAACAAAAGGTGTCCCTATATCCTCCAAGAATATATAAACCGATGGTATAGAGGGATAGATCATTCTTTTGTTTTTTGCACAAGAGTTTATTAATTACCTTGGCAAAAAGCCTATTTCTTATGGCAAATTTGATAATTATTTTTTACAGGCACAAATATCCATCGGTGAGCATCAAAACGAATGGTACACAAAACTAAACACATTCGTTACATAAATACAAAAATAAGTTACAAAACAATCCATGTATACATACTCATGTATAGAGTAACTCAATCCAAAATCTTTTCCCCTAAAAATATTTCATAAAAATGTACACTTCTCGGTCCTAGTGATACATTCTAAGGTAGTCCTATTGGCAAAACAAGGGTATTAGCACTCTATCTTAATTTGTAATGCCAAAAAACTCATGTTTCAGTTCCAACAATAGGTGGACTCCTCCTTCATCTATGTGTCGACGCGTTCGCGTTTCTGCCTCCACTTTCTTTTTGGCTTCCTCAGGACGGGGATGTAATCTACAACAATAATTAAACTAAAATAAACTACTATAAACCATATGTTTTCATGTGCTGTGTTCTGTCCCTTATTTGCCCATACAGTGTTCAGAAGGGAGGAGACATCTCCAAAGTTATGTGACTTCACTCAAAAAACATATATAGTCTCAAAACTGTTCATACAAAAAAGAAATACAAATAATAATAATAATGCTAATAATGAAGCGCCCTCACTTGTAACATTACTTCAGGAGATGGAGCACCAAACTAGTGAATATAAAGAAAAGTAACTTCAAGACTCATGCACACCAACACCACTGATGTGACAAAAAAGCAGAGCTACCCAAGCTTCATCATATCTAATCCAAGTTCAAGGCTGGAATACCTGTATATTCATCCAAGCTAAACCAGTCTCTCTTCAAAAAACCGGAGGGCTTCTACTCTGGCCCCATTCATCGGTATCCTACAGAGATAGAGGATAGATACTTCATAGAAACTCTTATCGATCTATTTAAAAGACCTATCAATGATCTAATAGTGCTAAAATCCGAACCTCAATATCCTTGCGTCTTCTAAGGTTGACCTGGCATTCTTCGTTTACCTCCTCGTAATCTCAGCTCACTACAAAAGAGAAACGCAAATGTATTATCTGGGTCTCGAGTTATTCTATGTGTGTACACATCCCACTAAGTCTCTCCCAATCTGGAAGTTTATCAGGTGAGTCAAAAGATCAGGACTTACAATTCTTCTTAGTTCTCTTTACCATCAACGTGCTCCGTAAACGTCCGTCATTTTCCTCCTTTCGTTTCAATGTACTGGCGTTGCTAATCCCTATCGGGCCGTGTGTAAATACGTATGCGCGTGATTACTTCATACGCCCCCAAATCAAAAACACAAACACAGGACTAATTATCGGGTTGTACTAAAACTCACATTCTCTTTAGTAATGGCAGCTATTCCGTCTTCCGATGTGGTAGATAAACCAATACACTCAAATTCAGAGGCGCGCTCTCCCTACAATTCCACTTGAAGGCAGGCAAACTAAAAAATAGTTCGAAAAATCAAATGAGACAAAATCAAAATAGAAAAAATAATAATAATGAAAACGGAACAAATCAAAACAAATAAGGTGCAACTCTGGGCTCTCAACTCCTCACCCAGCATATTCAACGGCACCACTGAGTGTTATGTTAAAAACCCCATATAGGCAAACCATTCTCTATCGTATACACCCTAAATCCAACTATAAAGGGTGTTCGGTCAGACTCGTCACTCCCACTGCTAATATCTAGCCATCAAATTGCGGAACAACGCAGGGGATTCTCAAAGGAGGAATCTCGAAGTAAAATCTCAGATCCTAAAATCAAGTCACATATACTAAGCTGGCGCTTAGACCACAAAAGTTCTAGTATAATACTTCAAAATAGGCAAGCCAATACTCTCAGTGCCGGGTTCAATGTATCCAATCTATACATCAAGAGTGTCATCAATTCCACAACACTGTATGTTCACAAAACCGGGGCTTACAATCTAGAAAAGAACCGCCTAACTTCATAGTAATTATTCTTTGAAATGTCAGACTATCATTGAAAGAAAAGAGAGAGAGAGAGAGAGGGGGGGGGGGAGGGGGTATCACAGTCATCAATATGTTATACCAACTACGGTCTGGGATATTGTACCTGATATCTGCGGACTCAGAGTGTCTCTATTTAATTTAAATCAAAGCCCATAGTTCATCTCTCTCATTTAGACCCTCTGTCGCTGTGTGATATCTTTCGATGAGTCGTGCTTTTATACGATTCAGCCTCATCTCCAAATCTCCCTTATTACTTGCCTTAATTACAGCCAAGATTGTCCACTCCAGATCATTCTCATTGTGGCCAAACTCAGTGTAATGTTGTACAAGTGGGGCTCCCTGGGTTTTGCATCTAATGCGGGATTTGTGTTGTATAATCAGCATCTTCACCATTTGTGTTGTCTGCCCTATGTACATCTTCCCGCAAGGGCAGGTCACAGCATACACCACATTTTTGGTAGTGCAGTTAGAGAACGCTTGCATCACATGTTTCTTGTTCTTAATCATCAATGTTTTAGATTCATTCGTACTCGCACAAGCCACACAATTATTACAACGGTAATGCCCTATCAATGCAGGTAGGCCCAACAGAGTTCTTGTGTCTTTTTTTATCGGTGGATCTCTCATAGCTTTAACCAAATGCTGTTTCAAGTTTTTACCTTTTCTAAAGGCAAACAATGGTTTTGGTATATTGAATTGATCAATTAACCTCCAGTTTTTTAAAATGATCTTTTTGACCTTATTTGCTTTTGGGTTGAACGTCCGTATACATGTCAGGAGATCTGTCTTTTCTTTTATTTTGGGAGTGAGTAAACTCTCCCTAGGCGTAAACCAAGCTCTTTTCAAAGCCGTTCTCACTAGTTTTTTTGGGTATCCTCTGGAACACAATTTGACCTGTAGTTTTTTAGCATTTTTTAAATAGTCATCTTTATTAGAGCAATTGCGTCGTATTCTAAAAAACTGCCCATAGGGCAGGTTTTCTTTAAGACTCCTAGGGTGCCCTGATGAAAAATCTAGTAGTGTATTCCGATCAGTGGGTTTAGAGTACAAATTCACCTCTAATCTCCCTTTGTTGTTAAAGATCCATAAATTAAGGAAAGTGATACGTTCATTGCTAACGCATTTAGTGAAGTTTAAATCTGGTGTATATCCGTTCAACCAGATATGAAATCTCTCTAATTCCTCCATTTTTCCATTCCAGATAAGGAAAATATCGTCAATGAAGCGCACCCACCTGTAGGTGTATGGAAAAAATGGTGCCGCCTCATTGTAAATATATTGCCTTTCGAATTGATCCATTACTAGGTTCGCTATTTCTGGGGCAAAATAACAACCCATCGCCACACCCTTTATTTGGAGAAACAACTCATTCTTAAAGGAGAAAAAAATATTTTTCAGACAAATTCTGGCCAATTCTAGTAAAAATTCAGTAGGAACCTGGTGTGGCCTGATTCTTTGGTCCAAGATCAATTCCATTACCAGGAGTGCCTCATCTTGGGGTATATTAGTATAGAGGCTCTCGATATCAAAGGAGACCAACAATTGTTGGTCTCCATCGAAAATCTGATCCTCAATTTTGGAAATGAAATCCATAGTGTCCCTCACATATGCCCGTGTCATACTCGCAAAAGGTTTGAGAAATGTATCTACATATTTGGCCAGTGGTTCAAGTATCGATCCACAGGACGAAATAATTGGGCGTCCCTGGGGGTTAGTGGCATATCCTCCAGCATCATAAGGCCCCCCTGTTGCTTCAGCCTGACTGGCCGCCCAGCCCAAGCCTGCAGCCCCTTTACACGGATTCCAATCCCCCATAGACTAACATTGGACACCCAGTGCTATTTTGAACCCCTCCACTCGGCTGTCCTAGTGCTGCTGGTGGTGTCTTGCTGGTGCTGCCTTGCACCTTGCCCCCCACTCACCTTAAGTTCAGGAGATTGTTCCCGTAAGTCTTTGTACTGTGCCTGAATGCCTTACTTGTTCTTTCTTCCATAGGATAACATTGCAGCTTCTGAAAAATGCACTGTCGACTTTTTAAATGCAAAAGTATTTCTACGGAAAAACGTACTTACCTGATTGTATTGATTCTGGTTCCTAAATATATATAATGATAAGTCTATATTTGTAAATTGGTGTGGATCTCCTTATTAAACCTAGCTGTTAGGGCCTTCTCCTAAGTTCCACAGTGAAGCTGTTTATTACTTAAATAGTATTTGTTAGGTAGGCTGTTAAGAAGATGCAAGGAGACCAGAAATAAGTCTAAGTCGTAGTTTATTCCATAGCACCACCAACAGCCCAAGCTGCTGCTTCACCCAGGACGTCCAGCAAACTGCCAACCCCCCTCCCGCATTCTTTCAAAGCCCCACAACATTCTCGGCGCGCATCTGTTCCAACATGGAACACAAAAGCACGCACGAGATCATAACACATCCCCTTTACATAACAATAGAAAGAACAGATGATAACAAAATAAAAGCAAAATAAAACACAAAAAAATCATCAACAGGTGTTCAGATAAAAATCATTGAACTTTGCAGGAATGCGACGCAACCTTCCAGAAGATTCTCTGGAATGCACCAGATCAGGAGCCACTGAAATACCAGGAGAGTTATCCCCACCTGAAGAAGCAGAGAAACTGGTTTGATCCGAAGCTGGAACAACACCAGAACCAGACTCCAAAGAAGGATCCAACCCCGAGTATTTCACTAGCCTAGACATGTTCCACTTACAACCACCTTGCATTGTAACCACATTCTTATGTATGGAAGAAATCAAGAATGGACCCATAAACTCTGACATACCCTTCCTCGTAAACCTGGGTTTCTTAACCAATACCCACTCCCCCACACACCATGACTTAGACTTAACAGCGTTCTTGTTATCAAATCTTTCTTTATACCCCATCTGGTAAGAACGGACCCTGGATTCCACCTTCTTCCCATCCAAAGGAATTTGTTCATGCAAAGGAAACCAAGTCGGATTCAACTTTGACTTTGCATGTCTGCCCCTCAGAAGAAAGAAAGGTGAGTTACATATAACCTGGTTCACTGTGGTACGATGAGCCCACCATGTATCACGCAACACATCCTTAAGAGGAATTTTCGTGTCCAAAGCTGTTTGCACACAACCCTTGACAACACGATTCATGCGCTCAGCCAAGCCATTGGCCTGGGGAGAATAGAGAGCTGTTTTCAGATGAACAACACCAAGATCATTCAAAAATTCCCCCATCTCAGATGAAACAAATTGTACACCATTGTCTGTGATTAAATACTTCGGAACACCTTCCCCAGCAAATTCGTCTTTGAGAAATTCTACAATAACTTTTGTGTTGACATTACTCACACACCTTGTAGACACCCATTTGGATGTATAATCAACCAAAAGAATAACAAATCTCTCAGACGGCGCCAGTAAATCAAATGGTCCCATTAGATCTAAACCTAACTTTGTCCACGGCTGACTAGGAACCTCCACCGGAGACAAAGGAGCACAATTGACCACTTTGGATTTATCATTTGACGCACACAAATGACACTCTTTAACCACAATCTCCACCTGATGATCCATTAATGGCCACCAATATCTCTCCCTAAGCCGAGCCTTAGTGAGACCCCTACCAAGATGCCCCTCGTGAGCTAAGTTTATCAATTTTGGTCTCAAAGATAAAGGAGGAATAAACCTACTACCTCTCAACACCCCTCCATGTGCAATGGTTAACTCATCCTTAACAGACCAAAAAGGACTAAGCTCAGAATCTACATCCTTGCAATTAACCGGCCAGCCTTTGATAATAAAATCCTTAATACAAGGAAACAAAGGATCTTCAGAAATAGCCTGACTCCATTCTTCATGGGAAATGGAAGATTCCCTAACCCAAGAAACAGAAACCTGTTCAACATCCACATAGTCTTCATGTTCTTCAATTGGCAACCTCGACAGACAGTCAGCAGTCACATTCGAGGACCCAGGTAGATACTGCACTTGGAAGTTAAATTCCTCCAACCCCTCACTCCAACGTTTTAATCTAGGGGTCAACCTGTCGCTCTCCATGCACGAAAAAACTTGCACTAGAGGACGATGATCTGATCTTACAATAAAGGGAATACCCCAAAGGTAAAATTTGAAATGTTTAACCGCCCAAACTATTGCAAGCGCCTCCCTCTCAATGCACGAGTATTGCTGCTCAGCTTTTTTTAACGCCCGAGACGCAAAAGCAACAACCTTGTCTACACCATTCTCTACTTGGGATAGTACAGCACCCAACCCAGCCAAACTCGCATCAGTGGTAAGGATAGTTTTTTTGTTAGCGTCAAAATGACCTAAACTGGGCAACTGACTGATGGAGCGTTTAACAATACCAAAAGCAATCTCACAGGCATCATTCCACTCAAATTGTGTTCCTTTCTTAAGTAAATTCCTTATTGGCTCAACAACCGAAGCAAAACCCTTAACAAATTTAGCATAAAATTCCGCCAAACCCAAAAAAGATCTAACCTGCTCTTTATCCATTGGAGTTGGAGCTTCCACAATGCTTCTAGCTAACTGCAATTTCGGTTGGATACCCTCTCCAGAAATTACATGTCCCAGATATGTGACTGAAGACACCCCAATTCTGCACTTCAGTTTATTAACTGTGAGACCCTTACACGCCAGTTTCAATAAAACCCTTCTTAAAGTAGTGTCATGTTGTAAATCATCCCTTCCATAAACCAGGATATCATCCTGGAAAAAGATGACATTTGGCATATCCCCAATAACCAACTTCATAATTCGTTGGAAACAGGCCGCAGCCGATGCCAAACCAAAAGGCATCCTGACAAATCTAAAAGCACCTAATGGCGTCACAAAGGATGTCAGATGCTTAGAGTCAGCATGAAGAGGTACTTGATGATATGCTGATGACAAGTCTAAAACAGAAAAAACCTTGGCACCACTCAGCATAGACAAGGACTCGTTAATGTTGGGTAACGGTTGGCGGTCCACCCATATCCATTTGTTCAGACTTCTGAGGTCCACACACATACGAATGCTCTTCCCAGAATCCTTGGGAGCCAAAACAACCGGAGCCAACCATTCAGAAGATTCAATCTCCTCAATAACCTTCAAACCCAAAAGCCTGTCCAACTCTTTCTTTAAGGGAACCATCATCATGTTCGGTACTTTCCGAACCTTATGCACACATGGTATAGCGTTTTGTTTCAAGATGATACGATGTTCAAAACCTTTCAAAAGACCCAACTCATCTGTAAAAACTTGGGGAAATTCTTCAAAAAACTTGTTGGAGTTAGGAATGCAGTCAATAAGCATGACCTGATCCGCAGCTTTAAGAGCATTGGGATTCAGTATAATACCCAAATCCCTCTGATGCCTCCATCCCAACAGATTATCTCCCCTTTGTGCCACATAGATTTTCCCAATGGTCTCACGCCCCTTGAAAAATATGCCCATAATTGTGTAACCAAAAACATTTATACGTGACCCCCCATAGCTAACGGGATTGATATCGGGGTCAAGTAACGTGATGTCAGGAAAGGTTTTGTACCAATTTTCCTCACCAATCATTGTAAAGGGAGAACCCGAATCAGCTAACACCACAAAACTTTGCCCCCCAATCACAACATCCCACTCAGGCATAAATATGGGATCAGCATCAACGATACCATCACTTCTAACATTGGAAACAACCATCGTAGAACCTGATGCAACAGGTTCATCATTTTCAATACAATGGACCTTGCCAAGAGACTTACAAACTCTAGCGTAATGGCCTTTCATACCACATTTTAAGCAAGTTGCAGCTTTTGCATAACAATTCTGAAAATTTGCAGAGTGATTTGAGCTCCCACAACGATAACATTTGATCTTGTTACGATCAATTTGAAATTTAGGTTTAGGAGCTTGAGCAACTTTGCCAACATTGTCCCCAACAACTGGTTGTTGAACCAAAGATGTAACCTCATGAATACTGCTGGGGGTAGGTGTACAGTCAGTGGATGTCTTGTGTTCTTTCATTTCTTTTACCCAACCTGAGGTGTTTTCCATGCCTTCTACAATTGCAATTGCTTCACGAAGTGACGGGTTCTTTGAGAGGAGTTTCTCTTGAACTCTGTTACTATTCGTACACCTAACTAACTGATCACGAATCAACGATTCAGTCAAATCCCCAAAATCACAAGTTCTGGCTAAAGTCTTCAAGGACGCGACATAGTTCCCCACTTTCTCTTTAGGTTCTTGAACTCTCATAAAGAACTTATGACGCTCCAATACGACATTGATGCGTGGCCCAAAGTAGTTCTCAAGCATCTTCAAAGACATTTCATAGACATCAGATGGTTCACCAGATCCATCCCCAACTGGAAGTTCATCAATACTATCATAAATATTCCGCCCTTCCACTCCCAAATTATGTAGGAGAATAGCCTGTTTTCGAATGGCCGAGAATCTTTCCCCCCCAATTGCCACCAAATAAGAGTCAAAAAGGTTTTTCCACCGCTTCCAAGGAAGTAGTGGCTCACCTTTTTCACACAAAAATGCAGGTGGTTGGCTCATTGAGGTCGACGACATTTTAAGGCAGAATACAAGAGAAAAAAAAATAAAATAAAATTGACTAAAAGTACCTTAAACACAATCTCCGTGAAAAAACAAGAGAGTTATACGTTGAAATCACCATTCCACACGAAGCAACAGCGTTTCAAATTGATCCTTATTGTACACCGTAGTAAGCTTCCTGTGTAACCAAGGTTACGACAAGCAAAACGGAGCACGTCACGGAGACCATGTGACGTGTGATGCGTAGAGGCGTAGAGACGAAAGACGAGTCAGCGAAGATTCCAGCGCTGCGCATGCAGGGGAAAACTGAGCTCGAGCGCCGTGAGGTTATGAAGGTAAGAGTGACTAAATATAAATCACAGATGACCCGTAGTACCTCCGACAAGCCACAGCAATGCGAGCGAAACTGCCAAAATTCTTCTTCTATTATTTTTTTCCTTGCGCCATCCACAGTCTGCACCACGACACACAAGTTAAACTTGAACGTGACACACCCCCAACAGGCTTTTAGTCCACAAATCCAATCCAGAAATGATCGAACGGGTGTTGGGAGAAAAGTCCGTTCACATACTCGTAAGAGTTGCGAAGTCAGCCAAACTTCGAAAATCCGTGGTTTCTTCAATAACCAATCCGTGGGTTCTTACAACGTTGGTGGTGCTCCCGACATCGATCGTCGCCAGTGTTAAGAAGATGCAAGGAGACCAGAAATAAGTCTAAGTCGTAGTTTATTCCATAGCACCACCAACAGCCCAAGCTGCTGCTTCACCCAGGACGTCCAGCAAACTGCCAACCCCCCTCCCGCATTCTTTCAAAGCCCCACAACATTCTCGGCGCGCATCTGTTCCAACATGGAACACAAAAGCACGCACGAGATCATAACATAGGCCTTTTTCGTAGTTTTCTAAAAAGGTCCCCAACTACCATGTCTGAAGCAGGTCCTTCCCAGAAGCTCAACCTCTGGCCCTACAGGAACCTTACGTTGGCTAAGCTTAAAACCCTCTGTCAAGCATGGAACCTTACCATGGGACCTAGACCCATGAAGGCACATCTGCAAAAGTTTTGCTTGCAGAAAATGCTCGGGCCAGGGCTGAGGGAGAAACCCCTCTTGGAGAAGGGGCAGAGGATGCTGAGGTGGAGGAAGCCGATGATGATTCCAGCAGTAATCCTACAGAAAGCAACATGACTGGGAGTAGTACTAGTAGTGCCTCAGAAGAAATAGATAGTGAAGATGCTGATCATCATAAACTATCTAAGAGAATAGCATTGGAGGCTAAACTCTTACCTATAGAAATGGAAATAGCTGAGTTGGGCCTAGCACCCATCTCTGGTGGCAGCAAAATCATTAATAGGGAGAAGGATGAAGCTTTTGACACTAAAATCTCCTAAGAGATTTGTCCCGAAAATACACAGAGGTTGATGATATAACCAAGTGGTTTATAGCCTTTGAGATGACTTGTAAAATGAGGCGTTTCAACAAGAAGTATTGGGGGTCTCTTTTCTAGGAGATGTTCTCAGGAAAGTGTAGGGTTAGGCTCATGAAACTGAATGAGGCAGATGCTTAGTCTTATGACCTCACAAAGGATACCCTGATTGAGGGCTTTGGACGCACCACTGAAGAATACAGGATCAGGTTCAGGGAGACTCGAAGAAACTCCGAGTCCGACCTGGGTATATTTTGGAGACTTTTCAGTGAAAACATTAGGTGGCTGTTAGAACGGTAACAATGTGCATGACTATGATGGGCTTCGTAATCTTATTATGAAAGAACATATGTTGAGTAATTGTGTTTCTGAGAAATTACATCAGTACCAGGTAGACCTAGGTCCACTTTCTCCTCAATAATTGGGAAAGAAGCCAGACCACTGGGTCTACACAGCGGTAACCAAGAAAACTAATGGAGGGGGTGACCAAAATATAAGGGAAAGATGGTGATAGTCAAAGGATAAAAACAAAGTCTTCTAAAGGCCCCAAAAAACCTGTTCAGGAGGGTGGGCCCCAAAACTATACGCAGTCTAAGGCTGGGTACCAGGGTAAGAACTGGAATCCCAAAAAGGCTTGGTGCTTTGATTTTAAGGCCAATGAGCACCGAACTGGAGACCTTAGCTGCCTCCACAAAAATAACTCCTCTAGTGACCTGCATTAAGTGCAGTGGCAAGTCTCCAGATGGGATCTCAGGTGAGCCCTGACTATGTCAGAAAACTCACTGAAACAACTTTAGTCTCAGGCGGTGGGGTGGATGTTGCTACCCTGACTGTTTGGCCCAGTAATCTGGAGAAATACTAACAGCCACATAGCAATAGGGTTAGAGTTGAAGCACTGAGGGATATAGGTGCAAGTGTCGCTATGGTGACTGAAACACTGATTTCTGATGGATACATTAGCCTGTGGACTTCTCACCTTGTACATTATCCCAATGCGCAGCATTCCACAGAAACTTTTCTCCTCTGCTCTCCTATGTCGACGAGGACATCACAATGGAACGGCTCCGCACGCAACTCCGTGTGATGTCATCAGAGCCATAAGAAGACCTTGGTGGTGTGCTGATGTCAGTTCCTTTTTTTCCACGTGTAACTGTTTTTCCCCAGGCTCTCCATTTCTGGGAGTTTCTTTGTTACTGTTGTCGCAACTTTGTAGACATCGAAGAGGACTACTCCAAGAAAGTGGGGATTTAAGCCATGCAGAGAACGTGGGGCCAAATGTCCATCACTGACCCCCATCAAGACTAGTTGTGTTACCTGTCCTCGGATCACGACGTCGGGACATGTACCTCGTGTAAGTGGATGAATCTGAAGACACTGAAGGAAAGGGAGGCCAAGTTATTCACGGCCAAAGCCAAGAAACAGAAGAGGGGTCGCAGGAGGTCTTGGACCTGGTCGAAGTCGCCGACACCTCACACTTCGAGGTCATCCAAGAAGAAATGGCACCATGCTTCTCGCCGTTGTTCTTCGAAGGACTCTTGTCCGAAGTCTGTGTCCCCGAGTCCTAGGCGTCACCGCAGGGATGAGATCTTTCTTACTCAGTGTTCCGGGGTGACTCCTGCTCTGAGAGCTGTGACTCCTCCGGCTCTGAGGGATATTTCGGCTACTCCAGCTTCAAGATCACTGATGCCGAAGCCTAATTTGGTTTCTCCATGAACTGATCCAGAGCCTGTTGTTTTGGATCCAACACATCCGGCATTCCCGCCTCCGGAATAAGATCTATTGCCTTTTTTAAATGCTATGTTCGGCTTGTTTGCGAGAGCGCCAGATCCTACTGGTGCGCCTGCTGGCCCCATGGGTCAGTTTTGTAAAAAAAACTACAGGAGCATAGACCCATAAACCTAGTTGAGATTAGGGTAAGTGATTTAAGTAAATAACAAGAGATCTCAACAGGTCTCATTCAGAGGCAATTATACATGCATGTCAATAACATTGCAAGCAAAGAAGGAAGACTCTCAGACAAGGAAAATATTTTTTAGCAAAAAGCAATCATGTATTAAATACAATTTGTACAAAAGAGAGAGGAGGAAAGTTACAGTTATATCAGCACTGTAGGCAGAATCAATTCGCATAAAACAATCAGAAAATTGTACTTGGTGCTGGGAAGTGTACGTGACACATAAAGACAGCGACACAAGTGACAAAGTGAAGTCAGCAAGGGGACGGCGCAAGGTGAAGTGAAGGTGAATATATACAATAAAATACAGTCGGCGGTTCTAATCTCAATTATATCAATGCAATTGAATTTTATCTATTTCATAGAACCATATAACAGGGTGGTGCCATCAATTAGGCTGACAGGTCGACGGCGTTTCGATCCCCACGATTTGGGACCATCATCAGTACCGGATTGTGAAATTCAAACAGTACTGTATATTAAGAAAAGAAAAAGGAGGGGAGAAATTAAAAGCCGGTGGAGGAAAAATATTTGAAGAGAAGAAGCCCGAAATAATAGAGCCAAAGTGAGACAGAGAAAAAGGAGACTAATTGATACACAGGTGGAGGCTAGTAAATGCCGTACTTGTTCTTCCACCCATAGAATAACATTGCATCTTCTGATTGGTGCCTAAATATATATAAAGATAGGTGTTACTTTTCTAAATTGGTGTGGATCTCGTTATTGAGTTGTGTTCATCTATTATTGACTATTGTGTGTATTTGCAGATGTCTAATTCTCCTCTCTGATAAGCCTAAGGCTTCTTGACCACATAACCCCCTGAGAAGAGCACCTTTGGATTGCTAGAGCAAGCCCCTGTCTACTCATAAGGGAATACCTGGACGCTTTGCACAGAAGATCTCTTTTTGATACGCTATATAACAAGCCAGCTTCCTACAATCCGGCGAATGAAATAATGTTATCAAATTTTTCAATTTTTTTTTAAAGAGATTTATTAACATACATTGACAAGTGTCTAGTGTAGTCTAATGTGTAATTTTTGTTATGCGTGAAAGCAATTTTATTATATCAAGTTTTCTTTTTTGGGTATTTTACTGTTGTGCTCTTTGTAGATTAAAACCTTAAAACAAGTATTGGCATAGCCAATAGGTCTCGCCTTTGGGAGTGTTTAACCATGCAAGGATATTGTGCTGCATAACTAAATACTCATAAGGTCCCAAAAGCGAGACCTATTGGTTATGTCAATGCTTGTTTTTTTCTCTGTGTAACCTGTGGACCACAAGAGATATGAAAACTAGCAGCGTAAGGGGGAATGAAGAAAATTCATACCTTGGGCTCACTGATCCATCACAGGTGCCGTCGTAATCACTTATCAGGGCAGGAGAACTGACGGGCTTTTGGTGAAGACTTAAAGCTGCAGGGCCTCTGCAGAACGCGTCGATTCGCTTTTGGTCAGTTCGATAAAAAACAGTTCTTTCAGGAACCGGAAGACGAGTATGTATCGCAATGCTGGCCGGTCAGACTAAAGGCGATTGCAATTACCAAAGCACATGTTTTTAACAATCGCTAGGATGTATTCGCAGGTAGGCCAAAACTAACGCCATCAAGAGAAGACAGGATATAAAGTGAGAAGACCATATTATCAGCCCTTCACAAGTAGCCGCCGGCATAAATATCCCTTCGTAAAAACATTCGTAAAAGATTCGCTTTCACACAAAACAACTGCTTTTCGATTTGCTAAGGTTCTGAAGAAAAGTGACGGATGAACTCTTCATAAAATACATATCTGAAAGAGACACGTTAGTGATAGATTCCTTACCTTAGAATAATCCCCAGGTGTCAGACTGGATCCGGAAAGTTTTTGTAGCATTACCCCTGCGCGTCAGGTGGCGCCATGCTGCTCCGTGTCCGTCGCTGGTGTCGTAAGCGCCGAGATGACATCACGGAGACTACGCCACCCATGCGCGCTGACGTTAGTTATTTCTTTTTCCGCGCCAGCAAGCGCAGATCAGGTTAGAGCACGTACCTTAGTCACTTTTTGACTACACTTTTGATACTTTTTGTCTCCCTCTTTCTCCTTGGTGCATGTAGGGATGCCTGGAATTAAGTCTTGTGGGGCCTGCCGTCGCAATATGTCGGTGGCAGACCCCCACGATGTTTGCCTCTACTGCCTGGAAACCGACCATAACTCCCGGGACTGTCGGGCCATGGCCCAAAGGCCTTGAGGGAGCGGCGCCGGAAGCTGCTGGAGGGCCGGCACTCGTCCCAACGCTATTCCCGGTCCAGGGACCATTCCCGGGAAAGCTCGCGGGGCCGCTGTCGTCGGTCCTCGGGCTCCAAGTTTTCGCCCTCGGATACGGGTAAGCGATGACATAAAAAGTCGAAGAAGCGAGTTCACTCTCCGACGTCCCTCCGTCGGTCCTCGGATGCGGACGTGGGGGACAGGGGTTCTGCCCCTGTGGCTCCTTTTGAGCCTGGGAGTCCCGCGGCCTACCCTCCTTACCCGGGTCCGTCGGCGACTCCCTAACAGGTGCAAGAGTTTCTTGCTACCATGGACCGCCTATTTAGGCCTCGGGCTCCCACCGGCGTGCCTTCGGGCCCGCGGTCCTGTGTCCGGATACTGTGGGGCTGCTGGTGGATCCAGCTTCAGCACCACAGGATCCTGCGCCGTTGGCTCCGACCCCTGCGCCACGAGGTCCAGCGCTGCCGGCTCCGGCGTCACCCTCGGCTCCGCCTCCGGCGCCGCAGTGGTTGGCATTTGTCCCGCTCTTGCCCCGGTTTCATGACCATTTCGTTCCTACCTGGGAGGCGGTGCTGGCTCGGCCCCAGCCGGCGCCGTATGTTCCTTCCGCGGCTCCAGCTCTGCCGCCGCGGTCTGTTCCCCCTGCGCCTGAGGTGGAGGATGACTGGGAGGGGTCCGAGGACCCTCTTGCCCATCAGTGTGACTCCGAGCAGGACTGGGTGGATGACTTGGAGGGCGCTGGCGAACTCTGTCTCTTCTGACCCAGGGTTTGCCTCTCCCCCGCCTACCATGGAGGAGGGCGCCTCCTACACGATGGTGCTCCGTAGGGCAGCTGATGTCCTCAACCTCTATCTTCCTACGGTGGCCCTCAAGACTAATCTCCTCACTGAGGTGCTCCGGACGGCGTCCACTTCGTTGGAGCCCCTGCTTCCCTTCCACGACGCCCTCACTGACGTCTTGTTGGGCACTTGGTCGAGGCCAGCCATGGGGGCCCCTGTGGGTAAAAATGTCGCCAGGGGATTTCTACGACTGTGGCGCTGCGTCGCCACGCCTGGTTGCGATCTACCGGGTTCTCGCCTGATGTCCAGAGCTCGCTAATGGACATGCCCTTTGATCGCACTCGCCTGTTTGGCGATAAGGCCGAGCGTTTTAAGGACTCGCGAGCCACGGCCAAGTCCTTGGGTCTTTCTGCAAAGGGCCCAGCCACTCCTGGTTTTCGTTCCTTTCGTGGCGAAGGCAGAGGCGCCCAGGCACGTTCCTTCAACAAGCCTGTGCAGAACCAGCCTTGCCGCGGACGCGGCTTCTGCAGGGGCGGGTCTGGGAATCGGCGTGGGGGCAGTCCACCTCCGCCCCACTGCTTCTACCTCTAAACCTTCCTAATCCAAGCTTTTTGGTGCACCCCACGCCGGTGGGTGGCAGGATCCGCCACCACCTCCACCACTGGCGCGATATCACATCGGACAAGTGGGTGTTGCAGATCATCAGCAGGGGTTACTCCCTGCCTTTTCAGTCCTCCCCTCCAGCCATGCCACCTCGGTGCCACCGCATATCGGGGGATCACTTGGTACTTCTCCAGCAGGAAGCCACAGCCCTCTTGGCCAAGGGGGCCATCAAGTGCGTTTCTGGGCTGGAAGTAGGGAGTGGTTGTTCCCACTACTTTCTGGTCCCCAAGAAGGACAAAGGGGGCCTGCGCCCCATCTTGGACCTCCGGAACGTCAATCGCTTCCTCCGGAAGGAGAAGTTCAATATGCTGACTCTGGCTCAGGTCCTGGCTGCCCTCAACCCTGGAGACTGGATGGTAGTGTTGGACGTGCAAGATGCATATTTTCACATCCCCGTCTTGCCGGCCCACCGGCGTTAACTGCGGTTCACGGTAGGCGAGGAGCATTTTCAGTTTGCCGTGCTCCCCTTCGGCCTTACCAGCACCCCTTGGGTGTTCACGAAGGTGATAGCGGTGGTCGCAGCTCATCTGTTCAGGTCGGGGGTGTCATTCTTCCCCTACCTCGACGACTGTTTGTTGAAGGCGGGCTCGCCCCAGGCAGTCGTCAACCACCTTCAGACTATGGCAGACCTCCTGCATTTGCTGGTGTTCTCCATCAACGTGCCGAAGTCGCACTTCAATCCCTCTCAGAAGCTCCCCTTCATCGGAGCGATTCTGGAGTAGAGTCCGGGATATTCAGGCTGATTCCAATCTTTCAGCCTCTGTCCCGGGTTTCAGTCAGGATGACCCTCCGGCTTCTGGGCCTGATGGCCTCCTGCATCCTGCTGGTGACACTTGTCAGATGGCATATGCAGGCTCTGCAGTGGGACCTGAAGTTTCAGTGGGCGCAGCATCAGGGCAACCTGTCCGATCATGTCCAGATCTCGGAGGGCACTGCATGCCAATTGCACTGGTGGCTCACGAATCGCGATTGGTTCAATGGCAGATCCCTCTCCCTTCCCCAACCGGAACACACAGTGGTGACCGATGTGTCCCTCCTGAGATGGGGAGGCTACTTGGGAGAGGCGGAGATCAGAGGTCTCTGGCGGAGTCCAGGCTCCATATCAATCTGTTGGAGCTTTGGGAGATCCGACTTGTACTGAAGGCATTCCTTCCCTCTGTCCGGGGAAGTGTGGTGCAGGTGTTCACGGACAACACCACCGCCATGTGGTATTGCAACAAACAGGGCGGGGTGGGGTCCTGGACCCTATGTCAGGAGGCTCTGCACCTCTGGACATGGCTGGAACATCAAGGCATTACCTTGGTGGTTCAACACCTGGCAGGTTCTGTGAACGCCAGGGTGGACAAACTCAGCCGCCGTTGCTTGCATGAATGGCGTCTGCACTCTGACGTGGCGCAAGGTCTCTTTCTGCAGTGGGGAGAGCCTTGGTTAGATCTATTCGCCACCGAAGAGAACACGCAATGTCATCAGTTCTGCGTGTTGGAATTTCCAAGGCGGCAGTCGGTCGACGACACTTTTTGTTGCATGTGGAGTTGCGGTCTGTTGTACGCCTTTCCGCCTATACCACTTGTGCCCAGAGTGCTGAAGAAGATTCGGCGCAACCGGGCTCAAGTCATCCTTGTGGCTCCGGATTGGACACGAAGATACTGGTATCCCGAGCTACTCAGTATGGCGATTGATCCCCCGATCCGACTGCCTCTTCGGGAGGATCTTATGTCGCAGCAGCAGGGAACGGTACTCCACCCGAACCTGTCCTACCTCCACGCGTGGAGATTGAGCGGTGACAGTTGACAGCTTTCGATCTTCCTCCCGAAGTCTGTGATGTCATTCTGGCAGCCAGGCGTCCCTCCACTAAGACGGTATATGCCTGCAGGTGGAACAAGTTTGTGGCATGGTGCATAGCTAAGGCTGTGGATCCCCTTTCTGCCCCTCTTTCTGAGGTCCTTCGGTTCCTTCTTTCAGTGGCCCAGCAGGGCTCTGCTCTTGGCACTATCAAAGGTTATCTTTTGGCCATCTCCGCCTTTTTAAGGCTTCCAGATCAGCCTTCTCTTTTTAGGTCCCCGGTTGTTAACCGTTTCCTAAAAGGTATTACGCACACGTTTCCTCCCATGCTGTTCATAATGCCTCAGTGGGACTTAAACCTTGTCTTGACGTATGTGATGTGTGCTCCGTTCGCACCCCTTTATACCTGTTCTTTGCGTCTTCTCACTCTTAAGACGACTTTCCAGGTAGCTATCACCTCTGCCAGAAGAGTGAGTGAGCTCCAGGCTCTTTCTTCCAAACCTCCTTTCTTTCTGTTCATCCGGTCAAGGTGGTTTTGAGGACCTGTCCTTCTTTTTTGCCAAAGGTTGTCACGTCCTTCCAAATCGGGCAGACCATCACTTTGCCCACCTTCTTTCTGCCTCTGCATCCTTCGAGAGAGGAGGAGAGGCTCCACCGTCTGGACCCAAAACGTGCGCTCTCGTTCTACCTGCAGCGCACATTACAGTTCCGGGTGGATGCCCAGCTCTTTGTTGGCTACGTGATCGCCAAAAGAGGTCGGGCTGTGCACAAGGGGACCATCGCTCGGCGGATCGTTCTCTGCATTAAGGCCTGTTACTCGTTGGCTAAGAAGGAGCCTCCTGTGGGGCTTCATCCCCATTCCAAAAGGGCAACTGCAGCCACTACTGCCTTGGGATGCGGCGTTCCCTTGCAGGACATTTGTCAGGCAGCTACGTGGGCTTCGCTGCACATGTTTACCAAGAATTACTGCCTTGACAGTCCAGTCCGGAGAGACGGCTTCGTTGACCGTTCTGTTCTCCGTGACTTTCTGGAGTAATCTTGTTCGCAGACCCTCCACCGGGGTTGGTATTGCTGGGGTATTTTTCTAAGGTAAGGAATTTATCACTAACGTGTCTCTATCTGAAAGAAACACGTTAGTTAGATTCCTCACCTTAGAATATCCCCAGGCGTCAGACTGGATCTGGAAGATTTTTCGTCAGCAATACCCCTTGCGCGTCGGTAGGCGTCGTCTGCGGCTCCGCGTCTGTCGTCGGCGTCGTGCGCCGGAATGACGTCGTCGGAGTACTTAGACGCCGCCCTCGCGCGCTGACGTCAGTTCTTCTTTTTTCCGCGCCAGTAAGCGCAGATCCGGGAGAGCTACCCCTTTAGTCACTTTTTGACTAACTTTTTCGATCCTTTTTGATCTTGTCTAGACTCCGGTGCCGGTAGGATGCCTGGTTTTAAAGCCTGTGCTGACTGTAGCCGCTTGATGCCGGTTACGGACCATCACCGCCGGTGCCTTTACTGCTTGGGCCTCGACCACGACGCGGAGTCGTGTTCGGACTGCAAGGCCCTGACCTCGAAGGCTAGACGGGAGCGGTCCCGTAAGCTTCTCGAGTTTCGCCACTCGGCTCCGCGCCCCTCTCGATCCCGGTCCAGGAGGAGGTCCAAGGATCGGTCGCGGAGCCGCAGCCGACGTCATCATCGGTCGTCGGGTTCCAAGTCTTCGGGTAAGTCGAAGCACTCCAAGAAGTCCAAGAGGCGACACCGCTCTTCGGACTCCCCTCGCCGGTCGCCAACTCGGCCGAGGGTCAGGGTGGTTCCACCCCCGCGGCTCCAGCGGCGCCGCAGGCGCCGCGCAAGTCCCCATACCCGCCGGTCCCTGGGACTGACGCGACGCCGGCGGAAGTCAGTGCCTTCCTCTCGGCCATGAGGAACCTGGCTCCACCGTCGACGCCCGCTGGCGCGCCTTCGGGCCCCGCGGACCCGACTGGGCAACCTTGCCTGCCGGTGGCTCCGGCCCCGGCGCCGTCGACGGCTCCGGCTTCAACGCCGCAAGTGCCCGAGGGACCCGTTCCCGAGTCCCCGCCGACGCCGGTCGACCTCGTCACGCCTCCTCCGCCGGCGTCGACACCGGTACCACCCCCGACGCCGGCTCCGCTTGGCGTCGAGCCCCAATTCAGCCCCGCTCCGGGCCCGGCGCCATTACGGCGTCGGACGCCGCGTTCGGCGCCGCTGGAGACACATTATGTCTATCGCCCGGCTCCGATCCTTCCTCCTGCATACCAGGAATCGGATGATGGGGGCGATTGGGAGGGATCCGAGGATCCTATGGCCGTTCAGGCTCAACTGTCACAGGACTGGGCAGATGAACTGGGGGAGGCCAGTGGTCTGGATACCTCTCCAGACACTGGATTCATCTCTCCTCCGACTGTGGCTTCGGAGGAGGGTGCTGCTTTCTCCGTGGTGCTGCGCAACGCGGCCGCAGCCCTTGGGCTCGAGCTACCTGCCGTGGCTGTGAGGATGAACGTCCTCACTGAGGTGCTTCAGTCTGCAGCAAGCTCCACTGAGCCTCTGCTGCCATTCAATGAGGCCCTCACTGACGTTCTGCAGGGCACCTGGTCCAAGCCCTCCACAGTTCCTCCTGTGGACAGGAACGTCGCCAGGCGCCACCGCCCTGCTCCGGGCGACCCCAGTTTTCTGTCCCAACACCCTACCCCCGAGAGCCTGGTTATCCAGGCCTCTACCTCCCAATCCTCCTTCCCGACCGCTCCGCCGGACCGGGATTCCAAGAGGCTGGAACAGTTTGGCAAAAAGCTGTTCTCCTCCCTTAGTTTGGGCCTGCGGTCTTTGAACACCGCCTGCCTCTTGGACCGTTATTCCCACTCTCTATGGGATACGGTGGAGGACGGGCTGCCCCTGTGTCCGGAGGAGGTCCAGACACGACTTACCCAGGCTCTGGCCGATGGGAGGGATGCAGCGCGACATGCTATCCGATGTGGGCTTGACACTACGGACTCGCTGGGTAGGGCGATTTCTACCTCAGTGGCGCTTAGACGTCACGCCTGGCTGCGGTCCACGTCCTTTTCGGGCGATGTCCAGAGCACCCTCATGGACATGCCCTTTGATGGCACTCGCCTTTTCGGCGAGAAAGCGGACAGTGCGCTGAATCGCTTTAAGGACTCCCGGGCTACGGCCAAGTCCTTGGGCCTCTCAGCCCCGCGGTCGCAAACTTCCGCTTTTCGCCCCTTTCGTGGCCAAGTTGGGGTGCCTCCTCACGTACGCCTAGCCACCAGCCGCAGAACCAACCTGCGCGCGGACGTGGTTTCCGCCGAGGCGGTTCTGGAGGACGACGAGGTCAGCCCACATCCACCCCGGCAGCATCCGCCTCAAAGCCTTCCTAGTCCGAGCTTTCAGGCCCATTCCACGCCAGTGGGCGGCAGAGTTCGCCATCACCTGCTCCACTGGCGGTCCATCACATCGGACAGGTGGGTGCTGCAAATCGTCCGAAGGGGCTACTCCATCCCCTTCGAGACGACCCCTCCAGCCATGCCACCGCAGCACCACCGTATCTCGGGGGATCATTTGAATCTTCTCCACGAGGAAGTTTCGGCCCTCTTGGCCAAGGGGGCCGTCGAGCGCGTTCCGAGCCCAGAAGTAGGTCGTGGTTGTTATTCCCACTACTTTCTGGTTCCCAAGAAGGGCAAAGGGGGCCTACGCCCTATCTTGGACCTCCGGAACGTCAATGCCTTCCTCCGGAAGGAAAGGTTCAAGATGTTAACTTTGGCTCAGGTTCTAGCTGCCCTAGACCCTGGAGACTGGATGGTAGCGTTGGACTTGCAGGACGCATATTTCAACATCCCCGTCCTGCCGGCCCACCGGCGTTACCTGTGGTTCACGGTGGGCCAAGAGCACTTTCAGTTTACCGTGCTCCCCTTCGGCCTCACCAGTGCCCCTCGGGTGTTCACGAAAGTGATGGCGGTGGTCGCAGCTCATCTGCGCAGATCAGGGGTTCCAGTCTTCCCCTATCTGGACGACTGGTTGTTGAAGGCGGGCTCGCCCCAGACAGTCGTCTCCCACCTCCAGACTACGGCGGATCTCCTGCATTTGCTGGGGTTTTCCATCAACGTGCCGAAGTCACATCTGAGCCCCTCTCAGAAGCTCCTTTTCATCGGAGCGGTTCTCGATTCAGCGCAGTTCCGGGTTCATCTAACTAACTAATGTTTCTTACAGATACATCGTTACCGAAGGTAAGTAACTTGTTCTTCAGATGCACAAGTTACTACTTGTGTAACGATATATCTGTAAGAGACATTAGTTAGTGATGGATTCCTTACCGCCCCACCCATCCTCCCCGTTCTGCGAACTGATTTCTAGGGTTAAGGTCATCCCCCTTTTTAGGGCCCTAGTTTCATGGCACCAGTAGTCAGTTTCTTGCATGGCTCTGCGTTCCTGGTGCGGAAAGTCGTGTACACAACTGACATCAGCGCGCATGGGTGGCGCCTAAGTAGTCTCCGTGACGTCATCTCGGCGCTTACGATGCCAGCGACGGACGCGGAGCCGCATGACGACACCTACTGACGTGCAGGGGTACTGCTACAAAAACTTTCCGGATCCAGTCTGACGCCTGGGGATTATTCTAAGGTAAGGAATCTATCACTAACTAATGTCTCTTACAGATATGTCGTTACACAAGTAGTAACTTGTGCTTCATCCTTTCAACTTGTGTCACGTCCTGTGCCTTATATAAAGTGATGATATGTAGGTAATCGTTAGAATGCTGCCGTGTTCGAGTGTTTGTTAAGGCAATGATCTGCTGAATAGTGCAGAAATTGAGAGGGAGGGAGACAGCCTTCCTCAGCAGGAGAAAAGGGTTCTTTGAAATGTAAATCGAAAATTGTAAGACATAAAACAGCAGGTGGAATTTTCTTTTACTATGCGCATGGTCTATCGACACTTCTTGCAACCTGTACGTTCTCATAAGGATGAAATGCAGTCCAACAGCATTGTAAGACTAAGAAAGAGAAGGGTTTAGAACCTTTTAATGGTGACTAATATATCCAGGAAGAAAAATAAATGTACCTCTATTTGTTCAGGTCAGAAGAGTTTTGTGACCGATAATACTGCTGATCGAAGTTTGTGCAGCGTGCAATTGTTATCATAAAAACGCTCTGGTGTTTGAAGTGAAGACTTGCTGCGATAAACTAATTGCTTTAAGAGACGGAAAGTTTCTGGTTGCTTTAAGACACAAAGTTTCCTTTCAGTGTGCACGCACTGAAAGGAATGTCTGATATGCAGCTGGCACCCGCCCGCGCTGCTGCTCGCTCCCGAGCTCCCTAGGCCAGGGGAGAGAGAAGGCGGGACATGCACCCGCCTTTGGCCAAATGCGTGCTGTCTTTCTTAGAAGGACGCACGCAAAGGCCAATAGCTGTGAGGCAAAAAAAAAGCGTGTGCTCAGAGTTAAAGTCCTTAATAGAAGCCTCGCAGAGCAGCGCATGCGCACTGGCTCGGGTGAGACCTAAAATCCTTGGTTTCACATTGTGCAGTTCAGCCACTAGATGAATATATTTCCTTCTCGCATTTTACGTAAGAAGTTAATGATTTGTCTTTTAATATTGGGTATGAGGCTAAAGCATGCATGCCAGACACGTGAAACCTTGGTTTGTTGTCCACACCTTGTATGTGCTTAGCTTTCCCCTATGCCCACCTTACTCTATCTTGACCCTAAGGAAATGATTGCATTTTTTTTCTCTGCGCCTCCTTCAAAGGCCTCTTGAACAAATTAAGACAAAATTATTGACCAGCATGTAATATAAATTAGATTTATTCTGCAAAACGAACTAGGTATTTAGCTGTGACACTAGCTTTGCAGCTTGAAGCTCTTCTAGATTCACATGTGACCTTCAGCCTCCCTGGGTGAGGTGCACTGCTCTTCCATATATTCATAGTTTCAAAATTTTAAGTATAATTGCTGTTTAACTTGCTTATTTTTTCCAGAAACGTTTACTGAAAGAGAGAACAAAACTTCTTGAAAAAATCGAAGAGAAGCAGAAAGAACTGGCAGAAACAGAACCAAAATTCAACAGTGTGAAAGAAAAAGAAGAGAATGGAATTGCCAGGTAGTTTATTTCTCTTAATAATTGGTTTATGCTTAAATAAATAATAAGAGCAGCAAAAGATGAAAAATTGTTAATTCAGTTAGATGTGCTGTACATTTCTTAACTTGTAATGCCATTATTCACACTCTGTAATCTTGCTGTCGCACCTTCCCAAGTATTGGGCAATTGCCTGTACAGCCAGGCTAAACCGAAGAGGTTTCTCTAAAAAAATATCATTTTAAAAGAATTTTGGAAACCTCCCTGTGCGAGTATTCTTGTGTGTGTGATCTCCACCCCTTGCATCCGATTTCCACCATATATTCTTTATATTCCAGGGGCAGGGTTGTGCTTTCCCTTTTTGGCCAGTTCTGTTTTTGTGTTTGCTGTCTCTCATACCTGATGATATTAGGTTTTTATTTCTGATTGAATAAAACAACGTGCGCTTCTCTGCAAAGTAGGTAGGATTGCTGTCCAATAGCTTATACACCGCTATCTCATGATTTCAATCCTTCAAAATGTAAGAACAAACATAAAACTTAATCACTAATTTTGTTCTAAATTTGTCTAAACAACTTCTAGTGTAGATTTTGACACCAAACAGTTGGGCTATCTGCTGGAGGTGAGCGTAGCTTCAATTCTAATCCTATAAATACATCCAGTTTTTTACTTTAGTGGTGTATTATTTCCCCAAACCAGTGGGTGCTGATTCTTATCAAGGAGAGTTGTGCCCTGACCATTGTGGAAATCCCTGGAATTTGGTTTCAAATCACTGTTAAGTCACGGTACACATTGCAGTCTGGAAGGGACATTCACAATTAGTAATACATTTCAAAACCCTTTTGCAGATTCGGAAAGACTTTTCTGAATCGGTAAATGGATTCAGTAAATCCAGAAATGCTTTTTTATGGGTGCAGACCATCTGATGTAGCTAATTGGACTGTTCATGTTAGTTAAAATGTTTTTCGTATACAACGCCCTAAATTAGTTGATATTGTAAGTGTTTATAGACCTTATGGCAATGCCTCTCTTGGTGTGGTTATCTCTTGTCACTAAAATGTATTTTTCCAAGAATCCACTTTGTACTCCATAATTCAGTACATCATTATGGATGGTTCAAAGTGTTCATTAGAACTTAGCATACTGGCATTTCACACAAGAACATGCATGTTTAATTCCAAGGCTACAATTTTGTACTACAAAGAATCCTTATCACAGTACAAGATGATTAATGTTTTGATGTCAACCAATGAATGTTACGCTCTGGAATTCGTTTTGTTTATTTAATGCTACATGGTAATGTTATCTAAGAGTAGTAGCTGGCTTAGCCAGATTGCACCAGAAAGATGAAGAGTTTCTAACTGCATATTCCTTAAATTAATGCATTCAAAAAATAAGTCAAAACTTTGTTAGTATTACGCAATATTTGCTGCTGAAATTGTTTAACGCATTGGTATATATATTTCCTTATGTAGACTAGCACAAGCCACACAGGAAAGAACAGATCTGTATGCCAAGCAGGGCAGAGGGAGCCAATTTACATCAAAAGAGGAAAGAGACAAATGGATTAAAAAAGAGCTCAAGTCTCTAGATCAGGCTATCAATGACAAGAAACGACAGATTAACACCATAAACAAGGACTTGGAGGAGACTGAGGCAAATAAGGAGAAGAATTTGGAGCAATACAGTGTAAGCATTTTAAACGCTTGACTGTTCAAATATTTGAAATAACTCTGTTGGATGCTCTTTGTTGGATATTTTTTTTAATGCAAACTTCATTTCTTCACTTTGTAAACAATTTTTATTGTTTTATTGGTCGTGACATAGCAGTGACATCTAGTTGATTGAGAATATACCATTCCTCTTATTTTTTTGTCCTAGATTTTGGTTAATTTTGTTGTTCAATGCAGAAGTCAACCTTTCCTCTCGGAGCAAGAGAAACAAAGAGGGGTAAAGGTACCTGTCATGTTGAAAGTGCCCAGGCTAAAAAAAAATCTTAACTGTTATTTTAAGCAGCCAGTAGGTTCCAGTCAGGGATTGCACTGGCGGTTTACCTCAGTCACAGCAATGCTAACATGGTTTGTAATGTCTTGCTGTTGAAAGCATAGGCAAATATAGGCAACCAGGAATAAGGAAGGGTTGTTTATGACTTTAGTGAGAATAACTACAACGAAAGAACCGTACTACAGGTAAGTAGAATTTACTTTTGCTTCGTGGAATCCTCAATGATAGTCCAAAAGTTAGAGTAGCAAGCATATCACTAACGTCGTGGTTACCAACATTAAACAACAGCAGAATATTAAGGCTGAGGAGAAGCTGTGAGGGAGAATTATCTAAGCCAACGAGATTATTTATGGCTGATTGGCCCTCTACAGTCTCACCCTCCGATTCCTCATCCAAACAGTAATGTTTAGTGAAAGTAGGTACATATTTTTAAGGAACAATGGTCCCATTCAAAAAAAGTAAATAAAATGCCTCAATTAGTCCAATGAAAAATTGGGTTTATGTATAAAGTCAATGCAAAGAATATTGGTCAATACGAAACAATTGTAAAGGCAAAAATAACAAAACAATGAGTGAGTTTTAACTGTGGCGGGGTAAAAGGGAAATCAGCCGATTTCCAGAACCCAGGCAAGTGACTTAAAAGGTGACTTTTTTAGTGCAGATAAATAAGCAGTAACAAAGTCAGTTAGACATCTCATACTCCAACATTTGAATAATAACTATAGAGGAGTTTAGAAATGGTAGCAAATCGGTACAAGAGAAACATTTATTAATGAAGCAGAAGAAGCAGCTTTGCTTCATGTTCAGTGCATTGTGGACGGACGAGAAAGAGGTTATTAGTGAGCTGGTAATAGGTAATGCAGGATACTATCCACCTAGCACTAATATGTTTTGATTACTTCAACCCAATATGTTGAGGTACAATTGATAAAGTGCTGATTTGTTTTGTGCAGGGGTATTTTTCTACTTTTCTCTTTGCTGGTGAATGTGTAGCAGATTCACAGAATCACGTTTGAGCTTGTGAGATGGGGTATAACTTTTAAACATGGCCTTGCTCATTTACTGTGCAGTGGAAGGGTGGGGGGGGGGGTAAAAATACATGTCTTAAGAGGGAGGCAATGAAAATTGAATGAGTGGGACAGGTAGGATCCTATTTACTTGTCACAAATAGGAAGCAAGCTGCAGAGTTATATGTGAAATGGAGATAATGGGTGTGTTTTTGGAAAGCCCAAGAAGAAACAGTTTAAATAATCTAGTGTGGCCTCAATAGTGGCTTAGCAATGTTTACAGTAATCTCTTAGAATGAAAGGGAGTACTGACAACTGAAATGTTCCTCCACCCATAAGCCTCTTTGAGGCGAAATAGAAGCCCCCATGGAAACTTTCTCTGTGAAGATTGGTTTAGACCCACTATTTTTTTAGAGGATCATTCCACGTCTTAGGTGCATGCTGGTATTACCATTGGGCTTTGGATATCATTTGCAAATCAGTAATATATATGTTTTAGCTGGTGAATGGGGTGGAAATCTTATTTTTGCCCAGTATTGGGGTATCTTTCATAGATTCACTTGGCTGAATCATTCCCCGTCATCGAGAAGGGAGTCCCACGGTATAATAATCAAGCAGTATTTCAAATAATGCCATATGCTATAAGGGCCCTGAGCCATGCTCCTATAGCCTATCTAAGTCATTTTAACAAAAAAAAAAGACCAAATATTGAATGCAGCCAATCAGCTGTTAGCACCCTCTATAACCTTCCCAGCAGAAGCAGTTTCCCTCAGATTTTCACTGCACGTCGTGTGTGAAGGGAGTCTCCCGGAGTTCTTCTACTCAGTTTTCTAACCTTTCAGGTTTTTTCTTCATAAATCTCTACTCCTCATGTTTCATAAGAAAGGACTCTTTAAGCCCTGCAAGACCTGTGGCAAAAAAAGAGTTCATGTTGATAATCCTCACAAGGACTGCATTTACTGCCTCCATCCAGCCCATGAGGTAAAACAGTGCAAAATCTGTCGCACTTTCTCTTCTAAGACCTTAAGAGACAGAGGGGAGGCTGCTTCTGTGGTTGCAGTCCACTAAGCACCGCAAGTCATCGGAGGAGGACAGTGATGGTTCACCTAGACCTCATAAAAGAGCAATGTCTGAGGAGAAAGGCTCTGGAGAGGGCAGGAAACACCTTTAACCCTCTCCAGAAAACAAATGCTCAAGAAAGGAGAAACAATCTAAAGTCCCCTCTGAGCCTTCGTCTTCTGTTTCCTCTACCCCTTTGAGGAAAGAAAAGAAGCAACACACAGCCTCGTCATCTGATCCCGGAAAGAGCAGGATTGAAAAATCCCCATTGACGACCACACCGTCGACATCAAACACGACGACGACCATGGCCATCTCCGAACCCATACCATCAACGAAGAGCCGTCATCGTCTGCCCAGTCTTTGCAGTCGGTGAGAATTTCAGTGATGAAGCCGTCGAAGATACCGTCGACGTCTACACCGTCGACGCCACTTTGTCGCTGACGACGACAGCCGACGGCAGGTACGTCGACAACAATATCGACGAGACCATCTACGACGATACCGTTGACGATGATTCCGTTTATGATGGTTCCGTCGACGACAGGATTTTCAGCGGATGTAACCAGAAGCCCGTTAACTATGATTAGGGTGACGAAGAAATATTTTCATCCTGAAATGTTGGCTTATACACAAATATCTCCTTCACCACCATCGCGTCTTTTGGACCTTCAGCAGTCTGATGAAGAGGAAGATGATGGTATGTACGGAGCAGCACACAGTTCTTCGGAGCTGCACGTGAAGTGCCAGGAATTTGACAATGACTACGAGGACCAGCAATACTACCAGCCATATCTGGCACTGCTGCGTCATTATCAACACTACGTATACCAAGAACATTGCCCTAGAGAGATGGCTCATCTGCCGCCAACCTTATTTCAAGATCTTCAAGCTATGCTAGCAGATTATAAGCAAATATTTCCATCTCAAGATATTCCCAAGAAACTACCGGAGCATAAGAAACCCAGTTCACCAGCAACATCTGCAGTACCACGAGAGTCTGATCCGGTCGACCCTTCCTCTTCAGACAAAGAGCGAGAAGGCGAAATCCCAAATCCGGCTGCTGATCCCTGGGAGGACTACATTATTCCTACTACTTCACCTCCATCACACCATCCAGCAGATTCTCTGCCAGAAGACATAGGGGGTTTCCACAACTTAATGGAGAGGGCTTCTAATAGATTCCATCTCCCCATGGAAATTAAACCTACGTACTGCTTCCTGTATGACTTTAAAGACTTTAAAAAGGAAGCTAGAAATTCAATGTGCACAATTCCAATTATTGACTACATTTGGTAAGAGGGTGTAAAGATAATGATGACCCCGGCAACAATACCACCAATGCTCTCTCCCATAGAGAAAAAGTACAGAGCCCAAGAAAATTTCCCTTCCTGTCTGACTGGCCATCCGTAACCGGATTCTGTTACTTCACAGGCAGCACAAAGGAGATCTAGGGACCCAGTCACCCCGATCTCCACTCCTCTGTACAAAGAAGGGCGTATGCTTGACATTATGGGAATGCGTTTCTCCACCATGGCTGCGACTACTATTAAGGCAGCCAACGCTTTGGCTATCATCGGACGCTATGACACACAAATGTGGTCTGATATGGCTTCTCTACTAGACCTTATTCCTGAGGACAGAAAGCAGGAAGCTAGAAAGATCCTCATAGAAGGAGAACGGGCAGCCTCAGAAACAATAGATTGCGCTAAGGACATAGCCAACACGGGTTTCCGCCAACTAGCAGGGGCGGCTGTATTAAGACGCCAGGGGTGGGTAAAAGCAACCACATTTAGACCAGAGGTCCAGTCAAAAGTTCTGGATATGGCATTTGATGGGGAAGCCTTATTCGGAAAACATATAGATGAAGCGCTTCTATCCATCAAAAAGGACACTGATACTGCTAAATCCTTAGGTTCCCTTCAATACAGAAAGAGACTGTTCAGAGGGGCAAAAGGACATGGTTTTTCCACTTACAGAGGAAACTACCAAAGAACGCAACAATACCAGACACAATATAAGCAATCCTGTCAACCTGCTGCTTACCGTCAACCGGCTACGGCTGGTTTCTTTCGCCAAGAGAGCCGAAATAGAACATCGACCCAAGGCAGGGACAATATATGAAAACCGTGATTTTTACCAGGGTACCAGCTTTCCCCTCCCGGTCCCCTCCCATGGGTGCAAAGATATCCAGTTTTGTCCAGCAATGGGAGAGTATAACATCGGACCGTTGGGTATTGGATTTGATTGCCTTTGGTCACACACTGGAGTTCGTACAAAAACCTCCAACTACGCCACCCAGGGGATCCTCTCCCCCGCGTCTTCACTTATTGCAGAAGGAAACAAAGATTATGTTAGCCAATGGTGCCATAGAGAAAGTTCCAGCTCTGCAAAGAGGGCAAGGTTTCTACTCCTATTTCTTCTTGATTATGAAAAAGTCAGGGGAATGGAGACCAATTTTGAATCTCAGTTAAACAAATTCCTAAGGAAACAAACTTTCAGGATGGTAACTTTGACCAAGATCTTACGACGTCTCCCCAAAGGAGATTTCATGACCTCCCTCGACTTGGAAGGCGCATATTTCCGCGGTAGCTGGTACCCACTACCAATTCAAGGTTCTCCCTTTCGGCCTCAAATCGGCACCCAGGATATTTACAAAATGCCTGCCACCTGTGGCGGCAGCTCTATGTTCTCAAGGCCATCAAGTATTTCCATACTTGGACGACTGGCTTTTAAGGGCTCCTATGGCAAAGCTAGCGTCCAGAAACACCAACGCTTGTTTACGACTGTTCAGCAAACTAGGGTTGACAGTCGACGTCACACAGTCCTCTTTCGTTCCCAGTCAAATAGTACCATTCCTGGGAGCCAAATTGGACACAATCCAATGCAAAGCATTCTTGTCGGAAAAACTTCAAACCCGACTACGTTTTTTCGCTATGGCCATATCAAGAAAAAAGTCTGTTTCAGTAAGGAAATACAAGTTGCTGCTAGGGATGTGCTCTTCAGCGATAGACTTGGTTCCCTTGGCCAGGCTCGAAATGAGACCTCTCCAAGAAGCATTACAAAAACAATGGCTTCAAACATCGAGATCTTTCGAAGACATCATTCGCGTTACTCCGGCCATGAAGATAGCAATGATATGGTGGTACCACACCCCAGACCTTTCAAAGGGATGACTTTCTTATAAGACATGCCAGATTTCATCCTGACAATGGATGCCTCAATGGACGGCTGGGGAGGCCATTTGCAGGACCTTCAAATTCAAGGCAAATGGTCCAATTCTCAAAAACAAAGACCTATCAACAGCCTGGAGTTGAAGGTCCTATTCCTCTCCTTACAGGCTTTCCTGCCGAGGATAGCAGGTGCCTCTGTGCTGGTCCATACAGACAACATGACCAGTATGTTCTTCATAAACAAACAGGGAGGAACAAAATGTCTAACACTTTGTCTAGGAGCGCAGGAATTGTGGAGCTGTGCGGCAGAGCAGGGGATCTCTCCCAAAGCCGAGCATGTTCCAGGTCTACACAACACGCTGGCCGATGGTCTCAGCAGAGCTAGAGACAATTGCCACGAATGGAAACTCAATCAATTCCAGTTGGATGGAGTATTTGCTCTATGGGGGAAACCAACTCTGGACCTGTTTGCCACGAACATCAACACCAAATGCTGGTCCTATGTCAGCAGGTACCACCTCCCAAGGACTCGGGGCAATGCCCATTTGATGCGATTGTCAGGGATATATGCCTACGCTTTTCCCCCCATCCCATTGATTGCCAGAGTACTGACCAAAATGAAGCTGGAAGGATATCACCTGATTCTCATCGCACCTGGTTGCCCAGGCAACATTGGTTTCCGGAACTTCTTCACCCTTCAGAAACGAGACCCATTTGTCTGCAGCGGTTTCCTCCTCTTCTGTCCAGGGACAGCGGTCAAGTGCACCATCCGAATCCGGAGTCTCTGCATTTACACGCCTGGCTCCTGAATTCTTGGTGATTAATAACATGAGCATTTCTCAAGAGTGTATAGATATTCTCTCAAAATCTAGAGCGGAAAGCACCAACAAGACGTACAAACTTACATGGAAGAGATTCTGTGTCTGGTGCCAACTAAATGACCTGCATCCATTTCAAATATCCCCACACCAGATTTGATCATATCTTCTCCCTTTGGCAAAATCAGGTTTAGCCTTCTCTTCAGTTAAGATATCTGGCTTCCATCTTTCGCTATAGAAGAACTCCCAGTGGCACTTCTCTTTATGCCTCAAGCCTTATCAAACAATTCATGAAGAGGCTGTTCCATGCTTTCCCTCCAGTGCGAGCACCTTGCTCAACTCATGTAAAGACCATTTGAACCTATTCAGCTTAATTGAAATACCTCGCATGGAAAGTCGCCCTTCTTCTGGCCCTCACCTCAGCCAGGAGGGTAAGCGAAATCCAGGCTTTCACAATTAGGAAACCCTTCTTAATATTTAAGGAGAATGCTGTGATTTTAAGGACTAATCCCAAGTTTATCCCTAAAGTGCCTTCTTAGTTCCACCTCAATGAGCCAGTTCTACTCCGGTCCTATTTTCCACAACCATCAATGCCTGCAGAGCAGGCGCTACATACACTTTATGTTAAACGCTGCCTCAAGTTCTATCTTCAGAGAACAAAGGACATTAATAAAAACTGATCAATTAATTGTTGTCTATGACCAAGGCAGAGAAGGGACTGCAATAACAAAAGCAACTATCGCATGATGGATATCAGCTGCGTTCCAATTCTGTCATATCAAAGCCAACAAGCCTTTAAAAAGGATAGCAAAGGCTAACTCTACCAGAGCGGTTGCAACTTCAGTGGCCCTCTTTGCAGCGGTAATGTTAGAGAAGATTGGTCATGCTCAACTTGGAGTACCACTCATACCTTCACGCAGCACTATTGCTTGAAATCCGCAAAAGATGCAGATGCAGCAGTGGGCCAGGCAGCACTTCCGGTGGACAGCGTTTTGTTTGCATGCTGAAAGCATGCCATAACAACGCGGTCGTTACAACGACCGCGTTGTTGTTTCGCATACCGTTACAACGCAAGTCGGAAGAACGATTTGCCTTAGGGGGGAGAAGGTGTTGGATTTAAAATCCAACACCTTCCCTAGTGTCTGCACAGACTGGAGTTGGACTAGTAAATTATACTATTCCAACATCCAGCACCCCCTAAAAGCAAGTTGTTGTTCCGACTTGCGTTGTAACGGTATGCGAAATAACAACGCTGTCATTGTAACAACTGCGTTGTTATGGCATGCGTTATAAAAGCATGCAAAAGAAGGCCTATGTTCGTACTTTGCCATCTTTTACATTAAGGTAAGCCTCTTTCTAACCCTTGGAAAGAGTCTTGTTTTTATGGTGGTTGCAAAAAATATATATAATATATATATTCACTTTGACTCGTAACGCATCCGATTTGAAAAGACTAGTGCAGACCTTCTGCTGTGCAAATTATTGATTGTTCAGTCCTCTGCCATTACGCGTTTCAGCCGTACAAGCGGCCTTGATCACATGACAGTGCTCAAAACAGTGTCCCGCTTTTAAAGTGCCAGTGCTAAAATAAATTCATGAACATAAACAAAATACTTGATAATACTCCGCTTACTCTCTGTATGATACACGCATAAATGCTTGTATTCATTTTTAAATACTCTCATTGATCATATAGACTTGGTACAATAAATATATTACCAATATTTAAATATAGATATCCATATAATTTTCCATATGATTCAGTCATCATCAAAATACCGGCATAAATGCTGTCTAGAGCAATGCTGTAAGACAATTTCATGAATCGTACGTGAAAATAAAATAAAAATGAATATAAAAGTAAGAAATGTGCTCACCTAAATGAAACAAATTATAAAAAAATGTGCTTATGTATATTTTAACATTTAATATGTAGAGAATGAGAAATCTACTGATGGCTAACTAATAGCCAGTACATTGTGCCACTTCCTATTGACTTATTAACTTTTCAAACCAGTATATATAGACACAGTTGATACCAATGCTTGGTTTGGATCAATCCACTGTCATGCATTTTCTTTATACGCATAGTGCATATTATGCATTAAAGTGGACCCATATTTTATCCAAACAACTAATATTAATCAGTAAAGTGCATTAGTGCTACAGTGCCTCAGATCAAGGTGCAAAGAAGCAAAAAAGTGCAAAATTGAGGGAAAACATGAATTCCAATGACAGGATTGTGCAAAGGCCGCGTTGTTGATACTAAAATCATTTTTCATTTTGATGTAACCAATCAAGATTTTTCTTTCCAAATTTTCTAAAAAGACCATAGAAAATGTAAGAAAATATAAAGGAGCAGTAGAAATACAATGTTAGAATCATATATACTATTAAAAACCCTGTAAAATGACTGGAAATAAAACACAATGATAAAATTACCCTATGTCTGATACCAATCATTGAAACCAGATCAATATAGAAATAATACAACATAGATTACAAACAACAACAATGTATTGACTTATCCTGAAGGAAAACATTAAAGGACAACCTGAACCTCAATTGTATATGATTCAATTCAATTTAGTCTATTTTAATTCAATTTAATCTCGGGTTGACCGATCTCTCACCATGTTTTTCTCTAAGAGGACTCCATAGATTGATCATAAAAAGGTGTGGCGATATTCCGTAGTATTGAGTCCGCCTGGGTATTTAGAATCGAACTCTTATATGTAACTAGTCTCCAGGCGTCTCAATTTTACTTCACTGTCACCTCCTCTTTTTGTGATTGGGATGGCTTCTATAGCATATTTCAGATGCTGTGGATTGCTACTATGGACTACTTGAAAATGTCTACCTACAGGGTAATTTTGGTCTTTATTAGTTATTGCCCTGATATGTTGTAGAATTCGTTGGTGGATGGTCAGTTTGGTACTCCCTATATATTTTAGATGACAATCACATTCTAGTACATAGACAGAATATTCTGTCTTTCATGTTAAATGTTGCTTAATTTCTCTGACCGTGTCAGAAAAAGCCGTTTTGAAAGTTTTTACATTAATGCCAAACTGGCAAGCCTTACATGACAGACATTTAAAAAATCCTTTTCTTATAGTCAACCACATATCTTTACGGCAAATCTCCTGATTATTGTTGACCAACATGTTCCCCATACTCATAGATCTTCTAAATGTAATAGAGGGATTGGAGGGCATCTGGTCACCTATTACCGGATCTTCTTGGATAAAGTGCTCCTCAACTGTTTCTCCTGTTTAGAGTATATTAAAATAAGTCTTACAGGTTGTGTATTCGGTTGGGATAATTCTTCAGGTGGTTTAGACTTGTAGGCTAGGAGATCCTCCCTAGCCCTCGCTTGAGATCTTCTTATAGCGGCCTGAACTGTTCCTGTACTGTAACCCCTACCTAGAAACCATTTACAGCTTTCAGTTTGCTTGATTCTTACATCCTCTGAGTAGGTGCATATGCGTCGAATGCGGAGCATCTCACCATACGCGATGCTCCTGATCAAATGTGGAGGATGAGCACTGGATGCATGTAAAACTGTATTACCTGCCGTTGGTTTTCTAAAAAGGGTGGTAGTTAAGATATTATTTTGTTATAAAATTTGAACATCTAAAAAGGTCACTGAGTGCCTGCTGATGTTAAAAGTAAATTTAAGATAAAAATTGTTTTGATTGATTTCATCTATACATTTTATAGCACTTTCTTCACTCCCTCGCCATACAATGAAAAGATCGGCAATAAAACGCAACCAAGAGACAATGTTGGTGGTATATATTTGTTCATATTTACGCATGAGGACCAGCTCCTCCCACCAGCCCATAAAGAGACTGGCATAGCTCGGTGAGAAGCTGGCCCCCATTGCGACTCCCTGGATCTGTTGGTAAACCTGGCCATTAAAAAGGAATAGATTGTTTTCAAGACTGAAAAGCAACATATCTAACAACATCGGTGTATGTTGTGAATACATCATTGGTCTTGTGCTGAGAAAGCACTCCACAGCTCTTAGCCCATCCCTGTTTCTGATAAAAGTATATAGCGAGCAGACATCCAGTGTCACAAGCAACAATTCCGAGTCCCAGGACAAATCTTTGATTTTGTTTAAGAAGTCACTTGTGTCTTGTACATATGACTTGTGTTCCTTCATATGGACCTGTAGGAAAAAGTCAATGTATCTGGAAAGGTTTTCCAGTGGTCCATCACATGCTGCAATGATGGGCCTGCCCGGTGGATTCCTAAAGTTCTTGTGGACTTTTGGTATGAAATAGATGGTGGGCACTAGCGGATGTTCTTTTTTAATAAAACCATATTCATCCCCGCTTAGAAGCCCCAAACTTTTCCAGGCCAATAAATTCTTAAACAAAGCGTCCCGGATACTTTTATACTTGAGTGGTGAACTTTTTCTGTAGCATTGAAGATCATTTAACTGACTGTATGCTTCCTTCCTATAGTCTTCCTTAGGCCAAAGGATGATGTTTCCGCCCTTATCAGAGGTTCTTATAACCACACTTTCATTTTGTAATTTAGCAATTAACTGGTTGTATTTTCTTTCTCTGTTTGTATATGTTTTTTTCGATCTGTTGATGGCATAGTTAAATTTCTTAATCTGGCTGACTACATGATCGCTAAAAGTGTCAAGTCCATCCCGAGCCATCAGTGGAACAAATCTTGATTTTGTTGTAAATGGTGTTTCTGGCCTTGCCTGTACCCCCAAAAGATTGATATCCTGGCTGTTCAGTTGGTCTCCACTGTCCAGTTGGCACATGTAGGCCTGTGTCTGAGACTAATAGCCCTGGAGAGTCATTATTGTGTATGGCTGTTGTTTTTGAAGCCATTGTTAACTGAAGTTCTTTGTTGATGGAATTTCTTGAGTTTGAGTTTTCTGATAAATTGATAGACATCAGCTCTTGTTCTAGTATACTGGAAGTTGGATTCTGGGCAAAAGGACAATCCTAGAGATAATAGTTGAGTTTCAGCTACTGACATGTTGATGTTAGCTAAATTGACAATGTTATTTTCTTCCTGCTTGTCTATTCCACTGTCAGTACACGGCGAGCACCCATTTGATTTTCCTAATTCGGCTTTGCTCGACCCCGCTTCCTGGGCTCTCCTCTTCCGGCTGGCTTGCTGTCTCCCCCTTCTCCTTTGGGATTTTGTTTTGTAATAGATCCTTGGTTGCGAGGTCTCAAGATGTCCCTTTAAAATGTCCAACTCTTCCCCCAATGTGAGTTTGATTCCTCCATGCTCCGCTTTCCTTCTGATGTTCTCATTATCAGATTCACTATTTCAGGGTGTTGTTTGTTTACTTCATTGGTTCCTCGCTTACGTTTGTTTGCTGTTGCTACCCTTAGCGAATCATAGCGGCGTGCAAAAGTGAAGATTTGACCATTTGCATAGTAGTCGCGGTCCCTTTTGAATTTGTATGCTTTGCGCACCTTTATTTTTTCCTCCTCTTTTACCAATCTAATGGACATTTCTTTTCTCATTTTGTGTCCCAGCCAGGAATCGCCTTCCTGCTGCTTGATGCTTTCCTCGAGGGCTTCTATCTTGATTTGCAAATCAGCCCTATCAATTTCAGCGTACTTTACTAATATCTGTACTAATCTACGCGATGATTCGAGGTTGCATTCCCCCCATTCTGCCACCATCTGGGGGTTTGGCGCCTCGTAACTGGGGGCAATCATGGTACGCAGCCCCCTGGGGATTCTCCCCACATCCAAATATCTTTTCAAAGAGCGCGCCTCCCACCACTTAGATTGTTCTTGGCGTTTATATTTCTCCAGCAGTTTAAAATTATCCTTGAGTCCATTAGTTCTGGCACTGGAATCATTAGTTCCCTCTGTGTTAGCATTGGCTTGAATCTCTACATTATCTGAAAACATTTAACCCGCGGCAAGCTCGCGGTTTCTGAGCGCGTCGGCAGACATTTCGACTTGTATTGAAAAGGTTTTCCTCCTACAATCGATCTCTATGGCAATGTTGAGAAATGCCCAAACACTGTCCCGAGATGAGGAGAGAAGCACACCTCCCGACCCATGCAGCACTGCAATATGTAACGTGTACCTTAAAGGCACAGATCGATGAAAAGTCCGGTAACACAGCCCGTCTACTATCTGCTCAGCCGAGCGATATATCCGACGTGCAATCGCTGCCTGGTCCACCGCTGCCTCGTACCTCCGTTGTTTCGTCTCCCGATGGGATTGTTCGTGCTGCGTTTGGGGGGTCCGTCCGTTTCGCTCCCAACTCCGTTTAGTGCTCTGGGGGCCCCCGCCAAAGCAATGTCACGAGCCCGCGGCACTGCAGGTGAGACCCGACCGGTGCAGACAGACAGACTAGTTGCTACGGAGCCTTCTTCCCGGGAGGGGGTCTGCTCACCGGCGACAGTCGAATGCCGGTAAAATATCACTTTGACTCGTAACACATCCGATTTGAAAAGATGAGTGCAGACCTTCTGCTGTGCAAATTATTTATTGTTCAGTCCTCTGCCATTACGCGTTTCGGCCGTACAAGCGGCCTTGATCACATGACAGCGCTCAAAACAGTGTCCCGCTTTTTAAAGTGCCAGTGCTAAAATAAATTCATGAACATAAACAAAATATTTGATAATACTCAGCTTACTCTCTGTATGATACACGCCTAAATGCTTTTATTCATTTTTAAATACTCTCATTGATCATATAGACTTGGTACAATAAATATATTAACCAATATTTAAATATAGATATCAATATCATTTTCCATATGATTCAAAGTCATCATCAAAATACCGGCATAAATGCCGTCTAGAACAATGCTGTAAGACAATTTCATGAATCATTGTACGTGAAAATAAAATAAAAATGAATATAAAAGTAAGAAATGTGCTCACCTAAATGAAACAAATTTATAAATGTGACTGTGTACATTTAATATGTAGAGAATGAGAAATCTACTGATGGCTAACTAAAAGCCAGTACATTGTGTCACTTCCTATTGGCTTATTAACTTTTCAAACCAGTATATATAGACACAATTGATACCAATGCTTATATATATTTCATCCATCCATCCAAGTTCACCCGACGTCGCGTCCCGGGTGCACTCCAGCGCGGAGGTGAATCTCATCACATGGCCAGAAACGATCCACCGATACGTGAATAAAATCTGAGGCACTCAACGGGGAAGTTTGAAAGGTGGAAGTTTATTCAGAAGACAGCGTGAAATAAACTGACAGACGCGTTTCGGCGAACAACGCCTTCCTCAATGTCCGTTGTCATAACAGACCAATACGTATTTATTTATTTTCTTATGTTCTTTGGAACCCTACCTGTCTACTTCATACTCAGTGACCTTTTTGCTAAATTTACATGCCTCGCAATTTAGACATGGAAAAAAGCCCTTGCTTTTGTCCGATCCGGCTGAGGGGGCAGTGAAATGGCTATGGACCAGATGTTCTTTAATGGAAGTGCTGCGCCTGTAAGTGATAAAAGGGTATGGTGATAACGCTTGTTTAATCACATTATCAGTTTGCACTATGTGCCAATGTTTTCTGAAAATCTGCGTTACTTGTTGGGATTTTTCATGGAAGCCTGTTATCATTCTGATTGGTCCTATTTCCAAGGGACATAAGAAAATAAATACATTGTTAAACTGCAATTCAGATTTTACTGTCTACTGCCTGGTGTATCCTTGCCCCATAAGATACATCGGGAGCACCATCCATCCCGACAAAAAAAAGAATCCTAGAGCATATGCGTGCTTTGGCTAAAAAGATCAGATGTACCCAGTAGCACGCCATTTTGAGCAGATGTACAAAAGCAACCGGGATCAACTACCATTCTTTTGCATCGATCAAATTGACAGAAAAGAGAGAGGAGGGGACAGGACAAAATCACGGAGGTATCTGGAATCCATATATATTATAGAGTTATCCACAAAGACTCCGCAAGGCCTCAACAACGAAGAAGAAATGTGGGTACACATAGGCTGATATAGGAATTCTCAGCCTTTTACATGCTAGACCCCACTATGTTATCCGTTTTCTGGTATCATGAATTATTAATTATCTTTTTGGAAATGTGGTATCTTGTCTGTTTTACCCTGTAAAATGTTGTTTAATGAAATTGCCTATTTTGGGCTTTATCATGCCCAGATGAATTGAATATATTGTGACATATGAGTACTGATTTTGCATACAATTTGGGCATTGGATATATAGTTTTCATGAAATAGATGCTTGCCTATCTAGGGCTTGATTGCTTAAATGATATGTTTTTCTGGGTATTATAATTTTAGGTATGTACTGAAACTTAAAAAAACGTGAAATTTTGATATTCCGATATCTTGTCCTACTATTGCACAATTTGGATAGTGATACATACACTACGTTTTGATTGTTTAAATACCACTTTCAGATATGTAAGGAACTTTTAAATTCATCAGATTTTTGCATTTAACTAAAGAATTTAAATATGTCCGCCGCGGATACGGAGGTTCTGTTGAATTTCTTTTACACTCCAATGCGCATGACTATTGTGTTCCTTTCTGGTATGCATAAATACGTATTGGTCTGTTATGGCAACTGACAATGAGGAAGGCGTTGTTCGCCGAAACGTGTCTGTCAGTTTATTTCATGCTGTCTGCTGAATAAACTTCCACCTTTCAAACTTCCCCGTTGAGTGCCTCCGATTTTATCCACGCATCGGTGGATTGTTTAAAGATATATATCTTTATTTACTTTATTTATACTTTGAAGTAACAAACATTCAATGACCCGTGACAAAGGAGCTATCGCTCTCAAACGCGTCGGGCATTTTTGCCATGTAAACAAATAAATTATTCTTTAACCACGCTTATGGATTTGGGCTTGGTTTTCTTTGGTAAAAAATACCCTAAGAATTGGACTTGAGATATAGATAGATAGATAGATCGCTATATTCTAAGTAAGGTATACTATTGGCTACATTATTATTCCTTCTTTCCCTCTCCCTAATACTATGGAGATGTTGTTACATAAGTGATGTTTTGTTCTAGTTACCAAAGATTTATTTTGGGTTCAATATGTGTTAGTCTCCCACCATCCACAACAGACAAACTGAATGATTGGATGTGACTGCTTGCTATTCTGATTCAGGCATGTAAATCTATGAAAGATACCCCAATACTGGATAAGAAAAGAAGTTGCATACCTATCCAGTATTGGTATCTTTCATAGATTCACGTGCACCTACCCTCCTCCCCGTAGAGGCTGTTTCCTTAATATATTAAGACACTCACTTCTCACTTGTGCTGGGAAAATCTGAGGGAAACTGCCTCTGCTGGGAAGGTTCTAGAGGGTGCTAACAGCTCATTGGCTGCATTTAACATTTGGTCCTTTTTAGGTCGAGCCTGTAGCAGCACACATGCGCTGCTCTGACGAGAATTTAAGTAAACAGTAAAAGGGCTTTGGAAAGCTCACCACACGCTTGTGCGTGTGGTTTGCTTCTTTTGTTCAGAGGCTATTCGCCTTTGCGTGCGTCATTCTGAGAAAGACTGCACGCAATTGGGCAAAGGCGGGTGCATGTCCTGCCTTTGCTCCGCCCACGGCCTATTGCTTGCGGTTACCCGCACAGGCCACATCTGTTTTCAGTTATCGTGCACAGATGCATGCGCTATAATTGAAAACGATCGCTAAAGCTGTGGTGCGAGGGCGTGTTCCATTTACCTCTCTTCCTTTTCTTTCTCCAGCTTTATTCGTGTGCTGCCACTGTTCAGTGTTTGTGCCAACTGCGCCATCCACTATCCTCCCTGCTTCTATCCATCTCTTCTCGGTGTCTCTATCGTCTCCCGCGTGCCCTTCCTTTTCTCTCTCTCCTCGGTCGCGTTTTCTCCCATCCCTTTCCTCTTCCTCATATCTTCCTCCCTAAGGATACCGTGCCGCCCCACTCCCTTTGAAGTGGGTGCCCAGAGCCTGAGTGACAGGGCCCTGGGGAGGGCAAGCTGAGCTGGGCTTTGAAGTGCCGGGCGGCCTGTGTCTCTGCTCCCCTCGCTGTCTTCCCCCCCCCCCCCCACTGCCCCCAACCTTCCTTTTCTCTCTCTCTCCTCGGTCGCGTTTTCTCCCATCCCTTTCCTCGTCATGTCTTGCTCCCTAAGGATACTGTGCTGCCCCACTCCCTTTGAAGTGGGTGCCCAGAGCCTGAGTGACAGGGCCCTGGGGAGGGCAAGCAGAGCCGGGCTTTGAAGTGCCGGGCAGCCTGTGTCTCTGCTCCCCTCGCTGTCTCCCCCCACTGCCCCCACCCACAGGGGCTGGGCCTGTTAGGGGCAGACAGAGACGAGGCGGGGTTTCCGTGTGTGTTCAGCATTGCGCTCCCTTCACAGGACGGAATTTGCAGACGATTCCTACGATCTTAAAAGGAACGTCTGACGCGTAAGCCGTTGCTTGGCTTACTGATTCCTGACGTAACCACGCCCCTTTGGTCAATTCCGTGTTTGTTCCTCGCTTAGCGGCACGGAGTTGGCCGCTGTGATTCCTGGATTCCTGTTTGTTTCCCTGAGACAACTTCCCGGTGGGAATTTTCTTACCTTTACCCCGTGATCCTGCTATCCTATATCCTTTACACCTTCCGGGGGTCCCGTTCCCCGGCATCTCTGTTTGGCCAGCTTTTCGTGTTTCGCTAACTCCCTGACTGGTCTCGCCTCTCGTCTTCCCTGTATTCCGACCCAGCCTTTCAGTGCGAGTGTGTGTAGACTCCCTTCCCCCTTCATTATTGTTACCTGGTACGAACGTGATTGTGTGTGTTTACCCCGCTCCGTATCTTCTTGTAGATACCGGAGGGAGTGTAGTAGCCCTCTCTTTCTCTCCTCAAGGGTTAGGTGGTTTAGTTCCACTCTGTCTTCAGTTTAGGAGTTGGATTACACTTATTTCACCTAACTCCTCTATCCCGGGTAAATGCTTACTCCGCTCCGTCTTCAGTTTAAGAGCCGAGTATAGTCATTTGCATTGGTGCATGCAGGCGTCCCGTTCTGTCTTTAGCTTATGAGTCGGGCAACGCTCCACCATACAGAGGAGAAGGACACCCTGTTCTGTCTTATGCTTATGAGACAGGGTGTTGCAAGAGTGAGAGAGAAAGTGTTACCCTTGATTGTTTATTTCCCTTTGTTGGTCCTATATTGCTTCTTACTGGCTTGAGCCTCTGTGACTCTCTGTATCTTCCACTGGACTCCTTTCACAGAAGACCTCTCGCCAAGGCCTTGTGCTCACAAGAGTGGGGTAAGTGGATCGCGGTATTGAACACACTCCAAAAGAAGCTTTGTATAGGTATTAATCGTACTAAACGAACTCTGTAACCTTTTCTTTGCAGTTCCTGCACTTCTTCAATTCCCCGCTGCAGTCTCATCTAGCTGGGGGGGAGTGGGGATCACTCCTTGGGTAATTCCCCCCCCACACTTTTTGGTAGCTGCTGCCTTTAAGTGTGTTACGTTGTTCCATTCCTGGCGCTAGCTCTTGGGAAGTGTGGAGGACTTTCATCTTCGCTTCTGTGGATTTGGGCCTGGGCAGATATGAGATATGGGATATCGGTCCCACTACTCTCTTCCTAAGGCTCAGGGCAATAAAACGTAGGGGTGGTCAGCACTTTCCACCTTCTGGCCCCGAGCTGGGGTGCAATACTAGGATGATGTCCTTTTTATGTCGCCCTGCGTGTGAGGTAGCAGCTGCACACTCGGTGCCTCACTTACCTCATAGGACCCTCATACCAGGACGTCGATTCACACCAAAACCGGGGACAATGGAAGTGACTTCTCAGGGAGCAGATGTGGTGTGATGGCCTGAGCTGCCAACTTTGAAACTGAGGAACCAGGCTCCAGTCTCGTTGTTGGCCCAACATCCTTTGATTGTGGGCAAGTCACTTAATCTCCCAAAGCCTAAAAAAACAAGCATTGGCAAAGCCAATAGGTCTCGCCTTTGGGACCTTGTAAGTACAAAAAAAAAAAAAACTTAAGTGTAAGACTTCACGTTTACATTTACTTCGTATTTATGATGCAGTAAATGTAAACGTGAAGTCTTGTACTTCAGTTTCATTTTTTTTTCTTTTTTTTTTTTTACTTACAAGGTCCCAACGGCGAGACCTATTGGCTATGCCAATGCTTGTATAAAAAGGACATAGGCTATACGAGCATGGCTCAGGGCCATTATAGCCTATGGCATTGTTTGAATACTGCGTGATTATTATACCGTGGGACTCCCATCTCGACGACGGGGAACGATTCAGGCATGTGAATCTATGAAAGATACCAATACTGGATAACCGTAGTTACAGGTAAGTAACTTATTTTCTTCTTCCTCCTCTTGTACTCGCGGTCTTACTATGAGACCTATCTAAGATTGAGTCCTGGGAGTATTTCCGAGGTCGTCTAGTGGCTGGGAATTATTTTCACATTATGAATCTGGGGAGGTTACCCATTATATCTGTTGTTGTTATAAGTAACATTTGTGTGTGTGAATTATTTTCACATTATGAATCTGGTGAAACTAACCTTTATATCTGTATGTTGTTATAAGTAATGTTTGTGTGAGATCTAAGTAGCCTCCACCTCAGTTGGAATTAATTCAACCTGATGTTCGTTGATTAGTGTGGAGGTAAGAAGGATACAGTTAAGGCTGTCCCAAGCCCAGCACCAAAATCAATTTATTGATCAATGAAAGAAATGTGTTGTCCACTCTTTGGACCTGGTTATCTGAGGCTAAAGAAAAACTGGGACGGCAGGGGAAAATTAACAAAGGAAATAGATTATGATTTTTGGGGGCTGTGTTTGTCTCAATGAAAAGTGTTCACCAGAGGCCAGACTAACCTGAAGGTAACAATCTCACACAGAAGGCAGTAGCTTCTGACATGAAAGCAGGGCCCATGTGATAAGTGTTGCTACGGCAAGCCCAGGGAGACAAGAGCATCAAGGAGCATAGCCAGCAGCTAAAACCCGTGGCAATTCCACTGCTCCTACATGGGACATAAGACCAAGGGAAATGGGTCCTTTTAGCATAATGAACATATGGTTATTCTCTGGAATATGAAGAAGGTTGGGGTGCCAGGGTGTGGATGAGCTTTGGATTTATAGAGGTGAAACAGAAAATGGAGGTGGGAATATTTTAAGGTCTAGTTAGAAATTCATCATTTGTAGCTGTGTGGTAGTGTTGTAACAGGTACTTATTATAATGTTAGTATATCATCTGTCTTGGTTATATCTAATGTATCACTCTTGCATGCACATGATTCGCATTAAAAGATCTGTGCTATATTTTCTTTGTTCACTGTAACAATATGTATAAATATAATTTTTTTGTGTTTACTTTAGAAACTGGACCAAGATCTGAACGAAGTGAAAACTCGTGTTGAGGAACTGGACAAAAAATATTATGAAGTAAAAAACAAAAAAGATGAACTGCAGAGTGAAAGAAAGTTAGTAACACAAACATTGGTTTCACTTACTGTTTTAAACTTGTAAAAGCTATTGATCAGTTGCTAATTTTTAGTAAGTGCCTTCATTTTGAGAGACTTTATTGCAATTGATATGCTTTCCAGTCAGAAATAGTGCGACATCTAGACTGGAAAACATTTTATAACTCTAACAATGCCATAATGCCAGACTTGTCTCACAGGATGTTGCACTTATCCAGAGGAGTGTCATCCATGTTATAAAAACGTTTTTCTCCTTCTGTACGCCTAAACCCATTACCCCTTATTGCCAGGAATGTTGTATGGATCCAGCTTTAATGGTTTAATCAAGCAAAGAGGTATTTGGAAGGCCTACTTTGCTTAAGCATTGTGAATGATTAATGTGCATGAGCGTTGTTGAAAGTAAACTGTAATGACTGATGGATATATGTTTGTGTGTGTTGTTTGGAAATCTGGCATGCCAGCTGAAAGTGTGATAAATGATTATATATACTTCACTTAACATGATACTTGAGGAAAGATGTTTTGGAGAGATGGACATGTTCATAAATTGGGCCAAGGCATATTTGTTACCTTTATGGCCAAGATTAAGATGGACACCTAAGACCCGCCTCCTCTCCCTCACTTTATCCATGATTCTGTCATATTATCTCCCATTGTCCTCTTAACATCTTTGTTCCCAGTGCGTCTTATTCTCTTAGATTCCCTCTTTCCTTCCGTCATCCCATATCCAAAACTTCTCCCTGATTCTTTGACTTCGGAGATTATTCAGATTCTATTTCTTCCTTATAGCTGCCCCACAGATATTCTCGCCTCCTTGTCACTCTTTGCTTCTCCTATTTTGTTTCTCAAGTTCTTCAGTAAGAATTCCTTATGAATACATCTTCCAGAGCCCACTCATTGTCTTAGTCCTTACTATAGCACCTTGTTCAGTGTAGAAAAGATCTATCTTGACTGTTACATGTAAAGCATGTCTATTATGCTGCACTATATGAGAATGTAAAGAAATAAATCAAATAAGGGAAGTGCCTGAAATCTCCTAAGTCTCAACAATCCTTATTCAGACCCCCTATTTCCTCATTTTCTGGCACCATTACTGAAAGCCGTTTTGGTATTTTCTCTCGCATTACATGCCTGTTAAATTGGCACTGGTGGATTCTCTTGTGCTGCTGCACAATCTAATTGCCTTGTCTCATGCTCAGTTTTGTCATTGTTTAAACCTTTTTTGCCCAGGTTTCGGTTGGAGCCTCTGTGCCTCTGAAGCCTGCTCCTTCAGCGCCTTGCTGGAATGCAGTCTTCCACTCAGCAGCGATTGGTGGATCCAATAGTCTGGCTAGTGTGAAGGCTCACTGTGGTTAGAGCGAGAGTGGGTGCGGGGAGATTTGCATGCGCTTTTGGGTGGTAATCTGGTGCATGGCCTGTAGTTGAAATAAATAAGTTGGTATCTTGCAATGCATGCATATGGGAGGAGCTAGGATGACCCTGATGTTGTCGGCAGGTGATAAGGGTATTTGTTTTGCGCAGTCGGGTATGTGTGACTGCCATCTCTGGGGCCTGGCCTGTTTCTGCCATCCCTGGGGCTTCCGGCTGCAACCACCATCTCCACAGTCCAAAAATGCCCCTGAGAATCAAATTGTGGATACATGACTCACCACCAGTCCTCTTGTTTGCGATGTGTTTCTGATGCCTAGACCCTTTACCCATTGGCAAAGTCCCCCAGATAGGGTGAAAGTCTCTTGTGGGGAAGGTTGAAGGACGTTGAAAATTCTACGAAACTAAGAGTCAAAAGGGGTAGAGGTTTAGGAGGGGCGTGTACTGACCCTTGCTTATGTCCAGGAAAATAACAATGTGAGAAAGTGGCTCTGTATATACTGTTCCCAAATAGGTACAGGGTGTACAGAGTCCACAGTCCCCAGAGGTTTGGCAGAGGCTAAAGTTAGATATAACCTTACTCTCTAAAGTGGTAGCTTGGTCGAGCAGTAAGGCAGTATCAGAGGACAGTGTAAAGCATTTGTTGCACACACTCAGCCAGCAAAGGGTCTCACACACTCCATAACTGAACTCTAGGGCAATGGTTTATATATAAAAAATATATGCTTGTTTTTATTTTAGAACCAACAATACCAACAATAGGCATTAAAATATACTTTCTCAGAATGAGATGCTTTATATAAATACTTTTGCAATATGCAATTGACTTTTGTAGAAAGTTACAAGTGGTTGCAATAGGCAACACAATTCTAAACACAGTAATGCATTGAGTTCAATGGAAGTTTCAAGTTATTTGCCACAGGTTACTTTTAGGATTACTTTTGGAATTCCAGGACTGGATCCTAGATTCAGTCCTGGGTCAGTACTTGGAATCAAGTGATAAAAGTCGACTTAATTACTATGATGATTTTTATACAATATTTTGCTATTTTAAAAGTTGACACTTGGAAAATATTTCATAGAAAACAGACAATGATTCCCTATGGCAGAAAATTCAAGTTGCAGGTATAGTATGTTCTCGTTACTTTTGTAATCCAGTACTGGGTGCCTAGACTCAGTACTGGGACCTTTATCCAAAACAAGCAAGTAATTACCTTTTCAGATATTAGACGATTTTTAAAGAATATTTAAAGATTGCAGAAATTGACAGAAGAAATTTCACAGAAAAACAGTCAATGATTTCCTATGGAAGAAAATTTGATTATTGCTAAGTATAGTTGTAAGTATTTTTCAGAGTCAATGCTGGGCACCAAGATCCAGCACTGGGAGCTCACCTAAGAGCTGGTGAGTATTTTCGTTTTCGTTACTCTGCTGATTTTTGGTGAATATTTTAAGATTTGAAAAGTCCACACTAGAAGAAATTTCAGGAAAAGCCAGTCAATGTTACCCTATGGAGAAAATGGAGTTATCGGTTTAAAGGTAAGTACTCGACTGGCAGAGTTAAGGTTCCGTGCATAGACTCAGGGGTCTCCCAGGGTCAGGTAGGTACAGTTGGTTCACCCTCAGCGGCACAAGGGCGGCCGGGTGCAGAGAGAGTTAGGCTCAATGTTATCCTATGAGAGGTAGGGGGGCCTTAGTTGGGGGCTGCTGACTAGCAGGCCACGCGGCTGTGGGAGCTGGGCTCCTGGTCGCTTACTCAGGGCAAGTGGGGAAGTAGGTAGGTGTAGAGATTGCACTGCCAGGGCCACTCTGGCGGCTGGGTGCTTTTGAGCCTTCGGGCACTCAATTGATTTCAATGGGAAATCTCTGGTTTAGAAAAAGACTGCAAGCTCGGGGACGAAGATTCTTAAGGTGTCACCACCACTTCGGGAGGTAAGTTGGGTAGTTGGAGGATAGGTAGGTACCCCGGGATTGGGCACAGGGGGTCGCGGGGCGCCGGGGTGCCTTTTGGTGTCGGGAAATCTTACCCTCTGTTGATCGCGGTTGGGGGGGCACCTTGTTTTGAGGCTGCAGGCTTCCTCAGGAGTGTCGAGGGAGGTCCTTGGGTGCCGGACTCGGGGTCACAGTCACCGGGGGGTCGTCTTCGTGGTCTTTGTTCACTCCGGCACAGGCCAGGCTTGGCTGGTGCAGAGTGTGCTGGGTTCGCGGTTCCGGGGAGTCCCAGGGGTTTAGAGTCAAAAGGTAGCCAGGTCCTCCGGGGTTTGTGAGGTTGCTGGCCACAAGAGATGCTGGGTTGGAGCAGGAGCAGGTTCGAGGGTCGACAGGCCGGTAGGGCTGGGGCCAAAGCAGTGGGTGTCTTCCTCTTCTTAGCAGCTGCAGGGTAGGTCTTCTTTCTTCTAGCTCTTCTTCGGATCTTGGAATCTGGAATCTGGGGAAGGAAGGTTCAGAGTGCCCCTAAAAACTAGATTTAGGGGCGTTACAGGTAGGTGAAGGGCAGGGACCAATGGGTCCCTGTCCTGGGGTGGGTACACCCCCTATCCTGCCTGTCTCCTGTGGGAGGGGGGCAGTAGCCTAGTCCTGATTGGGCAGGGCTTCCCATCTTCAAGATGGCTAGAGCCCGGAGACGTGCTTCACCTCACCTCCTCCACCTGAGGGGTGGGTTTGGCAGGCTGGCACATCCCCTGTCCTTATTTGTGGTTTCCGGCCAAGCTTCCCGCCAGAGTGGGGGGTTGCAGTGGCCTGGGGAAGCTCACAGAGGCAGCATGCCTTTGAAGCTTCACCCTGCCCATCCTGGGGGAGGAGATTTAGCACCTCACCCAGGATGTGCATTGTTGCAGACCCAGGAGAGCAGGGGCTCTCCTACCCATTGGTCCAGCAACATGTCTGCTGTGTGGCAGCCTAGGCAGCCTCAGAACAGACGTGGATTGTAGGTGTAGGTTTCAGGGGGCCTCTCTAAGATGCCCTCTGTGGTTCCTGGTACATTAAATCTCACACTAGCATCAATGTGGGTTTAATGTGCTGAGCAGTTTGATACCATACTTCTCAGTCTTCAGTGCTGCCATTATGGTGCTGTGGAGTTCGTGTTTGACAAGCTCCCAGCACCATGTACTCTTAGGTGGCAGCACTGCACTTACAGGACCCAGGAATGGACCTGGGTACTGTAGGTGCACAGGGCTCCTGCCTCTGTGCCCACACCACTGGCATAGGGCACCCAGCTAGAGGTGTGGCTGATGTATGCCAAGGTAGTGTAGGTTGTGGGCATGGCACACAGGGATGTGTGCCATGTCGACTCTGTTTTGTCTTGTATCCAGACAGCCTGCAAGGGCTGTGTGTGTGTGTGTGTGTTAGGGTACAGGGCCTCTAAGGGTGGACAATGAGTGCTGCAGCCCTTAGAGGCCTTCCCTGGTCACAAGGCCCTGGGTACCTAGGGTACCATTTACCAGGGGCTGACATGTGGCCAGGGTTTGCCAATTTGGATTTTGGCTGTTAGGCAGTTTTTAGGGAAGGAAAACAGGCCCTGGGCACCTGATTGGCAGGAGCCCAGGGCACAACAAGGAAAAGTGCATCAGCTATTAGGCAAAAAGGGGGGGTTACTGCAACAGAAACCCACTTTCTTACAAACAACACCTGTTAGACTAGAGAAGTGAACTGAACTGCTTTAGCAGTTGCACGGCAGGATGGGACTGACATTGACTTCTTCCCAGGTTAGTAGTGATGGGGGGAGGGTGATGACTAGATGCTGAAAGTCCTTTGGTCTATGCGCACATCATTAACGCCCAAGACACCATACACTGATAGTCAGTACATTAATAACAGTCCTTTCCAACATATGTCCAGTACCCCATAAATGGGCTTTCATCTGCTTCTCACCAGCTTTTTGCACTGAATATTAATATTGAACTCCCATCTACCGAGGCACAGCTTCATATTGTCATTCTTAGACAGAACCCTTTCATAGTAAGATATTATATGGATAATTTATTGCGCATATTTCTGTCAAAGCTTCTTGATGCAAAGACTTGCAGAGAAAATATATTAGTCGAAGAACCAAGTGTTCGAGGCATGTGTGCTGTTGGTACACATGCTTTGCATACTCCTCCCATCTAGTGTTGGGTCCGGATGTTTGCAGGTTGTTTTTCTCAGAGAAGTCTTTCCTAGTCACGAGGTAAGGTGACTCCTCCTTTTGGTGATAGTGCGCATTGTCATCGACTCCATTGTTAGATTGTTTTTTTCCGCCATTGGGTTCGGATGTGTATTGCTGCGCTCCAGTTCGAAACTATTTTCTTGGGTTCCCCTTGACGTGCAATCCTCTCTACCTAGACTGGAATGTTTCCTTACGCTTTCTATCTTCTACGCGTATTGTTTTCGACATCGGAATGACCTTCGATCTGGAAGCTTCGTGGACGGCCTTCGAGGCCTACCCGCATTCGGTAGCACTCCGTCGATGGATCGAACTCCGTTTAAATTCTGCCCTCGGTGCCACGCGAAGTATCCGCGCACCGACTCACACGAAGTGTACAGCTTGTGCTTATCACCCAGGCACAAAGAAGAAAATTGTGACGCTTGCAGATCGTTTCAATAAAAGAAGACTCTTCGCGATCGTTGGGCTCGATGTCTGGAGATGCAGCGTCAAAGCATCGATGACACGCCGGACATCTTTAGTGAAGACTCCGGCCAGTAAGATATCGAGGCATCGGCGGCAGAGGAGGAGGAAGCCTTCGCCGAACAAGACTCTAGCTCGGAACTCGAGATAGACCTCGACGACGAGGAATTGCTGCAAGGTCAAGGCGACGCAAGTACCGTAGACCCTTGCCCCCACAAACTATCTCTAAAAAACATAAAGCTTCAGCACCACCTCTGCGTTCTGGCAAAGGTCGGCACCGAGACGATGTTTCATATGCCCCACCCTCCGGCCCGGCACCGAAACCACTGATCAAGCCTTCAGGCTTAGTACCGAGTCAACAAAAACCCTCCCCTGAGCTAAAAGCCTCCAGTTCCAAGCATTAGTCTGGCTCGGAACCGAAATCCACTGCAGCCAAGACCAAACAACCTTCGGAGCTGAAACCTTCTGCACCGAAAGGTCAGCTTCCTTTGACACCGAAAGCACCGGCAACGAAAACTTCGGCACCGAAACAAAAGGGTAACCCTTCGGATCCGAAAATGGACACTATTCCATTAACACCTGATCCAAAGCAAAAAAAGACTGCATGTCAACCCGTATACTGGTAATATCCACATAAAAACACTGCAGAAATGCAAGCTTCAAGAGGAGGAGGACACTTCTTACAAAATCCCCTTGAAAAGAAAGACTGTGGCTACAACTGCCTTTCATTTTCCATCACCCCCACCTCCAGCACCCCCTGAGAAGCCTCTACAGATTACAGCTCAAGATTCTCCTCTCATCAGGACGATGATGATACAGATGATGGGGGAAGGCCTATGCTAATAGACCCATGGATGGATTACACACTAGACCCCCCAGGTGACACTGATCCAGAGTTGTACCCAACCAAACCATCTCCTCCAGAAGACAATGTATCACACCATGAGCTCATTGCCAGGGCCTTACATTACCATGGGGGTAGAGCTCCATAGGAATCACTGGAAGAGGGTTTCTTATTTGAGACACTAGCATCCACACATAGGTCATCACAATCACTACCAATGCTTAAAGGCATGATGCGGCATGCTGAAGAAGATTTTAAAGACCCAGTCAGAGCCCACATCTGGACAAAAAATATAAAACGGACCCCATCTTTATCAGAGGCCAATTGCCCTTAGATTCACTAGTGGTATCAAACGCTCGTAAGAGAGCGAATTCTCAATCATCGGGAGATGCTCCTCCACCAGATAAGGAGTCTAAACTAATTGATGCCTCTGGCAAGCCTATAGCTGCTCAGGCAGCAAATCATTGGCGTATTGCAAATACCCAAGACCTTTTAGCTAGGTATGACAGGGCACACTGGGATGAAATGGAGCATCTTCTCCAATACCTCCCAGATGAGTATGAAACTAAAGCTCAGGACTTAGTAAATGAGGGTAAGTTCATTTATAATTCCTCTATTCGTTGTGCTATGGATGCTGCAGATTAACACCAGCATCATACTCCGGAGGAGATGAAAAAGGACACTGAAGTCGCTAAATCTATGGGAGCACTTCAGACTGCATCCAATAGAGGTTCTTTCTACAGAGGAGGGTCAAAAACAACATCCCCGGATCAGAATACCTCCACTTATAAGGGTAACATCCAGTCCTCTCCCTCCAGAGGATTTTTTCGAGGAGGTTATAGCGGCAACAATTTTTTAAGGGTAGATCTAGAAACTCCCCTTACCCCAACAAACAGACTTATCTGGGAGCTTCTTTAGACACAGTCAAAACCCTAGCCTCTCCCAATAAAGCCATAATACACAATATTCAAACTGCCATTTTACAGTTTCAACCCAACCGAGCATTGGCAGCCAGAGTGTTCATGCAATTACTTGGAATGATGGCGTCCTGCATCGCAATTGTACTCCATACGAGGCTTCACATGCGCCCCCTACAAGAATGCTTAGCACGTCAGTGGAATCAATCACAGGGTCTGTTGACCGATCTAGTGTTGATGGACGGCTACACCCATCGCTCTCTGCAATGGTGGAACCTACAAAACACAGCAGATGCATCTCTAACAGGTTGGGGGGGCTCATCTAAAAAATTACACAATACAAGGCATATGGAGCAACAAGCACAGCACTCTCTACTCTCTCTACTTCAACTATCTAGAGCTCTTAGCTCTCTTTCTAGCACTAAAAGCTTTTCAGACTCCGCTCATAGCCCAAACTGTCCGAACTGACAATATAACAGCAATGTATTATGTACAGAAGCAAGGGGGTGACACACTCTCTCCAACTGTCAACACTCGCTCAAGCCATTTGGAAGTGGGCGATACATCACAAGATGTATCTTCTGGCAGAACATCTCCCAGGAGTAAACAGTCAAATTGCCGAACTCCTCAGTAGGAGACAACAGCAAATTCATGAGTGGGAACTTCACCCTTAAGTTCTCCTTCCTTACTTCCAACAGTAGGGGTTTCCGCAAATTGACCTATTTGCCACAGCCGAAAATGCAAAATGCCCTAACTTCGGCTCCGGGTACCCACACCCGCTATCAAAGGGCAATGCCCTGTGGATGAACCTTGTCAGGAATATTTGCTTGCGCTTTTCCGCCTCTCTTGCTCATCCCATGGGTTGTTCGGAAACTCAAGCAAACATCTCACGCTAATTCTAGTGGCTCCCACATGGGCTTGTCAACCATGGTGCACCACTCTGTTGGAGCTGCCTTTAGTTCCACATCAAAAACTACACCTAGGGGCGTGGTCTCGCCGCGGACGATGTGAGTCGCACATCGCTGAGGCTCCGGGCCGCCGCCGTGGAAAACAGCCTTTAAAGCAGGGCAGTGGCTGCGGAGACGAATCAGCTGGGGGGGACCGGCTGGATATTGAGAGCGGGCAGCTGCCGGGCGCCTTGGAGCCTCCTGGCACAGGCTGTGGCGAGCAGGGGCGACATACGAGTCGAGGCGCCGGCGAGAGGGACCGCGACCGCCATCTTGGCTGCCCGGACCCGCCGCGCGGTGGTGTGACTGTGCCTGGCTGACCCGGGAGGAGTAACGCTGGAGGAGCTGCGCGGCCGTGTGGCAGAGCAGCGGCGGCATCGAGGCGGCTGGGGCCGACGGCGAGGTGATTCGAGGAAGATCGGGCTCGGGGACGGGCGCGGCCGCCATCTTGTGGTCTGCGGCTGGCCCTGGCCCGTAGCTGCGGCTGCCCGCCTCGTGGCGCCAAGGAGGAGGCGGACCGTGCTGAGGCCTCGGCCCTGAACTTGGTACTCGGAGCGGATTGCTGGGGCTGCCCTGGGGGCACCTGGCCATAACCTAAACCCCACTGCATACGTGGAGCTGCTGTCGCGTGGCGGCGCTGCGGGCCCTGCTGCTGGTGACTGGGGCCCCTGGACTGGCCCGGCCGGGCCCTGACCGAAGCGTTGTCCTGCTGGCTTGTGAGGACATTGAGCCTGGAGGCGCCGGCCATCTGTGGAGCGAGGAAACGAAGAGCCACCGAGCAGCCACGAGCGGAACGGCGGATGACACCTGCAACGACCACAGCTGGTAGGCCGGGACCTCCCGGACGACCTGGGTGACCGCTGGGGATCAGAGCGGAGGCGGGGGCCCGAAGGTAAAGGCGAACGACGCAGGGTGTGCGTGTGGCTGTGGCCTGGCGGGCGCCGGGGGCGGTGAGAAGCTGGCCGCCACCTTGACTCGCCTCGCGGGAGAGGCCTGACCCACACGGCGACTGGACCGGGGCCTGGGCCTGGACCGGGGAGGCGCTCTCGAAGGAAACGCGCCCAGAGGACGACCGGCGCCCTGATGACTGTGGCCTACTGCTTGCGCCTGCAAACCTGGAGACCGTAGACTAACGTTGGGCTGGGTGAGGTCCGCTAACGCGCCTTGACCTGGGAGCCTGCTGGTGGCGCTCGCTACAGGCGCGACGGCCACTCCCAGCGCCGGAAGACCTCTCTTGGACAGCGTGGGAGCTCGAACCTGGGGCAGTCTAGCGGCCGCATCGCTACGTGGAGTTGGGCCTCGAGATCCTCCTGCGTTGCGGCGCCCTGCGCCACGGCACTGTCGTCTGCGCCCACCCCAGCGCCCCCGTGGTCCTGAGCCGGGAAGGTTGGGGCTGAACATTCGCCACACGTCTGCGGGCCCCTGAGCTGCTGGGGGCTGCTACCCCCATTCACTGTGAGGCCGATCCTGAGCGCGGCCGCACCATGACCCGTACGAAACAGGGGAAGGAGCCGCCAGCAACCCCCAAAGACGCCTCTGTCAAGGACTTGTGGAATAAGCCTGCCACAACATCACAGAGCGCGGAGCCATCGGGGGCAGGGGCCTCGACAGCCCCCGTCACGCAATCCTTCATGACGGCAGCAATGCAAGAACTTAAGTCGGAGATTGGGTCCCTCCACTCTGAAGTCCAGGCATGCGTGAAGGACCTTCGGAAGGACGTGGGAGAGCTGGGCGGCCGAGTGGATGACTTAGAAAAGACCCTGGATGCACGCACGGAAGACCAAGAACATCTATGGCAAAGGCTGGCGACCTTGGAAGAACAGCATGTTGAGCTCCAGATCAAACAAGAGGATTTGGAAAATAGGGGGCGCCGGAACAACATACGCATCCGGGGGGTGCCGCCTGGGGCAGAAGGGGCAGATATTATGTCCTTCGTGGCGGACTTACTCCATGACATCCGAGGGGATGACGACACTTCACCGCCCAACCTGGACCGCGCCCATAGGGTTTCGGGGCCGATGGGGAGGCCGGGCCTTGTCCCTGACATCTTGACACGGGTTCATTTCTTTGTTGAAAAGGAAGCCATTCTAAAGGCGGCCAGAGGCAAATCCGAAATACTCTGCGGAGGGAAGCCCATTCAACTGTTTCAGGACTTGGCCTCCACCACTCTCCGGCGACGTCGGGACTTCAAGCCCATCACTGACAAATTGAGGGAGCTCAACATCCGCTATCAATGGGCCCATCCCTTCGCCCTCATGTTTCAGTGGGAGTCCAGGCGGCGGGTGCTGCGCTCATACCGGGAAGCGGCCCAACTCCTGCAGATTCCCGATTCACCGCCGGCCAGCCCCGCGCGGCGCCCACCCAAACTCAGAGTCCCGGTGAAGCCGCAATGGTCCACAGTGCGACGCCCTAGACACCCATCGTCGCCGGAGGGCAGCAGGGCCTCCCGGGACAAGCAGGACATTATCGAACATATCAAATCCCTGGAGGGCTCCTCCTCGCCGCTGGGCTCCCAGGCCTCTGCCATTAAATGACCGACGCCACTGCGGATCTTCTCACCTGATTACATTCACACGACTGAGATAGCTGAGACGACTGGAGGCGAGGCCGGCTGTGGGCTGCATCTCTCCCCCATTGCTAGCGCCCTGGACGCCTCACTCGGAGGCGCACCGCCGTCTCCTCTACGGGGCGCTGTCTCCCAGGCTTGGGCGGCGGCCCGGGCTAGACCCTCGACACCATAACTTTGCGGTTCAACGATGGCGCACCCCCCCTCCTATTTCTGGGAGAGTGACATCTCCGAGACAGCCTGTGCCGTGGTGCCTGGCTACTCTCTTGACTGGAATAGGCTCTTCCGGCCCTGTTGGCCGACTACAGGTTTACATGGTTGTATTTGTTCTTATTTGTTCCCCTCAGTACCCTCTTTCCTTCATTCCCCTTGGCGGGGGGGACATGTGTATGGGTGGGATGCTCAAGCGGGAAGTGCCCTACTGGGGATTCTATGACAATGGCTACCTCCTCTCCCTGGAAGATTCTCTCTCTCAATGTGAAAGGGCTCAACTCCCCCAACAAACGACGCCTAATCTGGCGCTACCTGCTCCTGCAGAACCCCGACATCATTCTTCTTCAAGAGACACACCTCCTCAAGTCCGACGTGGGCCGGATGGCGCACCCGCGCTTCCCCCTTCAGTTCTGGTCCTCGGCTCCTTCGAAGACGGCGGGGGTGGCGATCTTGTGCAGGGCGGGGATATCCCGGGGTGATGCCAAGGTACATAGGGATGCGGAGGGGCGGTTTCTGCGGGTGGAGATCGGGCGGGGCTCCCGCGCTCTGACACTGTGTAATTTGTATGTCCCCAACCAGGGTCAAGATCTCTTCTTGCGTAGGATAATCAGGGAACACCTAGAGCCGGTGACCACAGACCTCATAGTCGGGGGGGACTTCAACTGGGTGTGGGACGCGGAGCTTGACCGATGTGGGGGCGCTTTTCACGGGGTGGGGGCCATGTCTGCGGCGGTGAAACGCTCCCTAACCGCCTTAACCTTAGTGGATGTCTGGAGGTACCACTCCCCGGGGTTGCGCGACTACACCTTTTACTCCCATGTCCACCGCACTTACTCCCGCATTGACCTCCTCCTCGTATCGCATTCACTACTCAAGGACTCCATCTCGGTGT